>NC_091863.1:87575699-88213699 GCF_037783145.1 Equus przewalskii | reverse complement strand
GTTCTACTCTGTTAGACGTTGCATGTGGAAATGTGGCTCTAATTTTATAATTGAAGTCAGTGAATAAAATTTGTATTTGCAGAGAACTTTGTTGGAATGCATAAAGTGAATAATTCTTTCGGTGTTATGTAGACATAAAGTATGAGATTTAGTCTAAGACTCTGTGCAAACAAAATGAGCTGGAAAGTTGAGGCAACTACCCATACTATTCAAATCCAGTGATATCCTCCACTTACCACACTGCTATTGAAAAAACTTCGGCTCACTATGCACAGATTGGTAGTCTGCACTGAATGAATTTACTGAATATTTACTTGGCACCAGTATATGAGTTTCAGGAATCAAGAGAGGCTTTGGAATGAGCCTGGAGGTGGGAAAGGAGAAATTAGAAACAAAATGCCATTTCCTTCAAAGTCTACCTCTTGTACATGGCACCTTTTCACCTCCTTGTCTTACACTAGAACAGTGGTACTCAACCAAGGTCACTCCCCCAAGACATTTGGCAACATCTGAAGACGTTTTTTTGGGGGGGTCGCAACTTTGGGGTAGCGGTGCTACTGGCATCTAGTGGGTAGAGAACAGGGATGCTGTTAAACATGCTACAATGCATAGGACAGCTCTCCAAATAAAGAATTATCCAGCCCCCAATGCCAATAGTGCCGAGGTTGAGAAACCCTGGACTGGAGGAGAAACAAACAATCTTCCAGGTTGATCAAAATAATTTCTTACAACCAGAGAGGGTTCTAGTTATCTTAGCACATCTCCTTTTAAAGTGTGTGTGTGTGTGTATGTGTGTGTTTCACCAACCCCCCTTTATAGCTACTGCTTTGGCCAGATTACTGTTCGTGTTGAAAGACATTTCAGAACACAGGTGCACTTGAGTAATATCAAACTTCTTACCCTAGCCTATAAAACCTTGAAAAACCAGGCCCTCCCCACCTTTCTGTCTCCTTTCCACGCCCCTCTGCCTTTGGTTCTCTTGACCCATCTTGCTGCACAAGGCTCAAGCCCAGACTGGCTTTATGACCTTTGCACTTGATGATCCTTCTGCCTGGACCACTCCTCCCCCAGACCTGGGCATGGTTGGCTCCCTTTCATCATTCCCATCTTAGAGCGCAAATGTCACCTTCTCAGCAAAGTCTTCCCTAATCACCCTATAAAGTACACCTCCAGGCAAAACATGCTGTTGATCTCATAGTTTTATGTTGTACATAGCACTTACCACTTTCTGAAGTGATCTCATTTGTTTGTCTTCTACATTAGCACACAAGCTCCCTGGGAGCAAGGACCATGTCTCTGTAGTTCAGCTTGTATCTGTGTGCACCATATTCAGTCTGGCACAGAGTCAGAGTTAAGTAAATATTTGTTGAATGATCGAAGGGATGGATGAATTAGTTGAGTAAAGATTTAAAATTTCCGGAAATTCTGAATTTGTAGGAGACGTTGTTGCTTCTTTAGCCTTTAAAAAAATGGAAATTGAGAGGTAAAATTTCAAAATACGGAATATTTTAAAAGAATCATTTATAGTTTGAATGCTTCATCACTTAGGAACATATTACACAGGATGTAAATTTCATTAGATCATAAAATGGTTATACTTGTTATATTGCATGTAAATGAAGAACTTGTTCAAGCAATAATGAATTTAATATTGAATTAAAAATAATTTAAATTTTATTGTTTAGATTTTTTCCCATTTAAGAGAAGCAGAAAAACCCTTGAGGAGATGAAAACATCAAAGCTGAGGCTGTCAAGTTTTAGGACTTAGGGTCCCAAGCTGATAAAGAAAACATTCACTCTTAGAAAATGAGCCAAGAGAAGTAAGTAAGAAAAGCATCGCACAACTCACTGAAAATGAATTTTACCCCCAGGGAACTTTATCTACTCAGTTTTATTTTGTGAGATATTACTATCAGCAGTGTCTTCTCTGATGCTTCATTTTATAAACTTTTGAAAACAGAAAGTTTATAATCTTTTGCTTTGTCCTTTCAATACAGAATTTTTATCATAATTTATTGAGGTGAAATTCACATAACATAAAACTAACCATTTTAAAGTGAACAATTCTGTGGCATTTAGTAGATTCACAATGTTGTACAACTGCCCCTCTATCCAGTTCCATAACTCCACAGTAAAATCCCATACCCGTTAAGCAGTGTCTCCTCTCCCCTCAGCCTCTGGCAACCACTATTTTGTCTCTACGGATTTATCTATTCTGGACATTTCATATAAATGGAATCATACAATATGTGACCTTTTGTGTCTGGCCTTTTTCACTTGGCATGATGGTTTTTTTCTTTCTTCCTAAAGCTCCAGTACATAGTTGTATATCCTAGTTGTAAGTCATTCTAGTTCTAGTCGGACACCGCCACAGCATGGCTTGACGAGTTGTATGTAGGTCCACACCCAGGATCTGAACCAGTGAACCCCAGGCCGCCAAAGCAGAGCGTGCAAACTTAACCACTCGGCCATGGGGCTGGCCCCTTGGCATGCTGTTTTTAAGGTTCATACATGTTGTAATATGTGTCAGTACTTCATTTTTATGGACAAATAATATTCTGTTCTATGGCTATACCACATTTTGTTTATCCATTCATAAATTGATGGACATTTAGGTTGTTTCCACTTTTTGGCTATTATGAATAATGTTACTATGAACAAGGGTGTACATGTATTTGAGTACCTGTGTTCAGTTATTTTGGATGTATACCTAGGAGTGAAATTGCTGGATTACATGGTAACTCTATGTTTAACTTTTGAGTAATTGCTGAACTGTTTTTTTTTTAAAGATTTTATTTTTTTTCCTTTTTCTCCCCAAAGCCCCCTAGTACATAGTTGTATATTCTTCATTGTGGTTCCTTCTAGTTGTGGCATGTGGGACGCTGCCTCAGCATGGTTTGATGAGCAGTGCTATGTCCGCGCCCAGGATTCGAACCAACGAAACAATGGGCCGCCTGCAGCGGAGCGCGCGAACTTAACCACTCGGCCACAGGGCCAGCCCCGTGCTGAACTGTTTTCCACAGCAGCTGCACCATTTTGCATCCCCACTAGCAATGTAGGAGGGTTCTAATTTCTCCAAATCCTTGCTAATCTTTCTTCTTTTTTTTCCAGTTTTATTAAGAAATAATTGACATACATCGCTGTATAAATTTAAGGTGTACAACATGATGGCTTGATTTACATATATTGTTATTTTCCTGTTTTTTAAAATAGCCCTCCTAGTGGGCATGACGTGGTACCTCACTGTGGTTTTGATTTACCTTTCCCTAATGACTAATGATGCTGAGCATTTTTCATGTGTTTATTGGTCATTACAATGTAGATTATTTCTTTTCTGGTTATTACTATTTTTATTGAGGTAACATGAGTTTATACTATAATGTAGATTATTTCTGACTTTAGAATATTTCTGAACTTTTACAGTTTCTTTTATATAGTGCAGAAGATAGAAAGATAAGAGGCAAACAGGAACGAGAGAGCTAGTATTACAAAATTATATTTGGCAGATGCCCCAAGTGTCTTCCTGGCCCCAACCCCTGAGAATGTCACATTTTCCACAACACCGGAAATTTCTTTTCTGATATCAGGTCTTGCAGGCCTTGAATATCTGCTGATACTGTTAAATAAAATAGCAGAAATGTCATAAAAGTGGCAGGCAGGAAGTAAGGAAGGCAATGGTAGATGGGTCAAGCTGACTATCAACTTCATGGATCCACTGGGTAAGAAGGAGGTTGCAACCTGGAGTGGACCTTTGTAGAGTAGATTGAGCTCATGTGGATAATCAACAAATGTATTGGAAAAATTTGCTTTTTTTTCCTTAACAAATTAGGTAAAGGCGAAGAAATCATCTTTTCCTTCAAAATTTCTGCTTGCTTTCTCAAACATGTTCCCCATAAATTAAACAGATTGTATTTTCCTGTTTTCCTTAGATATTCTTGACGTTTTTCATCTGAGAAATTCAGAGCAGTTTAATAAGTGTGGTTATGGTAATCTTGCTTATGGTTGCATTGTCAAACTTCTGGGAAATGGATATGAGGTAGACAATGTGGCCAGTTAGGATGAGCTTTGAGCCAAGAGTCCGGAGATCTCTGTTCTAGTCCCCAGTTCAGAAATAACTAGCTTTGTAACCTTGGATAAATTATTTAACCTCTTGGAGCCTCAGTTTCCTCATTTGTAAATAAATGAATGATTGGACTTTAGATTATCTTTAAAGTCCTTTACAGCTCTAAAATTCTATTTGAGAAGTTCATGTGTTATGTACTTTAAATTTCAAAGGCAAATACATACTCCTTCTTTGTTTGCGTGTACAGAAATTAAAACCGCAACCTCAGTTCAAACCCATATCGACAGAATAAGTTAAAAAAGAAAAAAAAAAAAAGGCCCAGGGACACAGATTGCCAAGTTCTGAAGCCATGCCTCAGTACACTAGTACGTGTGAAGATGTGCCCTCTGCCCTGAGGTTTCTTAATCTATGGTCTGCAGTGTGTGTCGTAGATGTTTGTTTATCAAATATAGCGCAACTGGCTCAGACAGGACATAGCACTATTTCCTAGTCAGCGGCTAAAACATTTCTCGTCTCCTGAGCTTTTCCAGTCTTAAACTCCATAACTTCTGTGACTTCAAATGAGGACACTTTGATTTTCACTTAATCCGATGATGCATTTTATTTTTTGCAGGAAGATGCTGGGTTTTGAAACTACCCCCCCCCCACCTTCACTGGTAGGAAAAGTTATAATAAATGGTAAGATGATTCTGCCCTGCTACCACAGAAGTCTTCTTCCAGGCCTTCTAACACAGCACCCAGGGTGTTGTGGGTCATCTCATTGCCAGGCGAGTATGATCAACAACTTTAGTCCTTGATGAGGAGTCAAAAGTTTAAGATCTATCTGGGAAGGGTTACGTTACATTTGGTACAGCATAGCATGAGGTTGTCCACAATTTTGGGATTGAAATACAAAGCCAATGGAAAGGGTGAAGCTAGTCATCTCAGGTGAGAGTAGCTGACATGGTATTTGCGTTAGTATTTATTTCCAATTTTAGAGGTTTTCTTACGATAAAAACTGTAGCAGGTAAGATAAAGGCTTTATCAGAATTTATGATCACAGAACTTTCTCAGGGAACTGATCTGATCTGTATTATCTGAAGACCTGTTCTTGATATTTTATTACCTCTTGGCTATTTCTTTTTTGTTAATTTACAGGTATACTTTGCATCAGTGCTTTTTTGGGGTTTCTGTATTTCACCTTTCTTTCAGCCCTAGGTCAGCTTGTTTATTTCCAAAAATGCAGAAGCTTCTGCAAAATGCTGGGAAACAGGGTAGAGTATGAGGTGTGAGGGAGGGAGGTGTGATTGAAGCCGAAGGGACTTTTATGGTTAGTGTGTTCTGTTCAATTAAGCTGTCTCTCCCTGGATATTTTTTTCCCAGTAGAATGTTAAAATACCGTACTCCTGCCAAAAAATTCCCCAAACTCAAATCCTAAACAAAAGAAACACCTTCTCTACCCTGATTTAAACACTATTTTGTGTTGGTGACTATTTCAAGAATCATTATATTTAATTTAATTTAAAATTTCTTTTGTGATTTTACAGCAGATCAATGAATGCGCTTGTCTTCTTACTGGGGTCTATTTATCAATGAGGCTATTACTACAAATTATTGTTTTCAATTTCTTCTGAAAATCAGCGAAAAAGTGTTTTGGTGATATGAGTTAATTACCTTGAAATGTATCATTTGATTCAGCAAGTCTACATCTAGGAGTTTTTCTAAGAAAGTAATTAGAGAAGCACACAAATTTATATTCAAGGATGTTCATAGCAGCATCATTTATAGTACTGGAAAAATTTAGGAACCAATGTAAATGTCCCACAAGCAATAGGGGACTGGTTAAATAAATTATGTGACACCTATATGTTACAATATTATGCAGCTCTAAACATTATTTTTAAAGAATTTTTAATAACATGGGAGAGAGCTCATGTCAAATGTCAAGTGAAAAAAAGCACACAATACTATATATACAGAATGGTTCCAATATTGGAAAAAATATAAATAAGAAGAAACTGGTAAAAAATAGATGAAAATACTAATAGTGGCTCTCTCAAGGCAGCAGAATTGTGGATTTAAAATCATTATATATTTTTGGTGTTTTCCATACTTTCTATGATGAATAGTTATTACTTTTAGAAAAAGATATAAAAAGTTATTAAACATTTTAATGAAAGCAAATTAAACAACAATGAGATAGCATTGTTTGCCTATCAGACTGGCAAGATTTTTAAAGATTGATAAGATTCAATGTTTTCAAGAATATGAGGAAAATAGCACTCTTATACACTCTAAATAGGAGTGTAAGTTGGTTTGGCATTTTTAAGAGACAATTTGATGGTATCTTTTAAAATTTAAAATGTACATACTCTTTGACCCAGCATCATTTCCACTTACAGGGCTCCACTAGACACTAGAGATGCTTGAACAAATTTACAAAGATATATGCATAGGGATATTAATTGGAGTATTGTGAAAAATTAGGGAAGAATCTCGAATGTTCATCAATAGGGATATGACTAATACATTATGGCATATCTATATCACCGAATACTGTGTAACAGTAAAAAAAGAATGAGGTATAATTCTTTAGATATCTACATACATAAAGATACGGAATATCTTTAGATATCTTTAGATATCTACAAACATAAAGATATGCAATGATGTTTGTGATACATTATTAAGTGAATAAAAGCAATTTGTAGAGCAATATGTAGAATATATTCTCATTAAAAAAAAAATAAGTATAGGGGCTGGCCCGGTGGCACAGTGGTTAAGTTCGCATGTTCTGCTACTCGGCGGCCCAGGGTTTGCCCGTTCGGATCCCTGGTGCAGACATGGCACTGCTTGGCAAGCCATGCTGTGGTAGGCATCCCACATATACTGTAGAGGAAGATGGGCATGGATGTTGGCTCAGGGCCAGTCTTCCTCAGCAAAAAGAGGAGGATTGGCAGGAGTTAGCTCAGGGCTGATCTTCCTCAAAAAAAAAATAAATAAATAAAAACAAAAAAACACAAGCTCATTATTAAAAAAAACAAAAGTATATGTGACCATCTACGTGCCCAGGAAACATTTGGAAAGATATCAGATTGTTCACAATTGTTATCTCTGTAGGGTGGGATCAGAGATACTTTTACTTTATAGACTTCTGTTTGGACAAAAGAAGTGAACATGCCCTTTTTTTGTAATAACAAAATAATAAAGAGACAATCTGCAGAAAAGTGGGGCTTATTGTGTGAAAATTTGCCCTATAAATAGCCCTTCAGGAATATATTAGTCCATGTACAGTGATGTCCAGCTACAAAGAGTTTGGACACCTTCACATAGGGCCTAATTTGCACCATGGCTCAATAAAGAGAGAAAACAGTCACAAGGAGGAACTGATTCGTAAGCTGATCTAGATTGCCATACCTAAATTTTGCCCAGTGGCAACAAAACCAGATTTCCTGAACTCGTTCATCAATACCATTGAAATGAGCTTGTAGAAAGCTGAGGTTAGCCACTGATTCCCAAAGCTGCCCATATAAATGGTGTGGATTAGATACATATTATAGCTAAAAGTGACTCTCAAAATCTTTGAGTTCACCTTCAAGGATTTGCTTTAAACGTCTTTTCATAGGAGAGGTTCCCCCTGGGTCTAATACAGAAGTCACATCTTCCAAAAAGAGACTTTGCTTCTCTTTTAGATGGGTTTATATGACAATGAGATGGACATGTGAAACATTACTTATTCAGCCATATGCACATTTTCGTTTGACATAATAATGGTACCTACCTCATAGATTTACCTTGAGGGTAAAAGGAAATAATACATGTAAAGTATTTGGGGCAGTGCTGGGCACATGGTAAATATCCAATAATTGGTGACCATTATTATTCAAACATGTTGCTAAAGATTTTCCGTTTGAATAACAATAACTTGGCCTGTACTAGGCGCCGTATTTGGTCCAAATGAAGGAGACAGTTTTGTTACAGCATTTTAGTTTGAAGAAGGATTGCTTTGAATAGATGTTCAAAGGTTTAAGCAGAGTGAATATCTGGGTATAATGAGGGGGTTTGCCTACTTCATACAAGGCTTTAGCGAAGGGTATATTTAGAGGATGGAAGGGAACGGGGCTTAGCCTGGAGGTCAGAGAGTGACTTAGGGAAGAAATTGAAGGTGGTGGTTGCAGACCACTTCTCAAGGAATTTAGTCCTTGGCTTTAAAGAAAGTCACCCAATAAATAGGAGAATCTGGAGAAAGACTGGTGTGGTATAAAGGAACGATGTGAGTTTTGGTTCTAGCTTCCTTTTTCTCATCTGTAAAATGAGGAGGTCGAACTTGATAATTAATAGCCACCATTTTCTGCACACTTGCCATAAGCCAGGCATTTTATGAGCATGATTTCATTTAATGCTCCTTCAGAAGAGCCTTATGCATGAGGTACCATTATTATCCCCAGTTTACAGATGAGGAGGCTGAGGCTCTGAAGAGGTTATGTAACTTGGTCTAGGGTGGTACAGGCTCAAAGCCCATACGTATGGTTTCCCTCCTGCTACACTACCTCTCTGTGTCCTCCCAGCTCTAATAGCCAATGATTCCGAGTAAGAGACATTTAAAAATTTTGTTGTCATTTGACTTGTCTTTTAAGAATGGGAGAGGAAATCAAATTTTCCCGTATGTAAAAGAGAAAGGAAAATAAAGAGAGATTGAAGGTGAATTATGATATTGATGACCTATCTTTTTCCCTATCATTACTGGGCTACAATTACTACAGAAAGTGGGCAAAAATATATACCAAAAGCAACTTTCTGGCAGATTTGATGACAACCACAGTCCATTTCATTTGCCTCTGGTCTTATGGATAATATGAATATTTTATTCTTTTTTTTCCCCCTTTTTGAGAAGGTTGCTAAAGAAGTTTGCAAGGCTACTGCAGAGGCTTTTATTTAGAGGATACGAGTTTGCTTTTAAAAAGACAGAGAATGAGTTAGTGAGAGACACGAAGTCAAGTTCCATTAAAACTCTGCTGGGATTTTGATTCGGACTGTGCTGACTTTATAGATTAATTTGGGAAGAGTGGAGTCTTTACAATTCTGTCTCTTCCCATCCAGATGCATTCGATATCTTTCCATTTGTTTTGGTTTCTCAATTAATTTAAAAACCTGTAAAATGTATCAGAATGAAAAGAAACTGTTATTCAAAAGATAAAAGAATCATTTCTCAAAAAATAACTTGTAGATCCAGCTACTCTGCCTTTGACCAGTTTTGAAAATAGTAGCTTAGGTTATTATTTATGCTCACAGTGAGATCATCTTCTGCCTAGGTTTCTGATTTCACCAGTGTTTTCAGACGTGCCACTGAAGACAATATTTGGCCTGGTTATTGGGTCTGAAAAAAATAAGGTCTTATTAATGACAAAACATAACTTGTCTATGCAAATATTATTATAAAGTCCTGCTGCTTGTAGAGGGACCACAGGAGGAAATGATTATTTTACAAACCTGTGAAGTATGTTAACACGCGAAGGCTTGTTACACAGTCAATAAAGAACAGTTGTTTTCTGCCCTTCCATAAATAACCAATGTCAGGAGCAGCCTGGCTATCTGTTTCAGCTTCTTGTTACAGGGGAGTAAAATGAGAGAGGCCTGTATATCACTACCTGCTAACAGAGCTGTCCTGTTAAATTCTGTTTGGCTTCAAACAGTTTAATTTTCATGCTTTCAGGGCTTTTTATGTTGTATTTTGAATCTGTCAATTGTGCCGTACATTTTCCTCTTTCTCATTTCCACATGTTTATCTCTTCTGTTTCTAACTGGATTGGTGGTGCTGGGTAGGACTTATAACCCAGGAAGCCTGATGTCCTGGCAAGCGCCCTGGTCTGGGAGTCACGAGAACTGTGGTAGGAAATCCAGGCTCTACTACTAGTTAGTTGTGTGACTGGACAAGTCATTTAACCTGCATCTGTTTCTCCATCTGTGAAATAGGGTTAATAATCGCCTGTCTTCCTAACTAGTAAACAATGGTGCAAATGTTCTCTCTAAAAGGTCAGACAGCTGGCTGGGGGAATGTTTTGCTCCTGGGTCATAGTTCTGGAGGGTTTCTGATGACAAGAAATTAAGCAAGGTTTGTTTTGACCCCGAAAAAGTGAAAAAAGAAAAGCTAGAAATAGTCAACACTATTTCTATACATTTGGTTTCCTTTTTGGAGATGCAGCTCTTCTTTCCTCTTCATCCTGGGTGTGGTTAACTGTAGAGGAAAGGTGAGATATGGTATGTGATAAAGGTAGCCAGAACTGTCAGCATTAGTAAATAGCTTGTGATTAAGATCTTGAAAGTTCAAGTAGTTTCTTGGGCTGATAAATACATCTATCTGTATCTTATACACTCATGCACATGCCTAGGTATGTTCATATACATATTCATACAAACAAAAATGGATAGTTTCTGGCTGTCCTTTATACCTTGTAAAGTTGGAGGAACTTCAGTAAGCTGAGGAGTCCACGTTCAGAAGAAATTACCTGAAAATTGAAAAGTTCTGGGCTAAGTGACGGATAGCAAAGGAAATCAACAAAAGTACTCTTTAATTACGAGGTCTTTTTCATCTTGGTCCAATGCATTGATTTATATGTTACACTGGGTCTGTACTGTGTCTGTATTTTAATTCCACAACTAGACACTAAGTTTGTTGAAGGCAGGGATGATGATTCCTTCAATTTCTTTTGTGTACTGTAGATGACAGCGCTCTGTACACTGCAGGTACCCAGTGAATTATATAGCTGACAAACGATTACTTATTTCTAGTATTACAAGAAGATCTCATAAAATAAACGTGACAATTAAACTTGTTGTTTGAAGTCTTGAACTTTCTAGGTCAATCTCGAAAAAGGAAGTTACAAAGCTGCTATAGCAATATTTATGTGTTATTTAAAAGTGGGTGGGTCTTTTGGAAATTGGATAAGTAACCCCACTTCAGAGCAGCAATACACAAAAGCTGTAGCTTTATGCTCTCCAACTGTGGGCCTCCAACGCCTATAGTGTCACCTGGGATCGTTATTAAAAATTCACATTTCTCAGCCCCACTCAGATCCAAATCACAATATCTGGGGTTGGTAGCTTCAGGTACTCATTTTAACAAGCATCCCAGATGATTCGGATGCATACTAAAGATTAAGAACGACTCTAGCCTGTAATCTGAGGTGGTGAGACACACACACACACACACACACACACACACACAAACGTTGTTACGTCCAGTAATTCTACAGGAAAATGGAAAATAGCAAGTGAAATGAAACGTCCATTACTAGCAGGAAGAGGAAGCTACTCCTCCATTATGCATCAGGGAACTGGAAGAAAACTGACGCTTTATTTCTTTTGCTGATATATTCTTGACCGTTTGTCGTGGCTTATTTGCAATTATGTTCTGTCCCTTTTGAAGTCCTGAGACAGTTCGCCAGAATTTTATTTTTAGCAGCAATTTCTTGAGTTTCTTGGGAACAGGATTTGCAGAACTGGCTCATAAGAGATGATCAGGGCCAGTAAGATGTCACAGTGCTGTGGTGACTTTTCCTTATCAGTGTGGGCTCTTCTGCCATTACACCATCGTGCAAATGGAAGGCATAAAGTGAAAAACCCTGCGTCCTTGTGATGGTTCATAAGCCGGAGGGACTGAGGGTCTTAACGCAGAGAGAGGCGCGATAGACGGAAGAGAGGCATTATCTCAGGCTCGGAGGAGCAGGATGCCTTTAATCAAAGAATGTTAAGATCTCTCTCTAAAGGAAGAGCCGTGAAGTCCAAAGATGATTATCTTTAGAGGGCAGCTGGAAGATGACCCGAGGGGAACTTTCATCCCGCTGTGGAGTCCAGGGAAGCAAGCACAGGTGCGGGCGTGGGCCGGTTCTGCACCTCTCTGAAATCTGATAGGGGCGAGGACCTTCCGAAAGCACCCTGGAGAACATGGCCAGCAGCCCAGCAGCAGCAGCTCGGAAGCGCGAGCTGGAACCTGCGGCGAGCCTGTGGGGAGCCGTTAGCCGACCCCGCTCGCCGCAGCACCCCTCCTTCGCCCCCCACCGCCCACGAGGCCCCGCCTCTGGAGTGACGCGCGGGCCAGCGGAGGCGGGAGCGTGGGTGGGCCGAGCCCGCGGCAGCCGGCGATTCGGCCGGCGCAGCCACACCACCCCGCGCCCCGCTCCGCCCGCCCCTCCGGGTGCGTGTTTTCCGGGCTCGCGCCGCGCCGCGCCTCGCCCCGCCTCCGCCTGCAGCCCGGGTGCGCGCGCGCCGCTGCGGCTTTTTCTCCGGCGTCCGCGGCGCGCCCCTACTCGCCCCAGAGCTAGCGGGCACGCGGCTCCTTTCCGCTAGCTTCCCGAGCGCGAGGCGCCGGCCGGCTGCAAAGACGCCGCGGGCGGCTCATCCGGTGAGTAAGCCCGGCTGCTGAGGCGGCGGCCCTCGCATCCCTGCCCTGGAGGACTCGGGGCGCCAGCCCCAGCGGCGCCACCGCCTTACACCTGAGCCCCGTGTAGCTGGAGAGGACGTTCCAGTTCCCTGAATCGGCTCGCTTTCTTCTGTAGCCGGGGCGATCCATCCGCCCGCCTGCCCCGGGGCCAGGGAGATTCCCGAGGTCTCTGTATCTTCTCCTTTGCTCAAGTCTGGGGTCCTCGACGCCCTGGCCTGTCTCTTTCTGCCTCTCACCGCCCGCCCCCGAGGGCCAGAAGCATCTTCCCGATCGAGGTACTATGCTTGACCATGACCCTTTCCAAAGGAGTACATCAAGTGCTTGCCAGACCTCCAAACGACCTTTAGGGCGCCCCTAGAACTCAACTCCATTTTGTCCCCTCTGGGTCGCTCTATATCTGAGGGCTAGGGGGGGTCTCTCTGCTCCTGGAAGCATCCGCCCTTCGAATTTGAGGGATGCTCTGTCTTCCGATATTTTCTTAGCTTCCGTGGATCTTTAGGTATGTTAGAAAACGGCTGGCTTC
The DNA here is from genome assembly GCF_037783145.1 of Equus przewalskii. NCBI lineage: Eukaryota > Metazoa > Chordata > Mammalia > Perissodactyla > Equidae > Equus > Equus przewalskii. Next base: position 88,200,694 of record NC_091863.1, on the reverse strand, counting down.
TAGCAGAAGCATGCTCTTATTTTTTCCTGTTCTTTCTGTCTACATCCCTGTCCTCAGTGGGTGCTGTATATTTAGCATTAGCTTTATTCACTTCCTCTTCCTCTCATTTGAGTGCCTTACAGAAAGAACTGTGGCTGATGTCTTTAGAAAAATCGAGGAGAATATGATTCATTGCCTAACCTCCATCAAGGGGTTACATATTTTAAATAAGACGTCATTTCTCCTCTTCACTCCAGCATCTCCTCCTTCAAAGGCATTTTTTTCACCCTCTTGTAATGAATTCGCACTATCCGCTCTTTTCACCTTAAAAAAAAATCAATCATCGCTCTGAGAAAAGACGGTGAGATGCAGAATAAGGGCAAAATGGCATTTAAATGAATCCCTTTGAAAAAGTAAGCAGTCTGCTTTATTTGTTAATGGTTTAATCAATGCCTCAGTTTTCTCATCTACAAAAAGGAGGATGGTCCTTCTAGCGTTTTGATTCCAGGACCTCTGAATTCATGCTCAGTAACGTGTTGCTGCAAAATGGAGATTTAACCTGATTAAAACCCCATTTCCCGGTAGTTGCTTGTCACTTTAGTTTTTTTGTTTGTTTGTTTTGCCTCTAGCAAATAGTTTTACCTGTTCGTGGTACATAAGGCTGCATGCAAGTGCAGATGTAATTACGGTACCGGCAAAGATCGTATCCATCAAGATTTCAATAGTCTAAGTCCTCTTCTTTGAATTCTAAAATAGCTCATCTTTTCTGTTGAAGCTGCTAAAGTGTAAGATGTGCAAGACTCCTGTAAGAATTAACATGCTCTCTGCCGTTTAGGTGGATGATGAAACATTCCAGTGTTAGTATACTTGCACCACAGAATAAAGTACCTTATTGTTCTGATATGAGAAGCAATTTGACACCTAAAAATCCACAGAAGGTGTAATGCAACAGTTAAAAGCTCAAGTAAATTCAGTTTTTTCCCCTAAAAACCCTATTTAAAAAATAAGTTATTCAGATTAAGATTTTTGTTTGAGAGTTTTAGGTAGGAGCGGGATAGATGGGTGGAGAAAGGAGAGTCTTGCCCAATTCAGTGAGAAGAGAAATGAATCGGGACTCGAGATGCTCGGGTACCAGTTCCAGCTCTAGCTAATTGTGTAACCTTGAACAAGTCACTTTCCCTCTCAGTTTTTGCATCGGTAACAATGTCGTGATGGTTGGCAGAATGATCCAGAAGTCCCCCAATGTGAATTCTTTGTTCTTATACTGAAAAAAAAAATATGATGCAATTTGCATTAAGGCTGTGCCATAAATCCTTAGTTATACCAGTTGTTTAGAACGTTTTTCTCAAAGATCTGCATATACTAGTTCTAATCTACATATGCATAATTCTTAATTCATCCTTATCAAATGAATTACTATAGGTGGAAGTCTATGAATTGGGGAGCATTTTACAAACGGTATTGTTAGCTTCTGCCTGCAAGTGAAATGTGTGCCGACCACGCTATTTTTTTTTTTTTTTTAACGTTCATGACTTTTAGAAATTTGTAAGGGAATGTGTATGTACTGCCATGTAACTGTAATTGACTAGGCACTTTACAAGAATAGGCAGGTATCTCATGCATCCATTTATTCATTCATTTAACTTATCTTGTTCCTTCATCTCTTACTTTGTGCCAGGTCACAAGGATATGATGGTTAAGAAGACAATCCCTACCCTACGATTTTATAGTCTGGGATGGTGGTGATGGTAGTAGGGGTTGTGGGAGGATAGATGTATGTACAGCTTATTTTTATTAACAATGACAGCAGCAGTCAAATCATGAACATAAAATCGTGGGAATATTAAAGCTCCACGGGAGAGGAGAAGATCATAGTATTGATTGTAACCTGAGACTCTCTTCTTGGCATTCCTTTTTTTTTTTCCTTCTTTCTTGACTTTCAATTGCTGAGACTTTAGCAAAAATAAAAGCTATATTTTTCTACTCCTGCCACTGGCTGGTCTTATGTATTCTTTTCCTTCTTTCTTTTTTAGCTGTTTATTTTTAGATAGTTGTAGGAAATACTACCCTTTATCTAATTTTCCCCAATAGTAACATCTTGCATAGCTGTAGTATAATATCACAACAGGGAAATTGAAGTAGATATGATCCATCCACCCAATTCAGAGATCAGCAGTTTTACACGTACTCATTAGCGTGTGTCTTTTTAGTTCTATGCAGTGTTATCATGTGTAAATTTGTGTAACCACCACTATAGTCAAGATACAGAGCAGTTCAGGGGCCGGCCCGATGGCGCAGTGGTTAAGGGCGCATATTCCGCTTCTCGGTGGCCCGGGGTTTGCCGGTTTGGATCCCGGGTGCGGACATGGCACTGCTTGGCATGCCATGCTGTGGCAAGTGTCCCACATATAAAGTAGAGGAAGATGGGCGTGGATGTTAGCTCAGGGCCAGTCTTCCTCAGTGAAAAGAGGAGGATTGGCAGCAGTTAGCTCAGGGCTAATCTTCCTCAAAAAAAAAAAAAAAGATACAGAACAGTTCCATCACCACAAGGATCCATGGTGTTGCCCTTTTGTAGCCCCAGCCGTCTCTCTCCCTCCCTTATCTCTGGCAACCACTAATCTGTTTTCCATGCCCATAATTTTGTGATTGCAAGAATGCTATATAAATGGAATCATACAGTGTGTAATTTTTGAGATTGCCTTTTTTTCACTCAGCATTAATTCCCTGGAGTTTCACACAGGGACCCAATCTCGTATCAATAGTGAGTTCCCTTTCATTGTTGAGTCCTATTCCATGGTGTAGATGTACTACAATTTGTTTAACTACTCACTCATTGCAGGACATCTGGCTGTTCCCCCCCACCCCCCTTAGTTTTATAAGGAACTGCCAAACTGTTTTCCAGAGTGGCTATACCATTTCACATGCCCACCAGCAATGTATGAGTGCTCCTCATCCTTGCCACCATTTGGTGTTGTCACTGTTTTGTTTTAGCCATTCTGATAGATGTGTAGTAATAACTTGTAGCTTTCACTTGCATTTCCCTAATGGCTCATGATGTTGAACATCTTTTCATGTGCTGCTTTGCCATCTCTGTATCCTCTTCAGTGAAATGTATGTTCATGTCTTTTGTCCATTTTCTAGTTGGATTTTTTTTATTGTTAAGTCCTGAGAGTTCTTTATATATTCTAAGTACTAGTCGTTTGTCAGACATGTAGTTTGCAAATATGTTCTCCCAGTCTGTAGCTTGTCTTTTCATCCTCCGCTCGGGAGTTTTGCAGAATGAAGGTCTTCAGTTTTCATGAGATCCAGTTTATCAGTTTTTCCTTTTATGGATCATGCCTTGTGTGTCAAGGGGTCTTATGTACCTTTCTTATTTAATTTTGTTCCTTCCTGTTCTGTCTAACATCCAGTATTTCTGTAAGCAGTGCGAACATTTTTTCATTCAGTAGTTCTGGAGCTCAAATGTATTGTGTGAAAAAGTGGCCTTGATGGCTTAGAGTGTGACTACATAGTCGTCCTTGTTCTCACTATATTAAAAGGGCTTCCATCATTTTGTGCCTTTAACGTATAATTTCTGCTTTACCAAGCTCTCAAATGAAATGTTAAAATTAATATTTTAAACCTAAATAGACACATGATGTGCCAAAGAGATTTTTGGTTTCACTTTCTAAATTAAAAATATCTTGGCAGAACTATATAGTTTCTTATCAAGGTTTCTGGTAAGTAATCCAAAGGACAAATTTATGTTCTTATTTAAATATACTTTGAATGTCTGCTTCTGCATTTTGAGTAGTGAAGTTGTGGATCATGACCGTGGATCTAGTAGGCTTTTTCTATTCACCCTTGATTATCAGAATACTGAAGAGAAGACTGTTTTGTTTGTCTGTCTAGACTGCATGTTTTCCTTTTATAGTAGCTACTTAATGTTTACTTTAATTATCTTTTAAAATAAGCATTAGCTTTAAGGTGACAACAATTTTATATTTTGAAAAGTGTAGGTACTTGTGTTATGAGAACAACTTACAGGAAAAGGTTAGTGATTGATTTTGAGAGTATTCATTTCTGTGAGGTGGTACTGAAATTATTCCTTGTCCCTTCAGTGTCACCGTATTTCCTCAAATAAGTGTATAGCCAGGGTAGTGGATGCCTATTTGAAAAAGATCAATCATTGATGTAAGGCCGGGGTGGCAAAATACTGCCAGTGGCCAAATCCTGCCCACCACCTGTTTTTGTAAATAAACTTCTGTTGGAACACAGCCACATCCATCCATTTATGTATTGTGTAGCTGCATTCAAATACAGTGTCAGAGTTGAAACAGAGAACTTATGACCATAAAACCCTGTTTATTCTGTCGTCCTTTATAGAAAAAGTTTGCCGAGAGATAAAGTAACCTTATAAACTACTGAGTCTCTGTGTTACAAAGGAAATTTAACAAACTTTACTTTGACGTTTAGTAGCTTTTAGTTATATTTCCATGGGAAATTGTGTTTCAGAAGAGGGTATTCGTTTTCCTTACTAAGTCTGCGAGGCACTGTGGTCTAGGAGCAGCATTAAGGAATGGATGGAGAGTTTGGAAGGTTGATGTCGTTGTTGTCCTTAGTGTGGGTTATTTCAATGTGAATGGATGGCAACTAGTGAGATTCAGAAAGAGGCCTATGCAGTCCTGATGTCCTTTGAAGATCGTCTTGTGAGCCAGAGTGGTAATGAGAGAGCCAGGCGTGGCAGCGCTGTTGCTCTTGCTCCCGAAACTGGTGTGATCTTTAAATATATAGTAGGTTGAGCCTGTCAAACTGAACTTAGATTGTTGGTTTGTTCTTTTGTTTGCGCAGCTTCCTTTTGTAAGTTAGAAGTTGACACTTTAGTTCTTTGAAATGCCCTACGGGTGACATGGAAAACAGAAAGTTAGGACAGTTGGCTATACATTTGGAAAGAAATGAATCCCCACATCACATCATACACAAAAATAAATTAAGGATGGGTGTGAGGGGATATCTCATTAAGGTTGTGATTTGCATTTCCCTAATAATTAGTGATGATGAACATCTTTTCATGTGCCTGTTGGCCGTCTGTATATATCTTCTTTGGAAAAATGTCTGTTCATATTCTCTGCCCATTTTTTGATCGGTTGTTCTTTTTTTTGTTGAGTTGTATGAGTTCTTTATATATTTTGGATATTAACCCCTTATTGGCAATATGATTTGCAAATATTTTCTTCCAGTTAGTGGGTTGTCTTTTTGTTTTGTTGATGACTTCCTTTGCTGTGCAGAAGCTTGGGTGAAAGGGGGTAAAGGGGCACATATTTATGGTGATGGATGGAAACTAGACTTTTGGTGGTGAACTGTATAGAATGCAGTCTATACAAAAGTTGAAATACAGTGATGTACACCTGAAATTTATATAATGTTATATATATAATGTACAAACCAATGTGACCCCAATAAAAAACAAATTAAGGATGTATTTTAAAAATCTGAGTATATATTTTAAAAACTTCTGGAAAACATATGACACCATAACAGAGTTAAAAAGGCAAGTGACAGACTGGGGGAAAAATCTCCATATGCAGTACAAACTTTAATTGACTTTCACTTAACTGAACCACCACGTTAAATGATACTCTTCATTTCCTTCGTAAAGTACACTGTGCGCTGAGCACTTGCTGTTAGTAGATTCGTCTCCAGTAGGCCAGTGTGCTTGTGGACCCACCAGCAGAACAGGTGCTTCTATTATTGAAGGTACATATGCTGGTTGTTCTTGTTTTTGTAAATATGTAATTTATTTTCATATTTTATAACTTGATAAAATATGAGTAGTAGGAAATTGAAGTTCTTATGAAAATTTACAGATGATGTGATGTCTGAGATTTCCTTCTAATTATATGGGGAGGAGGAGGTGTGGAGTGCATAGAGATGTAAAAGAAAGACAATTCAGCATATATGGATAATTATTGAAGCTGAGTGATAGTTATGTTAGATTCATTATGACAAAAATTGGGTGTTTGGAAAAAGTTGATGAAAGCAAGTTATTACTGTTGAATTAGGTGTTAGACAATAAAAGATTTGTATAACATAGAGATAAAAATCTAAAAGGGTTCTTCACTCGTAGTGCTTTGCCAAGTGTCTTTTAAATTCTTTGAAGCTCAATGTTATCTAAGAATTCATTTTAAATTTTTTTATAATCAGTGTGCCTGGAGTTAAAGAAAAAGGTCATCACCTCTTGGCTGTATATCAAATGTTTGATGAATGAGTGTACATTTACTACTGATAAAGTGAAATGGAAATGAAATGTTTGTCATGTGCATATTTTTTATTATTATTCACCTTAATTGACCTTTTCAGTTAAGTAATCAACTGTTCCAAATAAGATTAGATAAAATGGCTTCTACTGTATAATATGCATGATATGTAAAGAGCTCCTACAAATCAAAAATAAAAAGGCACCCAATAGAAAAAGTGGCAGAGGGTTATGAATTGGCATTTCCCAGAAAAAGAAATCAAAATAATGAGTAAAAAAGAAAAGATGTTCAAATTCACTCTAGTAATTAGGGAAATGAAAAGCATCTTTCACCAAATATATTGGCAAAAACTATATCTACTTTTAGAAAGAACTGGGCACTGTCATGCACTGTTAGTGAGAGTGCAAATTGTATAGCTTTTTGATAAAGAATACCAAAATCCTCTCATTTTTAAATGTACATATATTTTGACCCAGCACTTCTGTTAGGAAACTGTTCTAGGGAAATATCTGCTCATATGTGTAAAGAAATATTTAAGATTTCACTGTGGTGAAACTAGTCATAACATTGAAAACTTGGCAGCAACCTATATGTCCATCAGTAGGGAAATGATTTAAAAAATAACCTGGTGTTCTATGCAATATCATGGGGCTATTAAAGGAAAGAAACCCCTCAGATAGGCCTATATAAACTGACATAGGAGTTCCGAAGTATGTTGGTAAAGGAGAGAGAGGAGAGGGAGGGAGAGGGCGGCTAGAATGGTCCATATACTGTGATTTCACTTATCTAAGAAAAACTACAAAACCGTATCGTGAGTATGGATAATACCAAAAGGTCTGATTGATACACACCATGAGTAATTATCCCTGCTTGTGGTATTAGAGGAAGGCAGTATAGGTATACTTTTACTTTTTTGCTCTATAGAATTCAATAGTGTAATTTAAATTTGTGATTACTATTTTGCTAGTAATTATAAAGATCAATAATATGAAACCTTTACACCCTGGAGGATGCTTACAATGCGATTCCTTCATTGTGCATTATACAGTGACACTGCTGGAAACGTAGTGCCTTGTACTTAGTGAGCAGTCAGGTATTATTTTTATAATTTTCTCCCTTTGTTAAAGTACTATTTGTACTTTCTGAATTTTCTATACTGAGAATATAAGTATAAAGAAGAATAAAAGCACCATCATCCCATACAAAGGGAGATCTCTTGTTAACTTTTGGGTATATAGGATTGTGCACACGTTTTTGTACACACATATATGGGTGCCTGCATGTGCACAAATATACACGTGTATGCACATGTGCAAACATGTATTTTCTTTCTACAAAAATGGGCTTTTATGGTACATAGGGATTTGTAACTTGCTTCCTTTAACTTGACACTATATTGTGAGCACCTTTCACGATCAGTAACTCTGAATAAGTGAAAAAGACATCTCAGTGGGAAAAGAACAACACTGTGCCTTGTAAATACAATGTTCTAGTTAAAATAACTGGTTTCTAGGACAAACTATAATCTTAAAAAAAAATTCATGGTCACCAAAAGTAAATAACCAAGGAATTTTTAAATTCTCAATGTTGAACCACTTCAGTTCTGTTTTAAATTTAACTATGAATGTATTATTTAAATTATAGTTACTAGTAATGATGTATAAGTGCAATATATTAAAATATCATTAGAAATCTTTTTGGGTGGAGTTTCATTTTAATGAAGATTTTAAAGCTGAGCTTTAATAGTTGCTTTGGTTCAAAGGAAACTAACTGCTCTGACTAATTTTTGGTAAAGGTGTGGGTGTAGTTGTATTCTTTCACAACTTACAAGAGTAAAGATAATCTAGGTAACTGTAGCTACACGAATCTTTGCTATGGTATCTCAGTCTATAGTATATAAAATGGAACATGGGGAGAACTGTGTTGGAGGCCCAAGTTTGACTTGGGCAAGCATGTATGTATTCTGCTCTCTTATGTTATCTAGAAACATTTTCATTAAGCACATTCACTGAAGGCTCGTTATAACCTCTTCTGGGTTTCTACTGTGGGACTTAGAGGTGAGAATACCTTACTCGACGCTGCAGAGTTTTTAATGCGTTAATCATTTTCCATGAATTCAATAGAGTATTTAACAAAAGAAGATTCTACCTTGCAGACAGTGGTGTTGTGAAGGCCCTGTATGGCTGCTCACGTTTTGTTCTGGCGATTGACAGTATCCCTGTTCTCCGAGGCCGTGCATCTTGGCCTTTTTGGAATTGATTTTGCAGCGCGAGAATTTTTCTCTCCTAGGTGCTGTCAAGTTAGCAGATTTTACAGGAAAGTCAGCATAGAGGTACCCTATTTCTCACCTGATTAATGAGAGGGGCATGTGAGATCCGGCTGTTACAGAGGTGTCGAAAACATTAATGGCGGATTCTAGTGGCTGTAATGAAGTTAGTGCTGTGGAAGGCATGGTGAAATACCTGTTTTCTCGTAGGTATTTTGTTTATTACCTTTAATATATGCTTGAAGTATTTTACTACTGTAAAATAAGTAAGGATAGAGTTTTGAAGGACCACTCCCCTGGGGGCATCTGAATAATGAGTTGTCAGAGAAAGGCTGGAGAAATAGGCAGAGCTGCTAGCTGAGATGGTGATCATTCATTATGCTCAGAATACGTTAGTCATTTTGGCTTCTGAAATGAACTGAAAGCTGAAAACTTCCCTCAGACAGGAAACAGGAACTGGGTGAATGAGCTTAAAATTCAGTTGTGGCTTTGAAAATAGAAGAGAAGAAAAGCCAGAACTAGCACTAACATCTCATGGGATGAATCCAAGTCAAAAATGCTGTGTTCCACATGAGCACTGAAGATGCTAAGTTGAGAAGTAGCTTAAAAGAATAATTGGAAAATCATAACTTGACTGAGGGGCAGAACTGGCCAGAACTAGCTATAAACAATTGTTGGATGAATGTGTTTCAGACAAACAGAGCAGAAAAGAGAAAAGCAGGCAGGGATAATGGTATTCTTACACCTGGAACCACAGACACCTTCAGGATATGCTCAATCGCAAGGTTAGTCTAGAATGGGTTAGAGTCTTTGGTAAAATATTTGGCATTCCCTTAGTGCACAGGCAGTTCCTTACCGGGAGTAGGTTAGAATTTCTGTGAAGCAAGTAATTTCCATAACCTGGAAACTAGAAGAGGCAGGATTTAGGCTCACTGTCGGTGAATTACCGCAACCTACAGATGGGAAGCTATGTAGTGTTTATTTCCCCGAATAGAAAGAAATGTCATCATTAGCATATTCATTCAAATATAGTTACATGTTACACATTTTTAAGCAAAATGACTTTACTTGTAAGGATATTATACAACTCAAATTTCCCCCAGAAATTTTTGGATTCCTTTACCTAGATCTTTAGTTTAATTTTAGTTTCACTTGTACACATATTTACATTAATTTTAATATTCTCTCAGCCCCCAAGAGATTGCTGAGTATTAAGATGATTGTAGGGGAGTAGCTTTCTTTAGGAAATAGCCCTGAAAGAGTGGATTTCTTTACAGGCAGTATCCCTGTAACGTAGTTTGAGAAGAGACAGCTGCAAAATGGAGACCTCCATGGTAAATCCCCCGCCTCCATCTGTATTCCTGTTTTGAAATGGAATTCCCCCACCTCACTTTGACAGCATTTCTTGAGGGACTAGGTGAGTAGAACCGAATGAGGGATGATTCTCTACCCCAGGAGTACAAAATATTCAGTGGGGTTAAAAAGACACTTGCACCAGTTTTTTTTTTTTTTTTCTCATAAAGCCCCGAACCCTAGAGATTGTAGTTTTTAAACCTCTTAGGGAGAAAGTGCCTGCTTACAAACTTGTTTCTAATTGTTCTCCACTGAGTGAGACTGTTGACCACCTCCCTCCCCGCCTTTGATTGAAGGGTCATGTTGCTTAGGGCCGGCTGGCAGGAAAGAGGAGGCGGATGCTATCCCAGGGCATTACCAAAGGAGCAGGAGGTGGCAGTGAGCATATGGTCTATACCAGAGTGTACTTTGAGTTTTGAAAACCAAGAATCTTAACCCCAGTTTGTTTGTTTGTTTTTTAAAGATTTTATTTTTCCCCCAAAGCCCCCCGGTACATAGTTGTGTATTTTTAGTTGTGGGTCCTCCTAGTTGTGGCATGTGGGACACCGCCTCAGCATGGCCTGACCAGTGGTGTCATGTCCACGCCCAGGATTTGAACCAATGAAACCCTGGGCTGCTGAAGCAGAGCGCATGAACTTAACCACTTGGCCACGGGGCCGGCCCCCATCAACCCCAGTTTGCACTTTAGACGTATTTTAAAATCAAGTTGTAGCCTATGGGATTCCTTAAGCTAAGAGTATGTTTAATTTACTATCACAATCTCCATCAGAAATCTGCAAAATTGAGTCAAACCTCTATTTGTCTTTTTTCAAAGGTGGGATTTATCGTTATATAACACATCCATGTTACTTTAGATTTTGACTTTAATAAGACACAAGCAACTCATTTGGAAGCACCTAATTTTGGTTGAAAGGATTGTTTTTCAACCTAGAGTTGATTTCTCTAATTTTGCATCGTTCCCACCTATTGTAATGCTAAGGGCATTTTATCTGTCCATTCTCTTTTAGATGTCATAACATTTTATAATGATCTCATGCTTTTGCATTGGAAGGAGTGATTAAGAATTTGGTTAGGATGGAAAATCAGTAGATTCTTTGCTTCTGCTGCTGACCTCTCCCTTCGGTGTAAAAGAAAATCAATGATGTTTCAAAGCTGCACAGTTCCATGCTTGAGTGCATAAAATCGTTCTGTGGAGTGATCTTCTAAACTTTTAGAATTTGTGTTGAGTTTGGTACTTGGCCAGGTCTGGGGCCATGTCCTGCTATTGCTAGACCTATTTTTTCCCTTGCTTTTACCGGCACTGCTCCATTGCTGCTGAAAGATCAGGATGTTGCGTGGCCTTGGCACTGGGCACTGAACCTCACTGCCTTTGTCTTCTACTTTCAGACAGAGCAGGCGGGGAAACCGTAAGATGGAGCGCTGGGGAGCATTTTTTTTTTTTGAGGAAGATTAGCCCTGAGCTAACACCTACTGCCAATCCTCCTCTTTTGGCTGAGGAAGACTGGCCCTGAGCTAACATCCTTGCCCATTTTCCTCTACTTTCTATGTGGGACGCCTACCACAGCATGGCTTGCCAAGCGGTGCCATGTCCACACCTGGGATCCGAACCTACGAACCCAGGGCCGCCGAGAAGCGGAACGTGCGAACTTAACCGCTGTGCCACAGGGCAGGCCCCTGGGAGCATTTTAATAATACCTTTCCTTATTCTTTAAAAATCTGTCCTGTAAGACACTGTCACGTAACTTCAAGATATATGGTAAAAAGGAACTTTTATTTTTGAAACTTCCTCTGTGTTGACCTTAGATTTGCTTTTGAAGAGGAGCAAACACATAAGAACGCAAACCAGCTTCTTACCTTTCACTGCTGCTCACATTGGTTGCAGATGCTTCAAGGAGGGTTGAATTATAACCTAGTTTAAAGATGATATGTTTTAGATTAAGTATTCACAGGAATAACTGTAAAGTGATGTCTTAAAGGCGAATTCCATTGCAGATGCAGCAGAAGTTAAATGCTTTAGGGATAAACGGGTGATATCTACAGTAGGAAATATCGGCACTGTTGAAATTGTAGCAAGTTTCTTGGCTGACCTTTGTGTGCGGATACACGACTCCCCTTCCTTAAACAGTATTTCATTGAGATGGGAAAAAGCCTCCTGCTCTGTTTGGGAGTTTTTAGTACTCTGGTGCTTCTCTTTAAATCTGTTTTTGAAATACTGGATTTGGATCTCATCCTATGCAAAAGTGACGTATATTGAGACATTTTAAATACTTAATGAAATCTCCAAGTAATGAAACTTCCATTGGGTGTGTTCCACAGTGGAACTAAGCTACTCCAAATTTTACACATGCCAGAGGAGTAGTATAACCAGAAGGCAGTTGTTTATACTAGCTCGCTAGTAGTCTGCAGATGAAATTGATCCAGGCGTTTGTTTTCTATGTTTTTTAGCTCTGCATTTTTCTTTCCTTTATTCTTTCTCAGAATCTAACTCTCATCCTTTGGCTCTGCATACTTTTCCTTGCCCCAATATTTGAAGGAAGTTTTAAAAAAAATCCATTTTTTAGGCCAGCCAGCTTATACCTAAGCAGTAACAAGTATAACTGGATAATCCCAGAGGGTAGCTATTATTATTATTACTAGCTTTTTAAAAAGTATATAATTGTCTGATTGGGCTATTATTATAGGGTTGAGAGTTGCCTCATGGGTGATCCTCCTTTCCTAGTCTGCCTATATGTCTGCTCTCTGTTTTCATGTCCACTTAAAATATTATCTATTGAATAATAAGCTCCATGAGGACAGGGCATAGTATATGCTCACTGAATATTTCTTAAACAAGTGCATGTGCTTGTACCTGTAACTGCCCAGTATTTGGGAAACTAGATTTTTAAAAATAGTACAAAGGAAAAGGGTTGTTACGGGCTACACTTGTTTTTAATTCCTTTCCTCATATAAAAATGTTATTATGGGGGCTGGCCCCGTGGCCGAGTGGTTAAGTTCGTGCGCTCCGCTGCAGGCGGCCCGCTGTTTCGTTGGTTCGAATCCTGGGCACGGACATGGCACTGCTCATCAAACCACGCTGAGGCAGCGTCCCACATGCCACAACTAGAAGGACCCACAACGAAGAATATACAACTGTGTACTGGGGGGCTTTAGGGAGAAAAAGTAAAAAAAAAATAAAAAGTAAAAATGTTATTATGGTGGTTAGTCTTCAGTAATGATGATTGCAAAACTGAGGAAAACAGACGCAACCATTTGTTTCCTGTTTCAGTGAGTCTCTGTGCAGTAGGGTGACATCACTTTCATATTTAGGAGAGCCCATATTAGGTAATAGTCTTCTTTTTGGTCAGCAGGATTGTCCCTGAGCTAAGATCTGTGGCAATCTTCCTCTATTTTGTTTGTGGGACGCCTCCACAGCATGGCTTGATGAGTGGTGTGTAGGGCCACACCCGGGATCTGAACCTGTGAACCCTGGGCCACTGAAGTGGAGCATGCGAACTTAACCACTGCATCACTGGGCCTGCCCCTGTAATAGTCTTTACAACTTTCTCTTGTCATGCTAGAAGGCATAGTGACCTACTACCAAAGAAGTTTTATTCTAACATATTCGTCTTTATATGTAGGGATCTCTTAACCAAATGGATTCTTTCTTCTAGATTTTTTAAATATGATCTTAATACGTGGATTATTTTTTAAAATAAATATTTCATTTTGGAATAAATTTTGGGTTTAGAGAAAATTTTTAAAGGTAGTTCAGAGGTCCTGTATATCTTTACCCAGCTCTGCCTAATGTAACATTTTACATAACATACCATTGGTGCAGTACTCTTAACTATAGAATTTATTTGATTTCCCTAGTTTTTCTACCAAAGTCTTTTCTTTTTCTGTCCCAGGATCTAAAATTGTTAGACATGTTTATTTTAGAAGACATGCATAGATAAAAAGACAAAACAAAATACTGGTAATCTCCCCCTATGCAGAGATAATTACTGATATTTTTAGTGTATATCTTTCCATATTTTTTCTATAAAGTCTATTAATCCATTCCCCAAAAAACAATTTGGATTTCCCTAAAAGACAGGTTACAAAATGTGCTTTATATACCATTTTGTATTTGCTCTTTTACACTTAGTATAACATTTACCCTTTTTGTGAACATCTTCCCATGCCTGCTGTTTTCAATATAGTTATAGTTCAATCTGTTCCCTATCCTTAGATATTTTGTTGTTTTCATTTCTTTGCTCAGTTAATTCTTTGACTTAAGGCCAAGCTATGCATGTGTTCTTAACCTGTTCCCCCCAACAAACCTGAGAAATGATACTCTCTTATCAGTAATAATGGCTCATTAAGCCAGTGATTCTAAATATGTATTAGGTTGAACCATTTGAAATTGCTGTTTTTTGTGCACACCAGATTGACTATTGTCAATTTTATATTGTTCGACCCTAGTTTGAAAAAGCTTTCTAGGTTATTCTGATCCATTCCCCCTCTTCTCACTCCACTGAGACTCCCTGGCCTCTCTGCTGAGAATCTCAGGTCACCTGCATTTAGAATGGTGAGCGGACTCTGAAACATTTTGGCCAGGCAAAAATGTTGACAAACTCACCTTCCAGGTGTCTCTGATAAACACAACATCCTTAAGACCTTTACCCATGTTGATGACATGTGCAGAGAACTTGAACTCCGGTGAATTGCAGTTGCCCGTCAGTATATTGAAAATCGACTCTGGAGCTTTCAACCTTAGCTCTGCGAGATAGCCTGATGCCTCTGTCTGCTGGTTCCATGTCTGTATTGGATAGCCAAGGCCACTGGTGCCACCTAGTGGTACTTTTTAGAATAGCAGCTGATGTTGCTCTACCGCTCTCCAACATACCAAATACTTGAACTTTTTCTTCTTTTACACTTGTCCATGTTTGTGGTCTCACTTCCCTTTTCTTCTCCCCACCTATGCCAGTGGCGCTTATGGATTTCATTCAAGGACATACACTAGCCATATAGTTTTGCTGTGATATCCTTGTTTAAATAAAGGCTTTGGAGTATGAGACATGAAATAAGTGTAAACACACTCAACAGACTGTTATTTGCCCTGCTTATGAAGTCATGCTCCCTACCCAAAATGGGCATAAAGTTCATATTGTGTCAGAATGTGGCACTTCTCATGTTTAATTTCAAGCTTCTCAATATATGGGAGGAAGCACTCCTACGTATGTCGGATGTGAAGAGGCATAAACTTCTACTTCGAGTGAAAAATTTAACTTGGAAATCTTTCTTTGGTTTCCTTTCTCTTTAGTATGACTTGTTACATCCCATGTTCATCCAAGAACTATTTAGTCAGCACCTGCTGTGTAGCTGTACTCGGCTAGGTTCTGGGGATTATAGTGGCGATCAGGACAGACATGACCTCTGCCTCGAAGGAGCTTACAGCCCAACAGGGGAACAGAAGCTTGAACAAATTGAAGCGCTGTGCTATCTGGGTGCTGGGAGAGCAGATAGCAGAGGCACCTGACACAACGGGGAGAGGTCAAGGAAGGCCTTTTAGAAGTGTCATTTAAACTAAGACCTAAAGGAAGCCAGGAAAAGGGAGAATAGAATGTTCTTGGCAGAAGGGAAAGCATGTGCTAGACGCAGAGGTGAGAGATTAAGCTTGGTGCTTTTGAGAAACTAAAAGAAGTTTGTGATGGCTGGAGCTGTGAAACCAACTCATTTAAGCCTCATGAGAGCCCTGGTAGGGAGCAGTAGTGTTAGTGCCTCCATTTTAGAGTTGTGGCAAATGAGGCAAAGAGGTTAAATAACTTGCCTGAGGTCACTCAACTCTAGTAAGTGGTGCAGCCAGGAACTGGACCCAGGCCATCTGGTTCCAGCATGTTGGCTCCTAACTGCCATAGTAGACTGCCTCCCAGCAGGGCATTGTGTTATATTGGAACTTTCTTGTCCACCTCTTTAGCCTTCGATGGAGCATGGCTCCTGATCCTGTTCCTCTGTGGTCTTTTTTCTGATCAGTAAAATCTTTCTTAGTAAACTGAATGTTAGACTGTACTAGGCACAGACTATTCCAAGAGCTGGAGCTTATAAATGAGTGAAAAATTCCTTAAGCTTAGAGCATCTGGGCTAGCCCAGAAATTCTCTGATTTGCTTTAGTCTTTTATCATTGACTGGGAATCAAATACCTCATTTGATATGCACCTCTAAGGTTGCTAACCTGTATTTTTCAGAAAATCCTAGGTGGCAAGTTATAATTGGTTGTATTTTTTTGCAAAAAATGAGTATAAGATATGTATTCCCCACAAGGCTAGAATTTTTGTTTGATTGCTAAAGTTAACTTGGCAGTATCCTTTTCTCTGACTTTTAAAGTTAGTTAAAGGGTAAACACAACTAAATAGGACTACAGTTTTTCAAAGTCATATAAATTAGACACCTATAAATGGAGATATCTTTTTACAGTGGATCTGATTTATCCTTCATGTACTTAAAATACAAGTGCGTGTTTCGTAAAATGAGGAATAGACTTCAGTTTGAAGTTATCAGTTAAGGTTTTAAACTAGATTTTAGAAGTTGGATTATAAATACTCAGTTGTACATAAACTATTGAAGATTGTTGTAATTTGATATTGTTGAAGCGCCTGGAATAAAGAGGGGTGTGTGTGTGTGTGTGTTTAATGGCACAAAGCTGGTGCTTTCATTTACTTGCCCATTTGTATGACTGGATTCAATCAGGAGTGACGACTCGGAAGTGTCTTTCCAGGAGTGAAGATCGGCCTCTGCTGGTGTAGCCGTACATTCTTGCCTTGTTCTCCGTGGGACCAGAGTTGGCGTTATTACTAGGGTCATCACTAGGGATGTTTTTGCGAAAAACAATAAGGGGGAGGGACACTCTGATAATAATTATGCCGAGACAACTGGTATCAACCAGGAGACAGACCCCGGCAAGCTGGGAAATGCGATCACCCTTGTTTTAACCAGTTCACACAGGGATCCAATTTGTGAGCTTCACTTCAGAAGCACTGGCTCGACCCAGTTGTGTTAACGAGCAGCCACAGATAGATTTTTCCTTTACATTGGAATAAAAACATTTATTTTCGAGTAAATGTGTTCTTGCATATTGTAGTAGAATCGTATGTGGAGCAGCTGTATTCTTTTTATAATTTTTGGTGTGGTGAACTCCGTGCTGCAAGGCCCTGTCGAGGTTACTGCAGGACACATTCCTAGCTGTGTGGGCCTGACAGGAAATGAGATTACTTACCAATGATGCTTTACCGTTTCCCAAAACATTTGGAGATGAAAACTTTCAGAAAAATAAATGGTCAGCCTTTTCCGCCTTCTTCTTGTGAAGTCAGCTAGTGCACATTTGTAATGCAATATCACAGTTGGTTGGAATGTCTGAAGCAAGACAGTCTTAGGTAAGCTGATAGCCTCTGACGTTGGAGGAGCTGGTCGCAGAGTTCAGGTTGTAAACAAGAGTGCCCTGATGGAGAGCTACCTTCTGAAATCCCCTCCCTTCATAATCCCTCTCATCACCTGTGTGGCGAGCAAAGCAGTGATAGCCATCTACTGCCTTTTGCTTGTGGTACATTTTCCAGGGGCAGGCCTCAATTCCCCTTGGGGGACTGGCCTCGTCAGCTGGAAAACATTGTCCTTATGGGGTAGAAAAGTGCGAGTATGACGTGGTACCTATTAAATCTTACACAGATATCATCTGGCATGTGAGTTCATGTTTGTTTTGATAGGATAAGTGAGTGGAACTCTGGGCTTTACAGAAAGTATTTACATTTCCGTCGGTGCGGAACCCCTCATGAGTGGCTTTTTGATATTGTCTATTCACTTGCTCATAGTAGTCAATTTTTGTTAGTCGCGTTTTGACATAGGGGACCGCAAGGATGCTTAGCTTTAGGAGACATTTAACATTGTAGTTATAGCAAGAAAAAAGAAACTTTATTTTATTTAGCTTCATGGATGATATTATATGAGCAAAAGAAGTTTATTGTGAGTCTAGTTTAAAAACAGTAGTGTCTGTTCTTTCTGTAGTGCAGTTGAAGTCAGCTTCTGACTCAGTTTACAGTAGCACTTTGATATTGAGAGGGGCAAACTGCCTTATGGGTCATCTCCGTTGTCACTTATCAACACACACAGACACAGACATGCTTTAGAATTAATTCAAAGACTGCTGCTATATTTTCTTATTTATTAAATGATAAAAGGAAATATATTTGCTGTATAAGTTTTAGAAAATGTAGGACAAATATAAGGATAAACCTAAAAATCACATATAACTTTACAACCCAGAGGTGAACATTTTGGCTTGTAGCCTGGGTGTATTTGAAAGAGTTGATACTTGTACTTTGTTTCAACTTAAACCAATTTCACTTCGTCTATGTTGAACGTTTGCTCATATCCTTAAGTGTTCTTTGACAATGCTGCATCTGATGACTGTGTAGTATTTGATCTAGTGGATACATCATTATTTTACCAATCTCCTTTTGGGCATTTGAAGTTATTTCTAGTTTTTCTGTTATCTGTATCGCAATGATAACTATCGTCTCCAATTTTTATGTGTGCACCTCTGATTATTTCCTTAGGGAATTCCTAGAAGTAAAAAATGAAATTAAGGCCTCCTGATGCGTATTGCCAAATTGCTTTGCATAAAGCTTGTGCCAATTTACACTTCTGTAAACAGTATGTAAAATGCCTGTTAGTGTACATTTGGAAGCACTGAGTAATTTCTTTATTCTTAATTGGTGCTAAATTTGATGGAACCCCAGGACATTGTTGTCTATTTTAGTAAATAAAAATTATTTCTGGCAGAAATGAAAATGGGGATGTAATGTTGTAAACAGTACTGCAAGGAACTGGTGGCCCCAGTTTTTTATTTTTTTTTTGAGAATCATCGAAACAGACCATATTTTATTTTATTTATTTTATTTTTTAATTGAGTTCATAATAGTTTATATCCTTGTGAATTTCACTTGCACCTTATTTCTTGTTTGTCATCATATAAGTGCTCCCCTTCATGCCCTGTGCCCAGCCCCCAGCCCCCTTCCCCTGGTAACCACTGAGCTGTTCTCTTTGTCCGTGTGTTTCTTTACCCTCCACATATGAGTGAAGTCATATGGTGTTTGTCTTCCACAGTTGGGCTTACTTTGCTTGACATAATACCCTTCAGGTTCATCCATGTTGTTGCAAATGGGATGATTTTGTCTTTTTTATGGCTGAGTAGTATTCCATTGTATATATATACACCACATCTTCTTTGTCCAATCATCAGTCCATAGGCACTTTGGTTGCTTCCATGTCTTGGCTATTGCGAATAGTGCTGCAATGAGCAGAGGGGTGCATATGTTACTTTGGATTGTTGATTTCAAATTGTTTGGGTAGATACCCAGTAGTGGGATAGGTGGGTCATATGGTATTTCTATTTTTAGTTTTGTGGGAAATCTCCATACTGTTTCCCATAGTGGCTGCACCAGTTTGCATTCCCACCAGCAGTGTATGAGGGTTCCCTTTTCTCCACACCCTCTCCAACATTTGTTATTTTTAGTCTTAGTGATTATAACAATTTTAACAGGTGTAAGGTGGCATCTTAGTGTAGTTTTGATTTGGATTTCCCTGATGATTAGTGATGTTGACCATCTTTTCATGTGCTTATTGGCCATCTGTGTATCTTCTTTGGAAAAATGTCTGCTCATACCCTCTGTCCATTTTTTTAATTGGGCTTTTTTTTTGTTTTTGAAGAAGATTTGCCCTGAGCTACCATCTGCCACCAGTCTTCCTCTTTTTGCTGAGGAAGACTGGACCTGAGCTGACATCCGTGCCCATCATCCTCTACTTTTATATGTGGGACACCTACCACAGCATGGCTTGACAAGCAGTGTGTAGGTCTGCACCTGGGATCTGAATTGGCAAACCCTGGGCCGCCAAAGTGGAACATGTGAACTTAACCGCTGTGCCATGGGGCTGGCCCCAAGGGCTGTTTGTTTTTTGTTGTTCAGTTGTGTGAGTTCTTTATATATTATGGAGATTAACCCCTTGTCGGATATATGATTTGCAAATATTGTCTCCCAATTGGTGAGTTGTCTTTTGGTTTTGATCCTAGTTTCCTTTGCCTTGCAGAAGCTCTTTTGTCTGATGTAGTCCTACTTATTTATTTTTTCTTTTATTTCCCTTGTCTGAGAAGACATGGTATTCAAAAAGATCCTTTTAAGTTTGATGTCAGAGTGTACTACCTATATTTTCTTCCAGAAGTTTTATGGTTTCAAGTCTTACCTTCAAGTCTTTGATCCATTTTGAGTTTATTTTTGGGTATGGCAAGTGGTGGTAAGGTTTTCCCAATACCATTTACTGAAGAGACTATCTTTTCTCCATTGTATGTTCTTGGCACCTTTGTCGAAGATTAGCTGTGTAGCTGTGCGGTTTTATTTCAGCTTTCAGTTCTGATCCACTGATCTGTGTGCCTATTTTTGTACCAGTACCATGCTGTTTTGATTACTATGGCTTTGTAGTACATTTTGAAGTCAGGGATTGTGATGCCTCCCGCTTTATTCTTTTTTCTCAGGATTGCTTTAGCTACTCGGGGTCTTTGGTTGCCCCATATGAATTTTAGGATTCTTTGTTTTATTTCTGTGAAGAATGTTATTGGGATTCCGATTGGGATTGCATTGAATCGTTAGATTGCTTTGGATAGTATGGACATTTTAACTATATTTATTGTTCCAATCCATGTGTGTGGAATCTCATTCCATTTCTTTATGTCATCATCTATTTCTTTCCGTAATGTCTTATAGTTTTCATTGTATAAGTCCTTCACCTCCTTGGTTGAATTTATTCCTAGGTACTTTATTCTTTTTGTTGTGATTGTAAATGGGATTATATTCTTGAGTTCTCTTTCTGTAAGTTTGTTATTAGAGTATAGAAATGCAACTGATTTTTGTAAATTGATTTTGTACCCTGCTACTTTAGTGTAGTTGTTGATTATTTCTAATGGTTTTTCTATGGATTCTTTAGGGTTTTCTATGTATAAGATCATGTTGTCTGCAAACAGTGGGAGTTTCACTTCATTTCCTATTTGGATTCCTTTTATTCCCTTATCTTGCCTAATTGCTCTGGCCCAAACCTCCAGTACTGTGTTGAGTAAGAGTGGTGATAGTGGGCATCCTTGTCTTGTTCCTGTTCTCAGAGGGATGGCATTAAGTTTTTCCCCATTGAGTATGATGTTAGCTGTGGGTTTGTCTCACATGGACTTTATTAGTTTGAGATAATTTCCTTCTATCCCCATTTTGTTAAGAGTTTTTATCGTAATCCACTGTTGGATCTTGTCAAATGCTTTTGCTATATCTATTGAGGTGATCATGTGGTTTTTATTCCCCATTTTGTTGATGTGGTGTATCACGCTGATTAATTTGTGGATGTTGAACCATCTCTGTTTCCCTGGTATAAATCCCATTTGGTCATGATGTATGATCCTTTTAATGTATTGCTGTAGTTGGGTTGCCAATATTTTCTTGAGGATTTTTGCATGTATGTTCATCTGCAACATTGGCCTGTAGTTTTCCTTTTTTGTGTTGTCCTTGTCAGGCTTTGGTATCAGAGTAATGTTGGCCTCATAGAATGTGTTAGGAATTTTGTCTTCCCTAAATTTTTAGAATAGGTTGAAAAGGATAGGTATTAAATCCTCTTGGAAAGTTTGGTAGAATTCTCCAGTGAAGCTGTGTGGTCCCGGACTTTTATTTTTTGGGATGTTGTTGATTACTGTTTCAGTCTTTTTACTTGTGATTGGTCTATTCAGATTATCTATTTCTTCTTGATTCAGCTCTGGGAGGTTGTAAGAGTCTAGGAATTTATCCGTTTCTTCTAGATTGTCCATTTTGTTGGCATATAGCTTTTCGTATATTTTCTTGTAATCCTTTGTATTTCTGTGGTATCCATTGTAATTTCTCTTGTTTCATTTCTAATTTTATTTATCTGAGCTTCCTCTCTTTTTTTCTTTGTAAGTCTGGCTAGGTGTTTGTCAATTTTGTTCATCTTCTCAAAGAATCAGCTCTTTGTTTCACTGACCCTTTCTACTGCTTTTTTTGTTTCAATTGCATTTGTTTCTGCTCTGATTTTTATTATTTCTCTCCTTCTGCTGACTTTGGGCTTTGTTGCTTCTTTTTCTAACTCAGTTAGAAGTGTGTTAGAGATTGCTTATTTGGGATCTTTCTTGTTTGTTAAGATGGGCTTGTATTGTGATTAGTTTCCCTCTTAGTGCCACTTTTGCTGCATCCCATATGAGTTAGTGTGGTGTGTTTTCACTTTCATTTGTCTCCAGATATTTTTTGATTTCTCCTTTGAGTTCTTCAATAATCCATTGGTTGTTCAATAACATGTTGTTTGGTCTCCACATCTTTGTCCCTTCCTCAGCTTTTTTCTTGTAATTAATTTCTAGCTTTATAGCATTGTGATTGGAAAAGATGCTTGTTATTATTTCAATCTTCTTAAATTTATTGAGGCTTGCCTTGTTTCCAAACATATGGCCTATCCTCGAGAATGTTCCTTGTGCCCTTGAGAAGGATGTGTATTCTGCTGTTTTGGAATGGAGTGTTCTGTATACATCTATTAAGTCCAACTAGTCTAGCTTTTTATTTAATTCCGCTGTTTCCTTGTTGACTTTCTATCTGGATGATCTATCCATTGATGTGAGTGGAGTGTTGAGGCCCCCCACTATTATTGTGTTAGTGTTAATATCTCCTTTTAGGTTTGTTAATAGTTGGTTTATGTACTTTGGTGCTACTGTGTTGGGTGCCTAGGTATTTATAAGTGTTGTGTCTTCTCAGTGGAGTGTCCCTTTGGTCATTATTTACTGCCCCTCTTTGTCTCTCTTTATCTGTCTTATCTTGAAGTCTACTTTGTCTGCTATAAGTATTGTGACACCTGCTTTCTTTTCTTTGCCCTTAGCTTGGAGTATTGTCTTCCATCCCTTCACTCTGAGCCTGTGTTTGTTGTTGGAGCTGAGATGTGTTTCCTGGGGGCAGCATATTGTTGGGTCTTGTTCTTTAATCCATCTCGCCACTCTGTGTGTTATTATTGGAGAATTCAATCCATTTACATTAGGGTGATTATTGATATATGAGGGCTCAATACTGCCATTTTATCACTCATTTTCCATTTCTGCATTTCCTTAGTTTCTCATCCTGTGTATTTTGGCCTACCAATTGAGTTATGTAGGTTTTTATGCTGGGTTTCTTAGTTTTCTCCTTATTTATTATTTGTGCCTCTGTTCTGCTTTTTTGTTTACTGATTACCATGAGGTTTATATGCAAAATCTTGTAGATAAGATAGTCCATTTTCTAATGGCCTCTTATTTCCTTAGACTAAACCGATTCTGCTCCCCTCCTCTTCCCCTCGTATGTTGTTTTTGTTACATCTTATTCCATCTTGTGTTGTGAGTTTGTGATTAAAATGACAAGATTATCTTTGTTTTTGGTGTTTTCCGTTCCTTTATCTTTAATGTTATACTTGAGTATTTGCTAACCTGTTCTGATGTATAGCTACAATTTTCTGATTTTGTCTACCTATTTGTCACCTTGCTCTGGCCTTTGTAACCCCTTTCTTCCTTTTTTTTTCAGATATGAGGGCCTTCTTGAGAATTTCTTGTGTGTGTGGGGGGGGGGTAGTCTTGTGGCTATGAACTCCCTTAGCTCTGTTTATCTGGGAAAGTTTTTATTTCTCCATCATATCTGAAGGATATTTTCACTGGATTGACTATTCTTGGCTGAAACTTTTTGTCCTTCAAAGATTTGAATATATCATTCCAGTCTCTCCTAGCCTCTACGGTGTCTGTTGAGAAGTCCCTTGAAAGCCTGATAGGGATTTCTTTGTAAGTTTTTTCTTTTCTGCCTTGCTGCCCTTAGTATTTTTTCTTTGTCATTGCTTTTGCCAGTTCCAATACTATACGCCTTGCAGTAGGCCTTTTTACGTTGACATATTTAGGAGATCTGGTAGCCTATTTCACTTGGATTTCCATCTTCTTCTCCAGGCTTGGGAAGTTCTCTGCTATTATTTCTTTGAACACTCTTTCTGCTCCATTCTCCTTCTCTTCTCCCTGTGGAATACCTGTAATTCTTATGTTGCATTTCCTAATTGAGTTAGATATTTCTCAAAGACTTTCTTCATTTCTTTTCAGTCTTACTTTTCTCTCCTCCTCTATCTGGAGCATTTCAATATGTCTGTCCTCAATTATGCTGATTTGTTCCTCGATGATGTCAGCTTTAGCATTCAGGGAATCCATATTTTGTTTTATCTCATCTATTGTGTCCTTCATGTGTAATATTTCTGATTGGTTCTTCTTTATAGTTTCAATCTCTTTTGTGAAGTAGCTTCTGAAGTTGTTGGATTGTTTCTCTACCTTCTCTTTTAACTTGAATTTTTTGATGATAGGTGTTTTGAATTCTCTGTCATTTAGGTTATATATTTCTGTGTCTTCAGGATTGATTCCTGGATACTTGTCATTTTCCTTCTGGTCTGGAGATTTAACATGATTTTTGATACTGCTAGAGGGTGTGGCTTTGTTCTTCCACATTGTGGTATTATTTGATTGCTGTTATCACCTGTCACCACTTGGTGGGGGTCAAGAACTGTGTATTCTGAGCCTTCTGAGTTCTGCTGGGATCCCAGGTGCTGGAGCAGGGTGCTGGGTGGGTAGGGGGAGGGGGGCTTTCTTTCTCCTGCACACTCTTGGGGCCTTCTCGCTCTGCCCTTGCTATCTGCTATCCTAGGGTGTTGGCTTGTTCAAGTACCCCCTGCCATAGCTAGTCACCTCGGTAGGGGGCTTTCCCCTAGGCTGCAAGGACCTCAGCGATCTATGATGTTCCCACTAGAGTGTGGCCCCTCCCCACTTTCCTCCCTCTTGGAGGCTGTGTGCAATCCCCAAATCGTAGTCTTTTGGGGAGGGAGTGAAGCTTTCTCTTACCCCATTCCACCTCCTCTAAGGGTGGCTCCAGCACCTCCACTTCCCAACATATGCCTGCATGGGTCTCTCAGATGTCTTTTGTGTTGTGTGGATGTCCTCTGTTGCAATATGAATGCCCTTTTGTTGTACCGTTGAGGGGAGAGTTCTCCAGGAGAGTTCACTCCATCATGATACTGACGTTAGTCCTTGAAACAGACCATATTTTAGCTGTTAGAGTCTATATTTCTAAGAATATATTTTTCCTTTCTCAAGTAGTCTATCAAACTCAGCTTTAATGTAGGGGAAAGTCATAATTTTTTTCTCCTGAAATCATTGCTCCATGAATGCTTACTGTTCATTATGTTAGTGCTTCTGTGAGTATATTTTTAAGACTCATGTTTTTGTCGTCTTTAAAAACAAAATGTAACTGCTGGCAAGAATTGTACAAAGTTTTGAAACGTTTGATTGTTGAACAGGAGTACTTTCTGCTCAAGGTCACTTAATGTAACAAATACTTGTTTCAAGTATTGTTCAGGTCTTTAGTGTTTTAATGAAAGCCTTATAAATTCAGAATCACCCATGTATCAACACACTTCTTGAATAGACTTGAAATGAAGAGACTTGGTAAGTCCAATGTTTGATATGTGATCTACTTGTCCAGAATATTTAAGAACCAGTTTCGTAAGACTGTTGGTCCTGAGTCAAGAATTACCAATGTAACAGCGATTTTTATCTATTAAAACTTTTTTCCCCAGTGTTTTTTTTCATAATAGTTAAGCTGTATCTTAAATGGATCTTAGAAGTATGATTTATTGGTATCTGCGACTTTTAAAAATTGTTGTTTTATGGGGCTGGCCCCATGGCCGAGTGGTTAATTTCTGTGCACTCCACTTTGGGGGCCCGGGTTTGTGGGTTCAGGTCCTGGATGTGGACCTACTCCACTTGTTGGCCGTGCTTTGGAGGCATCCCACATACAAAAAATAGAGGAAGATTGGCAATGGATGTTAGCTCAGGATGAATCTTCCTCACACACACACAAAATATTGTTTAAATGCAGTTGACACACTTAGAGCTTCTAAAGAGAATGTGTTTTTCCCTCTTGATACTGTTAATTTAATCCTAGGTAACTGAAAGGATAGGAATAGGGCACTTTTTTGTTGGTTTCTAATATTTTCACATTCATCTTAAGAGTAAAATTAATCAATACTGATTAGAAAGAAATTCTTAATTTTATTGTATAGGGAAGCGCATAATTTTACTGTATAGGGAAGCTTTCCTGACGTTCTAGAAAGTTGACCCTATTTTAGCTCCTATGGTCATTTGGAGGGGAGAGGGAGAAGAGTTTCTTTTTAGAGACTAGTTCACTACTCTCATTTTAAAGCCTATTTTGGCTCTGAAAGCCTACAACTTTGTAAGTAAGGAGTGGAGTTTGTGTAGTTTATCTTCCTGTCCCAGGTGTAGTCTGGTACTTACATTGTAGGTTAGGTTCTTGTTATTTTTATACACACACACACACATACACAATTTACATATATATGTGTGTATATGTGTATATATTTATATGTATGTATATATATATATATATATATATATATGATTTGCCATACTAATGGTAAAACTAAATGTGTATTATGTGTCTGTATATATATATATATAAAATTTACCATACTAATTATAAGGGGAGAAGTTATATAACAAAATGGGTGATGACAGAATTCTTAGCTAGTGTTGGAGGATTTCTCTTGGCATTCAGACTAGGCTCTGTCTTTCAGCTTGGATAAAGACAATGGGTGTAATAAAAATAAGCATTGCTTTCAAACTGAGAAAGTGAAACCAAGAAATCATCCGAGAATACTGCAGATTTAACTATGCAAAGAAATGCCCAGTGTTGTCATGGATATGTGATTTATATGTTCTTCCAGCACTGAAAAGAATAATTTTTGAGTTATGAGTAGAACAAAGGATTTTCTGTTTGGCTAAAACTAATTATCATCGTCCTAAAATATAATGGTAGTTTTTTGTTATAAGTACTTTCCCAAAATATCTGCCGAAGATGGTAACATAAAAAAAAATCCTAGCCTAAAAATAGTTACAAATGAAGTGAAGGCTGACATTAATTGTGAAGGAAAAAATAATGACTTAAACCAACCTTATTCTCTGGCGAGTGTTAGTTTATTTCTCTTATCCATTCTAATAAATATTTGATGCTCTTTCCAAGTCAAAGTGAAATACAGAGATAATAAGACACAATCTTTGCCCTGAATGAGCTTACTGTGTAGATAAATGATTAAGATAAACTCATAAATAATAGAAGGTAATATAATACAAGTTTACAGCTATTAGAGAAGAGCTTTAGAAGTTCCAAAAAAGGCTAGAAATTTTAGCTTCAGGTGTAAATGAAGGTATTCCAGAAAAGGTGGCTTTTGGGGCAGAATTCTGGGCAGTAAGAGGGGCATAATAAAGTCTCGGAAGCAAGGGAACTTCAGAGAATGTGAATATGACAGTGTTTTTGAACAGGTAATAACTGATTTCTTGGGTGGAGTACAGGTAAGGTAGGTTTTTTTCCCTATTAAATTAATAAGATTAAAGTGATTTTATAGTAAAATATTCAATGCTGCTGATGGGAGTATAAACAGGTACAGCCTTTCTGGAGAGTGATTTTGTAGTATATGTCAAGAGCCTTTTTTCCCACGCCACCCTCCTACACACATCCGAAAAAGATCTATCTTTGACCTGGTAATCACACTTTTAGGAAATATGAGGGAATAATTTTTATAATCTTGAAGTGATAAAATGACTCAGAAGCCACAAGAGACTATTGATACATTTTATTACTTAAAACTTAAAAACCAATATTTGGCCCAGAGTACCCATAACAAAGAGAAAACCTATGCTGGGAAAAATATTTGTAATATGTCAGACAAATGGCTTATATCCTTAATATACAAAGGGCTCTTATGAATCACTAAGAAAAAATGAATACTCAAGTGAAAAAATGGGCAAAGGACCTGAACAAGTCACTCATATAAGAAATTTAGATATAGTGAAATATTTTCATATGTTCATTGAAAAACAGCAAATTAAAGCAGTGTTTCTTGTACCTGTCAAACAGTTCAATCCAATGTTGGAGGGGATATGGGGAAAGGGGCACATTAATATATTCCTGGTGGGAATGTGAATGGTGTATTCTTTTTCAGAGGGCATTAAAAGTTTTGTTTGAAATAAATTTTAGACTTTTACAAAAAAGTTGCAAAAATAGTACACCATTTCCGTGGACCCTTCACCTAGCTCCCCCTAATGTTAACATCTTACATAACTATGTTGTAGCATAATTTTCAAAACTAAGAAATTAATATTTGTACAATACTATTAACTGAGTTACAGACTCTATTCAAATTTCACCAGTGTTTCTACTAACATCTTTTTTCTGTTCCAGGATCCCACATTACATTTAGTTGTCATGTCTCCTTAGTCTCTTCTAATCCATGACAGTTCCTCAGTCTTTGACTTTTGTGACGCTGACAACTTTGAAGAATACTGGTTAGTTACTTTCTAGAATGTTCCTAATTTGGGTTTACCTAATGTTTTCTCATGGTTAGATTGAGATTGTGCAATTTGGGCAAGAATACCACAGAAGTGATGTGCCCTCAGTGTGTCATGTCAGTATACATGGATGTTCATGTGCCCTATTACTAGTGATGGTGACCTTCATCACCTGGTTAAGGTGGTGTCAACTGTGTTTTTCCATAGTAAAGTTACAGTTTTTCTTTTTGCAATTAATAAATATTAATACTTATACTTTATTATATTGTATTAATATGTATTTGGGGGAGATACTTTGAGACCATACATATATCCAGTTTCAACTTTAAACTTTCACTCACCACTGTTAGCATCCACTGATGGATTTTGCCTGCAGCAATGATTACTGTGGTGTTCTAATGGAGATTTTCTATTTCCTTTATTCCTTCCACATTTATTAATTAGAATTCTGTGAGGAAGATTCGTCCCTTCTCAATTATTTATTTTTCAACCAGTCATTTATTTGTGTTAGTATGGACTCATGGATATTTATTTTATTCTTTGGGATATAATTTAATACTACGGTTATTTATTTTGTTGCTCAAATTATTCCAGCTTTGACCATTGGGAACTCTTTTGGGTTGACCCCTGTGTCCTTTTGACATGTTCTCATCTTTTTTTTTGTTGAAGTACTTCCTTACTGTCTGGCACTCGAAGGTACAAGGCTCAACTTAGATTTTTCCTGCCCTGGTTCTGGAATCGACTACTTCTCCAAAGAGCCCGGGTTCCTTTTATTGGAGAATAGTAATTGGAAACCCAACATCTGGGTGCTAGGTTTGATCATTCCTACTGGGGTGTCTCTGCTTCTAGACCTGGAGGGCAATTTCGATAGACTAATAGACCAGCTGAAATGCTCATATGCTTTTGACCCAGCAGTTGTGCTAAAAATATATCCTATAGAAGCACTGGCATAAATATATTGCTAAAGATGTTCATTGCTATGTTTCTAATGATGAGAAAATAAAAAATCCAAAATGTCCATTGATAGGGAAGATTGGTTAGGCTTAATTTTGATATGGTTGTACAATGGAAAACCATAGGACTGTTAAAAAGTCTTAGGTAGATCTGAGTGTTCTGGCATGGAAAGACATGTAAGAGAGTCATTTCTTTTTTAAAGTCACAAACCTGTGTAGATAGTATGATTCAACTTTTGCTTAAAAATAGTGTGTGTATTGGGGCTGGCCCCGTGGCCGAGTGGTTAACTTCACGCACTCCGCTGCAAGGTGGCCCAGTGTTTCGTTAGTTCGAATCCTGGGCGCGGACATGGCACTGCTCATCAGACCACGCTGAGGCAGCGTCCCACATGCCGCAACTAGAAGAACCCACAACGAAGAATACACAACTATGTACCGGGGGCTTTGGGGAGAAAAAGGAAAAAATAAAATCTTTAAAAAAAAAAAAATTGTGTGTGTATATTAGAATATGCTTAGAAAAATGTCCCCCAGGGTACCCACCAAATTATTAAAAGCTGTTATTTTCTAGAGGATTGAATAAAAAAATACTTTAACTTTGCATTGTATAATTTGTAATGTTTGAATTTTTTTAAACAGGTTTGTTGAGATGTCATGAATATTTTTAAAACACTTTTTGTTTTAGGTTACCTAACTTTTCCGTGAAGCAACATTTTAGTCTATGATAGTCTGGAATTATCTCCATACTCTTGACACTATACATGATAGATTTTGGGTAGTTTTACTTAGATTATAGCATTTCTTTAATATACTTTAACGTTTATGAATTCAGTGACCCACAGTCTTATGAACATTTAAGGCTCCTGGACCACTCATACTCACACGTGTTCTTTAGTGGAAAAGAAGATTCTGGTATAGCTTAGATTCCGAGCAGTATCTTCTAGTGTTTGACTGGCTTAAATGAGTTTGGCTTTAAATGAGTCATTTTCTTGTTCTTTTATGATTTTTTTAATATCCATTTTTAAGTAAACAATTTTTATTTATGGAAATTTTGTAAGATATTAAATGAGCATAAAGAATACAAAAATATGTAAAAATACTAAAACATATAAAATTCACCTGTAATCCTACCACATGGCAATAACTAGCATTAATGTTTGGTGCATATGTTTTCTATGAATATGTACCCACTCAAATATATGTGTATATAGTGGAGTCATACATATTGTTTTGTGCCTGTGTTATTTCTTGATTTCAACATTTCTGACCTTTGAACTGTATTCTACTATGGCAGCTATCATCCAGTACTTGCCAATATATGACATGTATATTTATCTAAAACAAGACTTATGAAAGACCGTTGCTTAGGGAATTGTTTTGTAAGGGACTTACCAGAATTTCCTTTTAGATTTGAACACTAAGTGCTTATGACTTTGTTAGTATCTTCCACTTTTTTCTGAAACATTCTCTTTTAAACTTACTAAGATTGGTTCTTGAGACATTAAGTACAAGGGGAAGATGCATCATGCTTGAAACATTTCCAACAGATGCTATCACAAGTTTAGTATTGACTTGACTTCTGGAAGAATGTTTTCAAATGTTGGTCAACAGACTAACTTATTTACAAGAGGGCAAGAAGTAAAAACATTAATGGTTTGTTTTTAAGTCTTTCTCAAAATATGAGGGTTGTCTGAAGTTGAACAACACTGCTTTGTGTTTGTATCGCTTTTTCCTTAATCATTTTCCTGTTAGCTGCATGGACGCTGTTTTGCTCCCTGGTATTCAGAGGGCAAAGCTTTCTCAGTGCTGCCTCATTCCCTAATTGAAAGATGATAAACTCAAGATGCTGTATTATCTCCTTTTTCATGCCACTAGGTGATTGCTGAGTAGAAACAAACCATATTATATGCTTCAGTCTGTTAAAAATTAGCTATGCTAAAGATTTCCAACTTCCTTTTATTACAAATACTTGCATATCTGTGAACGTGATGACTAAAATTTGCATTGTGATTTTAGCCAGATCATCCCTATTCCCGATTGTCTGTAAGTAGAACGTGCATGGTGATAATCTGCTTTAGTTCTTTTATATTAAATTATTACTTCAATTTATTTTAATAGAATGACTTCAAGAGGAGGGTGCTGTTTTGTAGGGGTGAGGCTAAGAGAGAGGTGAGTGCAGGGTCAGTTCTTCTGTGGCGTAGAAAAACTTAATTAGGCTAGGGTAGAAAATGTGATTTGGTTCCTGTTTATTTACTGGGCAGCTGTTGTTTGCTTTCTTTTTTTGTGATGAAAGAAATGTCCTGTAAGGTTATAGGCACTGAGAAAAATTCTTTCTTTCTTTTGTATTAAAGAACCTCTGAGAGTAGCTTCATTTTGCCCAGTTGATGGAGGGCTGTGAGTCTGGAAATGAGTAGGAGATTGAAACTGGGGCTGTCATCCAGCTGAGAGAATTCTCTGATACTTTTGATGATCTTCTACCTTTTCCCTCTGGAGTACCAAAGATCCAAGTGTGGACAAGCCTTTGCAAATATTTGCTGATGAAATTATTTTCCAAATTAAGCAAACTAGTGGATAGTTTTGTGTCCTCTTCCCACCTATAGGTCTTTAAATGATTTTGTAGAAGCTTGGTTTATCAGTTTGATGCGGGGTCGGTGAGCCGAGGAGTCGAAAGAAAGATTTCTTAGACTCTTAAGATCTGGCAGTAGTGCTCTTTTATTTAGAGAATAGTATAGAATAGCATGGGGACAGGACCCATGGGCAGTCAGAGCTTCTGCTGCTGCCGCTTCTGCTGCCCCCGCTGGCATGGGGACAGGGCCCATGGGCAGGCAGAGCTGCTGCTGCTGCTGCCCCCGCTGGCATGGGGACAGGACCCATGGGCAGGCAGAGCTCCTGCTGCTGCCCCGAGTTGAGGGTTAGGGCTAAATTTAAGGCATAGGTATGTGAGTAATCTCTTTACGAGACAAAGAAAAAAGTTA
Organism: Equus przewalskii; assembly: GCF_037783145.1. Lineage (NCBI taxonomy): Eukaryota > Metazoa > Chordata > Mammalia > Perissodactyla > Equidae > Equus > Equus przewalskii. The sequence goes on along the minus strand of NC_091863.1, from coordinate 88,168,481 downwards.
AAATGGTACCAGTGCCAGTAGGGTCCGGCCATTGGGCGGTCCCACAACTTTTAGATAAGAATCAAACCAGATTGAGTAAATGGCAGAAGTCACCGCTCAAATATTATCTTCAACTAAAGACAAAGGAGGATTTTGGGGTGGGGGGTCAGTTACATGAGGTTGCCAGACAGTAAACAACTTAAGTTCTTGCCTTCCCCATTAAGAGTTTCCAGAGATAAGGCCATCCCCCCTTCCTCCTGGCGCAGAGAGGGAGGCATGGAGATTTCCTTCACAAATGCAACTGTCTCTGATCAAAGGGCAAGCAAATTCCACTCCTCGGAGCCTGCTGCTTATCTGTAGTTTTAAAAGTAACCAGCCTAAAAATCCTCGTCATAAACCGTTTTAAAATTAAGCAGCCTAAAAATCCTCATCAAGTTTATCTGAATTAATCTGTGGGGGAAGTATATATTTGTATATAGAAACATGATATTTTTCTTCCCCAACGTTCTCTTCGTGAGTTCTTTGGACTTAGTTATTTTAAAGATTGGCACCTGAGCTAACATCTGTTGCCAATCTTCTTTTGTTTCCTTCTTCTCCCCAGAGCCCCCCAGTACATAGTTGTATATTCTAGTTGTAGGTCCCTCTGGTTGTGGCATGTGGGATGCCACCTCAGCATGGCCTGATGAGTGGTGCCATGTCCACGTCCCGGATCTGAACTGGCGAAACCCTGGGCTGCTGAAGTGGAGCTCGTGAACTTAACTGCTCAGCCACGGGGCCGGCCCCTGGGCTTTATTTTAATATGTATATACAGAGTTTACCCCCTTTGTATTAATATTAAATGTTAGCCCCTGGGAGAAAAATAAGAAAATGTTTAATAGTGTGCTTTTTGTTTATAAGTAATCTTAACCATTTGTGTTCACACATGTACTCATACTGTCACCAGCATTCCCTCCCCAAAAGTGGATTGTGGATATTAACTTTAAGTTGGAATGTAGTTCTATTAAAACAAAAGGCATACTCTTACTCAGTTAGTGATAGGTCTGAGTATAAATCATTCTTTTCCTTCCTCCTAAAGGTAGCAAAAGAGAAAATTAATGGTCTGAGTTAATTACCAGCTAGTTAGTGTGGTGATTAGTTATATGGATGTTTGTTTTGCGACTTCCATGGAGGTGACTAGATTTAAAAATAAATTTGAAGGGTTATTCTCATCGTATGCAAGTAGTACTGAGTACTGACGGATGGAAATAAAACCTCAGTGTGTCTTCAGAGTCATAACATCATGCTCAGGACACCCCAGTGGTGTGGAAATGTAACTAAAGAATACCAAGTTACTGAAGGCCTTACTTTACTTTTCCAAGTATTCAGATGGTAAGGAGTTTTTCCTGCCTTGCCAAAAATAGGTTGATCCTCAACTGTAAACTGACCCTAAACCTTCACAGCATACAGACCTTGAAGAACATCACAAAACTGATGTGTATATTCGTTCAGAGAAGATGAACCTCCCTCCAGGGTTCCTCCTACACCAGCGCTGTATTTGAATTTGGAAAGAGCCTTGCATTGTTTAAAGGATATTATTCATTTTGGGTGTTGATAGGACAATAGGTGCCTGCAGGCATTTGGGGCTGGACATGTCTGGGTAGCTTGACTGACTAGTTTCCTGTGGTCAGGCTTTGTCTCTTTCTCTGAACTTGGTTCCTATCCTGACTGTGGAGGAATTAGAGGTGCAAATAAAGCCATGAAGAACCAGACTCCTGCTTCTTGCCATTTTCTTGTTCTTTTCTTTTTTTGTTGAGATATAATTGACATATCACATTGTGTATGTTTGAGGTGTGTAACGTGTTGATTTGATACATTAATATATTGTAATATGATTACCATGGTAACTTTAGCTAACACTGCTATCACGTCACATAACTATTGTTACTTTTTTGTGGTGAGAACATTTAAGATCTAGCCTCTTAGCAACTTTGAAGTATATAACACAATATTGTTGACGATAATCACTATGCTGTGCATTGGATCTCCAGAACTTATTCATCTCTAAAGTTGGAACCCTTTAACATCATCTCCCCAATTCCCCCACTCCCCAGCCCCTGATAACCACCATTCTACTCTCTGTTTCTATGAGTTTGGCTTTTTTATATTCCACATAGAAGTGATATCATGCAACTTTTGTCTTTCTCTGTCTCGCTTATCTCAGGTAGCATAATTCTCTCAAGGTCCATCCATGTTGCTGCAAATGGCAGGATTTCCTTCTTTCTAATGGCTGAATAATATTCTATTGTGTGTGTATATCTATATACCACATCTTTATCCATTCATCTATTGATGGATACTGAAGTTGTTTCCATATCTTGGCTATTGTGAATAATACTGCACTGAACCTGGAACTGCGGATATTTTTCAATATCCTGTTTTCATTTCCTTTGGATATATACCCAGAAGTGGGAATGCTGGATCATATGGTGGTTCTATTTTTAATTTTTTGAGGAACCTCCGTACTGTTTTCCATAGTGGCTGCACCAATTTACTTCCCACCAACAGTGCACAAGGGTTCCCTTTTCTCCACATCCTTCCCAACACATTCTCTCTTGGCATAGTGATGATAGCCATTCTAACAGGTGTGAGGTGATATCTCCTTGTAGTTTTTTACTGCTTTTTTTTTCCTCCCCAGATCCCCCCAGTATATAGTTGTATATTTTAGTTGTGGGTCCTTCTAGTTATGGCACGTGGAACGCTGCCTCACCATGGCCTGATGAGTGGTGCCATGTCCGGTCCCAGGATCCGAACCGGTGAAACCCTGGGCCGCCAAAGCCGAGCGCGCGAACTTAACCACTCAGCCACAGGGCCGGCCCCCTCCTTGTAGTTTTGAGTTGCATTTCCCTGATGATTAGTGATGTTGAGCACCTTTTCATGTTCCTGTCAGCCATCTGTATGTCTTCTTTGGAATAATGCCTCTTCAATTCCTCTGCCTATTTTTTTTAATCTTCCTATTTTCCTGTAGAGTTTTGACCACTGTTTCTTAGAATCAGCCCCAGTTACTTTTCTGAGATCTTAATAGCGCTACTTCTAGTCAGACACTCATCTCTAATCATTTCTTGTTTTTCCTTTGGTACCTGGCTCATGAGCTAAGGTGCACAGGTAATGTGAAACCGCACTTGAGTTTTTTTGTTTTTTAAAGAGGTTCTTTCCTCGTCATTGTACCCATTAATGTTGTCTCTTATTTCAGATTGAAATCACAAAAGATAGACGTCTTCTTCTTAAGAGAAAAAGAGGAAATCTGTAAGTATTTGTCCTTTAAAAATCTAAATTTGTAACTTTATCAGCTTTTGCAGAAAATTAAGTGACCATACTAACAGGCATCTTGACTCTTTTTATAGTGGAAAAACTCTGCCAGTATTTATGTTTGTGTTAAAAGGTCAATATTTGGAAAAGTAAAATTGGAAAACTTTTTACCCTGTACAACTTCTAAAATTTAAATCATCTGTCACTCATTTATAAAAGGGGAAGTGAAAATTAAAGTCTAAATAAAATCTTTTTCTTTGAATAATACCAAAAAATGGAGTCACAGATTGGAGTTCCAATTCTGACTACTGAGGCTTCCAGGCTGTGTGTCTTTGGCAAGCTATTTAACTTTACTTTCCCTCAATTTCCTCATCTGTAAAATGGGCTTAATCGTAAGCATCCAGTGAATGGTTAATTGTTATTGATGGAGTTAAATCTGTAGTACTGTATACTTTCCCCAATAAATTGAAATTTATTCTAGTCACTATTTCTCAAGCTGATTTAAATATATATCTGATCTTCAAAAATGTAAGTATTAGCAGTATCCTTCGCTGAGGCACCTACCTAGACTATTGTAGGGGAGGAAGACATTTCCTCTACCCACTGCGGGTTCTTCTGGCTGGAGAATGAATTAAATTCACGTGAGACAGAATAGCAGGAGAAAATTAAACAAAGCTTTATAACATGTATACATGGGAGAGGTCAGGCAAGCTGAGCAACTCGCCAAAATGGCTGAAGCCCCCACCTTAAATATCATCTTCAGCTAATGACAAAGGAGGATTTTGGGTGTGGAGGGGGAGTTATCATGGGAGATTACCAGACAAGTACAGTAAACAAATGCAGATTTAAGTCCTTGCCTTTGGCATTGAGAGTTTCTAGAGATAAGGTCATCCCCTATTCTTCCTGGTACAGAGAGGGAGACACCTTTACAGATGGAGATTTCCTTTACAATGTAAATGTCTCTTAACAAAGAGTAAGTAAATCCTACTTCTCAGTTGCTTTCCTGTCTGCAGTTTATTAAAAGTAACTGGCCCCAAATAATCCTCTTGCCAAAGAGACATATCTTGGGGTGGCCAATTCCAGGCCCCCCACACTATAATATAGAATAAAAGAAATACAACAGAACACTTAAAATTAGAATCATGGTGTTTAAGCCATGGACCTTGAAAATTACCTAGTCCAGTAGCTCCCAAACATTGATTTTTAGTCCAGTGCTGGCCAATGCAGAGTTTTTACTGGCCCATGGTGAAGTGAGGAAAATAAGGACAACAGGACATGAGTTTTTTAAAGCTAAACTTTTTCCACTTAAAGGATTGCTTCTTATTATAAGATATATCCTTCTAATTTTGGGGAGTTAAACATGTTCTGTATTTTATGAAATGATGGTGGTAGGAAATGGTAATTCTTTTGGGTTTGTTTGTGGCCATACCTGGCAAAAAATTGGCAGCTGTGTCATTCCCCTCACCACCCTTCTTTCTTTTTGAAACTTTTGCTGGCCTGTGATATCTTAAAATCTGAATCCACTTCCTCATTTTACAAATGAGGAAACAGATGAAAGATTAATTTGTTCCTAGTCTCAGCTCAGCAAGCTGCTGAACCAGCATCAAAACCCTGTATATGATGCTGCCTCTCTCGTATTTCTGGTCTTCCTAGAATTGTTTTCACTATAATTGGCTATAAACTTGGAACAGAAGATCTGGTAGTTCTTATGTGCTAATAACTATTGTTGAATTCCAAGTATAAAAAAATTCGAAAGACTTAATGTTCTTGTATAGCTAAGTACTGAAGTCTACTGATTAGCCTGTGTTAGAAAAATCTTAAACATGGTCAAAAATTTTTGTCAGCGGACCAGAATTAGCTGTCTCTGAATTCAGCTACTTAGGCAGCATGCCCAACCCATGATTGACAAAGGAGGTAAGATATCAATAAGGTTAATGTTTCCTTTGGAAACTAGACTTGGGTGCCGTTGTGAAGGCAGTAGTTTTCAGGCTTCTATAGTTAACTTATTTATCCACAGAGAGTCTGTTTCTCTCTCTCTCTCTCCCCACTCATACACAAATACACCCCTACACACATAGATACACATTTATTGCAATTGGCCTGCAGCCCATCTAGATATGTAAGAGAAAAATGCTACCAAAGTGTAGTAGGAATTGCCAGAAACATTAGCAGGAACATCTGGCCAGTTGTGTTCAGGGGTTTACAGCCACTTTGGAGTGTCTGTGACACTTTTAGAGACACCTCTTCATTTGGCAAAGCTTTGCCTCGGCTTTCCCCAATATGCTTCAAAACAGAAATGCTTAATTTCCTTGTCTTTCTTGCCTCATTCACCTTGGTGAAGCATGTATGCATGGACCAGATAAACAAATGAATGTGAAGAGAAAACAGAATGGAAAGTAGTCCCCACTCCTAGCATGGAGACATTAACTCTAGGAGTATTTTTCCATGGCTGCTTGTATTTGGCTTCACATGGCTTCCTTTAGTTAAGAATTCTTTCTGAAGTGTCAGACACACCCATAATGAAATGTTAAGAATAAACATGCATTTTGAATTATGTGCTGTCTTTGGAATATCTGTGCCTTCTCCTTTTTACTAGAGCTGATATTTGAGAGTTGACTGAATAGCCATAAGATTTTGGTCTGCAACAGATTTATCTCTGTGTTCTTTTATTAGTCTTACTTATAAGGGATGTTTAATACTGAAGGGTAGAGTGAACTTTTCTTTTTTTAAATAACACCATGAGGGGGCCAGGCCAGTGGCACAGCAGTTAAGTTTGCACGTTCCACTTTGGTGGCCCAGGGTTCACTGGTTTGGATCCTGGGTGCGGACCTACACACTGCTTGTCAAACCATGCTGTGGCAGGCATCCCACATATAAAGACTTTACATATAAAGTAGAGAAGATGCACACAGATGTTTGCTCAGGGCCAATCTTCCTCAGCAGAAAAGAGGAGGATTGGTGGCAGATGTTAGCTCAGGGCTAATCTTCCTCAAATAAATAAATAAATAAGTAAACCCCCATGATACAGTTTCACGTTATGGTGGCCAGGTAGCTGAACTGTAGTAACTTATTTGCCCATTTCGTAAGAAATGGTTTAAGACTACATTGCTGCATAGTTTTTAACATTATGAAGTACTGGAAACAACATAAGCAAAAAACTAACCAATTAAACTGGTTCCTCCTCTATCAAATGTGGGAGGTAGATTGTGTGGCACAAAAAGTATAGTTGTAAAATTCTCCCTGTAGGAAGTATTACTGCTGGTTACAGATATTTTTTGAACCTGCATCATGGTGGCAGCCCGCAGTTGTATTACTTTATTATAATAAATAGGTAAGAGGACAGAAGATATAGTCTGTATATTCCTCACTCTGCGAAACACATTTTTTATAACTGTAAATTAATTTTAAAGTTAGGCTCTATAACCCAATTATTTTTGATTAATTTATGTTAACATCAAAACCGTGTTCCCATTGGGATAAAATACCCAGTAAATGGAAGACCTTATGGACAAAATTAGTCTACACCATGATGCGGTGGGCCTTCTAATTCGGCAGCCAGGTTTTATCTACAGGGACCTGTAGCAGTTACTCTTTAGCAGCAGCTGTAGAATATTAATTGTCCTTGTGTTATCTGCTCCCCTTCAAAAACACCAAACCCTTTCTATTTCTCTCCAAATACATTCCTCCCAGAACTGAGTTTTTCTCCCTTTTTCATCATGTCTGATAAAGTTGGATTGTACATCCTGCTTTGTCAGTAGGTGCCACTTGTAGCATGATTTATCTTCAAAATTCCTTAAATGTACGCACTAGATTAAATTATATGCAGCCAAATCCGAACTTTCAAAAGCTACATATTTAAAAATCAAGTGTGTTGCGATTACTTATAATGAGAAATGGCTGTATAATTATACACAGCGTATGCAAAGTGTGTAGGCAGCAACACTGGCTCTTAGATCTCTTCATTTCGACACATGGATAGGATCCCAATTATACCATCCTGTGACCTAGAAAATTATCTGACACCTGAGGCCTGCCAAGGATGTTCTTAAGGTCTTATGGGAGGGAACTTGTGCTAGAGATGAAAGAGCATCTTCAACATGGCAGCTCAGGTGCTTTCTTCGCTGGGAAAAGCTGGAAAGAGGCTGACAGGATGGCGACTTCAGGAGTTAATGCCTTTCCAGGTGATCAAATAAACAGGTTCAGTTAATCTTGTTAGAGATGCACCCAAAGAACAGTCATAGTTGTGAGACGCTGCTAGTCAAACTAGCTGGGCACAGGTGCAGTGTGTTAATGTGTTGGTATGGGGCATCTATGTATTCTCCCTAGGTTTTGGTTTTTGTTTTGCTTTTTCTCAGTTTTCAATATATTTATTGTAATTACTATATACTGGGTTTAAAGTTTGATTGTACAAGCTATTTCATGTTGATTAGATTGGTCTATCAATTTGAGGCAGATGAGACTTACAAGGGGCAGAGGGGTATATATATATTTCATATGATTATTCAATCTTGCAGACTGATAGCAAAAGATCCTTCTAGTTACTCTTAATCCCTTTTATTTTCTTAAAATATTAACTTTTTAAAAGTTTTAATATTAAATTATATAGTTAATTATATTATAATATAACTCCTATAAAGTTTGATTTTTATTAACCAAATGCAACCATTCTTTAACATAGTATTTGAGCTTTCTCCTGTACGTTTTAAAGTTATTTGGAACATTTTAATTGTGTGTGAAAGGAAATAATGTTTTTATGAAAGCACTCCACCCCTTTACAAAAGTATCTTGGTGATGCAACATCTGTCTAGAAATAGGATCCTTTAAAGTACAACAGGTTGTGCTTATCTGTTTAATCTAGGAACTTTTATAATTGTTTTCTGATTTTTAATGTCTAGTGGATACAGCTAGTCCTTTTCAGAAGGCAAATTATCACTTTTTTGGTATTTAAATTACCCTTAAGTGATGTGTGTCTTGAAAATGTTATTTCTTAAAGTAGCACATCGTTAATTATTGATTTTCAAATTGATATTTTTTATATTTACATAAAGTTCAATGTCAGGCATAGGTGAAGTTCATTTGTCCCTACTGCGTGTGTCAGCTTGGCAGATGCATGGATCCTTGCTTGGTTTAGTCCATTTTCTAAAACTTTTGAAAAAAAAAATGTCTTGGCATTAATCAACTTCAGTTTATTAGTTTTTCTCTTTCATCCTGAAATTGATGTTGTGTCACATGCTTCTGGGGGAGATGGATTTCTTCTTTTCAATTCAGACTTTAATTAGTATGTAACCTGTGTCTACTTTGTGTAACTAGAGCTTAAAATATCACTAATGCTTTTTGTGTTTAATCTAACTATCTCAGTGTTTGAAGTAACTGGAATGAAATACTTAACATTAAACTTGACCTCAAAACAAAAAATAAAAGAAAATTGCATCTGATTTTTCACCAAAACTTCTAGGACTTACTAGATAACTGAGGGGCTTTTTTGGTTTTTCCCCTGTAAAATTGCCTTAGAATGTAGAATGTGGGACAGATCGGTGCTCAAAATTGTGGCCAGAATTTCTTCATACACAGTTTGTCACTTTTACTCATTTAGATTATGTCAGGATGACTAGGATCACAGACGATATAGCTAAAAGTATGGACTTTAAAATTAGATAGACCTGGGTCAAAATCCCTAGGTAACTGTGTTATCTTGGGCAAATTATTTATCTCTCTGAGACTGTTATGTCATCAGTAAAATGAGGGTACTACCTCAAAGGAGTTTTCTGAGGGATGAAATGAGATAATGTATCTAAAGGGCTGAGCACGGTGCCAAGCCCATAGTAAATGCTCACTCAATGGTTATTAATCTGATTCGCATATGAAAGGTTAACATCAACAGGAACAATAACCATCCCGTAACTGAAGGTGACGCCCTGCCTTTTTCTGCCCGACATACAGATACATGACTTGATTTCAAGGTGGGGCCACTCAGAGTTCATGTCCTGCTAATGATGGGACAGCAGTGTCACTCTTCATACATTGAAGGACAGCACACCCTTCTGTTTTCTAAGCAAAATATTAAGCCAGGTCAGCAGCTGAGAATGAGGATGAAGGAGAAGCATTGGTGGTCTGATGAGAGAGAACAATGAATGAAAACCAGGAGAGGAAGCCAATGAATGGAACAGTGTAGTCCAGTGTGGTTTCTGCACAGCATTGAAGTCCTACTTGAGGGAGAAATCATGGATTTAACCGGGGCCATTCAGCACAGTCAGGGCTTTCTCCAGCCAAATTCAGCTGCATGGATACAGGTGTAGTTTAGGTGGAGAAGTGGGTTTAACCAGGTTGTGGTTTAGCTAAGTACAACAAAGCACGCGAGAGAGGCGAGTTGGGAGTGTATTTCAGGGACTGAAATTATTGTCCAGGAAATTTAAGCTGATAAGATGAAGGATTCTCCCAACAAGACCATGAAGTAAATAACACAAGCAGTACTGCTGTTTTACACATGATGCCACTGATATAGAGCTTTAAAGGGAGACGTCATATAACTTGTTCAAAGTCACACTTAACAGCAGACACTGAGGTTAGAAACCAGATCTCCTAATTTAGTTTAGCCCACTTACCACCCAGGATATCAGACTTTCTCCTCTTTAGAGAACATTTTCCCTTAATACAATAGCAGGGTGTTTAATCTTGAGTTGCCAAATCTTCATGTGCATGCGTCTCTTATAGTATAGCTGCATTCTAGTAAAATTGACTCTGAAATAATTCAATTTTGCCATTGACTTAGGTCATAAAAGTAGAGCAGCACTTTACACAGAAAGCATGAAAGCGTCTGCTACACTACTTGCTGTTTTTCAGATACATCCTGCGCTGTTCTGCCCCTGTCCATTCGCTCATCTGTTCATTCTCTCTTATAGGACTGTCCTCACTTCTCAATCTTTGTCACTTCATTTGGAAAACATAGCCATCTTTCACGCCTACCTCCAATACCCTGTTTTTTTCTGAAACCTTTCTTGATGGTTCTACTTCCTCCCTCATCTCTTTCCCCTCCCAAACTGGGTTCAGTTTTCCCCCTCTTTTGAACACCCTTAGCATTTTGCTCTGGCTGCTCTTATGAGATTTGTCATATTCTACCTTATATATTTGGGAACGGATGTCCCTGCCCTCTACCATACATATGAACACATACGCACGTGCACACACACATATAAAGGTTTGAGGGCATGTTATACTCATCTTTGTGTTAAGTGCTCAAAATTTACACGTAGTAGGTGTTCCAATCTTCTTTTTTTGAAATGAATTTATCAATAGACGTGAATGTAAGCCTGGAAAACCTTTGACATGGAAGGATTTTAAGATGATAGGCAAAACTGGGCAGAGGCTGGTAGTGTGCTTGAAAGAGCGCTGGGCTTGGGGCTGGGTCTCAGTTACAGCTTGCCCTGTCACTCACTCACTTCTGTTTGAGAAGAGGGATCAGATATATAAGTGGTTTAAATATTTAGCTGAAATGGAGGTTCTGATGAGTCCCCTCAGGGCCTATCATAGCCTCCCCCACCAAAGCAGCTCTGCTTTTGGTCTTTTGCTTTTATCTATATTTGTGTTTTCAGGTCCAATTAAGATTTTATTCAAATGGGTGACTCCTGCCTCCCTCACCACCACCAGAGAGAATTTGAAAACCCCTTGACTAAATGATCTCTCCAATCTCTCCTCACTTGAATGTTCTTTGAGCTTTCCTACTATGTGCGGTGTGTGTGTGTATGTGTGTGTTTACATGTATGTGTCTTTATATTATGAGAATTAAGTAGAATACATTTTCCTACCTCCAAGGCTTAAGGCAAACATGTGTAAAAGATTAAGTATATGTAACAATATGAATGACTAAAACACATATAGTGCAGTTAATTCAACTAGATTATAAACCAAAAGCTGTCTTCTACTTCTTAAATATCTTCAGCCTCAAGTCTGACAGTTTTTCAATTGAGGGTGAGCTGGTGGCACTCACCCCTTAGGGGTGTTTTATCAATTTGAAGACTTTTTTTTTTGTCTTCTAGTATTGTCCCTGAGAATTTATATGTTGAAATAAGTATTATTTTATTTTGAATTAATTTCCTTTTGGTACTCCTTTATATTGCCAGTAAGGAATTATTTTTTAAAATTATGTATATAGGTAGGTTATCATCTGTGACTATCTTTTAAGGTTTATAAAGGAGTATTGCAAAATTATTATAAGAAAGAGGTGTTGGGTTTGATAGGGTTGAGAACTACTGGTTTCTGTTCTATACTTAGGTGCTTAGCTCTTTGGAAATGATGGTAATATAATCAAGGGTCAGGATGAGTGGTAGACATTTCAAGTGAGGTAGGAAATTAGAAAAAGGAAAGATTATTATGAATTTGGGTAGTCATGAAATGTCTGATGGAAGAGAGGCTTGTTAGATGGAATCTTGCATGTTGACGGCTAGGCACTATGATAAACACCTGACATAACTTATCTTGAAGAAGTGACTGACCAGACTTGTCAGAGAGACTGAAAAAGCAATTTTTAGGTAGAGTAAATCATGGAATTTAAAGTTGGAAAGGCCCCAGAAAATCATCTAGGCCAGAAATTCTTATTTCAGGGTTGGTGTCATCCTTTAGGGTCATGGATGGATTTCGGGGAACTCATGAATTCCCTGAAATTGTGTACACCATTTTGCATATCTTTCTGAGGGGAATTGGGTTCATAGTTCTTTGGATTCTCAAAGGGGACCAGCACCTCTAAGAAGTTAAGGGTTGGTCTAGTCTGACCTGAAGCTCAGACGGATGGTTTTGCTCAAGCTTACAGATCCAGTTAGTGACAGAGATGGAGACTGAAACCCAGGTCATTGCACTTGTAGTTTCTTGCTCGTTTCACCACACTCAGTTGAAGACATGAACAAAAGCAGAGGCAGGATTAAGCCTCTTACAATTACACCATTTTATAGTAATTGGTGTAAAAACAAGCAGCTATTCTGAGATCAATGGTCTCTTTCCACAAGAGTTGCAGAAGGATGGGCTTCAATTTATCTCCTCAACGTGAACTATTATTTTAATTTTTATGGTTGAAATACACTGCCACTCACCAAAATGGCTTTATCAGCTGAAGGCAAGCTCCCTGAGAGAGATTATTATCCCTGAGGTTGTTTCTGCAGTTCTTTTCTGGTCTGCAGTGGCCCCCAGTTTTCCGCCTAATCAAATCAAAACTACTTTGCCTGATTTGTCAGATCCTGTACTACTGTAGCCTGTTTAGCCAACGTGTACTCTACGCCCAAGTCAGGCTAGTGTCGTTATTATTGGTACTCCCTATTCTCCCACAATCCTTTTATTCCTACCTCTGTATCTTTCTTCATGTGGTTCCCTGCTTGGAATGTCCTCCCTTCTTTCTCCTTCATTTCCAGATCCCCAGCATAAGGTCCAGCTTAAGACTTATCTCCACAAAGCCTCCCCTAGTCACTCTTGGCCGTTTTGCACTGCCTCTGAACTCCTGTTGCATTTATTGCTTGTAGCACACACCATAGCACTCATGTACTTCTGCATGGCTTTTCACTGGAAATAATTCAGTGGTCACCTTGGGCGTGCGGTTCCAGAAAATCCAGGGTGGGACTCTGGACACCCTGCATCCCTGCTTCAGCCCGAGCAGTTCCACTTTAGTTGTATATATGGGCAATTTGCGTGAGTTTTTGTTTGAAGAAGTGGCTTATCTCCACCTCTTCACCCAAAAAAGTTTGAAAAATGCTGGATCTATCTTGTGAGCTGATTGCCTCATAAATCTTAACTTGTAATGGGCAAGGGCCAGGACTTTAGACTTAATACTACTTAATACTACTGCTCCCAGGCAACTGGTGCAATTTCGAGCACAAAGTGAACACTTAGGAAATGATTTTATGATTCTATTGCTCCAGTTTTGGGGCTAGCAGATAGTGAATAGCATTACCTCAGAAATTTACCTTAATGAACAACTCAGAGTAATATTTCTGGGTTGATCTTTGAGAAATAAACCTAAATTGGTTGGGTTTTTTCCCTTTTGGATACAAAACCAGATCCTATTTCAAGCTGTCTGATTTACATGTACATATTTAAGAGAAACCTCATTATTGGCATTCCCTACTCTCCCAGAGTTCAGCCAAACTTAAATATCATATTCATGCATTCATGTAAGCATTAAAGCAGTGTTACTCAGTGGACTTACAGAGTGATGTGCAGAATACCAGTATACCTGAAAACCTAGAAAAACCCAAATTCAGAAGTTTATGGCAATGATGATTAAAAGTGGAAAATGCCAGTCTTTCATACCAGTTATTTCAGCTATCTGTATTGAATCAATTATATAAACTAATAAAGACCTGCATATTTAAATCAATGGTGCTATCAACTTGTTAATACTTTTTTGTTTTGTTTTTTTTTCCTGCTCTCTGCCTGGTTCATTGTCTTCACCTACAGGTATACTTAATTGTCGGCTTCCAAAGATTACTAACTTTTATCTGTATCATTAAAATTGAACTGCCTTGGCTATTCTGCTACTCTTACTGCTGCTTCCATTATTGCCTTCTTCAGCAAAATAAGGCTTTCCGAAGCCAAAGAATAACAAGAAATAAACACCATTTTAGAAGCCTTGCCACTATGAAACTTAAGCTAAATGTGCTCACCATTATTTTGCTGCCTATCCACTTGTTAATAACAATATATAGTGCCCTTATATTTATTCCATGGTATTTTCTTACCAACGCCAAGAAGAAAAACGCTATGGCAAAGAGAGTAAAAGCTAAGCCCACTTCAGACACACCTGGAAGTCCATATCGCTCTGTCACGCACTTCGACTCGCTAGCTGTCATAGACATCCCTGGAGCAGACACTCTGGATAAATTATTTGATCATGCTGTATCCAAGTTTGGGAAGAAGGACAGCCTTGGGACCAGGGAAATCCTAAGTGAAGAAAATGAAATGCAGCCAAATGGAAAGGTTTTTAAGAAGGTAAAGCATTGTTGTGCTTTTTATATTTTTTTAAAGGGGAAGGTACATTTTACTTTATCATAAATCAAGTTCATTTTAAATATGCTGGCATTCTGTTATAGGGCTGGGTGACTATTCTCAGATGGTGCTCAAACTTCTGCATATTCACTTAAGGGCAGTTTGAGGCCTACACTTTGAATGGTGTTTTAATTGCTTGTTGACTATATACTAATATTAGAGACTGTCTCACTTTAACAGTTGATTCTTGGGAATTATAAATGGATGAACTATCTCGAAGTGAACCAGAGAGTGAATAACTTTGGTAGTGGACTCACTGCATTGGGACTAAAACCAAAGAGCACTATTGCCATTTTCTGTGAGACCAGGGCCGAGTGGATGATTGCGGCGCAGACCTGCTTTAAGTACAACTTTCCTCGTAAGTGCTTTGTGGTTTTTGAGGGGGAGGGAGGGCTTTGCTTACATGTGAAATTGTCCTGAAATCCTCTAGTTTTCAAAGTAGGTGTTCTTTAGTCACTTGTGTGCCTAAATAATGTCCATAGAACGATATGTAATGTTGTAGTTAAAAGACATCTGATAACTCCTGTTAAAGATAGTAATTTCTAAGAGCTGGTGTGAGAATTGGCAGCTTAATGGACAGAATTTAGACTTTTACTTTTCAACTGGAAGTTAATCGTACCTGAAAGATTTGGGGTTTGGGGGTATTTTTTAGGAAGTAACACAAAAAATGATTAAAACGGGCCGGCCCGGTGGTACAGCGGTTATGTTCGCACATTCCACTTCTCTGTGGCCTGGGGTTCGCCAGTTCGGATCCCGGGTGCGGACACAGCACCGCTTGGCAAAAGCCATGCTGTGGTAGGCGTCCCACGTATAAAGTAGAGGAAGATGGGCACAGATGTTAGCTCAGGGCCAGTCTTCCTCAGCAAAAAGAGAAGGATTGGCAGCAGTTAGCTCAGGGCTAATCTTCCTTGAAAAAAAAATGATTAAAACAACAACAAAATCATTGCTTAGGATAATTGTAATTCATTGCTTCACTTCGAGGCTTCTTATTTGACTTATTTCATTTTACATGTGAAATAAGCCCATGACAGCTTGAACTGGCATTAGATATGTTGGCCAGAAAGTAAAATTGGGTGTATTTCTGACTCTTTAGCATTTGTTTTTGCCATTGTACAGGAAATGATTTTTAAAAATTAACAGTTCAGAACAGTGCCCTGTCACGTACTAAGCACTCACTGCTTTGCTGAATGAAATAGACCATTGTAGGTGTAGTATAGCAATCAAGAGTTTGCATCTCAACAGCTCGTAAAAAGTGGCTGTTCTTAACCATGTTGCTCTTTTGGTTACCAGCCTAGAACTGAATTTCCAAGTCTGATCTAAGTTTAGCAATTGTCTTTTGATTCTAACTGATCTCGGTTTCAGTTTATATTTTCTTTGTCTGGTAGCTCCTAGAGAGTAGATCTTCTTGGCTCCTCCAGTTACGACTTGGAGGTCACCAATCAGCTTGGACATTGGACCCGCTAAAAAAGCTTCTTGGAAGGAGTAAGAACATGATTCATGGCTGATCTGACTTGAGATCCTCAGAATTTGAGGATTACCAAGGTCCTGTCCGTTCTTTGGTGCTGTGACCAATGAAAGTGTGTGTCACAGGGGTGGCCTAGCTGAGACAGCTCTGGCCTGAATTGAGAGTTCAGCCGGAACCTATTGGCCTTGAGAATCTTAATTGACTAATTTTTGGCCAGTTGTGGCACTGCCAGTGTTTCTAGGTTTCTTCAGGTTTAGAAAGTTAGAATCCTGAGAATTTGTAAGAAAAATTTTGGGCTACCAGGAAGTTTGAGGCAAGGTTGAAGGGTAATAGCAGAGGCTATGAAATCCAATTATAAAATGTCTTTGCATCTGTGAGTGTACCTATCCTTTAAGACTGACTTAAATAATCTATCTAATGAATGGTTGCCATTTGACTTTTGTCTCTTTTTTATTATGTAGTTGTGACTTTATATGCCACACTTGGCAAAGATGCTGTAGTTCATGGGTTAAATGAATCTGAGGCTACCTATCTGATTACTAGTGTTGAACTTCTGGAAAGTAAACTTAAGGTAAATATGAAATTTTCTTTTTATTCGTGGTACTGTTATCTGCCAGGACAGGAAAATGTTCAATAATTGAGTTTATTGCAGGCCCATATATAATAGCTGGATTTTCTTTCTGCTCAATAGGATGCGTTGTTAGATGTCAATTGTGTTAAACATATCATTTATGTGGACAACAAGACTATCAATAAAGCAGAATACCCTGAAGGATTTGAGATTCACAGCATGCAATCAGTGGAAGAGTTGGGATCCAGGCCAGAAAACTGTAAGTAGAGCAGTTAAAACAAATTGATTCATCTATTCAAGGGTTGTTATTTCAGTAGGTTAGGAAAAGAAGTGATGTGAGGGAAGACTTTGACATTCTTTGATTTAAAAAAGTTTAAAAATGTTTGAAAACTATCAAGACCATATATGATTAAGGTTTTCCCTCGCTTTCTCTTCTCTTTTAAAATTCACTAAATAGTAGAGATGTACTCAGTGGCTCAGACTTGATGGCAGTTGCTGCCAGATTTTCTTTTTTCAGGTAACCTACTATAACCTTCTAATTTGGACCTCACAGAAGGAAAAGATCTCAGGCCTTCCATTCAGTAAACTATTTTTTTTAATGCTAAATACTAGTGATCTTAATGATGTCTCAGAGGATGCAAAGCTGTTTGCTAAGATTCATGCTAGAATTTATTCTACCACTGAGGTGGTAGTTGGTATTTCATTTGAAACAAGAAAATGTGCCTTGTAGCAAAATGTCAGTTGGTCATCAGGACAGGTATTTATTCCATTTAAATAATTTTTTTCTCATGTTTAATGTGAAGGTCACAATATTCTACTAGATGAGGAAGATTTCATCTTGGCAGGAGGAGATGTAGCTTGAAGCTCTGTTTAGCTTCTGAATGTTTGACCATTAGAGACTGAACACATGTTGCAATAACAGGGGTAGATTATAGCTCTCTACCCTGTGTGAGAATGGCGAAGAGGCTGAAATTTTACCCTACTTGCAAGCAAACAAGTGAGCCTGCCACAGTTTCTTGGAGACACAAGACTCCTGGTTCAGAGGTGAAGGACAGTCTTTTACTCACAACAATGGCCCTAGCCAGAGTATGAGCATTTGTGTTGCTTCCCTACACCCCAGTTTCTACAGGGCAATGCAAAGAGGCTTAGATGACACCTGCACACAGTGCGTTGTGTTATAGGAGAGGAACTCTGAGTTTAGGGAATCTGAATCTTTCTTAATGGTCAATAAGCATGCCTGCCCTTTGCCCTGGAGAGAGAGATGATCTTTATTGTACTGCACAGTAAGCATGCCTGCTACATTATCTTTGTCTTCCAAGGCTGTTGACTGTGCAAACAACCTTGAAAAGATAGTCCAGAACAAAGTCAGTCCCTCTGTTCACAAGATGTGCAAAAACTTGAGACTCATGCAAAATTGTCTTTCAACACCAGGTTGACCCTGCAAGACTGGGGTAAACTTGACTAGGAAGTCCTGATCGATAGGGATCTTTTTCCAATTCTGCTGGTTCACCGAAGGATGCAAAACTGTGGGAGTGTTGGTCCTCATAATTTTGTGTGAGCAATAGCTTGGTAGACCACATATCTCACCTAGTTCCACTCATCTCTACACTGGATAAGACATATATTTTTTGTGATACTTTCCCTTTGTAGACAATTGTTACGAAGTGAATTGTCACACTGGATGCTTAGACTGAAAAGAGCTTAACATAGTCTACTGCTGCTGCTGATTTAGTCATCAGAGGAAGGATGCAGTTCCTATTTGCTTGGTGTATAAACTTGTGACAATAGATATCTTTAAGGAACATTAGTATTATCCAATTTAAGCATAACTTTATCTTTGGTTATTTCAGTGGTAAATCACACTGTTTAAAACTTCTATTTTAACTGCCATATAAAAATGTAATTCATTTTTGTAAACTGATTTTTAAAAAAAACAGTTTATTTTGTAGAGCAATTTTAGATTCACAGCAAAATTGCGGGGAAGGTATGGAGATTTCCCATATACCCACTGCCCCTATGCACACACTGCCTCCCCCACTATCAACATCCCCCACCAGAGTGGTCCCTTTGTTACAATTGGTGAACCTACACTGACACATCATAATCACTCAAAGTGTGTAGTTAACATTAGGAATCACTGTTGGTTTGTACATTCTATGAGTTTGGACAAATGTGTGATGACACGTATTCACCATTATAGTATCGTCTGGAATATAAACTGATTTTTTGAAATCCAACAATCTTGTTAAACTTTTATTCAATTCTGATAATATATCTGTGGATTCTATCCATTTTGGTATATTCTGGGAAGGAAAGGAGGTTACTAGGTTAGCACGGTGACGCTGTCTTGAAGTGGAAGCCCCAGTGTGCTGTTTAAAACTTAGTGTGTTAGAATTTTAGAGTTGAAGCCACCTTAATGATCAAGTCAACAACAACCACAATAATAACAAAGGGACACAAGGAAACTCAGGAGGTGCTGGATATGTCTATTTACCCTGATCGTGGTGATGGTATCACAGCTGTTTGCATATGTTCAAATCATCAAATTGTATACATTAAATATGTGTAGTTTTTTTGTATGTCAATTATATCTCAATAAAGCTATTTAAGAAAACATAGGAACAGTTTGTATACACATTATCTCTTGTAAGTAGCACTGTTGTCTGTCCTACCGAGATGAGATAAATTAACAGCAAGAAGCAAATTTATGTCACATTAAAAATTTTAAATATTGACATACACAGTGTTTGTTTAGAGCACATATAGGCACTTAATAAATGGGGTGTTGTAATTTCACTCAACTGTTTGTTTAGTTAGTATTGTGAAATGACAAACAAGTTATGTCTGTAGTAGCAATTGTCTATTAATAGGCTAGAAGATACTTTCAAGTAACAACATTTGCAGTTTTTCTACTTCTTTTCTTGTTCCCTATGTATGACTGTTCTAATTATATTTATTGAAATGTAATTTGTTGTCTGTTTAATCTAAAAACTTTAAGCTCATATGTTACGTCTTTTTCATTTAGTTTTTCCAGTAATTCATTTTTACTTTATTTTACAAAAGCATCCATCCATAAATTAATAGGGGAAAAAAAGGTCCTCACAACAGATAGTTCGAGAAGCATTGCCTCTAGCCCACAGGTTGTCTGTTTCTCTAAATAAAGTTGGATTGGAACACAGTCACACCTGTTTGTTTAGCAGTTGTCTCTGGCTCCTTTCACTCTGCAACAGCAAAGTTGGGTAATTTTGGCAGAGACCATATATCTCTCAAAGCCTAAAGGATTTACTCTCTGCAAAATATCTTTGCAAAAAAATGTCTGCCAACCCCTGCTCAAGATGGCTGAATATAGTCTAATGGTAAGACCTCTCTATTTTCCTCCCCCAATCATTCCGTGAGCCAAGACAGCACTGGGGCTCAGGGCCTTTAAGATCAAACTTTCCTACCTTCAGACAGTGGGCTAGAAGAAGTGAAGTCTAGATACCATTTAGGTATTACCTTTGATAGGGAATGAAAGGTATGTAAACCCCTCTACATGGTCTCTGTCTCTTGGTATCCTAAAATTTCTGTCTAATTTTGACTAAAAAGAATCAAAGTATGCTCTGATGCAGATGGGGGAAGAAGCACTAAATCTGGAAGACCCCAAAGAATCCTCAAGCCAGATACATAACAAGTATTCCAAGTGCAAGGAGTGAGAGCGAGAGAGAGAGAGAGAGTGGGTAGCAGAGAGAGGGAGAGGAAGGATGTTTTGCTATAATTTTATCTAACTGTACTCTGAAAAAAGTGATTTCCTATGTCGATTTCAGGACAGTCAAAACAGTAGAAAAGGTAATTTTGGTTTGATGTCCTTTGGATTTTACTTGCTACTTGGAATCTAATCTTAAAATAATATGTTTGTGTATAATGGTTATCTAATTCAATGTCCATGATTGAATTATTTTAAAATAAAATGATTTTGTAAAAACTTTGCAAAAATCAAGTCCAGTGGTTTTCGATCAGGGGTGTGTATGAGAGTCACTTGTGGAGCCTTTGATCCATCCCAGACATAGAGAATCAGAGATTTCAGAACTAGGATCCAGACACAGTATTTTATTTAAGCTCTGCAGGTGATTCTCATGCTCACCAGTGGTCAAGAACCACAATCTAGTCCAACTGACTCATTTTAGAGAGGAGAACACTGAGGCCTGAGAGGCTTACACACGATCCTCTCATCTTCCTGATTTTCCAACGTCCTGGAAATCCTCCCACAATACTGCTCTGTGTACAACACTGTGGAGACGCACGAGCAGACAGGGATTAGGCTACACATCCAGAAAACGGGCCAAATTGAGTTTGAAATTCTGACTGCATTTAACTAGAATTTGATAACTGCTTTTCTTTTGATTATCAATAGACCATTTGTTTTCAGTCGTCTATCATTATGCAAAAATCTGAATATCATCTCTTTGTTTAGCAATTTAACTTTCAGACTGAGGAAAATGTGCTTTTTCATTCATTTAGCGAGCGTTCCTCCAAATAGACCAGCGCCTTCGGACATGGCTATCGTCATGTACACCAGTGGCTCCACTGGCCGCCCCAAGGGAGTGATGATGCATCACAGCAATTTGATAGCTGGCATGACAGGCCAGTGTGAGAGAATTCCCGGGCTGGGGTAAGAGGAGATTATTCAACTTTCTTCTTAGAAATTAGAACATGCTTGCCATTCTCTAAACTCAATCTATATTAAAATGATAAGGTTATTCACATTTGTAATTTACATTGCCTTTTTAAGAATGACTAAAATGTTTCTCTGATTTTGTTTTAGACCAAAGGACACATACATTGGCTACTTGCCTTTGGCTCACGTACTAGAATTGACCGCAGAGATATCTTGCTTTACCTATGGCTGTAGGATTGGATATTCTTCTCCACTTACTCTCTCTGACCAGGTGACAAGCTTTTCAGTATATTGGCATGATCATATAAAGTTACAGTGTTTGGCTGAGAACGTGTTACTAAAACATGAGATATTTTAATTCAGCTAAAAGTTTTTCCTTGACTTCAAAATGTAGCTGTAGTAAATAACCTTGTGGATTTGTTAGCATTGATTTATCTACGTATTTTCACATTATTTTGGCATTAATAATTACTTTTATCTTATATTTCTCTATTAGGTTTTTATTTTGCAGAGCTAGGATAGAGAATAGAGAATATAAATACACTGAGCCTTTTTGATATAGTATCCACAAACATTGGTGGGTTTTTTGGGAGATGTGGTGGTACAATTTTGGCCCAGTTTTGCTGTGAGTTTTCTTTAGAGCTGTGCCGTCCAATACAGTAGCTACTAGCCATGTATTGAAATTCGGATTAATTAAAATTAAATAAGAAAAATTCTGTTTTTCAGTTGCTCTAGTCACATTTCCAGTTCTCAGTAGCTACGTGTGACTAGTGGCTACCATATTAGACAACACAGATACCAAACATTTCCATCATTGCAGGAAGTTCTATTGCATAGCACTGCAGCATGTCCAAAGGCAGCCCTCAGCTTTCCACTGAGTCAGGGTTCAGTCCCTTCTCCCTGTTCTTCATAGCAGAAAGCCCAACAATGGGTAGGGTAACTCATGTATTTTAAGCCCATTCAAAATTGCACATCTAATACGTACTGTTGACAGTTCTGTTTAAATTCTTCTTTGGAATGGTTGTTATAGAAAAGCTTCAGCCAGACGTTGGGAAAAAAGAGCTTCTAAGGCAGCTGTGGGGTTGAGAATGCTCAAAGAAACTGAGTCTAGGTAGGAATGACTTCACTCTCTGTGTGGCTTCTGCCACGCCGATCACTGGAGGGCCAGCTGTTATTTTTCAGAACCCCACGCAATCCTACCTTTTATTTGAGAGGCTTGATGGAGCATGCATTTGGTAAAAAGATGTGCCCTTGGTGCTTATAGTTAGAAATTGTAATACTTTTTCTGTTTTTATAGAACTATCATTTTAGAGAGAGGTTAGGTAGGTTGTATAATATTAAGATAAAAATGTTAAGTAGATATTTTTGGATTTATTTGTATACTGGTTGACGAAATTTGATAAACACATGCATGTATAGACTTCTATGATCATCATCTGGATCAAGAAAAAAGGAACATTCCCTGTACCCCAGAATGTCCTGTGTGTCCCTTTATCCTCCCCAAGGATAATCCAACCAGCTTTTTAAGTGGCTTTTCTATGAGAAAATATTTTGTGTTCTAGTCAGCTATCTACCTGTACTTGCAGGAGCACAACCTGTTTGTCAGATGGAGAGCTGCTGTATTTAACCATACCACTCAGCTAAAAGTTGATATTTAAAATCTGCTAGCATAGTAATGCAGAGAATAAGTAAACTGTCAAATAAACTAATAAACAGGACTTGCTCTAGTAAAGTCAAAATAGACCTATGAATAAGACTGAGGCTTAAATTATAGAACAATTTTTAGAAAAATCTGCGATGATTACATTTTGATGCAATGTACTGGGTTTTTCTTATGTTTAGAGATGTTCTCAACATGTGAAAAATCTTTCAGTGAGCTTTGAGTGTGATTTTTTTCGCCTCTTGGGGAAGTTCAGCAGCCACAGACTGGCAATGCTTGCTTTCACTGCCTTTCTGAAAACAATAGCCTCAGTGTGCGGAAGGGGCAGTTGGAGTCTCTTGCTGGTCTGACTTTATTCGTGCCGTCTCTTAGGCCAAGTAGTACATTAGAAG
This sequence comes from Equus przewalskii, assembly GCF_037783145.1. NCBI lineage: Eukaryota > Metazoa > Chordata > Mammalia > Perissodactyla > Equidae > Equus > Equus przewalskii. The sequence goes on along the minus strand of NC_091863.1, from coordinate 88,145,450 downwards.
CCTGTTACAAAACTGTCAGGGACATTCACACCTACCTTTTTAATAAACTTTATTATAAAAAGAGTCTCGATCTGAGTAGGAATCCAAACCCCAGGAATTTCCCTCATATAAGAAATCAGAAAAAGGGGGGAAAAGCCAGGGGCACCACACTGGAAGTCAGCAGATGATACTGATGTTGTCATAACTAGAGTTAGTGTGATCATAATAAAGACAAGAACTGAAATATTAGTAAGAATAATAAAGAAAGCAAGTAAGGGCTCCTTGTGGCTGCTGCTACCCTGGAACCACTTTCTATAGCAAAACGTGGTCAGCAGCACGTGGAGGGCAGCTCCGACTTGAAGGACATAGGAGCCCATCTTTCTCTCTGCAGAGCAGCCCTCCCCGGTGTGCAGTGTGCATGTGCAGGTGTAGGTTTCCACTTGCAAATGTGCACACACATGCACATACATAAAGCACAAGGAGTTATTTTATTTCCTTTATCCATCTTTAAAAAAAGTAGAATAAAAGCAATTGAGTTCTCCCAGCAGAATCTTCTCTGTGACATTGCTGGTGGTTCTGGTGGATCACACTGCTTCTTAAGGCTGAGTTTCTTCTTGCCTGTGTTAGCCAAGGCTAGCACGTGATACATCTGAACTTACAGACTAATGAACTGCATTGTAGCAGATTCTTATTTTTATCTACCTTTTTCAGTGAGCAACTTTATCAATTTTTCTACCTACTGGTCTGACATGTGAAATCCCGAGTAGCACTTATGTATATAAGAAAGAAAGGAAGAAGAAATATATACACGTTTATGTATATATGTGCGTATCCCCACATGGTCACCTGGCAGTGTCTTTAGTGTTCTATCAATCAAAATGTTATCCAGTTAGTATTTCTATGTGATGTTAATTGACAGTCATAGTGGTGACTTTGAGGTGTGCCTTTGGCTTTTGGCTAATCAGCAAAAGTTAAAATTATCTTCAGTTTTGTTTCACTGTTCAATCTACCTTCGTTGAGGATTTTCTTTCTTTTTTTTTTAAATGGATGGTCTGTGCTATGTTTGATATGTTATTAATAAGAATGCTCAATTTACCAAAATATCCCATTCTCCTTTATTCTCCTTTATTCTGGATCAGAGTTTCTCCTCTAAGGAAGGCTTAAATGTGCTGGAAGAAACATTCTTTAGGGCAAAGCACTAAAGCAGTTACCCTTCAGACTTATAGGCTATGATAGTTGTAACAGATAGCAGAGCAGTAGATCACATTCCACGTGTAAATTTCTGTCTTTGTTATTGTTAATTGACTTATAGCAATTTTTGCTAAGTTTGGTTTCCCTGATCCTATTTACCTTTTTTTACAAAATGTAGTCCAGCAAAATTAAAAAAGGAAGCAAAGGAGACTGCACTGTACTGAAGCCTACACTCATGGCCGCTGTTCCGGTGAGTACAGAGTATAAATGTCATTAACTGCATGGCCTTGAACTTTTTAAAAACTAATGCTCTTAGATATTTGTGTCCATTTTAAAATAATTTTATTGTGGCCAGCCCGTGGCCAAGTGATTGAGTTCGCGTGCTCCACTTTGGCAGCTCAGGGTTGCACTGGTTCAGATCCTGGGTGCGGACATGGCACTGCTCATCAAGCCACGCTGAGGTGGCGTCCCACACGCCACAACTAGAAGGACCCGCAACTAAGATATGCAACTATGTACTGGGGGCCTTTGGGGAGAAGAAGAAGAAGGAAAAAAAAAGATTGGTAACAGATGTTAGCTCAGGGCCAATCTTAAAAAAAAAAATTTACTTTGATGAAATTATGGCCAATGTGTTCCTTCAAGCCTTAGATAAGTGTTGAGAAAGATGAAATGGCAGATTTCTGAAATGTGTGCCTATTAGTGTTTGCTGATACTTGAAAATTAGGTGATAAAAGTCATCTAGTTCAGGGGCTGGCCCTGTGGCCAAGTGGTTAAGTTCACGTGCTCGGCTTCAGTGGCCCAGGATTTCGCCGGTTCGGATCCTGGGTGTGGACCTAGTACCACTCATCAAGCCCTGCTGAGGTGGCATCCCACATAGCACAACCTGAAGGACCCACAACCAGAATATATAACTATGTACTGGTGGGATTTGGGGAGAAAGAAAGAGGGGGAAAAAAAAGAAGATTGGCAACAGATGGTAGCTCAGGTGCCAATCTTAAAAAAAATTAAAAAAGAAAATCACCTAGTTCGAATTACTTAATGCAGGAATTGGTCATAATATTTTAAAGGTAGAATATCCTGTAAAGATCATTTTGTTTAATCACTGAATTTAAAAAATGAGGACACCTAGGCTATCATCCTAGAGAGCTGAGCCAGCCTATCCAGGGTTTTGGAGCTGGTTAGTGACAGAGCTGAGTCTAGAATCCAAGCCTCCTGACTCTCTTATGGTGATTAAGAAAACTGTCATTTGAGAGAGCTCCCAAAGGAAAAAAGGCTTAATTCTAGGTATTCAAAACCCTTTTGTGAAATACTGTCTTTTACAAAAACAAGATGTTACATTTTATACCCTTGTAATGATACATTCTAAAATATTTAGTGCCATGTTTTAAAATTGTATAATCAAATATATTCTAGCACTTTCAGGCTTCAGAAACCCCAGCGGGAGTGTATATCACTACTGCTTGTATTATGACCAGACTTCAAATCTTATCCCAGTATCTTTCACAGAATTCTTTTTGCACATGGAAAGTCTGAGATTAGATAATGAAGTATTCAGTTCACATTTTTCTGAGAATTGCAGATGGAAGATGCTCTGTGGTTACTTTTAGCTTCTAATTACAAAATTACCAAATAACCGAAGAATTAGACTAAGTCAGAGTAGCCTTTGCCTTCTTATTTAGGGGTGCTATAGAATTCAGCAAGTTTGCAAACTGAAAAGAGAGGCTTCTGATGGAAAGCATAATAAAATGATGCTAATAATAGGTAGCATAGTACAGACATACCCCAGAGATATTGTGGGTTCAGTTCCAGACCACTGCAATAAAGCGAATCTTGCCATAAAGCAAGTCACAGGAATTTTTTGGTTTCTCAGTGCATATAAAAGTTAGGTTTACACTATAGTGTAGTCTATTAAGTGTGCAATAGAATAGCATTATGTCTAAAAAAAATGTGTATACCTCAATTAAAAAATGTTTTACTGCTGAAAAATGTTACCCATCATCTGAGCCTTCATTGAGTCATAATCTTTTTGCTGGTGGAGGGTCTTGCCTCAATGCTGATGGCTGCTGGTTGCTGAAGGTTGGGGTGGCTGTGGCAATTTCTTAAAATAAGACAGCAATGAAGTCAGCTGCATTGATTGACTCTTCCTTTCATCAATGATTTCTCTGGAGTATGCGATACTGTTTGATAGCATTTTACCCACAATAGGACTTCCTTTGAAATTGGAGTCAAGCCTCTCAAACTCTTCCGCTGCTTTATCAACTAAGTTTATGTAATATTCTAAATCCTTTGTCATCATTTCAACAATCTTCACAACATCTTCACCAGGAGTAGATTCCATCTCAAGAAACCACTTTCTTTGCTCGTCCATAAGAAGCAGCTCCTCATCCATTAAAGTTTTATCATGAGATTGCAGGAATTCAGTCACAACTTCGGGCTCCACTTCTAATTCTAGTTCTCTTGCTGTTTCCACCACATCTGCAGTTATTTCCTCCACTGAAGTCTTGAGCCCCTCAAAGTCATCCATGAGGGTTGGAATCAACTTCTTTGAAACTCCTGTGAATGTTGATATTTTGACCTCTTCCTATGCATCATGAATGTTCTTTTACTGGGAAAGATTCACTCTGAGCTAACATCTGTTGCCAATCTTCCTTTTTTTTTCCCTTCCCGAAGCCCCAGTACATAGTTGTATATTCTAGTTGTAAGTCTTTCTAGTTCTTCTGTGTGAGCTGCCACCACAGCATGGCTACTGACAGACAAGTGGTGTGGTTCCGTGCCCGGGAACCAAACCCAGGCCGCCGAAGTGGAGCGCTCTGAACTTTAACTGCTAGGCCACCAGGGCTGGCTCACAAATGTTCTTAGTGGCATCTAGAGTGGTGAGTATTTTCCGAAAGATTTTCAATTTACTTTGCCCAGATCCATCAGAGGAATCAGTATCTGTGGCAGCTACAGACTTATGAAATGTGTTTCTTAAATAGTAAGACTTCAAACTCAAAACGATTCCTTGATCCATGGACTGCAGAATGTGTGTTGTGTTCAGTTCAAGTTTCAAGCAGGCATGAAAACAGCATTAATTTCATTGTACATCTCCATCAGAGCTCTTGGGTGACCAGGTGCATTGTCAATGAGCAGTGATAGTTTGAAATAAATTTTTTTTCCTGAGGAGTAAGTCTCAACAATAGGCTTAAAATATTCAGTAAACAATGTTGTAAACGGATGTGCTGTCATCCAGGCTTTCTTGTTCCATTTATAAAGCACAGGTAGAGTAGATTTAGCATAAATTCTTAAGGACCCTAGGATTTTTGGAGTGGTAAATGAGCATTGGCTTCAACTTAAAGTCACCAGCTGCCTGACAAGAGTCAGCCTGTCCTTTGAACCTTTGAAGCCAGGCATTGGCTTCTCCTCTCTAGCTATGAAAGTCCTGGATAGCATCTTCTTCCAATATATGACTGTTTGTCTGCATTGAAAATCTGTTGTTTAGTGTAGCTGTCTTCATGAATGATCTGAGCTGGATCTTCTGGATGACCTGTTGCAGCTTCTGCATCAGCACTTGCTGCTTCACCTTGCGCTTTTGTGTTATGGACGCGGCTTCTTTCCGAAAATCTCATGAACCAACCTCTGTTAGCTTCAAACTTTTCTTCTGAAGCTTCCTCACCTCTCTTAGTCTTCACAGAATTGACAAGAGTTAGGGCCTTGCTCTGGATTAGGCTTTGGCTTAAGGGAATGTCGTGGCTGGTTTGATCTTCTATCCAGACCCCTAAAACTTTCTCCATGTCAGCAATAAGGCTGTTTCACTTTCTCATCATTCATGTGTTCACTAGAATAGCACTTTTAATTTCCTTCAATTACGTTTCCTTTGCATTCACAATGCCTTCCTCACTAGGCTTAATCATTTCTAGCTTTTGATTTAAAGTGAGAGATGTGCAACTCTTCCTTTTACTGAAACACTTGGAAGCCATTGTAGGGTTATTAATTGATCTAATTTCAATATTGTTATGTGTCAGGGAATAGGGAGGCCTCAGGAGAGGGAGAGAGATGGAGGAACAGCCAGTTGGTAGAACAGTCTGAACACATGCAACATTTATTGGTTAAGTTTGCCATCTTAAATGGGCTTGGTTTGTGGCATCCCAAAACAATTGTAATAGTGACATCAAAGATGACTGATCACAGAGGCCGGCCCAGTGATGTTGTGGTTAAGTTCCTGCACTCCTCTTCTGGAGCCTGGAGTTCACAGGTTCGGATCCTGGGCATGGACCTGGCACCACTTGTCAAGCCATGCGGTGGCAGCATCCCACATAAAATAGAGGAGGATTGGCACAGATGTTAGCTCAGCGACAATATTCCTCAAGCAAAAAGGGGAAGATTGGCAACAGATGTTAGCTCAGGGCCAATCTTCCTCACACACACACACCCCCCCAAAAAGGTGACTGATCACAGGTCATTACAACAAATATAACAATAATGAGAAAGTTTGAAATATTGGGAGAATTACCAAAATGTGACACAGAGATAGGAAATAAGCAAATGCTGTTGGAAAAATGGTGCCAATAGACTTGCTCAATGCAGGGTTGCCACAAACCTTCAATTTGTAAGAAATACAATATCTGCGGAGTGCAGTAAAGCAAAGCACAGTAAAACGAGGTATGCCTGTACTTACTATGTTCCAGGCACTGTGCTAAGTGCTTTAGGATGGATTATCTCACTTATTCCTTCCCAAGAATCTGCTAGGTGGGTCCTGTTATCCCTATTTTATAAAGAAAAAAGCTTGCCCAAGGTCACACAGCCCATAGGTGCTGGAGTCAAAGCTTGAACTCTACCTCTCTGATACCAGCCTTGTTAACCACTGTGGCTGTCTTTTTAGGATTGTTTTTGTTGTTGTTTTGTTCGGAGAATCAACATGTTGGCTTTATTACCCAGTGTACAGGAGTCCCTAGTAAACTGTATCAGAGCACATAGTTAGGGAGGGGGAAAGGTCCAGGAGTCTAGGAAGTAATGTCTGAATTTGGGCCTGAAGGATAAAAAGGAGTTAGCTCATCTGCTGTGTATCCTCTAATTGTCCATTGTCCATTCTTCTTTACTTTGTGTCTTGGAAGGCTAACTTCTGTGGATGAATTACCAGGGTTTGTTTGCCTTTTGGTTTCTGGTTGAGTTCAGCCAATTGTTGGCACTCATGAGATCAGAGGACGGGAAGAGAGAGGGAGGTCTGCATACTTACTGCCTTTGCTCCTTCCCTGCTGGCCTGCGATTTTTTTTTTTTTTGGCAGTTGTCAGGCACTCATTGGACAGTCTCTTTCCCGTTGGCTGTAAGCAGATCTTTCCCATGGCTACAGTTCTCAATCCAGGTTCCAATAACACTTCTCTCCTCTTACTTCTTCAGGCCTAGGGATAGTAAATGATCTCCCATGTCACTAGTCCATTGATGCTTCCCCCAGCCTTGTTGGTTTCCTTAGCTCCTCCCATTCCTCTGTAAATAGGCCTTTAAAAAAACCTTTTTATTGGCAATTGCTTTTGCCAGATTCTATTTTCTGAGTTTGTTCTTTTCTGGAGTCAGTATAAAAGATCCATTTAGTATTGTAATACTCACAGTGTGAGAATTCACAATAAATCACTACTTATAAGCAGTGAGTCAATTGAACATCATGTAATATTAGGTTGCAATAAATGGTGACTTAGTGTGCTAGCAATAAATCCTGCCAACTTGTCGTAACTGTATTGTGTTCCTTACTCATTGAGGCCTGTCTGTGCCTGTGGTTGAGATCTAGTGTTGGAAGGAGCACTGAAAGTGGTTCTTACACATCTGTCTCACTCTCATGCTTTTTTGTCCACTCAACATCCCATACACTTTTTTAAGAGGGATAGTTATGGGGTGTTAAAGCCCTTTTAGGAAACTTTTGGGGTTCCTCAGTCACAGATCAAGACAAATATTTCAGTTATATGATAGTGATTCCTTTTGTGGAAGTGGAGGAAACAACATTGGACCATGCTTGAATGCAGTAGTGGCCTTCCTCTCCTCCCCCCAGCTTTATTGAGATATAATTGACATATAACATTGTGTAAGTTCAAGATGTACAACATGATGATTTGATATATGTATGTATTATGAAATGATTACCACAATAAGATTAGTTACATCCATCACCTCACATGGTCACCGTTTATGTATGTGTGTGTGGTGAGAACATTTAAGATCTACTTCTGTAGCAACTTCCAAGTATATAATATAGTCTTGTTAACTATAGTCACCATGCTGTACATTAGTTCCCCAGAACTTATTCATCTTCCAACTGGAAGTTTCTACTCTTTGACCAACATCTCCCCATTCCCCCACCCGCCCCAGCCCTTGGCAACCACCAGTCTACTCTCTGTTGCTATGAGTTTGGCTTTTTTAGGTTCTACATATACGTGAGATCATACAGTGTTTGTCTTTCTCTGTCTGACTTAGCTCACTTAGCATGATGCAAGGGATGGTTCTGCTGTCCTCATTTGTCAATGGCTCTATTCGAATATCGAAAGAGCCGTCCATGAAGTTTTTCATTGTAGCGCAACTAAATTTACTTTAATTGCTATTTTAAATATTTAAAACTAGGTATTTGTAAATAGGTGTGCTTATGCAATAATTCTTGTTAATTTGTGCTAAATAATTTCAAGAAAACATCATTTAATGATAGTCTGGGTTTTTTGTTTTGTTTTCTGTTTTGGGTATATTAGCTTGGGAGTCAGTTTATCCCAAAGCTCATCCTACTTCTGGATTTTCAAAGAGCTTTGAGCAAAAATACTATTCTTTTTTGTTATCTTAGCTTCTATTAAAATGGATAGAAATGCCTAAATTACAGTGACATAAGAATCTTAAGAAGCTGTAACGCTTTCTGCCATGCTGTATGGAGTCACAAGGTAGATAAAGAGAAAAAAATCAGGATTAGATTCAACACAGTTGGGTATTTCGATACTGTTTGAGAGTAGGTGAATGTATTTGAAAGAAAATAATAAAAAAAAAATTGTCTTGGGGCCGGCCCCATGGCCAAGTGGTTAAGTTTGCACACTGCGCTTCAGCAGCCCAGGGTTTCACCGGTTTGTATCCTGGGCATGCACCTAGTGTTGGTCATCAAGCCATGCTGAGGCGGTGTCCCATATAGCACAACTAGAAGGACCTGCAACTAGTATATACAACTATGCACTAGGGGCTTTGGGGAGAAGAGGAAAAAAAAAAGATTGGCAACAGATGTTACCACAAGTGCCAATCTAAAAAAAAAATTATCTTTCTGTGAGAGGTGAATGCATTATTTACCCCCCTGATTAACATTGTTTAAAATTTTAGATAGGCTTAGTGTATAGAACTGCAGAAACCCCTATACTTGTCCTTAGTCTTTTTGAAATAGTGAACAAGTCAAGTTAGTGAAGTGAATAATATGATAAAGTAAATATGTGCATTACACTAAAGACTTTTACCTAAGATGTTGTCAATAAGGTATCTTCAACTAAAGACTGTCTCAGTGTTGGTGTAAATTTTTGCAGATTATTGAATGTTTTTACTTACCTTTTAGGAAATCATGGATAGAATTTACAAGAATGTTATGAGCAAAGTTCAAGAGATGAACTATATTCAGAAAACTCTATTCAAGATAGGGTATGATTACAAGTTGGAACAGATCAAAAAGGGATATGACGCACCACTTTGCAATCTGTAAGTAAATTTTACAGACTCTGTAGTTTGAGCCTGTAAATCTTTTCAGATTTTTACATCTGGAAGATGAGTAAGTACATGGTAAGTTAATTTACTTTGAGCATCACCACCAGGATCATAAGGTTGGTTTTTCTCTTTTGTTCCCCTCTAAGCCTCATTGCTTATCCATCAAGCAGAGGACGCTGAACTCCGATCTTGGCAGTTTAACAAATTTTAATAATTGAGTAAATATTTAATATTTAATTATAAAATTTGGTCTCATGAAAAACTAAAGTAGACTTTTGAGTCAAGACACTTCAGTTTAAAAACAGTGTCATTTCTAACTAAAAAATTGATTTTCAAGATTTATTCTGCATCAAGTTTTCTGATTTATTGTATTCATAAAATAGTGTAGTAAAAGAGGAATATAACAGTTATTTTAATTTCTGGGGCATGGAGATGGGGAAGCATTTTTCATTGGAAGGTTGATAAGATAGATGACGAAATGTTCCAAAGATAACTTTAATTTTTTTTTCCTTTGACATCCTCATTTTCTTTCCTTTGCTGTGTGTCAAAGCACTTTCCCAACATTGCATGGGGTTTTTTTTTTTTTTTTGCATTTTTAAGAGTTTATCTGGCATTTTTCAAGGTGTTACTAGTTGTTGCTTTGTTAACCTTTTATTATCACCATGGTTGTGAAATTCAGATGTTCAGTTAAAGTTGAGAAATCTTTCCTAGAGTTTATAAATTCGTGTCGCCAAGAATAATATATGCATGTATTAAAAGAATTGATCCCTCTTTTTATTCAGGTTACTGTTTAAAAAAGTGAAGGCTCTGCTGGGAGGGAATGTCCGGATGATGCTGTCTGGAGGAGCGCCGCTGTCTCCTCAGACACACCGATTCATGAATGTCTGTTTCTGCTGCCCAATTGGTCAGGGTTATGGACTGACAGAATCATGTGGTGCTGGGACAGTTACTGAAGGTAAGCATTTTTAATATGGCAAATAATTCTGTATCACTTCCTACTAATAAAGACAAAGCCCATTTCCATTACCTTTGGGAACAATGGTAATTTTATACCTCTTCAATAGTATCAGTTTCAATGCAAACCTACATATTTTTAGTTTTAGAAACTTTTTTAATTAAGAGTATCATGTGTGCCCGTTATTTGTAAGCCCTGTAAATATTTACGTCACCTTGTCAGTCTTCAAAAATCCTGTCACCCTGGTCCTTTAATTTTCTCTCTCTGAATGATCACTTCCTTGGAGAACAGCACTCTTGGAATAAATTGTCGCTTTTGTGCTCCCTCTCGGATCTACATTCCTGCCCTGACTTCTTCTTTGCTTTTTCTTCTGTTATTTTCGCAACCTATAGTAGGGTTTCTCAACTTGAGCACTATTCAAATTTTGAACCAGGTAGTTCTTTGTTGTTGAGGGCTCTCTTGCCCATTGTAGGATGTTTAGCAGTCAAATACTAGTAGTAACCTGCTCCCCCTAACTGTGACAATGAAACATATCTTCAAACATTGCCAAATACCCCTGAGGGGAAAATCAACCCCAGGTTGTGAAACACTGGGGTATAGTAATTTTTTTTATTCCTCTTTCGCTTTAAGCACATTGTGTCCAAAGTCAATGCCATTATCTCAGACCATCTCTTCATTGCTAAATTCTTTGTGTCATTGGTATTACCATCCTTAAAGTCGTTCAGAATATTGGCTTTGAACTCATCGGAATGTTTTTACTTAACTTTTATCAGCTCTTTCTTTGCCTTCATTGGATTGCTCCCTCCTCTGCATATACCGCCTTTGGCATCCCACCTTTTATACTTTACACTGCTCTGAGGTAACAGCCTTTCAACTTCTGTGCTTGCCTCTACTATATCACTTCTGATTGATCCTGTATACTTCAGTTAGACACATCCACCTCAAACACTGCTTCCTACCTGGTGACCTAGCTTTCAACACATCTTTAATCTGGCACCATTGTACCTGCCCATCATTGTTTTCCATTATTTCCCATGCATGTACATACCTGGCTCTTCTCTCCTGACAAGCTCATGTTCTCAGTCTTTCTTATATAGGCATTCTTGCTCTCACCTCTATTTTCTCTTCCCATCTCTTAGAATGCCCTTTTTGCTAAGAGTCATAGCCATTTTTTTAGTGCCCAACTCTTGAATTAAGTCATTCCCAAAGATTTCATTTTATGTTGATCTTTCTAGTCTCTGAGGTACTATTGTGCTCACCATCGGTACCATGCAATTTAGTATTTAAATATTCTCTAAATTGTTTCACATGCATTTATTCCTAGATATTTTATTTGTAAGCTCATTGAGGGCAGAGTCTCCTTATTCTTTATGTGGTTTCCTCACATGTTTAATTTAATTCTAAATACATCATAGGCTGTCCATACATACTAGATTATTGCTAGCAGTAATCACAGATTACAAAAGGATAATACAATCGTTGTTGTCATTATGGTGTTTGATAAAGCAGCTGACATTTATTGAATGCTTAGTTCGTGCCAAGAAGTCTTAAGCACTGTCCACGTATCATTCCATTCAATCCTCACAGCATGTCCCTATATCAAGTAGGACCTGTTACTATCTCCCTTTAATAGATGAGGAAATAGAGGCTTAGAGAGGTTAAGTAACTTGTCCAAGTTACACAGCCTATCAGTGAGTGGTAGAGAAGGAATTCCAATCAAAATCTGTCTTACCACAATCCTAGGTAGCTAACAGTGGAGCCAGATCTACTCCTTTAACAGATTTTTGTACTTAATTATCTAAAATATAGTCATGAGAAACAAAAATTAGATAACAACCTTGTGATCGATAGCACTGTTAAAATGAAGTTGAAATATAAATGATCACACTTTGCAGTCCTCTCTCTACAGCCTCTTCTTTTATCATCTTTGACTGGCTCTAATACCACTATTCCTGGTCTCGTATTGGTGCAAGTCTGAAATGTGGTATGCTAATAATCTTTGTTGCTTGTCCTCCCTCATAGTTACTGACTATACTACTGGCAGGGTTGGAGCCCCTCTTATTTGCTGCGAAATTAAGCTAAAGGACTGGCAGGAAGGTAAGAATTTTATGACAAACACTAGTGATTCTGGACATGCTCAAAACCACTGTGAACCTCAAGACTTGCTTTCTTTAAAGTATTAGATTGCCTGCGGTAGCACGTGAGTCTTTGCTGTTGCTTGTTCCCTGTGCTTTCTTTGTCCTCAATAACATCTTTAGGTTCCCAAGAAGAAAAGAAAATTTCCAGGTTCTGGGCATGATGCTTCTAAACTTGGAAATACTTGATGGTGAAGAGGAAAAAATTCTTAGCGGGGCATTCCCTGGGTTTGAAAAAGGATGTATATCTTACCCTTTGAAGCTCGACTTTGCTAGTGAGGAGATTTGGCTGGCAAATGAAACTCCAGGTTTTCCAGACCAGTTACTCTCACACACGCACACACACACACACACACACACACACACACACACACACGCACACCAAATTCCTAGCTCTTGACTGTCTGGCTATTTGTATAATTGAATTTTTATATGTAACTGCAAGGCAGACCACTTAGAGGAGGCCTGGTGCTTTACAGACATCGGTGATAATCCTTTTTATGAATCAGTCGAAGGCAAAAGTCAGTTGGTCATCCTATGATGAAACTGTGAAAAGTACTAAGTGCGTGCATTAACTGCAAAGCAATTAACAGCTTAGGTAAAGAAAGTATAATTAAAAAGTTTAAGATTTCAAAAGAGAATATTCACCTTGGGATGGAGCCATAGACTGAAAATTTAAAGGGTCAGTGACCTCCTAGGACATATCCTGTAGGTTGTGCAAACCCCAGAAAATGAATGGGCTTGATCTGACATAAACTTGACGTTCCTAAAAGTATTTCTCCTACGTGACTTTCTTAATATGTGCATTATTGTCAGTGGTCTATGTGCAGAACACCATGTCTTTTTAAAAACCACGTTTAAAAGCCACTTGCTTTCACAAGAGTTTATGTCTTGGGAATAAGTCATCCTTCTTTCTCCCATGATAATGCCTTTCTAATTTTACAATGAGAATCTGAAGAAAATATAGGTATTAGGTGTCTATATGTGTTGGGCATCAGCATCAACATTGTTTTATTAGATGGGTTATTAGGCTGTAGAATCAGAGAAACAAGGTATAAGGTAAAACTTGGTAAGGAGAATTTTGCCTTTAATTTTTATTTTCCAATTTTCTACTATTGTGCTTTCATGTCACTTTTGGGGAGTAGGTCCACTTTTTGACATGCATTTGGAGTTAATTCCTTGCTCTGAAGGAATCTTTGCTTCATAAAATAGGAATGATCTTAATGTTTTACATACAATCGGTTTTGTTGTACTGAAATATTGAATAGTTTTAAGTTTATAAGAGCAGCTAACAGATTAAAAGAACTCTGATTTTACTCCTTTTACCACATAAAATCTAATCAACATCTCACTTTATGAATTTAGATTTTTGTGTATTTTCTTTAAGGTAAGCTTTATTCAATAATAAATAGATAAGGAGTAGTAGTAATTATTTTAATAGTTATTGTCAATTATTTCAATGTTTTAACTTTTAAAGTCATGACTGGCCATAGGCAGAGTTAAGAAAATAAAATCGCCCTCTTGTTTCCCATAGCCTCCCTTTCCCTCTAATTTATGGCCTTGCCTTTGGTAGGTACATAATATCTGCTCTCTTTGATTGAAATCTGCTTAGGAAACACCTGGAATGCATTGATATCAACATGTTAGTAATTTACTCCTAACAGCTTCATGTATTACCCTTCTTGGGGGTGATTTTATTATAACAGAGCTCTGTGAACCCTAAGCTTTAATGATTTTTCTGTGTGTGAAATGTGGTGGCCTTGGGAAGGTTTGGGATGGGTGGTGGTTGTTGGTGGTTATCATTGAGCCTTCCCTGGTCCTCCTGAAACCATAGTCACCCGCTATCCTCACATAAATCTGAGTAAATATGAACTAATAGCCTCCTGTAAAGTGATGTAAAATTTGATCAGCAGAAAAATATTAGCAAAGGTGCTTTAAGAATTAATGTATGGGCTGGCCTCATGGCAGAGTGGTTAAGTCTGGCACGCTCCACTTTGGCAGCCCAGGGTTTGTGGGTTTGGATTGCGGGCACGGACCTACACCACTCATCAAGCCATGCTGTGCTGGCATCCCACATACAAAATAGAGGAAGATTGGTGCAGATGTTAGCTCAGTGAAAATCTTCCTCAAGAAAAAAAAAAGAGGAAGATTGGCAACAGATGCTACCTCAGAGCAAATCTTCCTCACCAAAAAAAAAAAAGAGAGCGAGAGAATTAATGCAAGTAAATTTTGTTTTAGAACAATAACTAATTTGCTTATTGACTTCCAGGCGGTTATACAATTCATGACAAGCCAAACCCCAGGGGTGAAATCGTAATTGGTGGACAGAATATCTCCATGGGATATTTTAAAAATGAAGAGAAAACAGCAGAGGATTATTCTGTGGATGAGAATGGCCAAAGGTGGTTTTGCACTGGAGATATTGGAGAATTTCATCCCGATGGATCTTTACAGATTATAGGTCAGTGTATTCTCTTTTTGTGCTTTTCTTTAGTTTTTGTAACTTCAACATATATGAAAGGTAATATTGGTCGAGTCATTAATAGGGTTGATGATGCTATTGGTTTAAAATTTGGGCAAGTTATTTAACTTATGTCTGCAGTTCTCCGTCTGTAAAACAGGGACAGCAGTATGGATCTGGTAGGGTTTTTGTTAGGATTAAATGAGTTGATATAAATAAAATGTTTAGGGGCCGGCTCCGTGGTCAAGTGGTTAAGTTCGCGTGCTCCACTACGGCGGCCCAGGGTTCGGATCCTGGGCACGGGCATGGCACCGCTCGTCAGTCCACGTTGAGGTGGCGTCCCACATCCCACAACTAGAAGGACCTGCAACTAAGATATACAGCTGTGTAAGGGGGGTGGGGGTTGGGGAGATAAAGCAGAAAAAAAAAAAAGATTGGCAACAGTTGTTAGCCCAGGTGCCAGTCTTTAGTAAAAAATAAATAAATCAAAAATGTTTAGAACAGGGCAGTGCCTGCATCTTAGTAACTGGTAGCAGCAAGAGCAGCAGCATTGGGGGTGGGGAGGATGGGGGGCAGGAAAATAGAAGATTGGTAATGAGAAAACAAAAGTTGTTTGGAGATAGATATGTATTTTTTTATCGAGTACACATGGTTCTGTACAACCATCTACTGTAACATACTCTATTCTAGGCCTTCCTCACTATCTCCTCCCTCTTCCGAGGCAGTGTGAACACGCTCTTTTCCCTAGCGTCCATTTATATGGCTCTTACTAGCCCTGCACCTTAGAAAATTAGAATATCAACCCTTAACATTAATCTGTTCTTCTCAGAATGTCAATTGGTTCAGCATTGCCCTTATTGAGCCTACTGAAATAGACTTTTAAGTTCAAAAAGCTACTCCAAAATGGCCTTTATGCTATTCACTTTAATCAGGCAGAAGTTAAAATAAAAATTTGACCAGCTGATAGGGACCACTCTATTGGGACCCAGTCAGGTCCTTTGCGAGCTATAAAATTTCCTCAGTCATATCTCTAGTGGTCCAGTTAAATCTCTCTCTGGACCTTTGTCTGACTTGAATACAGTTAGAGATTTCCTGGGAAAATTAGTTCTTCATCTAGAAGTTGGATCTGCTGGTGAAATTCCCAGGAAACATGGTTCCCTTGCTTTTTTTTTCTTGATCCTTAATTGCATTGGAATCAAAGGTTGTTTCTGTTGGCATGTAGAGTAGGTTCCCAGGCCATGTGTAGGCAAGTCAGCACTCACACAAAGGTTGTAAGCCAAACTGATGGTTATTTAAGCTGAGCCATTCTCTGTCAACACATTATCTGAGCAGTGTCACTTTAACAAGATGATATCAAATATGGAAAATGGGGAATTAACATTTATTGACTGTGTTTTATATGCCAGACATTGTGTACATGCCTGTATGGGGTGGACATCATTATCCCTGATAAAATTGAGGGTTGGACAGGTCAACTGACATGCCTAGGATCACATAGCTAGTAAGGGGCAGAGCTACCATTCAAATCTAATGGTAAAAACACTTGTTTCTTCTATTAGTTCATTGTAATATTTAAGATTATAATAAGATATTAAAGCTTTCAGTATAGGGTGTAACATTTTAGCCAGTACTTCTTTAACTAGGCATTTCGTTTTTAACTGACATGTATGGGCAAGCACTATATATAACAAGCTCTTAAAAGAAGTATGTTTGTGAATAAAGATTAATGCAATGAGGTTGAAAGAAAATCAGAATTGTACATACCTTAATAAAACGGACTGTATGTAACTTAACATTCTTCATGACTTATAGATCGTAAGAAAGATCTGGTGAAGTTGCAAGCTGGAGAATACGTATCTCTCGGGAAAGTAGAAGCTGCACTGAAGAACTGTCCACTTATTGACAACATCTGTGCTTTTGCCAAAAGGTAACTTTCAAAAGTTGAATTCGTGTTTCATATTCTTACAGTAAAAGGATAGTTAGCAAAGCGTTTGATTATATATAATCATAAGGGAAACATCAGACTTTCATCAGAGTTGAGGAATGTCACACATTTCTGAAAATTCTTGAATTCAACAGTTTGAAGATCATTTGAGAGAATCCAGACATTTTAACTATTTATGGGACACCTACTATGTCTTGCTAAATACTCAGCTATGCCACAAAAGTTATTTCATTTAACGTCCATAATGACTGAAACTTAGCATAAGTAATTTTCCCAAGAATGTAACACAGCAAGTATCAGTTTTCTAAATCAAAAACCTGAGAGATTGAAGCATTTTCATTGTATGTTAATATAGTTTATTTCCATGGGCTTTATTACTTCCTTTTAAAAAAATTTAATTGCAGAAAACACAAAATGTAAAAGTTACCATCTTAATCATTTCTAAGTGTACAGTTCGCAAGTGTTAAGTAGGTTCACATTGTTGTGCCACCAATCTCCAGAATTTCTCATCTTGTAAAACTGAAACTCTGTATCCATTAAACAATGCCCCATTTTCCCCTGCCCCAGCCCCTGAACTGCCACCATTCTCCTTTTTTTTCTGTGAAGTTCACACTCTGGATACCTCCTATTAGTGGAGTCATACAGTATTTGTCTTTTTTGACTGGCTTATTTCATTTAGCATAATGTCCTCAAGGTTCATGTATATTGTAGCATGTGTCAGAATTCCCTTCCTTTTTAAAGCTGAATAATATTCCTTTGTATGTCTAGACCACATTTTGTTTAGCCAGTCATCCATCAGTGGACAACTTGGGTTGTTTCTACCTCTTGACTATCGTGAATAATACTGCTACGAACCTGGATATGCAAGTATCTCTTCAAGATCCTGCTTACAATTCTTTTGGATATATATCCAGTTGTGAGATTGCTGGATCATATGGTAGTTCTATTTTTATTTTTTGAGGAACTGCCATACTGTTTTTCATAGTGGCAGCACCATTTTTACATTCCCACCAGCAATACACAGAGTTCTAATTTCTCCACATCCTCACCAATACTTGCTTCTATTTTTTTGGTAGTAGGCATCATAATGGGTGTGAGAGGATATCTTGCCCCTAGTGATTAGTGATATTGAGCATCTTTTCCTGTGCTTGTTGGACATTTGTGTATCGATATCACCTCTGATGAAATGTTAGTCAAGTCCTTTGCCCATTAAATTTTTTTCTTCTATTTTTAATTATACAATACAGTGTTATCAACTATAGTCACCATGTTTTCCATTACATCCTCAGACTCGATTCATCTTATAGCTGAAAGTTTTTATCCTTTGAACAACCTATGCCTATTTCCCCCCCATCCTCCAACCCCTGGCAACGACTTTTCTACTCTCTATTTCTATGAGTTTGACTTTTTTTTTAGGATTCCATGTATAAGTGATACCATGCATTATTTGTCTTTCTCTGTCTGGTTTATTTCATTTAGCATAATACCCTCAAGTTTCATGCATGTTGTCACAAATGGCAGAATTTCCTTCTTTCTCATGGTTGAGTAGTATTCCATTGTGTGTGTGTGGATAATCATGTTTTCATTTCCTTTGGATATATACCCAGAAGTTGGATTGCTGGATCATATGGTAGTTCTATTTTACATTTTTTGAGGAATCTCATACTGTTTTCCAACGTGGCTGCCCCAATTTACATTCCCACCAGCAGTGTACAAGGGTTCCCATTTCTCCATATCCTTGCCAACACTTGTTATTGTTTGTCTTTTTGATAATAGCCAATTTAACAAGTATGAGGTAATATCTTATTGTGGTATTGATTTCTATTTATTTCCCTGATGATTAGTGATGTTAAATGCCTTGTCATGTGCCTATTGGCCATTTGTATGTCTTCTTTGGAAAGATGTCTGTTCAGAACTCAGCCCATTTTTTAATTGGATTTATTTTTTGCTATTGAGTTATAGGTGTTCTTTATATGTTTTAGATATTAACCCATTATCAGATACATGATTTTCAAATATTTTCTCCCATTCCATAGGTTGCCTTTTCATTTAGTTGATGGTTTCCTTAGCTGTGCAGAAGATTTTTAGTTTGATATAGTCCCACTTGTTTATTTCTGCTTTTTGTTGCCTTTGCTTTTGATGTCAAATCCAAAAAAATGATTGCCAAGACCAATGTCAAGGAGCTTATCCCCCTATATTTTCTGTTAGGAGTTTTCTGATTTCAGGTCTTTGCCAATTTTTTAATTGAGTTAGTTGTTTTTTTGTTATTGAGTTGTAGGAGTTCTTTATATATTCTAGGTATTAACCCCTTATCAGATATATGATTCACAGATAATTTCTATAATTCCATAGATTGCCTTTTCACACTCTGTTGATTGTGTCCTTTGATACACAGAAATTTTTTTATTTTTGTTGTAGTCTCATTTATCTGTTTTTTTCTTTTATTGGTTTTGCTGTTGGCGTTATATCCAAGAAAGCATTGTCAAATCCAATGTCATGAAGCTTTTCCCTCATGTTTTCTCCTAAGAGTTTTATAGTTTTAGGTCTTATGCTTAGATCTTTAATCCATTTTCAGTTAATTTTTACATATGATGTAAGGAAAGGGCCTAACTCCATTATTTTGCATGCAGGCATCCAGTTTTCTAAACACCATTTGTTGAAGAGACTGTCCTTTCCCCATTGAATGGCCCTGGCACCTTTGTTGAAGATGATTTGACCATATATGTGAAGGTTCATTTCTAGGCTCTCTGTTCTGGTCCATTGGCCTATGTCTGTCTTTATGCCAGTACTTTGGCATATTACTTTTAATGGAACTGTAACAAATAAGAGAAATACATATTTGGAATTATCTGTACTGTTTCATTGAATACTTTGTGAATAATTGTTCTTAATGTTTTAATTTCTATTTTGTTTTATTTTCTAATTTTTTAGTGACCAGTCCTATGTGATCAGTTTTGTGGTTCCTAATCAGAAAAGGTTGACACTTTTGGCCCAACAGAAGGGGGTGGAAGGAACTTGGGTTGATATCTGCAATAACCCTGCCATGGAAGCTGAAATACTGAAAGAAATTAGAGAAGCTGCAAATGCCAGTAAGTAAGAAATTGCTTGTCTGTTGAAGTCCCTAAAAGTCATTTAATAATGTCTTGTACATTAACCTCTTGAAGATGTCTGTTTGTTTTAATAATAGAATACAGAGTTTTTAAAACCTGCCTCTTAAATATATGCAGTGAATTTCCATATTGGAAGGATCCTTAAATGTCATATAGTAGAATAACTTAATCTAGTTCTTTATCACATGTTACAACATCCCTACCAAGCGGTCATCTAGCCTGTGTTTGGGATGGTCCATCTTTGTTCATAGTAGGCCTTGGTGTGGATCTCTTGTTATTTATCATTGTGTCCGCTTACTTAGTGTGGGCCCTTTCAATCTAGAGGTCTCTGCCCTTCAGTTCTGGAAAGTATCTGTTTATCTTTGTTTGTTTGTTTGTTGGCTCTTCTTTCAGTTTTTCTCCTCCAAGTTCTGGGACTACTTTGATATGGCTGTTGGACCTCCTGCTTTCATCCTCTAATTTTATTATCGATTTTTCTTTTGTTTTCCATCTTTTCCTTTTTGTTTTATATTCTGGCAGAGTCCCTCAACTTTATCATCTCTTCTGTCTATTGAATTTCCAATTTCCAATATCAGAATTTTAATTTTCAAAGGCTCCTTCCTGCTTTTTCAGTGTTGTTTTAATAGCATCCTGTTGCTCTTTCATGGATGCAGTCAATGTGTTGTCTCTTATTCCTCAGAGGGTATTAACGGGGTTCCTTTTATGAAGTTTTCTTCTCCTGTTGTTTCTGTTTCCTCCAAGTTCCTCTTTCTGCTTGCTTCCATCAGAGCCTTTCATATATCTGCTGATCCTTGTCTGTCCATTCAGATTTGAGAATGAGGTACTAAAAAACCGGAAAGGTTACTGGGCTTCACTGAGAAGTTATTCAAATGTTAGTGTCTGGGGTCATTTCATTTCTCCAAAAAAGACCTCTCCAGTCTCTTGCCTGGGGGATAGTAGCTTGACTGCTAGTAATCTGGTGGCCAAAAAGAGGAAGTTGGAAAGGGGCTGAGGGTGGGGTGGGTGGGTCTTAATCTCACTGAATCCTTCCATTTTCAGTTTTACTTCCTCCCTCTATTATTGTATCTAGTGTTTTTCAGTCCAGAGTCTCTCTATTTCAGTTTTCCCCCAAAGGAACCTGTCTCCAGCCTGGCTGGCGAAGAGCAGGATGAGGGAGAGCTGTCCTCTGAACAGGCTTGGGCCAGCCCTCCTCTTTGCCATGGACCCCTCATCTCTGTCTTCAGAGGCACGGGCTCAGGAGCTCGCTTTGCTTCTTGTTGGCATCCTTCTCTGTTATCAGTTAGCTTTTAACTCTCTCTAAGCTTTCAACCAGTTACTGTTAGTCCTTGCTTTTTGTCTTCTAAAATTTTGTTGAACTTTCTCATCCAGCGGCCTCTTTCTGTCATTTTAGTTTTTTCCTTGTGGTTAATTCTCTTTAATTTTTAAAATTATTTTAAACTGTTTAAATTATTTTCCGGAGGAGCAGAGATAAACTGTGTACTCTTCATGTTTAATTGGTTAGTGTTAGTGTTAGTGTTAACCTGTTGCTTTCCCTCCTAAAAAATGAAAATATCATTTTTGTGATTATAGGTTGTATATTTATTATAAAATATTGGACGATACAGAAAATTATAAAGGACGAAGTAAAAATCACTTGATAATAGTTATCTTTGGTTGATGACATTACATTCTGGTATATATACTTAACCTATCAACATGATCAACGTTTTTCTAGTCACTAGATCTCAAATTGCATTAGATTTTTAGTAGCTAAATAGTATTCCACTATAGGAGTATCCACTTAAGTCCCTGTTGTTGGCCTTTCAGGATAAGTTCCACTTTTTTCCCTCCACTCTAAACAAGAATAACACATATCTTGTAGACTCAATTATTGTATAATTATTTTCTTAGTATGAATCCCTAGAAATGGAATTTGGGTCAAAGTAAATGGATATTATAAAGGCTCCCCCCACCACCGCCCTGTGTCACCAAATAAGTCCCTCTTCCCCCAGGAAAACTGGACTAGTTTATACTCCTATCAGAGATCACAAGCATACCTGTTTCCCTAACTAGACTACTATGATTTATTTTTTAAATTACTTAGGTCCCACTTTGGTTTAAAAATGTAATTTGTAATATTAGTTAGCAAGTTGATGTTGAAAAGCTATTTTTCCCTAAGAATATTCTTATAGTTAACTCTGGACACTATAAAGTTTTAAATAACAATTGCCTATTAGCATCCTCAGATTGAAAAGTAGGTTATTTTATCACCATAAAGACTGTGGCTTAATGTTTTTTTCTTAAAGTTGGTTTTGTTAATTATAGTATCGAATATCACACTCCTTATATTAATGTCACCAGACTACCAGAATTTTCTTTGATACAAATCCTGATTTTTTTCTTTGAATGTAGTATTTCAAAAAGTATCGCGGCTAATAGGCTGTTACTTTAAGGCACTCCCTGGATGTGCTGACGGAGTGGAATGTGACTTGAATAATTTGTCATTGCACATTTAACTGTGTAAAAGCTATAATGGGGAAAGTCAAGCTGGATCACAATTAGATGGAAAATGGAATAAAATTCTAGGACTCCCGAGGCCCCCATAACTTTCTTGTGCTTGTATTCAGGCATGAAATTAAACAGTTCCTGATTTGGATAATGAACACTAATCATGAGCTAAACGTATAAATCATAAGCTTTTCTGCGCCACAAAAGATTTATCTTGCCAACCTTTGGCTTCAAATCATAATTTCAGAGACTTATGCGAAAAAGCATAAAATACTCTTGCTTGTATTCAGCTGTATCTGTCTGAAATAGCAGGCCCCTTCATGTTTTAAATGTAAGTGCGAGCTATAGATAGTATAAGAACGCAAAGTTAATTGTTTTGGGGTGATTTGACAATTATAAATGGCTAGGAAAATCAACATTTGCTGCCACCTGCAGGTCACATTTCATAAAATGCCACATGTAAAATCATCTGTTTTTCCTTCCCCTAATTTTTCTCACTTGTTGGCAATTTATCCTGTTTATAGGAAACTGCGTGATTGCCCATTGTTCTCTATAGCTTGTGGTACTAGATAATGTTTAGGAGTTCCAAAAATGAAACCTCTAATGCAGCCTTTTTTTTTTTTGCTTTTAACAAGAATTTAGTTAGTAAAGCTTAAATATAGAAACTTTTATAAAGATGCTCAATTTGCTTGTGTGCAACTGAAATAGTGTGCCTGCCTTGTTGCCATTTTTGTCAGTGTTTCTGGACTAGAACCTATGTAAGTAGGGAAAGTAATATGAGATAAGAGGTTTTGGAGCCAAATCTATAGCTGAGAATTTAACTGTTTCCTTGAGATCCAGATGTGACCTTGAAAGCAGATGGGCTTATTTCAGGCACCTCTGTGTAACTGAGCTGTAATGTATCAAGAGCAGACATGGGTAATTTGAGCAAATTTTATGTTCTTTTACTATCCGTTCAGGCATTACTTTTAGGAAGTTGGTTCTAAGTAATTTGAAAGATTATTTTTCACACTCAGCTTTGTATTTTTCTCTTGTTCTAATGAGAAACTCACTAATTCAACCAAGCTTTCATAGAATTCAGGCTCGTATTAGAACAAAAACTGCCATGAATGTGAATTCTTTATGCTTGTCACTGAAACCAAGTTATTTCTCGAGTCGGTCAGGCTGTTTAACAGTAGTTTTTTTAAGGAAAAAACTCCAAATATCCAGAGTATTTAATTTTTCCTTCAATTTAAGCTAAAATACACAATCCATTTCTTCACTTCTTGCAACATAATTGTTATCAGAAATAAGACTTCTCTTTTTAATACAGAAACTTAAACTTTTCCAAAAGCAAGAAGTGTTTTTTATTGAGGTCATAATAGTTTATAACATCGTGATGTTTCAGTTGTACGTTATTTGTCAGTCATCATATAAATGTGCTCCTTCAACCCTTGTGCCCACCCCTCAACCAACCTCCCCCTGGTAACCACTCAGCTGTTCTCTTTGTCTGTGTGTTTATCTTCCACATATGAGTAAAATCATGTGGTGTTTGTCTTTCTCTCTCTGGCTTATTTCACTTAACATAATACCCTCAAAGTTCATCCTTGAGGACCTTGTTGTTCAGTTGCGAATGGGACGATTTTGTCTTTTTTATGGCTGAGTAGTATTCCATTGTATATATATATCACATCTTCTTTATCCAATCATCAGTCGATGGGCACTTGGGTTGCTTCCTCGTCTTGGCTATTGTGAATAATGCTGCAGTTAACATAGGGGTGCATAAGTCTCTTTGAATTGTTGATTTCAAGTTCTTTGGATAAATACTCAGTAGTGAGGATAGCTGAGTTGTATGATATTTCTATTTTTAATTTTTTGAGAAATCTCCATACTGTTTTCCATAGTGGCTGTACCAGTTTGCATTCCCACCAGCAGTGTGTGAGGGTTCCCTTTTCTCCATACCCTCTCCAACATTTGTTATTTTTTGTCTTGGTGATTATAGCCATTCTAATGGGTGTAAGGTGATATCTAAGTGTAGGTTTTGATTTTCATTTCCCTGATGATTAGTGATGTTGAGCATCTTTTCATGTGCCTATTGGCCATCTGTATATCTTCTTTGGAAAAATGTCTGTTCATGTCCTCTGCCCATTGATCGGGTTGTTTGGTTTTTTTGTTGTTCAGTTGTGTGAGTTCTTTCTCTCTTACGGAGATTAACCCCTTGTCAGATATATGATTTGCAAATATTTTCTCCCAGTTGGTGGGTTGTCTTTTCATTTTGATCCTGGTTTCCTTTGCCTTGCAGAAGCTCTTGAGTCTGATGAAGTCCCACTTGTTTATTTTTACTTTTGTTTCACTTGTCCAAATAGACATGGTACTCAAAATGATCCTTTTAAGACTAATGTAAAAAAGTGTACTGCCTGTATTTTATTCTAGAAGATTTATGATTTCAAGTCTTATCTTCAAGTCTTTGATCCATTTTGAGTTTATTTTTGTGTGTAGTGAAAGGTAACGATCTACTTTCATTGCTTTGCATGTGGCTGTCCAGTTCTCCCAACACCATTTATTGAGGAGAATTTCCTTTCTCCATTGTATGTTCTTAGCTCCTTTGTTGAAGATTAGCCATCTGTAGATGTGTGGTTTTATTTCTGGGCTTTCAATTCTGTTCCATTGATCTGTGCGCCTGTTTGTACAAGTACCATGCTGTGTTGATTACTATAGCTTTGTAGTACATTTTGAAGTCAGGGATTGTGATGCCTCCAGCTGTGTCCTTTCTCAGGATTGCTTTAGGTATTTAGGGTATTGTCTTGCCCCATAAGAATTTTAGGAGTCTTTGCTCTATTTCTCTGAAGAATGTCATTACAGTTCTGAAAGGGATTACATTGAATCTGTAGACTGCTTTAGGTAGTACGGACATTTTAACTATGTTTATTGTTCCAATCCATGTGCATGGAATGTCTTTCCATTTCTTTATGTCATCACTGATTTCTTTCAATAATGTCTTATAGTTTTCATTGTATAGATCTTTTACCTCCTTGGTTAAATTTATGCCTAGATCTTTTATTCTTTTTGTTGCAATGGTAAATGGGACTGCATTCTTGACTTCTCTTTCTGTTACTTCATTATTATAGAAATGCAACTGATTTTTGTCCGTTGATTTTGTACCCTGCAACTTTGCTGTAGTTGTTGATTATTTCTAATAGTTTTCCAATGGATTCTTGAGAGTTTTCTATATATAAAATCATGTCATCTGCAAACAGCAAGAGTTTCACTTCTTCATTGCCTATTTGGATTCCTTTTAGTAGGCCAAAACCTCCAGTACTATGTTGAATAAAAGTGGTGATAGTGGGCACCCTTGTCTTGTTCCTGTTCTGAGATGGAGGGCGTTCAGTTTTTCCCCACTGAGTATGATGTTGGCTGTGGGTTTGTCATATATGGATTTTATTATGTTGAAGTAATTTCCTTTTCTCCCCATTTTATTAAGAGTTTTTATCATAAATGGATGTTGGATCTTGTCAAATGCTTTCTCTGCATCTATTGAGATGCTCATGTGGTTTTATTCTTCATTTTGTTGATGTGGTGTATCACGTTGATTGATTTAGGGATGTTGACTCATCCCTGTGTGCCTGGTATAAATCCCACTTGGTCATGGTGTATGATCTTCTTAATGAATTGCTGTATTCAGTTTGCAAATATTTGTTCAGGATTTTTGCATATAAGTTCATCAGCAATGTTGGCCTGTAATTTTCCTTCTTTGTCTTGTCCTTGTCTGGCTTTGGTATCAGGGTCATGTTGTCCTCATAGAATATGTTAGTAAGTGCTCTGTCTTCCTGAATTTTTTGGAATAGTTTGAGAAGGATAGGTATTAAATCTTCTTTGAATGTTTGGTAGAATTTTCCAGAGAAGCCGTCTGGTCCTGGACTTTTATTTTTTGAGATGTTTTTGATTACTGTTTCAATCTCTGTACTTGTGATTGGTCTGTTCAGATTCTCTAATTCTTATTGATTCAGTTTTGGGAGGTTGTAAGAGTCTAAGAATTTATCCATTTCTTCTAGATTGTCCAATTTGTTGGCATATAGTTTTTCATAGTATTCTGTTATAATCTTTTGTGTTTCTGTGGTATCTGTTGTAATTTCTCCTATTTCATTTCTAATTTTATTTATTTGAGCCTTCTCTCTTTTTTTCTTTGTAAGTCTGGCTAGGGGGTTGTCAATTTTGTTTATCTTCTCAAAGAACCAACTCTTTGTTTCATTGATCTTTCTCCTGTCTTTTCTCTTTTAATTGCATTTATTTTTGGTCTAACTTTTATTATTTCCTTCTTTCTGCTGACCTTGGGCTTTGTTTGTTCTTCTTTTTCTAATTCTCTTAGGTGTAGTTTGAGATTGCTTACTTGAGACTTCTCTTGTTTGTTAGGGTGGGCCTGTATTGCAGTGAATTTTCCTCTCAGGACCGCTTTTGCCACATCTTATATGAGTTGATATGGTGTGTTTTTCATTTGTCTCCAGACAGTTTTTGATTTCTCTTTCAGTTTCTTAAATCATCCATTGGTTGCTCAATAGCATGTTTAGTCTTCACATCTTTGTCCTTTTCCCAGCTTTTTTCTTGTAGTTGATTTCTAGTTTCATAGCCTTGTGGTCATAAAAGATCGTTATTATTATTTCAATCTTCTTAAATTTGTTGAGGTTGCCTTGTTTCCCAACATATGGTCTGTCCTGGAGAATGTTCCACGCACACTTCGGAAGAATGTGTATTCTGCTGTTTTTGGTTGGAATGTTCTCTCTCTCTATATAAGCTACATCTGGTCTGGTTTTTCTTTTAATTCCACCATTTCCTTATTGACTTTTTGTCTGGAGGATCTATCCATTGACGTAAGTGGGGTGTTAAGGTCCCCTAGTATTATCGTGTTGTTGTTAATATCTCCTTTTAGGTTTGTTAATAGTTGCTTTATGTACTTTGGTGCTACCGTGTTGGGTGCGTAAATATAAGTGTTATGTCTTCTTAGTATAGTGTCCCTTTTATCATTATATACTGCCCCTCTTTGTCTCTCTTTACCTGTTTTATCTTGAAGTCTGCTCGTCTGCTGTAAATATTGCAACATCTGCTTTCTTTTGTTTACCATTAGCTTGGAGTATTGTCTTCCATCCCTTCAGTGTGAACCTGTGTTTGTCTTTCGAGCTAAGATGTGTTTCCTGGAGGCAGCACGTTGTTGGGTCTTGTTTTTTAATCCATCCAACCACTCTGTGTCTTTTGATTGGAGAATTCAATCCATTTACGTTTAGAGTGATTATTGATATGAGGGCTTAATGCTGCCATTTTATCGCTCATTTTCCAGTTCTTCTGCATTTCCTTTGTTTCTCATCCCATGTATTTTGGACTACCAGTTCGGTTAAGTAGTTTTCTATGATGGTTTTCTTAGTTTTCTCCTTATTTATCATTTGAGTCTCTGTTCTAATTATTTGTTGCGTGGTTACCATTAGGTTTGTATAAAAAAATCTCGTAGGTGAGATAGTCCATTTTCTGATGGCCTTTTATTTACTTAAACTAAGCTGATTCCATCCCTTTTCTCTTCCCCTTCTATGTTGTTATTGTTACATCTTATTCCATCTTGTGTTGTAGGTTTGTGGTTAATGATGAGATTATATTTATTTTTGGTATTTTCCTTCCCTTTGTGTTTAATGTTTTAATTGTTTGCTAACTTGTTCTGATAGAGAGCTGCAATTTTCTGATTTTGCCTACCTATTTATCTCCTTGCTCAAGGCTTTCTAACCCTTTCTTTTTTTTCAGGTATAAAGGTCTCCTTGAGGATTTCTTGTAGGGGGTGTTGTTGTGGTGATGAACTCCCTTAGCTTTTGTTTATCTGGGAAAGTTTTTATTTCTCTATCATATTTGAAGTGTATTTTCACTGGATGGAGTATTCTTGGCTGAAAGTTTCTGTCTTTCAAGATTTTGAATATATCATTCCACTCTCTCCTAGCCTGTAAGGTTTCTGCTGAGAAATCTGCTGAAAGCCTAATAGGGGTTCCTTTGTAAGTTATTTTCTTCTGCCTTGCTGCTCTTAATATTTTTTCTTTGTCATTGGCTTTTGCCAGCTTTACTACTATATGCCTTGGAGAAGGTCTTTTTACATTGATATAGGGAGGAGATCTGTTGGCTTCTTTCACTTGCATTTCCACCTTCTTCCCCAGGTTTGGGAAGTTCTCAGCTATTATTTCTTTGAACAAGCTTTCTGCACCATTCTCCTTCTCTTCTCCCTCTGGAGTACCTATAAATTCTTGTGTTGCATTTCCTAATTGAGCTGGATATTTCTTGGATAATTTCTTCATTACTTTTTATTCTTAGTTCTCTCTCCTCCTACCTCTGAAGCATTCCTATATTTGTGTCCTCAAGACTGCTGATTTGTTCCTTCATAATATCTGCTCTATTGTTTAGGGAGTCCTGATTTTCTTTATCTCATCCATTGTGTTTTTCATCTCCAACATTTCTCATTGGCTCTTCTTTATTAGTTTCAGTCTCTTTTGTGAAGAAGTTCCTGATTTCATTGAACTATCTGTAGTTTCTTGTAACTCGTTGAGGTTTTTTTATGATAGCTATTTTGATTTCTGTGTCATTTAGATTGTAAATATCTGTGCCTTCAGGATTGATTTCTGGGTTCTTGTCATTTTCATCCTGGTCTGGAGATTTAAGATATTTTTTTCATACTGCTTTATGGCATGGATTTGTGCCTCTGCATAGTGATAATATCTGGTTGCAGCTTCCACCTGTTGCCACTGGATGGGGGTCAGGAGCTGTGTATTCTGAGCCCACCACAATCTGTGGCTTGCTCACTCCATCCACTGGCTGCTTTTCTGTCTGTGCGGTGTTCTGGCCAACCAGCTGAGCTGGTGTCCTGACTGGGGGGAGAGGCTCTTTCTTTTACCTTCACTATCCTAGGGACAGTCTTACTTGGCCCTCACTGTCTGCTCTTCTGGGGTACTAGCTTGCTGAAGACACCCCCACAATAGCTTAGTCACCTCTGTGTGGGGCATTCCCATGGGCTATGAGGGAACTCAGAGAGTGATGGTGTTTTTCTGGAGGGCTGCCCCTCCCCCCTTTCCTCTAAGAACTGCATGCAGTCCTGTGATTGAAGAATCCCCCAACCTATTTCCACTTCCTCCAGAGGGTCTAGCACCTCCACCTTCAGACGTATGGCTGTGTGGGTCTCTCACACATCTTTTGTGTTTGTCCTCTGTTGGAATATGAATGTTGTTTTCATTGTATCTTAGAGGGGAGAGTCTAAGAGGAGAGCTCACTCCACCATGATGCTGACATCACTCTCCTGTTTAGCAGTATTTTTTAAATATTCAGATGTTTGCTTCTTTGAAATTGTTTTAAATAATTGCATATAAAATAAAATTCATCTGTAGATTAACCTTACTGTCAATGGGCCTTCAGAATTTTAAGGATGACCTTGTATTAATCAGAAATAACTTGATGGAATATAATTTAATGAATTATAATTCTTGAACCTGTATTGATTGCCTCTGTGTCCTCATCTTCTTACATTTCTTTCAACTTGTGTTCTCTAACTCAAATACAATATGTGCTGCATCAATTCTTATACCATTTAAAAGTATGAAATCCACAATCCCCTTTTTGATTCCTATTTGAATGTATAATAAAGCTTATGAAAAACAGTTGTTCTAGATGCTTAATTTTCTGTAGAGTGAATTAATAAATATGTATGTATTTATTGAGGACTCTCACTGTAGCCCTATGGATGGAGCTTATGTTCTAGTAGGTGAGACAAATTGTAATATGTTGAATGGTGATAAATATTTTGAAGAAAACATAGTGTAAGAGGATATAGGGAGACAAAGGGACTTTTGTTTTGTTGTGAGTCATCAGGGAAGTCCTCTCTGAGGAGGTGACATTTGAGCAGACACCTGGATGAAGTCAGGAAGAGAGCCATGCAACTACAAAGGGGAAGACCATCCCAGGCAGAGGGAACAACAAATAGAAAGACTCTGAAGAGAAGGGTGTCTATATATATTAGGTTAAAAACTGCACAGACCCAGACTATCCAAGTGAAACAACGTATGTATGCATTGAGAAGTACAAAATGAAATTGTAAGATAGTGGTATCATTAATTGACTAACATACCATTAAATAAGTTTGCCTCATCACCTGCATCATCTAGGTAAATCCTGCAAAATTCGTGTTTTATTAATTGCTTCTCTCTCTCCCACTCTCCCCTGCTTTCCCAACTCTCCCCTCTCTTGCCCCACTTTCTCCCTTTGTCCTACCTCCCCCTTTTCATTTCAGTGAAATTGGAGCGCTTTGAAATTCCAATCAAGGTTCGCTTAAGCCCAGAGCCATGGACCCCTGAAACTGGTTTGGTCACTGATGCTTTCAAACTGAAAAGGAAGGAACTGAAGAACCATTACCTCAAAGACATTGAGCGAATGTATGGGGGAAAATAAAATGCTGCTGTCTTATTTACAGTTGTGCAGGAGGTGGTCTGGTGGTTTTTCGGTTCTAGAGTTTTAAGCCTTGTTGAACTGTCTGTTAGAATGTAAGGTATATCCTTCTAAAGAAATGGTAATAAAAAAAAACCCAAAGTGATTAAAATAGTCATCAAGTCTACTTTAACTTAGTTTTGCGTAGTTCTAGTGAAGCTGAAATTGAAAAGTTGTTTCCCTTTAGCTGTGTTATTAGTTTTAGAGCAAAAATTCTGCTTTTAAAAATTAGCATAAGGTATACTTGTTTTCTTAAAGAAAAATATTTAATGTTGAACACAATAAATTGCAGTTGGAATAGAATGTAGTTTGAGGAAATTTGCAGCTTCCAATGTCTGTTGTCTTTCTAGTGCAGAAAAAGCTTAAATATTCAGCATGAGAAAAAATCTGTATTAACACTACTCAAAGCAGAAGTGCCACAGGGCTTTAGAATTCTCTCCTGACCATTTATCTTGAAGGGAAACTTCAATCGTAATATAATATACAGACTCAAATAATACCTTGGAAACCATTTTAGGATTCATAATTATTGCCTAGGTTAGACATAGAATCATTGTAATATTGTGAATAATTACAGTGCCTGAAGTAAGAATAAAACAAAATAAACACACCAAAAAATATCTAGTAATATATTTAAAGGGAAATTGAACTGCCTTTTTGAAACTTGGAGGTCTATAAATCAGTAACTGTAATTATTTGAATGACTTAAGAGTAAAGTACATTTTTAAAACTGGTGAAACTTGCCTTTCTATGTTTGTTCCAAGTAGATGACTGAGACCAAGAGTAAAATGATAGAAAGTTAATCAGATTTTAATAAGCAGCATTTTCTCTGTTAGAAAAGGTGATGAAATTATAGATATTTCAAATTAATGACCCTTGCATAGCACTGAATCTGGGAAAGGATTTCGACTCTGAATTTATCTTTGATAACAGGGATTCATTTTTAAATGTACTCATATTAAATTACACTTGTAATTTAAGATCTGTTGATTTGATTCTTGATCAGTAGTTTGTATGTGAGAAAGCCTTTCATTTTGCTTTAATTTTAGCAAAGCGGGTTATGATGAATGACTTCTCCAATATCTTGTTGGAATCTATGAGTGATTAATTACCTTGCATGAATTTTGGGAAGTTAAAGGGAAGAACACACTGTTACCACTTTTTTCCTCTTGACGAGAAGACTTTAGAAACTGGAAGTGCTAGATTTCGGAGAAGGGAAGTTACTCAATAAGGGCCTGATATTCGTGCAGTAACTTGGCATGTGGGCTTCTTTTTGAATCTTTAATTAAAATTTGGGATTATATATCCCTGATAGATATTCACACTTGAACCATAGTTACTGTAAAGAGCAAAAATTCTTAATATCATTATTCTTTGCACTTTTTTCTTAATCATTTTATATATATACATATATATATGTTGCTTATATTGCTTTGTACAGATGTGGGCCACCACTGCAACAAAATACATTCTTTTTGCTCTAAAATATTTATAAAGAAGATTTTTAACTGTGTTGTGTATATGGTGGTAAAAAGGATAAAATCATCTGGTGTTATATAAGCAAGAATGAAGGTTTTTGTAAAGATTTCTGTTCAGTGTTCTGCAGTGTAAAATTCGAGGTGCGTTCTCCTTGAAGTTATGTGTATGTGACTATTCTCATTCTTTTCAACTTGCCTTTGAAGAGTGAAAAACCATTATTATCAAGTAGACTACTGTTCAGCTTCTACTGTTTCTGGCCCACTGTTGATCCTTTAAGAAGAATTTCCTTAGACTTTTTCAATATGTGGTTTTTTTCCCCATTTGGAATGATTTTAAACGCGTGAGTGCATGCATACTTGGATGTTTCCACCCCCACCAACCCCCATCTCCCAAAAGCTAGAACACTGCCAGCTAATCTGTTGTATGGGTCCTTTAGAAACACGTAATTAACACTTAAGGTTGGGTGCTGCTAATTCTTTGCGAAAATCCAAATATTGTTAAGGGACCAGGGAGATGCCACTGCCCCCTAATTTTTCATCTAAAAATATACATGTTTATGTAAACAGATCTTTCCATACTCATAGTGATTTTTCAAGTATTTGAGCCTAAAGATTTTGATCCTACGTTTTTATACCTGTTTAAATCGTTCACTGTTATTATTAGTCATCCATCAAATAAAGTTGTACTTAAAAAATTTACTACAATTATGTACGTTTCTAAGTCGAATACTTATGACTTGTTTTAATTACAGGAAAGTATCTTGCCTCCTTGATATTTATAATCCATTTTTTTCTAAAATGGAGGTCTAATTATATGACTTTTAAGAACTGAAATACAGATAAATGATTTAAAAAGTCAGAAGTTAAGGAGATTAATGTTTCTGTGGTCATAAAGACTGATTGATAATCCTTGCCTATATATTCCTGGTAGCATATGACAAATGTTTCTGAGGTAACAAGATGAGAACAGGTTAAAGATTTTGGGATTTGGAGAGAAATATTTTAATTTTTAAATGTAGTTAAACAAATTAGAATGTATTCATATTTGTACTTTCTGTTAAAATGCATGATTACAGGATTGTTACTTAGATTTTTGTGTTTATTCTTGGTGAAAAGCTTTGTTTTTTTCTTGTTTTTAAGTTTGCACTCGAATCTTAAGAAATAAATCCACCCATGTTATCAAGCCAATTTGTGCTTAATTGTGCGACGGGATAAAATCCACAAATTTGAAGAGTATTAGTTAAACATTTGAACACTTATTTTTAAAGTGTTCATCTCTAGGTTTATGGAATTTCACCAAGCAGTTAACCTGACTTGTATAAGACCCATCTATTAGTTGGGAGTTAACTTGGTACAGATAGTAGAGTAGAACCCTTTTGTAACATTGATATTGTGGGACAAACATAGGCATGTTCTATGGGTTATTAGTAGGTGCTAAGAAATAACTGTTACCTTTAGGCTAATTAAAATTTAGGGAGAATTTAACTTATCTGACTTCTATGAAAGTGGTTATAAAGTGATGTTAGAGCTGTAGAACCAGACTGCCTCAATCTATTCCCTCTCTTTGCCACTCACTAGCTATGTGACTTTGGGCAAGTTAACTAACATCTCTCAGCTGCGTTTCTCCATCTGGGAAAATGGGATTGGTTGATAATAGGATCTACCTAATAGGGTGGTTGTGAGGGTTAAAATGAGTTAATCCATGTAAAGTGTTTAGAACATAGTAACCTTATTTATGTTTAACTATCATAATCATTAATATTATATCCAGGCAGTATTCATCAGTCGGGTTAATGTATTGGCTAGCACACTCAGGACCTTAAAAGATTGCCCGTCCTGAAGACTTTGTGGAAAGAGTTCTGGATTTAGAGGTGAGGAGACCTGGCCTCATTCTATCACTAGCTTTGTGACCATCTTAGCTTTAGCTGCTTCTTCCCATATTTAAAAAGAAAAAAAGAATAGACTTCAAAAAAAGGCCCTTTGGAAAAAGAGAGGGATGAATGACAGAAGAAATCAGGAGTGTAATGGTCCCCACAGTCCATCATGTCAAGCTTTCATATTGGGACTTTGCTGTCCCAAGGTGGTGTGTTTTCTTTTAATGGTGCCCTAGGTCCCAAGTTTCCTGTAGGGATATGAGGCTGTGGATGATGCCATCACAAGCAAGAAGTTAGGATTCTACTAGGTTCCAAGCATCTTTGTCATTCTCATGTTCTCTTTGTTTAAAAATAAGGGTTGTGCACAGGTTAATTTAAAGCAGTGCTTTCAAACTTTGTTTTTACAGTGATCAACAATGCTGTGCACTCATGCTTATGTGTATATACAACAATATTTTATGACAGTATTTGTGTGAAAAAACAATACTAATGAGATACTCACTAACTTTCTATTTCATTTATTTAAATACTCGTTGTGACCCACCAAATTGATTTCATGACCCTGCAAAATAGTGCAAAATAGTGTCCATTAAAACTTTCGGTGAGGTTGGGAATGTTCTGTATCTGTGCCATCCATTACAGTAGCCACCAGCCACGTGTAGCTATTGAGTATTTGAAATGTGGTTAATGTCACTCAGGCATTGAATTGTTAATTTCATTTCCATGTTGGACAGCCAGCTCTGGAGAGCTTGCAAGCCACAGGTTTAAAGTCAGCTATCCTACAAAGTCTGGAACAAAGCTGTCCCCTGCCCTCATCCTCCCCACTTCCTCTACCTC
Source organism: Equus przewalskii (assembly GCF_037783145.1). Taxonomy (NCBI): domain Eukaryota; kingdom Metazoa; phylum Chordata; class Mammalia; order Perissodactyla; family Equidae; genus Equus; species Equus przewalskii. The sequence goes on along the minus strand of NC_091863.1, from coordinate 88,110,842 downwards.
AGAGGCAACCATTTTCCATACTTAGTGAATTGTTTTGGTATTTACTGTCTTGTATCTAAATAATCTGCTTGTTTTGCTACTTCTCGGCTTTGTCATTATTTATTGACCTCTCACTATACAGAGGCACACTTCCCGTCTTCCCAATATAGATGTGTAGTTAGAGATCAGTAAGTGTTAAAATGATAATAACTATGCTATTCAGAGTTGAAACGTGTCGTAGGAAAACTGATTAATTTTCCTTTCCTACACTTTTAACCCCATGGATCTAATAATTTGTTTCTCTTGCATTTGCTTGGTTTTCTGTGTACTTGTTACTAAGAATTCAACCCCGGACTCTCCACCAACTGTGTCTCCTCTCAAGACTTGCAGATGACAAAAATTCTAACAATTTCATCTTTGGAAAGAGATCTCTTCTTGAACCTCTGACCTACTCCAATCTAGGTCATTCGCCCTCCTTTACCTGGTACAGGCCCGTTATTTTAGGACTTACCTTCACCATCACCCTGAGTGTTCTCTTCAGCTTTATCCTGTGTTAGATCTCCTTTTTCCTATATCCCATGTCTTTTTCTTACTTGGCTTATTCCATGTTTTTGATGGAACCCATCTTATAGTAGCTCACTGAGAAGGCATATATGGGAGGTACGTTTGAGACCTTTAATTGATAATTTGGTTGGATGTAGAATTCTGAACTGAAAATCTCCCATCCATGTTGAAAGCATTATTCCTTTGACATTAAGCTTCAATGTTACTTTTGGTAGTTCAAAGCCATTCCGATTTCTCCCATGCCTTCTATGGGACTTGTTTTTCCATGCAGAAGTTCATAAAATCTTCTCTGTGTTCTCTGAAATTTCATGATGATGTGCTTTGGTGCAAGCATGTTTTTATTTATTGTGCTTGGACATTTCAATCCAGAAACTCAGGTACATCTGTTCCGAGAAATTTTCTTCTTTTCTTGAATTGTTTAATTGATTTGTTCCTCTCCATTTTCTTTTTTTTCTTTAAAGATTGGCACCTGAGCTAACAACTGTTGCCAATCTTCCTTTTTTTTCCCTGCTTTTTCTCCTCCAAATTCCCCCAGTACATAGTTGTGTATTTTTAGTTGTGGGTCCTTCTAGTTGTGGCATGTGGGATGCCGCCTCTACATGGCCTGATGAGCGGAGCCATCTCCACGCCCAGGATCCGAACCAGTGAAACCCTGGGCCACTGAAGCGGAGCGCGTGAACTTAACCACTCGGCAACGGGGCCAGTCCCTTCCATTTTCTTTGTTCTCTCTCTCTAGAACTTCTGTTATTCAAATGATGAATCACCTGAACTGATCCTTTAATGTTCTTATCTTTTTGTTCCTATTTTTCATCTTTTTAAAAATTCTACTTTCTGGGAGATTTCCTCGACTTGCTATTTCACCCCTTCTCTTGAATTTTTCATTTCTGCTATCATGTTTGTAATTTCTAACAGCTGTTTTTTGGTTCTTTTTATATTCCTTTTTTTTTTTTTGCAACTTTCTGTTCTTGTTTCATGGTATTTTCTTTTAAGTTTTTAAGCTTTCTTAAACCTGCAGAGCCTGTTTACTACAGTTTACTTTTTTCTGCTTTCTTTTGTCTCTCTTCTTCAAAGGTTTCTTAATCACTGCCTGCTCACTTAAGAAGAAAGTTCTAGAAAGCTGACTAGAAGGTCTAAAAGTATGGGTGGAGCTTGTTAAAAGAACTTCTCTATAAGGTGATTTTGGCTGGCCCGTTTTGCAAATCCCACATCTGTGTCTTTAGATCGTCCCTCTAGGGCCAATTGGATTCTCCTGAGATGTCTCTTCTAGTCTCTTTTATGGAGGGTAAATTTTGAACTACCAGTGTTTTGGGGAATCATGTGCAAGAAGACGGCTTTGTGGGGGTTGTTTCTGCATGTATCGTGTACAATTGCTTAATTGCCCTGTCTTCTGTATAGAACCCCTGTCCTATGCCTAATGTCCCCTCAGTTTTCCTGCTTCAATCTTCTGCTGGGGTGAGAGGAGGAGCAGTCATTACCCCAGTGGTACAGATGAGGGGAGTGGTTGATGGATCTGTGTCTTTTTTAAGCAGTTGTCTCAGTCTTTGGGGTGCTATAACAGAATACCACAGGCTGTGTGGCTTAAACAACAAACATTTATTTCTCACAGTTCTGGAGGCTGGAAGTCCGAGATCAGGGTGCCAGTATCATTGGGTTCTTGGTGAGAGCCCCCTTCTTGGTTTACAGCAGCAGTTCTCTTGCTGTATCCTCACATGGCAGAGAGCAGAGAAAGCAAGGTGTTATGTCTCTTATAAGGGCACTAATCCCATTCATGAGGGCTCCACCCTCATGACATAATTGCCTCCCAAAGCATCCCCCCAATATCATCACATTGGGGTTTAGGATTTCAACATATGAATTTTTTGGGGGGCCACAAACAGTCCATAACAACGGCTTTCAACCAGTCTTTATTTTGGCTTTAGCCCCTTTACCTCCACTTTTGGAAGTACCTGGTGCTGCCATTTCTAGAGCCTTTTGGACATTCTACACAATGTAAATATGTTGGTTCTGCCACTGCTCACTTAGTATTCTGTTAAAATTTGATTTTTCATCAGCCTTCTGGCTTCCAAAATATTGGCACTGTTGTCATTTCTATTTCCCTTGTGTTTGTGGGTTTACCCCTTAAAAAAATTTATTTACTGTAGTTTTAGTGTGTTTTCTTTCTTTCTGGAACTCCTTTGTTCTTTACCCAGAAATCACCCCAAAGTTTCTTTATCAAATATGAGGCCTGTACCTAAGTTAAGAGGTGCTTTGCTACACACCAGAATAAACTTATAAAAACTGACAATAATAAGTGATGGTGAAAACGTGGAATAAAGTATGTGAACTCACATACATTGGCTGGAGGTAGTAGAAATTGATACAACCATTTTGGAAAGGTGTTTGACTATTCATAAAGCTAAACATACATTTAACCGTTGACCTAGCAATCCTACTCCCAGCTATACGCCCAAGAGAAATAAGTACTTCTGTCCACATACAAGAATAGTTATAGCAGCACTATTCATAAAGACCCCAAAACAAGTAAAAATTCCCACCAACAGGACAATGGATAAAGAAGTTGGTATATCCACACGAGGAAATACTACATAGCAAAAAGAATTCACTACTGCTACATGTAAAATCATGGATAAATATCATAGATAATTATGTTGTATGAAAAGCTACTCACAAAAGAGTACATTATGATTCCATTTATCTGAAGTTCAAGAACAGGCAAAACAGATCTATAGCGATATAATCTGGAATAATGGTTTTCTTTGAAAGGGGTGGTTATTCCCTGGAAAGGGGCATGAGGGAAATGTCCTCTATCTTGTTCATGGGAGCATCCTGACCAGAATCAGATATGTCTGTCTGGCAGGTACAATTGGTGGTACAGAGGAGAAGTTGAAGGATGGGTGTATTTAGGTGTGTTGGGGCAGAAGAAGATGAACCAATTATTCTGTCCAGCAGGTGCTAATCCTCAAAATGATGTCTTCGGAACAAATATGTTTACTTAAGGGTGCGGGAGAGCCTGAAAGGCTCATCTGCTGAGGGACATCCTTGTGGGCCTGATTGGGAGAAAGCTGACCTAGGCAGCTGTGAAGGGGCTCAGGCAACTTGGGTGAACTTGAAATACTCGAATGTAGGTCAGTATTCAATGTTTGTACCCACTCGTAGTCTCAGTTCAGCTTGGTTTCTGAGAGATATGTCATCTTCATGTATCTGAAGTTCATCTCTTACTTTTTTCCCACTATTACCACCATAGATCAGACATTCACCCTTTTTTACCTAGAACTATTACACTGACCTCCTAACTAGTTTCTTGGCGTGTCTTTTCTTTCCCTCACTGGCAGTTTGTTCCATCTTGTTCATTAACCTGCCAAACTTACCTGCCTAAACTTACCTGTTGATGCTATTCTTATTCAAATCAAAATGTCAGCTTGGTATTCAAGTCCCTGAATCAAAAGTTCTCTCTTTGCCGTCTTACCTATTTTTCCAACAGGAACCCTTCATTCTATTTCACCTCTGTGTTTTCTAGTATGCCAAGCTTATCCCTCCAAGTGGTTCTTCACCCTGGCTGCACTTAGGAATCACATGGAAGGTTAACAACAATAATAAAAGCAAAATAAAACAAACAAAAACCAGTGCCCATGCTTCATCCTCTCTCGCTGGCCAACAGTGGCCTTCCTGTGAGATCTGTAAATTCCTTTATTAGTACCTCTGTTTAGGATTAAACCACAAAATAACTCACAGAAGAGAGGCAGTCTTCACATTACCAAGGAAGGAGGCTCCTGCTTAACTGTTGGTTCCCCTAACCCTCTCCTGTTTGTATGGGATTGATTTTTCTTTTGCTTTGGCAGATGAGCTGTTTTCCTCGACACTTGAAAACCTGAGAGATTCTGAGAGAATGAGATATAGAATCAGGACGTTTCTTGGAGGACGCTCCTAAGGGTATCAAGAATCAGAAATGGGCTCTAGTGGTGGGGCCACTTGGAAGTGCTAAACATCAACTTTGCCCAATTTGTATTTTTGCCTTGGGGTTGTATGAAATTAATCAAACAAAAAGTGTCAGGAAACTCCTAGGGACAAAGGAAAAGGGAAAGGAAGAGAGAATGTGTTGAAATCTACCCACCCATATGTCTCTCCAGAGTGACTTTTTCAGCAGAAATCCGAAAACGATTCTTTCGAAGTCAGGTATTTCTTCTTGTGCCCAGCTCTTTGCTAGCCCAGGGAGTTATAAGGAGCTTAGAATCAGATATATATATACATACACATATTTCAGACATGTCCACATATATTTCCTTCTTTATGGCCAAAAGCTCTGCTTTAGCTGTATGTTCGACACTCCTTAGGATGGGGCACTCCAATGCCCATGTTCGATTTGGGATGGTGACTAGCATGCATCAACACAGAGAAATAGCAATGTATCTACCCAAGAGTGAGTGAGGGACAGGGCCAGAGAGGGAAGCTTTCCTGCCTAGACAGTGACTGTTTGAAGCATGAACTGTTTCAGGGAGCAATGCAGAGAAATGAATTAAAATCTGTCAAATTTGATCCCTAACCTTCCTCGAGGCTGCATCATTTCTAATCCAGATCTGCATTTCATTAGCCAGCAGGATTCATGATGGTGAGAGAATTAGCTTTTCTCACACAGTCCGAGTGAAGGAAAGGATATAGAGTCTTCTGATTCGTTTCAGCAGGAGTCTGTTTTCTCTGTAAGACAGGCCCCTTGAGCTCTGTTTGCTTGTGAATTCCTCCCTTTTGCTTATGATATAAACAATAGCTCTCTCGACCCCACCTCCTGGGGTTGTGGGATATCTTGCTTGGCCCTTGGTTTTACTCCGAGAAGAAAACCTTCAAACTGGCCTGCAGCTATGGGGATTCAGGATCCTGCCTCCAGGAGGAAGGCTGTATGACTTCATTCTCTTACAACTTTGGGACTTCCTTTAAAGTTTTCAAAGATGGATTGGACACTGGAACTTTGTTGTTGTTGCAGGGAAAGATTTGCCCTGAGCGAACATCTATTGCCAATCTTCCTCTTTTATTTTTCCTCCCCAAAGCCCCAGTACACGGCTGTGTACCTAGTTGTAAGTCCTAGTTCTGCTATGTGAGCTGCCACCACAGCATGGCAACTGACAGATGGGTGGCGTGGTTCTGCGCCTGGGAAACGAACCTGGGGTGCCGAAGCGGTGAGTGCTGAACTTCAACCACTAGCCATCAGGGCTGGCTCTGATCTCTGGACTTTTCTTACTTGGCAGAGCCATTTCTGTTTTAAGGTCCTCTTAAGTTCCAATAAGATTTCTTTTCTCTTAAAACATGACACTTAATAACAAGCACTTCTGAGCCTTCTCTTGTTTAGTATTGCTAGGTGCTATAGGAGAGACAAAAGAAGGTCTTGCGCTGTCAGCACCCAACATCAGACTATAGGGGTGCATTAGAAGCTGAACTGTGAGCTTTAAGTGTATAGGAATTTGGAAAAGACAGAATCCTCTTAGGCTTCAGTTGTCTAGGAAGGCTTCCTTAGAGCCTCCAGTCTGAGCCTAATGCTGAAGAGGCAAAAGTTACTCTTACTACCTTCTAGCTAATAACGAAGAGTGTGTATTCATCTGCAGCAGTATCCCTTCTGTGCCCATCAGCCTGCAAGGACAAAATGGGGTGAGAGCAACAGAAATCTCATGGGCCATAGCTTGAGATTCTTTTTTTTTTTCATTTTCTTTTTTTTATTGCAATAACATTGGTTTATAACATTATATATATTTTGAGTGTACATCATTATATTTTGATTTCTGTGTAGATTACATCATGTTCACTACCCAAAGACTAATTACCATCCATCACCATCCACATATGTCCAGTCACCCCTTCCCCTTCCTCCATCCCCACTTCCCCTCTGGTAGCCACCAATCCAGTCTCTGTACCTGTGTGATTGTTTGTTGTTGTTGTTGTTATCTTCTATTTATGAGTGACGTCATATGGTATTTGGCTTTCTCCCACTGACTTATTTCACTTAGCATAATACCCTCAAGCTCCATCCATGTTGTTGCTAATGGCTGGATTTCATCTTTTTTATGGCTGAGTAGTATTCCTTTGTGTATACATACCACATCTTCTTTATCCATTCGTCCCTTGATGGTCACTTAGGTCACTTAGGTTGTTTCCAATTCTTGGCTATTGTAAATAATGCTGCTGTGAACATAGGGGTGCATGTATCTTTACACATTCATGTTTCCATGTTCTTTGGATAAATACCAGCAGTGGAATAGCTGGATCAAATGGTAGTTCTATTCTTAATTTTTTTGAGGGATCTCCATACTGTTTTCCACAGTGGCTGCACCAGTTTGTACTCCCACCAGCAGAGTATGAGAGTTCCTTTTTCTCCATATCCTCTCCAACACTGGTTATTTCTTGATAATTATAGCTGTTCTGACCGGCATAAGGTGATTATCTAATTGTAGTTTTGATTTCCATTTCCCTAATAATTAGTGATGTTGAACATCTTTTCATGTGCCTGTTGGCCATCTGTATATCTTCTTTGGCAAAGTGTTTGTTCAGACCTTTTGCCAGTTTTTAATTGGGTTGTTAGTTTTTTTGTTGTTGAGATGTGTGAGTTCTTTATATATTTTGTATATTGACCCCTTATCAGATATATGGTTTGCAAATATCTTCTTCCAATTTTTTGGTTGTCTTTTCATTTTGTTGATGGTTTCCATTGCTGTGCAGAAGCTTTTTAGTTTGATGTAATCCCATTTGTTTATTTTTTCTATTGTTTCCCTTGCCCAGTCAGACATGCTACTTGAAAACGTGCTGCTAAGACTGATGTTGAAGAGCGTACTGCCTATGTTTTCTTCTAGAAGTTTTATGGTTTCAGGTTTCACATTCAAATCTTTAATCCATTTTGAGTTAATTTTTGTGTATGATGTAGGATAATGGTCTATTTTCATTCTTTTGCATGTGGCTGTCCAGTTCTCCCACCACCATTTATTGAAGAGATTTTCCTTTCTCCATTGTATGTTCTTGGCTCCCTTGTTGAAAATTAGCTGTCCATAGATGTGTGGGTTTGTTTCTGAGTTCTTGATTCTGTTCCACTGATCTGTGTGTCTGTTTTTGTACCAATACCATGCTGTTTTGATTACTATAGCTTTGTAGTATATTTTGAAATCAAGGAGTGTGATACCTCCAGCTTTGTTCTTTTTTCTCAGGATTCCTTTGGCTATTCATAGTCTTTTGTTGTTCCATATAAATTTTAGGATTCTTTGTTCTATTTCTGTGAAAACTGTTGTTGGAACTTTGGTAGGGATTGCATTGAATCTGTAGATTGCTTTAGGAAGTATGTTTCGATCTGCTTACTGGTGATTTAACTATGTTAATTCTTCCAATCCAAGAGCTTGGAATATACTTCTATCTCTCCAATTTTTTTCAACAATGTTTTATAGTTTTCAGTGTACAGGTCTTTCACCTCTTTGGTGAAATTTATTCCTAGGTATTTTATTCTTTTTGGTGTAATTGTAAATGAGATTGCATTCTTAATTTCTCTTTCTGTTACTTCATTGTTAGTGTATAGAAACACAACTGATTTTTGTATGTTGATTTTGTATCCTGCAACTCTACTATATTCATTTATTATTTCTAAAAGTTTTTTGGTGGATTCTTTAGGGTGTCTATATATAAAATTATGTCATCTGCAAATAGTGACAGTTTCACTTCTTCCTTTCCAATTTGGATCCCTTTTATTTCTTTTTCTTGACTGATTGCTCTGGCTAGGACTTCCAATACTATGTTAAATAAGATGGTGAAAGTGGGCATCCTTGTCTGGTTCCTGTCCTTAGAGGGGTAGCTTTTACTTTTTCTCTTGTGGGGGACTGGAATTGGCCACCCCAAGATACGTCTCTTTGGCATGAGGATTATTTTGGGCTGGTTACTTTTAAAAAACTGCAGACATGAGAGAAACTCTGAGAAGTAGAAGTTACCCTTTGTTAAGAGACATTTACTTTTGTAAAGGAAATCTCCATCTGTGAAGGTGTCTCCCTCTCTGTACCAGGAATAAAGGGTATGACCTTATCTCTAGAAACTCTTATCAATGCAGAAGGCAAGGACTTAAATCTGCATAATAACCTTACTCTTGTTTACTGTGCTTTTCTGGTAATCTACCATAACTGGATCCCCCCACCCCCCAACATCCTCCCTTTGTATTTAGCTGAGGATGGTATTTAAGGGGAGAGCTTTTGCCATTTTGGTGAGTTACTCAGTTTTTCTGAACTCTCCAGTGTATATGTGTTATAAAGCTTTGTTTAATTTTCTTCTGTTATTCTGTCTCATGAATTTAATTTGTTGTCTGGCCAGAAGGACCCAGAGTGGGTAGAGGAAATGTCTTTCTCCCCCACACTCATATTGAGTATGATTTTAGCTGTGGGCTTGTCATATATGGCCTTTATTATGTTGAGGTACTTTCCTTCTATACCCATTTTATTCAGAGTTTTTTATCATAAATGGATGCCATATTATATCAAATGCTTTCTCTACATCTATTGAGATGATCATGTAATTTTTATTCTTCATTTTGTTAATGTGGTGTATCACATTGATTGATTTGCGGGTGTTGAACCATCCCTGCTTGCCTGGAATAAATCCCACTTGATCATGGTGTATGATCTTTTTAATGTATTATTGTATTAAATTTGCTAGTATTTTGTTGAGGATTTTTGCATCAATATTCATCAGTGATATTAGACTGTAATTTTCTTTTTTTGTGTTGTCCTTGTCTGGTTTTGGTATCAGGGTAATGTTGGCCTTGTAGAATGAGTTAGGAAGCTTCCCCTCCTCTTCAATTTTTTGGAAGAGTTTGAGAAGGATAGGTATTAAGTTTTCTTTCAATGTTTGGTAGAATTCACGAGGGAAGCCATCTGGTCCTGTACTTTTATTTTTGGGGGAGGATTTTGATTACTATTTCGATCTGCTTACTTATAGCTTTTCATAGTATTCTCTTATAATCTTTTGTATTTTTGAGGTGTCCATTGTAATTTCTCTTATTTCATCTCTGATTTTATTTATTTGAGCCTTCTCTCTTTTTTCTTAGTGAATCTAGCTAAGTGTTTGTCAATTTTGTTTATCTTTTCAAAGAACGAGCTTTTAGTTTCATTGATTTTTTTTCTATTTATTTTTTGGTTTCTATATCATTTATTTCTGCTCTGATTTTTATTATTTCCTTCCTTCTACTGATTTTGGGCTTTGTTTCTTCTTCTTTTCCCAGTTCCTTTAGGTGCACTGTTAGATTGTTTATTTGAGACTTTTCTTGTTTGTTGAGGTAGGCCTGTATTGCTATAAATTTCCCTCTTAGAACTGCTTTTACCATATCCCATAGATCTTGGCATGTTGTATTTTCATTTTCATTTGTCTCCAGGTATTTTTTAAATTCCTCCTTTGATTTCTTTGTTGACACAATAGTTATTCACTAGTATTTTGTTTAATCTCCACATATTTGTGGTTTTTCCAATTTTCTTCCTGTAGTTGATTTCTAGTTCCATACTGTTGTGGTCAGAAAAAAATGTTTGGTATTATTTCTATCTTCTTAAATTTATTGAGACTTGTTTTGTGGCCTAATATGTGATCTATCCTGGAGAATGTTCTATGTGTATTCTGCTATCTTTGAATGGAATGTTCTATTTATGTCTAAGTCCATCTGGTCTGATGTGCCATTTAAGGCCAATGTTTCCTTATTTAACTTCTGTTTGGATGATCTATCCATTGGTGCAAGTGGAGTGTTAAAGTCCCCTACTATTATTGTGTTACTGTGTATTGCTCCTTTTATATCTATTAATAATTGCTTTATATATGTAGGTGCTCCTATGTTGGGTGCATAGATATTTACAAGTGTTATATCCTCTTGTTGGATTGTTTCCTTCATCATTATGTAGTGCCCTCCTTTGTCTCGTTACAGTTTTTGTTTCAAAGTCTATTTTGTGTGATATAATTGTTGCTACCCCAGCTTTCATTTCATTGCCATTTTCATGGATTACCTTTTTCCATCCTTTCACTTTCAGTTTGTGAGTCTCATTAGGTCTGAAGTGTGTCTCTTGTATGCAGCATATATATGTATCTTGTTTTTTTATCTAGTCAGCTACCTCATGTCTTTTGATGGGAGTATTTAGTCCATTGATATTTAAAATAGCTATTGATAAGTATATACTTATTGCCATTTTGTTATTTTTTTCCGAGCATTTTAGTAGTACTTCTCTGTTCCTTTCTTCTTCTCTTGCTCTCTTCCCTTTGGTTTGATGGCTTTCTTTAGTATCATGTTTGGGTTTCTTTCTCTTAATTTTTTGTGTATTTATTATAGCTTCCTGGGTTGTGATTACCATGAGGTTCATTTATAATAACCTACATATATCATAGCTTGAGATTCTAGATCAGAGATCTCCCAGAGATTCCAGATGTGCCTGAGATATTGATCCCCTCCACTCTTTGCGTGAACAGAGCTTCCTGGCAGGTTGCTTTCTTATCCATTTATCTCAGGGGGTCATATATGTTATCTATGTGTGCTACGTGGTGAAAACTATTGGAAAGCACAATTTCATATTTATCCCTCTTCTTGGAAAGCTTTGGTAACACATGGTCACAATGCTTTGTTTTCATGTCTGTAGTCCTGGGCAGACTGTTGGCTCTGTGAAGGTAGATAGACTACGTCTGTCTCATTCACTGCTATATCTCTAGTGCCTGCCACTGTTTCATGCCAGTCAAAAAAACAGTGAGCTATCACCTCACACCTGTTAGAATGGCTATCATCAAAAAGACAATAAATAACATGTGTTGATAGGGATGTGAAGAAAAGGGAATATTTGTGCTCTGTTGGTGGGAATGTAAATTGGTGAAGCTTCTATGGAAAACAGTATGGAGTTTCCTCAAAAAATTGAAAATAAAACTACCATATGATCCAGAAATTCCACTTCTGAGTATTTATCTGAAGAAAATGAAAACACTAACTCAAAAAGATATATGCACCCCCATGTTCATTGCAGAATTATTTACAATAGCCAAGACATGGAAACAATCTAAGTGTCCATTGATGAATGAATGGATAAAGAAAATGTGGCCTATATATATACAATGGAATATTATTCAGCCATACAAAGAGGGAAATTTTGTCATTTGTGACAGCATGGATGGACCTTGAGGGCATTATGCTGGGTGAAATAAGTCAGAGAGAGAAAGAAAAATACTGTACAATCTCACTTATTTGTAGAATCTAAAAAAAACTGAGCTTATAGATACAGAGAACAGATTGGTGGTTGCTGGACAGGGGAAGTGAGTGAAATGGGTGAAGGGGGTCAAAAGGTACAAATTTCCAGTTATAAAATAAATGTCATGGGGATGTAATGTACAGCATGATGACTATGGTTAATAATACTATATTGCATATTTGAAAGTTGCTAAGAGAGTAGATCTTAAAAGTTCTCAATACAAGAAACAAATGTTGTAACTGCATATTGTGATAGACATTACCTAGACTTACTGTGGTGATCATCTCACAATATACATTCATGCACTGCATAATGACATTTCAGTCAATGACGGGCCATATATATGAGGGTGGTTCCGTAAGACAAGTACCATATAGCCTAGGTGTGTGTGTAGTAGGCTATACCATCTAGATTTGCGTAAGTACACTCTGTGATGTTCACAAAATGACAAAATGACCTAATGATGCATTTCTCAGAACATATCCCTATGGTTAAGTGACATATGACTGTAGGTAAATATCAAATAATTATGTTGCACACCTGAAACTAATATACTATATGTCAATTATAATTCAATTAAAAGAAGAAAATATTTCATGAAGGAATGAATGAGAAAATCTAGACCTTGAAGTACAAGTGAAATTTGGATAATATGGAAGGGTTAAGGGTTTGCAGGGAAGACAATATGAATAGAGTCAGATATGGTCATGGCGTGTGCCAGGCACAATTTGGAGGGCAGCCGAGGGGCCCAGAACTATTTATGTTTTAAGGCAGGGGGAATTAGTAGGCCCCATCATGGCTTTTCAACATAATGTGGATGAATACAGAGCCACTGAAGCATTATTGCCCCAAAACAAAGTCAAAATTAAAACAAACACATGGTAGTTGACACAAGTGGTCTTAATTTTTCTCTTAGCATCTAATTTCAAGTCAAGCTCTGCCTACCCACTGTGGGAACCAATTTCTCACTTGGTCTGGGTCCCAATTCCAATTATTCCTAAATGTTCCCATATCATCCAGCTTCAGAGGCCTTGAAACCCCTGGTAAAGGATGCTGTGCCATCCCTCATGATGAAGGGGTGAGGGGAGGTGAACCTTGTTGTTTTCTTTACCCATATGTTGCGAATATTGCTTTCTACATGGAGAAAGTGTCTGAGTGGCTGTTTCCTACTCAAAACATCTCAAGTGTCATATCCTCAGCGATGCCTGCTCTGAGCTCTCTCAAGTTGAGTTAAATGCCTCCCTTCTGGGTCCTGCAGCACCGTATGCTTATTGTTAATGACAAAATAACCACAGCTGACATTATTGAGCATTTAATATGCTTAAGGCACTATGCTAAGTGCTTTACAAGCATTATCTTTCAATCCTTGCCACAAAATCCTATAATAAGCACTTTTATTATTTTATTGAAGTATAATTGACATACAATATCCTATTAGTTTCTGGTGAGCACTTTTATTATTATCTTCATTTTACGGAAGAGGAAACTGGAGCACAGAGAAGTTGAGTGACCTTGCTCAAGGTAACAGCTGGTAGGTGGCCAAGCCAGAACTTAAATGCAGGTTTTTCAGACTGGAGCAGCTGATCTTAGCACCATGTTCTGCTATTTGCCTCTAATAGGGCCTTTCTCATACTGTGTTGTAATGGTCTGCGTAGCCCCTACCCCGTAGAATGTTAGCTCCATCATGGCAGGAAGCAAGTCTCATCCGGGTCTCCCGTGCCTAACGCAAGGCCTGGCACAGAAACAGGCAATAAACGTCTAAGTTGAAAAACATTCTGAATGAAGAGATACAGAAACCTCCTCAGGCCTCCACCAGATGGTGCTGTGGGAGTCCAAGAGAAAAGCGTCTTAGAGACTTCTGTTCCCCCTCCTTTCCCACAGAATATCCCAAGTATCCATACTGTTTTCTTTCCTCTTCCAGACAAGACTGAGTGGGTGGGAGAAACATTTTGAAGATAATGTTTAGGCACGAATTGACACAAATTTGACAATTTAATTTTGATCTTCTGTTTTGGCCCCAAAGGGAAGGTTGACCTTACTGCACCCTTTCAGATTCATGCACATTTTTCAAAGATCTCAAGAGTTTTCAGACTCTTGTCACCATTAAAAAGCTAGAAATAAAATCTGAATCGCCCAAAGCTTTGAAGGAAGCTGTGCAGTGGAGTGGAAATGTTTCCTCACTGGCAGCCAGGAGACTTGGATTCTGACGGCTCTGCTATTAACCAGTGGGGACTTCAGGCAAGTCCCTTCTCCTCTCTGGACCTCCGTATTCTCAGCTGAAAAATGGGTTAGATAGCCTTCCAACACAGAAGCTGGGGTTTTTTCCTGCTAACCTCTGTACAAAGCGCATTATGCAGCAGTATTGTAGCATGGTGGTAGTAAAGATTACAGATTACTCAAGTCTCAGCTTGGCCACCTACAAGCTATGTGACTTTGGGCAAGTAACTTAACCTCTCTGGGCCTCAATTTCCTCATCTGTATAATGAGAATAATCCTGTAACTACCTCACAGGATTCCTGTAAGGATTAAGTGAGATAATGCATATAAAATGCTTAATACAGTGCTTGGTACACATAAGCTTTCAGTAAAAGCTATTATCACATACAGCTGATGCTCCCATGTTAGCAATTTTATTTAGAGTTTGGATGTTCATTTAGTAGTCAGCAAAATAGGGAGGAGGCTTTAAGTAATAAAATAAAATGAAAACAAACAATCAGGCTTAGCCATTTTGCAAGGATAAGGGTAAATGCACTTCACGGGTACAAGACAAGGCTAAATATGCAACTGAAGCCCAGGACTGCAAGAGTAAGCACAGACAACTGGAATCCTCATACACTGTTGGTGGGAGTGTAAAAAGATACAACCACTTTTGGAAAAGGTCTGGCAGTTTCTTGTAAAGGTAAACTACATCTTCCCTATGACTCAGGATTTCCACTCCTGGGTATTTACCCAAGAAAAAGGAACACATACGTCCACAAAAGGATTTGTATGAGAACATTCATAGCAGCTTTGCTTTAAATAGTCAGAAACTGGAAACAGCCTAGTATCCACCGGGAGGAGAACACATAATGGATAAACAAACTGTGGGATCGTCATACAATGGTATACTACTCAGCAATAAAAAGGAACAGAGTCCTGATACATACAATGGCACAGATGATTCTCAAAATCATCAGGCTGAGTAAAAGAACCCTTATAAAAAAGAATTCATTCTATAGGATTCCATTTATATGAAGCTCTATAGCAGGCAAAACTAATCAATGATGGAAAAAAATCAGAACGGTACTTGCCTCTGGGGGTGAAGTGAGGGGACTGCCTGGGAAGGCACAAGAGGGAACTTTCTTGAGTGGTGGTATTGTTCTATATCTAGTAGTAAGTTAAGTTACACAGTTGCATTTGTCAAAACTCAGCAAATATGCAATTAATGTTTATGTATTTCATCAGACGTATATTTTACCTCAAAAGGAAAAAAGAATAATAAGCAAATATTGAACACTAGTTAAGGACAGATATGTGGAAAGTGCTTAGGAATGAAGTGCACTGATGTCTGCAACTTCTAAAAGAAAAAAGACAGTGGATAGAGGGACAGATAGGCAGATGGATAGGTGAGGGATGTGCAAAGCCAGTATAGGAAAACATTAGTGGTAGAATCTAGCTAGTAAGGAACAAGGTATCCACTGTAAAACTTTTTCAACTTTGCTGTATGTTTAAGTTTTGCATAATAAATTTTTTTGGGAAAAGTGTAACCACAAAGTTCCACAGCCTGCATGGAGTGAATTTGTTTCAAACTTAAAAGGCTTCATTGGAGGAAGGCAGACGTAAATATTTCCTGAGCACCCACTATATGCCAGGCACTGTGCCTGGCTAGGTGACGGACACGAAGAGGAAGAATACAGCACTTGCCCTCAAAGGATTGTAGGGACCATCTGACAAGCAAACACATCACTGTTATCCTACACTGTGGGGCTGTTAGGGAGAGTGAAATTTCATCTAGTTGAGAAAATATCTTAATTGTTCACAACACAAAAAGGAAATGGTAATTATGTGACATGATAGAGGTGTTAGCTAACACTATGGTGGTAATTGTATTGCAAATATATAAATGTATCACATCAACAAGTTGTACATCTTAAACTCACACAATGTTATACGTCAATTATATTTCAATAAAAAATAAAAAGAATAAAAAGAAAAAGTGTCTGCCATGGAAGACATGTTGGGTAATTATTGCTGCCAATATGATTGGAAAGAATCTTCAAGCCAGAGCAGAGTCTCGAAGGCCACACTAAGGTGATAATTTGGCAATCCAATGGGGCCCATTCAGGAATTTTAAGTCAACAAGTGACATCTTTAGGAAATTGCTGGGATAAAGGGGCAGCTGCAATAGATATCATTGCTTTAGAGGTGTTGGCAGGCAAGGGAGCTTTTCACGTACCTGCAATGAAGGCAGAGAGCAGTTGGAAGCATCCATAGGGAGGAGGGAGGTTTAGAATGACCCAGGACAGCTCTGAAACCCAAGGAGATGTGAGCTTGGTTTCGTCTTCTGGGAAATGGGAAGCTATTTAGTCTATGCCCCTCACCTACTTCTTTGCCTCATGCTGTGGTGGTTCTGTAAGGCTATACTGGTTGTTTATGTTCAGCATCTATTCTGATTGTTTGTCCATTCTGACTAGTCAGTGCCCAAGATGCTGCTGTTAAATATTTTTAATATCACTCCTACCCACCTCACAGGGTTGTTGTAAGATTAATTAATATAATGTGTGCAATATGCCTAGCAAATGCTTGGTGTTAGATAAATGAGATCAGGGACCATATTTGATGCTCCAGTATGTGGCGTGGATATAGGGTGACCTTAGCATAAGCCCACTAAGACCCCCAAAAAGTCTCTAAGGTAGGCACTTGAAGCCCCTGAGGTCCTTCCAACCCACAAATATTGTGATCTTTATCAAACCCCAATCCCCCCCAAATACTGCACATATTCCCATGGAAGAACTCAGGAGGCCCAGTTGGACCCAAGAACTGTTCCATTTATTCTTCCCCATCTTTTGAGAATGGAGTTACTGTGGGGGCTCGTGGCAGACCACACCCTCAAGATGGTGCTGCTATGAGTAGGGAGGGCGGGTTGCAACAACAGTGAGCTCAGACCACCTGGGATCTTCCTTTTTCAAATAAGGCTTTTGGCTGTAGTGCTTAAAGCTTGGATCCAGAGTCAAAACTCTCTCCAAACCAGAATTTTGGCTAGCCTTCATGTCCACCGCTCATCCTACTCCAGATCCTGGTGTTCTCCGCTTTTCCCCAGTTCACAAAGAAGTGGCTGTGAGAATTATGAAGCTACAGATGGTTTGCCAATGTGATTTATTCAGCTGTGTGTCTCTAGGACCCAGCACAGTGCCTTATACAGTGTAACATGTAATAAATATTTGTTGAATAAATGAATGAAAGAATGATTCTTTCTTGGTCTGTAGTTGGTGCTTCATGAAGCCTTCTTTCCTCCCCTCCCTCAGAGCCCATTGTGGCTTTGCCAGCCTCCTGGCCTCCAACAGTGTTTACCATCTGTGCCCGTCCTTTGGTAACTAGCCAAACTCAACTCAGTTCAATTCATTTAACTTCCATGGAGCTGTACTATTGGCAGGAAGCACTCACAGTCTCAAGGAATGGCCGAGAGCATTTCCTAGCCCATGGCGCCTCCATTGTACTTTTAAAACAACCTTGGCATGCAACAGAACCTTTTCCAAGGCTTTTTGAAAGTCTAAACACATGATTATAAACTACTTCCCTTTGTTAACACGCTTGATTACCATTCAGGAAATAAGTGAGTTCTGGACGATGGATAAACAGATGATTATTTGACAGGTATGGGGCAGGTGTAGAAGGGGGGTGGAAGGGTGAGGAGGAATGAGGCCTAATCCCTGTCTGATGGATTTGCAGTTTCATTAGTGTGGTGGGGAAAGGGGTTGGCATCTCAGCCATTCAGGGCTGGCCTGGGACTGGGATTTGAAGGGATGCCCAGCAGCCCCTTGAGTGAAAAGAAAGCCAGAGTCTCCCCACACACACCTGTTGTTTTTTTCTGAGGGTTGGGCCTTTTTAAATGGTATGACTATTCTCCATTCCTGTTTCCACCCCTTTCTACACATCTCCTGCTCCCCATGCCAGTCTTCTGTAAATAAGTAATTTGCCTTCTCTCTGGCAATTATTTCATTTAATGGAATTAGAATTAGCTTTGTATGTATTCATTAAAACATTATTTTTAATAGCAAAAACCTGGAAATAACCAGAAATCTTACAATAAGAGCTAATTTGAATATATAATAGTAGATCCATAGTCTGGAATACTGTGTAGACAATAAAATGATGTTATAAAAAATAGTAATTGACACGGAGAAAATTCACAATACGTTGTTAAGTGAAAAGGCAACAAAACAATGATGTGTGGTGCATGTGTGTGCGTGTGTGTGTGCAGGATGTGTGTGTGCTATTGGTAATCTTTTTCTTGGTGTTTTTCAAATTTCCTGTATTGAATGCTGCAGTCTGAGTTAGGGCACCACCAGGATGGGTGCATTGTAAAGACTCTGAGAGCACAAACAGGGGTATCAAGCAAGGCTTCCTTCAGTCCGTGGATTTTGAGGAAGGTGAAAGGCACAGAGTATTGGAGAGCAACTCTGGCAATATGCTGTTTTTTAAGTGCAAAGGTGAGGAGATGGTGTCTATTGGTGGTGAGGACTTAAGGCCCACCAAAGAAGATTGGACTCTATTAAAGAAGCAATGTGGAGAAACTCTGGGTGTTTGAACATTGGAGTGAACTGATGGAAGTGGAGTTAAAGGAGAATTATTCTAGCCACAGCAGGGCGGGTTGGGTTGTAGGCAGGGAGATCTGCCAGGAGACTGCAGTTTGCATATTTGACCTGAAGTAACGAGAGCTTGGATGAAGCTTGTAGTAACAAAACCAGAAGGGAAGGAGTGAATGGCTCTGAGAGATGTTATCAACAAAGAATCAGAACTAGAGATTCAAATGTGGCCAAATATATGCCAGGTTGTAGGTGAAACCATATGAAAAGACATTTTCTAAGGAAATGGATGTTAAGGAAAATAGTGAGGATTGAGTCTTTGGGGATTCCAATGGTTAAGGGGAGCAGGAAAGAAGAGGAGCCAACAAAGGAGACAGAATATGATGGGTCAGAGAGATAAGAAGAGAAACTTGAGAATGTAATGCCATGAGAGCCAAGGGTAGGACAGTTACAGGAAGGAGTGGGTGGTTGATGGTATCAAATGCGTCCTCGAGGGCAAAGATGCAAACTGAGCAGAGACACTTGAATTTGGCCAGGAGGTCATTGGTGAACTTATATACAGAGAGCGGTTTTGGCAGAAAATGCTGCACTGTGGAAGGTTCCAGGGAAGGGAGAGTTGGGGAAATGGAGGCAGCTCATGGACACCACCCATGTGACAAGAGTGGCTGTCAGGACTGAGAAGAACAAGGTCAAACTTCATCATTCTAGTCCTGCCACCTAACCACTTGAACTTGTTTTCTCTTCTGAAAACAGGAATAATCCTACTAGCTCATAAGACCATTGAAAGTAGAAGTTTAAGTGATTATTTTTATGCTATGGTGAAGGATTCTTCTCCACCCGCCCCCCTCCCTGGCCCAAAAAAACCCTAGAGATTTCTGGGCATGTTTTAACAGATAGGAATCTTTTAACTTAACAGTGCTGTCCCTAGGTTGGTTTTGCTTTGAGAATTCCCTAGCTGTGTCCTCCGGCATTAGTCGTGCCAAGTCATTTTAACAATTATTCTCTGAGCCTCTCTGAGCTGAGGACATTGAGGCAAAGTGACTAAGAGGGAGCCAGTGGTCAGGTTCACGTGGAATGTCTCTGAGACCTGTGTAGAGGCTGTTAAGTTAGGCTCTTTTTGAGACTCTGGATATAGTTTGGTACCAACCTCATCCCAACACATAGAAGGCTGCAGCCCCTGAGTGGATGGTGGGCTGAAGGGTGGCTGGGGCAGAAGTACCAGAAAACCTTTCTTTTTTAAACGATAACACCTGCAGACTGAATGGCCCCTGGACTGGATGCTCTTGAACAGGCAGCTTGATTTTCAAGGTGTGCATAAGGGCATATACTTTTCTTTCATTCCTTCTATGCTCACTTGGCAACCATATACAACCAGACCTGACCAGCACTACTTCATTTGTTTTCTACTCACTCTACAAATCAGTCCTTTGAGCACTTTTCCTTTGTGATGCCCAGTCTGTGTCCAGTTTAACATACTTTGGACTGATTTTTGTCTTAGTGCCTTGTTTTCCCCTAAAAGAAGATACCCTCTGGGGAAAAAATGGCTGCCTCACAAGCCGGCAGGGCCTAGATCTGTTACCAAGCCCTGGAGAGATTCAGAGCTGGGTTTTGGCTTAACTGGATGTTTCACAGGGACCAGGACTGGGGGTGGGGGGAGGGGCTGAGTGTGGGGGTGGTGAGCATATTTTCTAGAACTGACGCTTTTCAGATCCCGAGACATCTAGAGAGTATCACCAAGGGGCCTTTTTAATGTCCCTGCTCCTTTTAATGGAAGAACTTGGTCTCATTTCTAGGAAGATAGCTTACCTAGGGGAAACAGGGTCACACCATGGATGGTACACTCACATGCTAGGACATGCGGACCCCTCTAAAAATGTGATAGGTGATCAGAGCAGGGGTACTTCCAAGGAGGCTGATATTATCAGAAAACTTTTTGGAAGACCAGAGTCCTACTCTGCTTTGGTCTTCTTGCAAGTGCCGGACCATTCAGTCACCAAATTTTGCCTGAGCATCTTCTGAGTAAGATGCTCTTCTCGGGCAGGGGAAGGAATGAGGGCTAGAAAGATAGGCCAGGGTCCTTGTTCATGAGAATAATTGCCATAAGATGTGGACGAGCGGTCTTGGCTGCTTCGTTACTGAAGAGCTGACGGAACCCCGGGACAGGGCCTGCCTTGGGGGACCAGATGCTGTATCTGGGCCAAAGCTCCGCCTGCAGGGCAGGTCGCCAGAACTTGGAAGGAATTCTCTTCCGCAGCCCAGGGTCCAGGCTTGGCCCCAGCAAGCTACCCTGCCAGCCTCTGCTGCCTGGGGCCTCGCGCATTCCGCGCCCCCGCTCCCTCCGCCCCTCTCTCGGCCTCGCCCCCTCCCTTGTCCCCTTCTCCTCCCCCCACCAGCTGTCCCCTTTGCCCAGAGCAGCGAGACAGCCGGAGCCTGGGAAGTGGCGGCTTCGGGCCGGAGGGGGCGTGATGGGGAAGGGGAGGAGGGGCGTGGATGAGGGGATAAGGAGGCCCGGGCGGCGGGCGCCCCCAGCCACTGCGCTTCCCGCCCGAGAGCTGGGTGCCGCCGCCAACGCTCACTTGCTTCCCCTCGCTCAGGGGGAAAGGTCAGCAGCGTCCTGGAGCCGCCGTGTCACTCCCCGACAGCCATGAACTGCAGCGAGAGCCAGCGGCTGCGAACCCTCCTGAGCCGCCTGCTGCTAGAGCTGCACCACCGGGGCAACGCCAGCGGCCTGGACCCCGGCCCCGGCCCGAGCATGGGCATGGGGGTCGTTCCTGATCCCTTCGTGGGCCGCGAAGTGACCAGCGCCAAGGGCGACGACGCCTATCTCTACATCCTGCTCATCATGATCTTCTACGCCTGCCTGGCCGGTGGCCTCATCCTGGCCTACACCCGCTCCCGCAAACTCATCGAGGCCAAGGACGAGCCTTCCCAGGCCTGCACCGAGCACGAGTGGGCCGCGGGTGGCGCAGCGGCCGCCACCGACGCCGAGACTGCCGCCGGCTCGCCGGCCGAGGGCCGCCGCCTCGCCCCTGGGGGGCTGCCCGCCCTCACCCCAGGCACCGTCGGGGTTTAGAACCACAGCCCCAGCTTGCTTGCTTGCTCGCTCGCTGCGCCCTCCTCGTCTCGCTTGTCCCTGGGCGTGGCGCCCGCCTTTTCCTTTCCTCCCCTTCCAGGGTTTGCCTCACCTGAGGCCCAGACAATGATGAGAGGCCAGGAGACCTTCCAAGGCCCTCGAAGAAGCACCACACGTCCTGGCCACTTTCTCCCTCCTCTCCCTCCTCTTCCCCCATGCCTCCACACCCATCCCACACATCCAACTGCACTAAACTGCTTCTGCTCTCTTGTCTGCAGACAGCCCTGGCACCACGCTCCAGCCCTCTGGGAACTGAATCCAACACGTCGAACACTTGGCAATGAACTGAAGCAATGAAGTCTATCAGAACTCTGGGCCGTCTAACTGGCAGCTGCTCCAGGGACTGCCAGGGACTGCTCACTCTACAGAGCCAACGGGCTTGCCATCACTGCCAGGCTGGCTGCAGCAACTCCAGCTTCCTGTCGCCTTAGGGACAGAGACAAAGGAAATGAAGAGACCTCAGACATCTTTTCCCTCCCTCCCTCCCTCCCTTCCTCTTTCAGAAGGGAGCTAGCAGGACACTAGGACCAGTCTGTGGGATAGAATGGACTTAATGGGGACTGAAAGGGGCGGGGGACTCAAAGAGGAGGGAAGACCTATGACCCCTTCTGTATGGTTTTGTTGCATCCACTTGTCATCCCAAAGGTAACTTGCCTGATTTTTAGTAGCTTTGCCATCTTCTGCCATGGGTAAACATTGCTGGGTGCGTCACCCCAATACTTCCAAATGCCTCTCCTATGTTGATTCAGTTGTTATGGCAGCTGTCTGCTTCATCCATGGAACGTGAGGCTTAGATGTCCCCTCCTCTGTAACCTGGGGAATGTCAGAGGCAGGTAATAAAGGTTGTTTAAACAATAACCTAAGACTCTTTTCTCAAAGATCCCAGCCTTGAGACCCAGGACTATATAGAGAAGGAATCCTTTTTGCTTTTGGAAATGCTGTTTCGATTCAGGAGTTGGGTTGTTGTGATATCTGTATATCCAGTTCCAATGCAGTAGATGTCATTGTGGGTGAAGAAAATGTTTATATGGCTAAATGTGTTGTTTTTTCAAGTGTTTCAAAAGTTATGACTGCTTTGTTCCTTCTCTTCTTTTCCCTTAATTCTGAAGCACTTCCAAATATCACAATGCTAAATGAGGATTCCCCACTTTCATTTTGTTGTTTTTCAGGATACATACAAAAAACCCCTCTCATACCCATCACTATTAGCTATTGTCAAAGTTAATTTGTAGAAGCCACCTTTGTAACTCTCTCAAAGAAGTGGCTTATTAAAGAGAAAAAGCCATAAAATAGTGTAAATCTTAAGTCAGAGGGAAAGCGCTTGAATTAAACAGTCTTAACCAATGATGGGTAAAGTTAGAGGTGTATGTTTATTCTCCTCGTCTCAAGAAGGTCATGAGAAACTTGCCTACTTAGGGCTTAAATGCTCATACCTGATGATGGCTATTTGGGTTCATCAAACACACATAAAATCACCTCTTATCATTAAGTCAACTTGCTTAATGCCAGCTGGTTTCTCAGTAATAGCAGGACAAAGATATTATGGGTCACTTTAATGCATTGATATTACACAAGCTTCATTCAAGGCATTGGTTTTGACCTTGTAGCCCATCTGGTATTTTACCGGAGCTATTAATAAGTTAAATGAACTTACTTTCATTCCCAAGATTCACTCCTTGAAGATATACTGGCCTGGCCCCATTGGCTCCTCTCCAGTCCTAGTTCCAGCCCTAAAGTCACCCCTTCTCCTTGCAGGTGGGGCCAGGGATTAGGCAGCAGTCCAAGATGGTGACAGGAAGAGAGGGGAAGCTGTGAGAGCCATCTCAGGGCCAGGCAGGGAGGACTGAGTGGGATGTGGAGGGAAGGCACAGATATCCGGCCGTGCCAGGGGGATGTGCGGGCTCAGTCCCCAGCCTTGTATTTCAAGTATAACAATGTCCCTCATTTATCTGGCATAACTGGGGACACGATGTTGTTCTGATAATGAAGCATAATCAGTGCTTTAGTTGTTGAAACTTTATAAACATCTGTACCATTTTTTCACAGACATTTAAAAAAATATATTGCCAGAAAAATAAAGAATAAAAGAGAGCTGGGAGCAGCTGGGACAATGCCTACAATAAACATTAATGTGTCAGCTGCGGGAAACAAATCCCATTGCCAAAATATTCCTGCTGTTAAAAACATTTTAACCTTTTTATGATGATTAGGGTAGCCATTAGGAACATAAAGCGAGAGTAGCTACAGAACTCTCCCAGTGAGAAAAGTGAAGTGGCCTGGGCAGAGAGATTTGCTTTACTGCCCAGTTGTTTTTTTCGAGACTTTCAGGGTTGCAACTGTGTCCCAGATAATGAAGTTTCCCAGAAGTCTGGACACTCTACCAACCAGTGGGAGTGTCAACAGCACTGAAGTGATCAGATTGTGGTCAGCAAAAGATAGAGAGAAAAATGAAAAACTAGGGGCTTGGCCAACCCTCCGTTTTGATAATGTATTCCTGAATAGCACCAGCTGACCGTACAAACTGGGAAAATGTTGCCCTTCTCCTTAATGTGATTCTAATAATTAGAATGATTCTTCTTTCAACCCACCCAGTGGTCTCTTTCTCCTTTCTGTGTAAACAGGTCGTGTTTCAGTTCAAGTTCAGATCTTTCTCCATAGTAAGAATGAAGAAGACCTATGCTTCCTTACGCGTAACTTGAGGCTTTCAACACAGCGGGACTGGGAGATATTTTGAGTTCCAATGTCTGGAAGTATTCACCGACAGTGCAAAAATAAACAGAAGCTTCCCTTCCATTACAGACACAATTCTGTGTTGTTGATTCATTTTTCTAGAGGGATATAAATGAGGTCGTTCATTTGTTCGTAGTTACCATCTTCTTTTCAATTTGCCACCTCTTTCAGAAACCAGAGATCTTCACATGACTTGTATCAACAAAGAGAAAAGGGACTGGGCTGCTTTCCAAACAATCTTGCCTCGCGGCTAGAGCAAACGCACTGTGGTGTTGTGGACAGAACACAGGACCAGAAGCAAGAGAACAGTCCAGCCCCGGCTTTGCCAGTTAACGGGCTTTGTTTCTCAGGGTGAGCTGCTTAACCTCTCTGGGCCCGTCTCCACAGCTGTGGGGATTTGAGGATCAAGTGAGCTAACACATGGGACAGGGCTAGGAGAAAGACAGCAGCTCTAGTAGTAGAAGGTGTTAAGTTTATATTTTCCTTTTCCTTCCTTGGGGGCGTACCCTTGGGCAGTTGTGTGGGGGAAGAGAAAATTCTCTACTATGTAGAGTCTACTATTATTGTTCAAAGAAGGGGATTGCAGAGGTTTGGCCACTAGCTGCCAGATTTCTGAGCCTGTCTCCCCTGTTCTCAGAATCTTGGACGACTAGGTATCTGTGCATAACTGCCTCACCATCCTACCCCACTACCCTTTACCCGTAGGCCTGCAGTGCCCTTTAAATAAAATATGACAATAATACTGTATTTTCAGGGCTCCACCGGGACTGGAGTCCAGACTTTGAAGACACAGGTCAGGGATTGAGAGAGTGCATAAGAGAGGAGAATTAAGGGAAAGAATCACGGGCTGTAGGCTTCATGAGGGAGATAGGAAGAAGAGCTATCTAGAATGTTCTGTGAAGGTAAGGGAACATGACTGAGGACCACCAAGAATGAATAGATTAGAGTGGTCAAGAGCCAACCCTAGGTGAACTTGAACCACACACCAAAATGGCTTTGGGAGAAGAAGTTGGATGGGAGGTCAGTTTTCAGCTCCTTTGGTTACTTAACATAACCTATAGCCTGTCCAGGAAGACAAATAATGTGATTAAGGCAACCCTGCTTGCTGTGGTAGATCTCCGAGCATGGGACCAGGTGACCCCACCAGTCTCCCATCAGCTGTGTTTTGAGGGAAGCAGGGTCTTGGTAAAAGCTGTGACCTGGGCCTCTTTATCTGAAGAGGGTGCAGTCAGAGCAGACAAGGGGATACCTCAGATGCGTTTTTTTTAAAAACTGTAGTAAAAAATACACATAGCATAAAATTCACCATCTTAGCCATTTTAAAAAGTGTGCAGTTCAGTAGTGTTAGGTACATTCACGTTGTTGTGCCACAGTGCTCTTTTAAGTCAGAGAAAAAGGCAAGCAGCTAAGTTACGTTATATAGAAGCAGTCGGGCTTAGTCATTGCTTCAGATGACTCCCTCTCCAGGGGTATTCACATTTTATAATAGATCGCTCAGGACAAAGTAAAGGTGAAACCCAAGGAAAGAATCTCTGGTTGTGGATTTCAGTGGACTCTCGTTGGAGAGAGATCTTGAAATGTTTATGTGTGTTGGGGAAGGTGCTTGGGGAAGGAATGTACGCAACTTCCCACAGCTTCTCAAGTCACATCCTAGTCTTGCTGTCAGATGCTCTTGGAACCGTGGGGAGGACTAGGGGAGCCATGAACGACTGGATTTAAGCGTGAATTTGCCAAATTCCCACATACCTGACCTACGAAATGTCCATTTATGAAAACACTTCAGGTCCCTGCAAGGACAGGGGGCCTCCCCTTGGCTCTTTTTCGGATCTAGATGTGATCTAGTAGGGTTGCTGCTCCAGCAGGCCTGGTGGAGAAAGAATGGAGACACGGGGCATGTTAATTTTGCTCCTCTTCTTGTGGGGCCATTCCTCTAGGGGCACTGTGGTCATGATCAGCCCTTGGCAAAACTATGGGGTTGGTATTTATCTCATTTTTTCCCCGTCCTGTTCCAAGCTTCCCCCTGCCATCCCCAGTCCCAGTCCTCCAAAACTGTTCCTTTCCTACTGCCAAGGTCTAATGATCTTATTCATTTACATCTAATCTGCTATTCATTGCAGTGATGTTCCAAGGAATGCATCTTTAATGGTGGCTTTCAGACACTGGGTGCAGAAGAGAGGGATGAAGGGGTCTTGTCCTAGGACTTTCAAATCTGATATGGGTAAGGCTGCTCTGGCAGTCACACCATATGGTAAGCTCAAGAACAGAACTTCAGCTTTTTCTTTATCCTCACTACTTCTGGGGGACGTTTGGAAGACTGAAGCCTTCAGCTATGTACAGAGGGCACCTGCACTTCCATGTGAATCTCCTAGGGTAGGGGGTTGGTTGTGGGTGGGAATGGAAGTAACTGGGGTAAGTGGAAGGGGAGAGCAGCCCTTGGCCTGCTCCCCAGTTAGGCCTCTGTCCATTGGAAGGTTAACTTAGCAAACAGGACACCGGAGAGGAATGGCTGAGGTGAGTGAAGGAAGAAATACTAGGATGGATCCCCTGAGGACTGTAAGGATGGAATTCCTTTCATTTTCCTGCCATCTCCCTATATCTCTGTACCAAACCAAGGCCATAGCCAAATGATGATCTGTTCTTGGAGGAGGCTGCTCTGGAGTCAGCTGGGTTAGTCTCCATCCCACGTCCCAAGTAACTGGTACCATCCCTCAGAGGTTTGGGCTTTCCCTCTGGCAAGTCCAGGGGGCTGGCCAGTTCAAGTACCCCCACCTTTTGACTTTCTCTGCCATCCACCAAAGCAGAAGAGTGTAGTGCATAGGCCATGGGCTCTAGAGCCAGACTTCTTGGGTCCAAATCTATGGTCTGCCTTTCATCAGCTGAGTAATGTCAGGAACATTACTCAACTTTCTCCAAACTTCCTTTCCCCATATGTAAAATGAATGTAAGAAATAGTACCTACCTCCCTTGGCTGTTGTGAAGATTGAGTAGCTCAGGGTAAAGGTTTAGTAATAGTAGCTTCCAATCTTGCCCCAATCCATAGTAATGGGGTTGTCATCTACACCACACCAATGAAACTGCTTTGTCATGGTCACCAGTGACCTGCATGTTGCCAAATCTAATGTTCAATTATGAGTTCTCATTTTCTATGACTACTTAGCAGCATTGATCACTCCTTTCTTGAAACTTTACTCTTGATTTCCATAACACCTCAGTTTACGGGTTTGCCTCTTTCTTCACAAGCCCTTTTCTTAGCCTCCTTTGCTGGTTCCTCCTCATCTCCTCAACCTCTTAATGTTGAATTGCCCAGGGCTTTATCCTGGGAACTCTTCTCTTCTCCATCTATTCTTGCTCCCTTTGTGATGTCAATGAGTCCCAACATGCAAAATAGCATCTTCCTGGGCAAGCCTAGTGGTGCAGAGGTTAAGTTCATGACCTCCACTTCGGCGGCCCAGGCTTTGCAGGTTCTGATCCCAGGCACAGACCTAGCGCCACTAGTCAAACCACGCTGTGGCAGCATCCCACATAAAATAGAGGAAGATTGGCACAGATATTAGCTCAGCAACAATCTTCCTCAGGCAAAAAGAGGAAGATTGGCAACAGATGTTAGCTCAGGGCCAACCTTCCTCACACACACACACACACACACACACACCCCCCAATATGATCTTCATATATAAATACTATCTTTATAATGATGACTCCCAAAGTTATATTTTTTATCCCTGAAATTCATAGTCTGAGCTCCAGACTTGCATATCTGACGGCCTTCTCAATATCTCTACTAAGGTATCTAAACCTGTCTTAAAGTTAACATATCCAAGTCAGAGCTTTTGAGTCTCTTCCTCCAAAATTTGCTCTTCCACTTGAGAAAGAAAAAGCAACCCCTGCCATCTCGGAACTGGTCTGATGTTTATGTCTAGGCCTTACTGTTGGTTAGAAGCTGGCCCAGTGTTCATAGGTAGGCCATGTTATTCTCCTGTTGAACATAAACCGTCTCATAGAACACCAACATCAGATTAGTCTAATGACAAGACATGTCTCTATGACCAAGATGGAGTGAGACAAAACAAGACCATTTTATAATGTTATCTAAGTGTAGACAAAAACAAGATTACTGTGAAACTCACAAAATACCAAACATCCCCCTTTCCCAGCTAATCTGGCTACTATTTCTCTACCTATCACAGCTTTAGTCTCACTCTAGCCTTCCTTCATTCTAGATAAGATTTATTAAGATATCAATCCTAATAGCGTCCAATCCAGAGTGAACACTTGCTTCCTTGGACCCTCCCTAAAATCACCTAACATAAGCTACAACCCAATAATAAGTCCTTTCTAACAGGTTTTACTTAGATATCCATGGTTCCCCATGATGTAAATTCTCCCTTGCTGCCATGAGTAATAAATCTAACTTGTTCAACTACAGGTTTGTTCCTGGTGGTCTGTGGCTGGAGGGCATTGACGCATTAATCTTCCCCATTTTTTTTTCATAAATGGTACTACCACCACCCATCCAGTTGCTTATGCCAAAACAGGAGTCATATTGATTCTTCTCTTTCCCTCATCTTTCACATTCAATTTAGGAGCCAAGTCCTTTCCATTCTACTTCCAAAAGGAATTCCACACATGACCACTTCTCATCATTCCCACTTCTACCACCCTGGTATACTCTCTCATCACTTCTTACCTGGACTAACATAACACTCCCTGACTGGTCTTCCTGTCTTTACCCTTGCCCCCTGCAGTCAGTTCTTTACATGACAGCCAGAGCCATGTTAAAGCATAAAGCAGATCACGTCCCATTTCTGCCTAAGGGCTTCCATTGGATTACCCATACAGTTAGAATATAACCCCAACTCCCTACCATGGTCTCCAAGACTCCACATGATCTGACCCTTGCCGACTTCTCATCTCCCGATACCCTTCCCTCTTGCTCACTAAACTCAAGTTACACTAATCTTCTTCCTGTTCCTTGAACACATCAAGCTCATTCCTGCCTCAGAGCATTTGCATGTTCTGTTTCTTCTGCCTGCAATATTCTTCCTCCACATCTCATGGCTGTTTCCTTCTCATCGTTCAGGTCTCAGCTCTAATGCCACGTCCCCAGAAGCCTTCCTTGCCATCCTATCTATAGTTGCTCCTTTCTGCCGGCCCCTAGTCTATTCTCTATCCCATGACCCTGTTTATATTAACTTCACAGCACGAAGCACTGTCTAAAAATATCATGTTTGTTGACTTACTAGTTTATTCTCAGTCTCTCCCATGTAGGCTATAAGTTCCACGAAGACCAATTTAAAAAATTTTAGGGGCCAGCCCAATGGTGTAGTAGTTAAGTTTGCATGCTCTGCTTTGGCGGCCTGGGGTTCATGGGTTCAGATGCCAGGTGCAGACCTACACACCACTCATCAAGCCATGCTGTGGCGGCATCCCACACACAAAACAGAGGAAGATTGGCACAGACGTTAGCTCAGTGCCAATCTTTCTCAAGCAAAAAGAGGAGGATTGGCATCAGATTTTAGCTCAGAATGAATATTCCTCACACACACAAAAATTATTTTTATAACTTTTTTGAGGTATAATTAACATAAAAAAGTGCACACACTTAAAATATATGTGATTGATTTTGACATATGTATAGACCTGTGAAATTATCACCAAAATCAAGTTAATGAACATATCCATCACCACCAAAAGTTCCCTTGTGGTCCTTTGTGCCTTTTGCCTATTAGTCCAGACAATCTGGATCTACTTTTTGTTGCTATAGATTAGTTTGTGTTTTCTAGAATTTTATATAAATGTAATCATGCAGTAGGCACTCAGCATACTGATTTACTCAGCATACTGATTTTGAGATTCAGCCATGTTGTTGCATGTATCAATAATTCGTTTCTCCTTGTTATTGAGTAATTGTAGGGATGTGTCAGTTTGTTTATCCAGTACCCTGTTGAAAGATATCTGGGTTGTTTCCAGTCGTTCGCAATGATGAACAAAAGTTCTACAAACATTTGTGTGCAAGTCTTTGTGTGGATATATGCTGAATGCAGCGATTTTGTGTGTCTCATTCTTTGCGACATCTCTCATGTCCAGGCACTTGAGTAAAATTTATACAGTATGTGGTGGTTAAATATCTGTTGAATGAATAAGTGAGCCTTCTTTTTTAGCCCAGGCTGTGGACGCTTCCACTATTCACATGCCCACCCTAGAATCCTTCACCACCCTAAATTTTGTCCTCTTCCTGCCTTTCAAATCTGCAGCCCTGGGTGACCCCTTGAAGGTGACTGTTTCCCCTCTTGGCTCGTTGGAGAAACCCTGCTCATCAGGTTCGCTGCCAATGCATGCTCTCTACCCTAAGCTGGCCCCTGTGGCTGTTCAACAATCCGTTCATTCCTCGCTTGCTGACTCCCTATCACATTCCCTACAGCAGCTGCTCCAAACTTCCTGCCCTCTCCTCAAGCCCCCAGCCCCAGCCCTCCCCCTCATTCTCAGGAGATGACTTCACCTCCTTCATTACTGAGAAGATTGAAGCCAACTGACGGGAGCGTCTTCGGCTTCTGACCCATCTCCACACAGCCATCTCAAATGCTTCCGACTCTCAGGAAGACGTGCTCCTTCACCTTGCCAAGGTTAAGCTCTCTGCCAGTGTGCTTGATCCTAGTCCCAACTTTAATGATATTAATAATAACAACAACAGCAAAAAAAGCATTTAGCCCTGGATACGGACCACACGCTAGGCTAAGAACTGACAAAAAAGCTCTGATTTTTATGGAAAAACTATGTCTTTCACATATATCATTTCTTTTTTTCTAAGCTTAAAAACATCTTTTAGAAAAGTATTGCAAATACTAAGCACTTGGCATGTGTTATCTAACTTAACCTTCACAGCCAGATTGGAGCATAGCGCTATTTTTTAAAACAGATAAGAAGACTGGGGATGAGAAGGGTTTGAAGTGCCTTACTTTGGGTCATATAGCTAGTAAGTGCCGAAACTAGGATTTGAGCTAAAATCTAAATCCAGAGCTCTCTCCTTCCTTCTTTCCTCTCCCCTCCCTCTTGCTCTCTCTCTCTTTCTTTTCCCTCGAAGTTCAGAGGGTTCTCGTAATCCTATTCCTCAGTCCGTGGACAATTATCATCCTTGGCCAAAATATAAAGCAACTATAGGAAAAAGTAAAATAAAGGGGAAGAGAGACACACTAGGAGAAGACATGAAGGATCTTGCCAAACTATGGAGTTTGAACTTCTTCCTGTAGGCAGTGTTCCCAAACTTTAGTGAGCACTCCATGGGTGCTTGTTAATAGGGTGGATGCCCAGGCTCCACCCTCAGACCTACTGGATCAGTAGCTCTGGGAGAAGGCAAAAGTGGAAGCATAAAAGACCAGTTAGGAGGCTATGATGGTATTCTGGAGGAGACGGCAGTGGCCTAGACTACAGTGGTGGCTATGGAGGTGGAGAGACATGGACAGATTTTTTTCATTGTGGTAAAATACTCTTAACATAAATTTACCTTTTTAACCATTTAAAAGTGTACAATTCAGTGGCATTTAGTACATTCATATGGTGTGTAACCATCACCACTATCAATTTCAGAACATTTTCATCACCCGGACTGGAGAAGTTGAAAAGGTAGAACCGGCAGGGCTATGTGTGAATACTGATGGTGAGTGAGAAGGGTGAGTCAAGCTCATCGGGTTTTGATGGCAAGCTGATGGTGATCTCAAGCAGAGATGAGACAATAAAAAGGGAGATCTTGCACAACCAGGAAAGAAGGAGACATGAAGGCAGTTATGGACATGTTGAATTTCTTAGAGACCTTCAGGGGCAGATATGAAGCAACCAGTTGGAATGGATCTGAAGCGCAGGTGAGAGTTAGGGCCAAGGGGCCCAGATTACATAATCGCAAATGCTTGCATGAAGCTCAGTACTTGCGAGATACTGGTCCAAATGCTCTATATACATGATCTCAATTAATCCTCATGTTACAGATGTGCAAATAGAGGCGCAGAGTAAATCACCAAAGTTAGTAGCATGTGACAGAGGGGGAATTAGAACTCAGGCAGACTGACTTTAGGGTCATTGCTCATAGCCATTATGCTATGCTGCCTCTCACAGAAGCCATTTCATCTGCAAATGGATAATACTTGAATCTAGGAGAGCAGAGGCAAGGCTGAGGGCAGAGCCTTAAGGAACATCTACCTCTATGGGGAGGGAGGAAGCATAAGAGGAATCCACTGAAGAAGGCAGAGAAGGAGGCATAAGGGAGATCACAGGAAAATGGAGACATTGTAGGGGCCAAGGGAGAGGAGCATGTCAAGAAAGAGGGAGTGTCTGATCCTGCAGATGTGTTGTAACTGAAGGGCTGAGAAGAGGCCATTTGATTTGCTGGTGACTGTTAGTGATCACCTTCCAGATGGCTGGTTAGTGAGGTACAGGAAAAACCAGAGGGAAAAGGTTAAGGAGTGAGTTGGTGGTAGGAACAGAAGGCAGCTACTTTGAACTATTCCTTTAGGACTGTTGGAAAAGAAGTGAAGGGGAAAGATAATTGATTGACAAAGTTTTGGAAGGAGTCAGCGTAGCACCATGGATCACACAGACAAATCAGACTTCCTGTTCTGCCAATTACTTCCTGAGTGACCTTGGGCAAGTGATTTAGCTTCTTAGCGCTCAGTTTCCTCATGATAATAGCAGGGCCTACCTGTTATAACAGAGTTCGGAAGTGAGCTAATGCATGTAAAATGCACACTGAAAGAGTTCGTACATGATTAGCTATTATTAGTAGTTGTTCAGCAAATGCCAGTGAATCTAGTCCAGTGATCTTGAGTATCCAGGAAACTTCCAAATCCAGCCTCCGCAGGGTCTTTGAGATCAGTGACGACCAGACTGGAGTTGCCAACTGCTGTCAACAGGAACATCCTCTGGGGTCAGACTCAGACTGAAGTCAAGTCATGGAGGTTAAACTCAAACCACAGCGGCTTAACATAGAGGGCCTTTCAACTCACTACTTCTCTGTACAGTGAAATGGGTACAGCTTGTGTGAACTCCATCTGTGAGGGACTAGGTAGAGAACCAGAGCTTTGAAGGGGAAATGACTTATCACAGACCCAATCCCCAGCCTGGTTTCTCTAAGCATCTAATGAAGCAAATAAAGCCTAAAGCTTCTTGGCATTAGGTATTTAAGGAGATTTGCCCACTTGCAAGATGGGAAATTTTCTCTCTTTCTCTCTCTCACTTGAAAGCCTCCATAAACTCCATACAAATATCATGTCTTTTTTAAAATGAGAATACAGGGCTGGCCCGGTGGCGCAGAGGTTAAGTTTGCACGTTCCACTTCTCGGCGGCCTGGGGTTCGCCGGTTCGGATCCCGGGTGTGGACATGGCACCGCTTGGCACGTCATGCTGTGGTAGGCGTCCCACATATAAAATGGAGGAAGATGGGCATGGATGTTAGCTCAGGGCCAGTCTTCCTCAGCAGAAAGAGGAGGACTGGCAGTAGTTAGCTCAGGGCTAGTCTTCCTCAAAAAAAAAAAAATGAGAACACGATGGAATGCATCCAATGCCAAAAGCTCCTAAATGTTACTGAAGTTTTCTTTCAGAATTCTGAGTATATTAAAGGATCCTGCAAGATCTTAGAGGTCACAAGCATCTATTGTTAAGGTCTGTATCTCTATGCGCTGAAGAAAAATTTCCAGAATCTACATCCACCTCAAGTCATTCCTTGGAAGTTGCTTTTTTTTTAAAGTCTCTCCTCCCATCTGTTCCTCAAACTTTAGTGCATAATGACCCAAAGACAGACTTGTGGTTATTTGAGATCTCCAAGTTCAGGATCAACAGGCGTTTATCAGAGACATGCTTACCCCAGGGAAAATTCTGCTAGTGCTCAAGGCACACAGTGGCATTCATGAAGCCCATCTCCTGGGGCTGGCAACTAACGTCAGTGCCCACCTTACAGAGGCACAGAGAACAAGTGCTTACTGAGTGCTCTCTGAGCAACATGTAGGCCCCGGCTCCTAGAAGATTCCATCCAAAAGCAACTAACATAGAAAGAGATGTTAAACTTTTCCTTTGCGTTTTCCCTCTCTACCCCACCTAGTTTCTTTATCTCCCTTGTCTT
The DNA here is from genome assembly GCF_037783145.1 of Equus przewalskii. Taxonomy (NCBI): domain Eukaryota; kingdom Metazoa; phylum Chordata; class Mammalia; order Perissodactyla; family Equidae; genus Equus; species Equus przewalskii. The sequence goes on along the minus strand of NC_091863.1, from coordinate 88,076,333 downwards.
TGTTCTTCTGCTCCTTTCCTTTGAGTTTTTGGAGTGACCACCCACAATTACAGCCCTTCCTGCTCTCTCACCTAGGTCAGTCTTAGAGATGTTTGCCAGTTGGGAAGACCTCTTTCCCATGGCTGAAGTTGCTGCCTGTGATATTTGGTGACACTGACTAGAGCTTCCCCACGTGGAAGTGTTCCAGCAAAGAACTGGAATTCAGGCAAATTGTCTGGAAGGGGAGATGTGGAGGCAAGTGGTTTCTGTAGCACATTCAGGGAAGGCTGCCACTGAGCCTTGTCAGCCGATCAGAAGGGAGTCCCAGGGTTCAGTGAAACAAGCCTGCTCTCACCTACCTATAGAAAAGTAGCATTTCTCCTCCAAGCTCAGACCCAATCCAAATATGACATGACAGAGCCTACTTCTCATCTTGTCCACTCCTTTGGGTAGCAGAAAGGCCCATCCACAGGCTGCTGGGGCCCTGTCTTCAATGTGCGCTGGTCACCCTCTGGAAAGAAGAAAAGATGTCTCGGATAGGCAGAGCTCTAGACTCTGAATGTAATGCGAGTTCTGTATCTGGAGACTCTCTGAGTGATTGGGCATGGTCCTGTGACCCAAAGGCCTCCAAGCCCCTCCAGCCTGTGACTCTGGGTCACATTTAGAGTTATGCTCAAGTTTCTATACTTCCTCATCCTTCAGCTGCTCCAGGTAGGAAGTTGGTCTCCTCAGAGAGCCTCCTACTTATTTCTGAGAATCCCCAAAAGCGATGCCTCCCATGTGTGTACAAGCCGCTCTGTCAGCTGTACTCACTACTTTGTTTTTGTTCTTCTGCTCCAGAACCCATTGTGTACATCTGCTATTATTGCTGAGGGTGACCATCAGGAGAGTGTTGGTGTCCATGCCTAGGGACCTGTCTGGCACCACGTGCTCCTCTGTGAGCCACTGGAAAGCTGAGTAACGGGCAGAGCCTGGACAAACCATCCTGCCTCTAATTCTTTTCCATGCTGGGTTAGTGGGGCCCAAAGCTAGGCCTGCTTATGCCTAGAGTCTCATAAAGTCCCTAGTGCATTGTTCTGAGCCTCAGTGCTCACACACTAGCTTACAAAGTCTCTGTTGGTTTCTGGCCACTCTTCTCAGCAGAGGGGCTTAAACCCAGCCCAGTGTGCCAGAAGGGGAACAGGAGCCTGGCCGGTCTCCCAAGTCAGTCTCCTCTCTGCTCAGCTGAAAACGCTTTTTCCCCAAAAGTAGCCTTGCAATCTGTTTTCTCTTCCGGGCAGGTTTGTAGCAACTGGGCACCACATCCACAGCATCTCAGACATCTCCACTCCAAGCAGAGTCTGTCATTGCTTTTACAGTTGCATAATTTGAAGGAGCAAGTTGCAGAAGGACCTGTGGTTGAAAATGTGTGTTTACTTCTATTTCTTAAGAAGGGAGAGGCTTGAGCATGTTTTAGTGCTGAGAGTAGAGTCAGGAGACAGGGAGGAGGTGAAGATAGAGGAAAGAAGAGGTGATAATAGCTGGAGGTGTTATCCTGGAGTGGAAGGCAAAGGGTAGGACCCTTGTCCCCTCACCTTTGTAACAGGAGGAGGAAGGGAGCACTAGATGGGGACCTACCTAGTCAGAGAGTTTAGGAGGGGTGGAGTGGGAAGTTTAGCGTTCCCACCTGATAGTTTCTACTCTTTCTGTGAAATGAGAGAGGGGGAGGTGAGGGATGATGGTCAGAGGTTTGATAAAAGTGAAGAATGTTTGAAATTGCTGTTGTGGAGGAGGTTTGAACAAGCTAATTAAGAAACCCAAGAGATTGTAGGGCGGCAGGAAGGGCCCAATTGAAACTGGTAGTCATGATTGTATAGTATGTAACAGGCTGCCCAGTTGTGTATTTCTCTAGCAGGGCTTAGCAACAGGCGTAGAGAAAGTTTTCCTTTCTCTTAAGTGGAAATAACTATTTCTGCTATTTCTTGGTAATGGAAAAGGTACTGGAGTAGGACTGAAGATACGTGGCTTCAAGTCCAGTGTTTTATCCTAATGTGACCTTTTTACACCTCTTATCTATCTTAAAGGGCTGTCGTGTGAAAGAAAGGAGATGGAGAATGGCAAAAGTAATATACATGGCATGAAAAATGGTAAAACCAAAGAAAATGAAAAACAGCTCTGACATAAACACTTTGAAAGATAAATTGTGGGAAATTTTTTTAAAAAGAAAATATTTGCAAAACATACTACTATATGGGCTTACTATACAAAGAGCTCTTACAAATCAAAAAGAAAATAGAAAAATTGGCAAAAAGAATGAGTAGGCAATTAACAGAAGAACTTCAAAGAGTCCTAAACATAGAAATGATGTTCAACCTCACTAATGTAGAAATTAAAATTAAAACAAACAATAATTACTTACATTTCTCACCTATCAGATTTACAAAAATTAAAGCAAATCTGTAATAATTAGTGTTGGTAGAGGTGTGGAGATTCAAACATTCTCATACATTGTTAGTAGGAATGCAAACTGGCACAATATTTTTAACCCAGGAATTCCATTTCTAGCAATTTCTCCCACAGATATACTCACGCAAGTACACAAACATATATGTGTGGTGAAATCCACTGCTTCAAAGTTTTTAATAGTAAAAAACAAGCCAACAGACAAAAATCCTTGTACACAATTAAAATTTCCTTGAAAAGATAATTAACCATTGTATGTATTGTATATACGTATACATTAATTATTGTTATGTATTGTATATACGTGGAATATGTATTGTATATATGATGGAATGTTACACAGCTACACTAAAAAGAAGGCCATGGGAAAACACCCAGGATAGATGATTAAATGAAAAGAGTGAGCGCAGAACTGTATGTGTATAGTTGTATCCCATTTAAAAATAGGTGGTATAGTAGAAAAATACGTGGAGAAATATACAACAAACTTAGCAGTGGTTATTCTTTGGGTAGAGGATTATAAGGACTTTCTACTTTCTGTCTGCCTGCAATTTTTTCCCAACATTGCATCATGAAAAAAATTCAAGCATACAGAAAATTAGAAAGACTTGTACGGTGAATGCCTGTATTCTCACCAGCTAGGTTCTGTCACCATCATTTTATTTTACTTGCTTTATCACATCTCTCTCCAACAATTCATCCTTCTACCCATCCTTTTAATCTATCTGATATCTTAAGGTATTTTTAATTAATTTTAACTTCATAGTAAGTTGCTGACATCAGTACACTTTTCTCAAAATGCTTCAGCATGCATATTATTTGCTGGATTTCAGTGTTTATTTACATTTTTTTTCCTTTTGTGATAACATTTATATGCAATGAATTGCACAAATCTTAAGTGAATGATTCAACAGGTTTTGACAAATGGATATATCCATGTAACCTGAATCTCTAGCAACACATAGAAAGTTATCATCATCCCAGAAAGTGCCCTCGTGCCCATCCCAATAAATCTTCACACCACCCCTTCTGTAACTTTGAAAATATTTAAATGAACTTTTATTTTTAGGATATTTTAAAATTTACAGGAAAGTTGCAAAGATAGTATAGAATTCTTGTATACATCCATGCCTAGGTTCCCCTATTGTTAACATCTTACATCACTATGGTTATTTCCCACAAGTAATGAACCAATATTGATACATTATTATTAACTGAAGTCTACACCTTATTCAGATTTCACTTGTTTTTCCCTAGTGCCCTTTCTCTGTTCCAGAATACCATCCAGAATACCACATTATATTTAGTTATCATATCTCTTTTGGTTCCTCTGGGCTGTGACAATTTCTCAGGTTTTTCTGGTTTTTGATGATCTTGACAGCTTTGAGGAGTACCATTCAGGTATTTTATAGAATGTCCTTCAACTGAGGCTTGTCTGATGTGTTTCTCATGGTTAAACTCTGGTTCTGTAATTTTCCATATTTATAGTAATCATATTTAACTTTTGTAAAGATATATATCTTAAAGACATGATGGTGGGTGGTGAGGAGAAGTGAGGTGGCTGATGATAAGTAACTAAAAAGAAGCATGTTTACTTTGAGCAACTTGGAGAAAATAAGCGAGAACGTGGAACGTTATGGTTGCCCAGGTTGGTCCAGGCTGACCATACCCAGGCATACCCTTGCAATGGCTACAATCTGCTTGAGAAGTTGGGGAGGGGATTTGGAGATGGGGGAGATTCCCCAAAGGGGACTGAGATCTTTCCATAACAAATGTCTCCTAAATCAAGAAGCTTTTCTAATCTTGAAGGATTGACTATTCAGCACCACATCAAGTGAGAATTCCTCACCACCTTCTGCACAGACAGCAGATTGAAGCTGGATAGAAACCAGTTTTGGGAATGCCCAAGCATCAACACAGTCTCAGCACTGGGTCTATTTTGGGAACATTTGGACATATTCTGCAGCATCATATTTATACTTTGGCAAAACAAGCAAAGGTTCAAAGAAATAATCCTTGGCTTCCTCCTTTCACCCCACATGTTCGTCTCTAGAATGGTATAGTCTGAGCAGAGATGGGGAGTGAGGGATGGCTGGTTAACCATTATAACACTTGGCCATCTGTGGGGGTCGACCTGGATTTGAAAGAGCAAGTGCCCATTATGTGGTTAATGGGAGCATAGAGGGATCAAGTCAGTGAAATGTGAGAGAATCAATATGCGGAATGCTTGACGATGGCACATTCACACATTTCACAGAGGAAGGAGGCTAGGGTTACATCAAGCAGATGCTTGATGAAAAAAAACAACCTTAAGCATTTGCTATTTGCTGGCTGCCTTGAGCACCCCGAAAGGCCTCGCAAGCGGGGCTCGGTATCCTTTCTCCACTCTCTCTGTGGCTTAAGACTGCCCCCCGACCCCCGCAAACCCCTCCATTCTCTTCGGTTCCACAGGGACTTGGTGTGTGCGCGCGCGCGCTTCAGTCTCCGAGTGAACGTGTGCCGCAGGGGAATGTGTGTGCGGGGCCCACAGCGGGCTGGTGGAAAATGAGCAAACAGCTGGAGACACTCCAAGGCAAGATAGAATTCTAGATCCGGCACCGGTGGGGCATGAAGAAGAGCTGAGGGGGGTTGGAGACAGTGGAAGGAGATGGAATCTAGGAGCCTCTGCAGCTATTAAAGCGCGGCACCTGGTCTAGGGCTCTGCACACAAATGACACGTTAATTAATGTACTAATAATAACTAAGATTTTTTGAGCACTTAAATTTTCCCAGGAGCTAAACTTCATATATATTATCATCTTTAATCTGTCTCTCTTTTTTCTTTCTTTCTCTCCTTCCTCAATACCCTGTGGGAGGGATAATAATATTATTGTCCCCATTTTACAAATAAGACACTGAATCCCAGGGAGGTCAAGTAACTTGTCCAAGGTCACAATTAACAAGTGGCAGAGTTGGGATTTGAATCCAGGGCTTGTGCGCTCAATTTCTTCCCTTATGTGAAAGGCCTCAACGTGGATGGTCAGGGTTGGCAGGATGAGAGGGCTAAGTTCCTAGGTGACGTCTCCAGCTCCACGCTCTCCCTTTTCAGAGTCAGGCCTCCCCCCCTCCCCAATAGTATTCCTCCCATGCCTAGCCCCCGGGGCTTGTCCATGGCCAGGGCGCGGAGAAAGGAGCCTTCCACCGACTTCCCTTTAAAGCAGGGCGCAGTGGGAGGCAGAAAGAAAAGCCGGCCTGTCTCTGTCCCGCTCCTGGCCTCTGTGATCATCTGTGCTTCCTCACCTCCTCCTCCAGATTCTCACCCTCTTGTGACAAGAGGTACTTGCTACATCTGAGCTTAATGGCTCAAGGGGTGGGTGGCCGTTGCCGACGCAGCAGCAGGACGTGGTGCAGCCCGAGCTTCCACCGGGGCGTCTCCCGCTAGCCTGCTCCTGCGGGCTGGCTCCATCCGCCTGTCTTTCTTGCTCTGCTTTCCGCAGCAGCCGCTCCCATCTGCATGCATTCAGAGGCTTGCTGGCCTTCCCTTAGGTATGGCGTCAGAAAATTACTCCGTGAGGGCCTGCTTCTTCCCACGTTACTGGAGCGCCCACCAGTTCAGGCCGCTGCAGACAGCTGGCCGCAGACGCGCGGGGATTAGCGGCTCCCAGGCTGCGGCTGGCCTCCAGCGTCCGGCTCTGCACTGAGCAACCCCATCCTCTTCCACGCCTTTGCCTGCCTCTCTTTTTCTTTCTTTCGCTCTCACCTCTGTGTTGCTTTCTTTTTCATTCTCTCTTTCCTGAATTTCCATTTGCCAAGTGCTTTTTTTTTTTTTTTTTTTTTTAAGATTCCATGCTTGCTATCTGTCAATGCAAAGATGTATTTGGAAAAAAATTTCTCCTTCCTATTCAACCTCTGGAGTACAAACAGTGGTAACAGTTTGTTGTGAATACAGGCTTTCTTCAGACTTGAGGACCTTACCAAAAATGCAGACGTTCTCTGTTATTCGAACACTTGTGGCATATTACATATTCCTTTAGTAAATATACCGGGATAGCCACAATATCACAGTCTTGTGACAGAAATGAAGCATTTTGGTTTGATAGACAAGGGCGCATTTACCATATAAATGTTCAATTGTAGCTTGTTATTCAAAAACATGTCATGAGCTGCATTGAGTAGAATTCAGAGGAGGATCTGGGACCATAGGTGAGCGCTGTCAGATCCTCCTCTGAGTGTTACTCAATGCAGTTATGTAAGCACACGGACGCGTGGCCCCTTCCCCCACCAAATTTAAAATAAAAATAACATCATGCTAGCATGATACTCTGCATCTTTTACAAAAGCAATGCATCATGGTCAACTCTTCTGGCCAGCAGATACAGAGCTATAATTCATGCTCTAGTTCAGTATTTCAGCGTCTGGTTGCCTTATAACTTAATCATCACCGTTTTGATGGACCTTCGCGTTGTTTTCTTTCTTTATTTTGCCATTACCAACTGTAGTGAAAATCCTTGGGCACAGGGCTCTGCTCACTTGTAAAAATGACATATTAGCGTAAATTTCTGGAAGAGGTATTACCACATCAAAGGTTTGTTCACTTAAAATTTTTGATAGTTACTACTAGATTACCTTCCGAAATGGTTGTAGCAACTCACTCTTCTAGAAATTGGTGCGAGAGAGTTGCTGTTTCCTCATAGTCTTGCCAATATTGAATATTAGCAATATTTTAAACTGGTGCCAGTCTGAAGAGTAAAAGATGCTATCCTATCATTTATAATATTTTATATCCTTGACAGCCTATGCGGCTGGAAACTTCTCATGCTCATTGTCTGTATTTCCACTTCTGTGATATGCCTGTTCACAAGCTTTGCCATAATCTTTAGGTTGTTGGCTTTTTCATAGAAAACTTTGAGTTCTTTATATTATAGGGCTATTAACCTGTTTTCTTTTATTTAATTGCAGATATTTTCTCTCCGTGGGATTTTTACAGAGTCTTTTGCCCCACAGAAAGTTTTAAATTATGTTGTCAAATTTATCAATCTTTATGGCTTCTAAGTTTCCTCTCTTGCTTAAGAAGTCCTCTCCCACTCTGCAATGCTAAAAATATATATTTTTAATTTTCTTCTGAAGCTTTTATGTGAAAATTTAAATCTTTAATCCATCTGGAATTTATTTAATGTGTGGCACAAGGTAATGGCCTAACAGTTTGATCCCAGTTATCTAGCCAAAGTACATTCTTTCTCAGTGGAAAACAATGACTGCTTTATCTTATACTGTATTTAGTTGTAGCCAAGCAGGCCTGAGACAACTCACAGATGACCCGACCCAGGGCCAGTTCCATACAACTACCACGACAGACACGACCTTTTCCATTTATCTTAACTCTTCTGTTACTTCTTTTACTCACAGTATTTCTCAGAGTATTCATCGGATTTTGCTAAACAGTCTTTCAGATTGAGGTGGTTTCTTTCAAGTCTGTTTTCTAAAGCATTTTTTATTATCCATGGCTGAGTAATTTCAAATACTTTTTCATTACCTTTTGATACAATTACATAACATTCATCTCCTTTAGTTTGTGGATGTAAGGAATTATATTGATAGATTGCCTAATTTAACCATATTTGCATTCCTCAAATAAACCCTGCTTCATCAGAGTGAATTATTTTTTTACTACTACGTATCTATTTGCTAATATTTTATTGAAACATTTTGCATCTATATTCATAAGTAAAAGTGTTCTATAGTTTTCCTCTTTGTTGTATACTTTCATCGCATTTTTTAAAGGTTATGTGTAGAATATATTGGGGTTCTCTATATAAATGTGGGACAGTCTGCGTAACAGAAATTTCTTTTTAGAGGTTGGACAGAACTCAGAAATTTCCTTTTTTCCCCTCCCTATTTGGATTCCTTTTATTCCTTTTGCTTGCCTGATTGCTCTGGCCAGGACCTCCAGTACTATGTTAAATAAGAGTGGTGATAGAGGGCATCCTTGTCTCATTCCTGTTTTCAGGGGGATGGGGTTCAGTTTTTGCCCATTGAGTATGATGTTGGCTATGGGTTTGTCGTATATGGCCTTTATTATGTTCAGGTAGTTCCCTTCTATGCCCATTTTGTTCAGAGTTTTTATCATAAATGGCTGTTGGATCTTGTCAAATGCCTTTTCTGCATCTATTGAGATGATCATGTGGTTTTTATTCCTCAGTTTGTTGATGTGGTGTATCACGTTGATTGATTTGCAGATGTTGAACCATGCCTGTGTCCCTGGTATGAACCCCACCTGATCCTGATGTATGATTCTTTTGATGAATTGCTGAATTCTGGTTGCCAAAATTTTTTTTAGAATTTTTGCATCTATGTTCATCAGTGATATTGGCCTGTAGTTCTCTTTTTTCGTGGTGTCCTTGTCAGGTTTTGGTATCAGCGTGATGTTGGCCTCATAGAATGTGTTAGGAAGTGTTCCATCTTCCCTAATTTTTTGGAATAGCTTGAAAAGGATAGGTATTCAATCCTCTCTAAAAGTTTGGTAGAATTCCCCAAGAAAGCCATCTGGTCCTGGGGTTTTATTCTTTGGGATGTTTTTGATTGGCTGTTTCAATCTCTTTCCTTGTGATTCGTCTGTTCAAATTGTCTGCCTCTTCTTGAGTGAGCTTTGGGAGATTGTAGGAGTCCAAGAATTTATCCATTTCCTCTAGGTTATCCATTCTGTTGGCATATAGTTTTTTGTAGTATTCTCTTATAATCTGTTGTATTTCTGCAGAGTCTGTTGTTATTTCTCCTCTTTAATTTCTGATTTTGTTTATTTGAGCTTTCTCCCGTTTTTTCTTTGTAAGTCTGGCTAGTGGTTTGTCAATTTTATTTATCTTCTCAAAAAACCAGCTCTTTGTCTCATTGATCCTTTCTACTGCCTTTTTCGTTTCAATAGTATTTATTTCTGCTCTGATTTTTATTATTTCTCTCCTTCTGCTGACTTTGGGCTTCATTTGTTCTTTTTTCTCTAGTTCAGTTAGGTGTGCTTTAAGGTTGCTTATTTGGGATTTTTCTTGTTTGTTAAGATGTGCCTGTATTGCGATGAATTTTCCTCTTAATACAGCTTTTGCTGTATCCCATATGAGTTGGTATGGCATGCTATCATTTTCATTTGTTTCCAGGTATTTTTTTATTTCTTCTTTAATTTCTTCAATGATCCATTGCTTGTTCAGTAGTGTGTTGTTTAGTCTCCACATCTTTGTGCCTTTCTCAGCTTTTTTCTTGTAATTAATTTCTAGCCTTATAGCACTATGATCTGAGAAGATGCTTGTTATGATTTCAATCTTTTTAAATTTGTAGAGGCTCGCCTTGTTTCCCAACATATGGTCTATCCTAGAGAATGTTCCATGTGCACTTGAGAAGAATGTGTATTCAGCTCCTTCAGGGTGGAGTGATCTATATATGTCTATTAAGTCCAATTGTTTTAGTTTTTCATTCAGCTCCACTATTTCCTTGTTGATTTTCTGTCTGGATGATCTGTCCATTGATGTGAGTGGGGTGTTGAGGTCCCCTACTATTATTGTGTTGTTTTTAACATCTTCCTTTAGGTCTGTTAATAGTTGCTTTATGAATCTTGGTGCTCCTGTGTTGGGTGCATAGATATTTATAAGCATTATTTCTTCTTGATGAAGTGTCCCTTTGATCATTATATATTGTCCCTCTGTGTCTCTCTTTACCTGTCTTATTTTGAAATCCACTTTGTCTGATATGAGAATTGCAACACCTGCCATTTTTCCTTGCTATTTGCTTGAAGTATTGTCCTTCACCCCTTCACCCTGAGTCTGTGTTTGTCCTTGGGGCTGAGGTGTGTTTCCTGGAGGCAACAAATTGTTGGATCTTGTTCTTTAATCCATTTTGCCACTCTGTGTCTTTTTATTGGAGAGTTCAGTCCGTTCACATTGAGAGTGATTATTGAAGCATGTGGACTTAATGCTGTCAATCTGTCGCTCATTATCCTGTTTTCCTGTGTTTCTTTTCCTGTGTGCTTTAGACTACCCATTTAATACTGCAATTTCTTATGCTGAGTTTCTTAGATTTTTCCTTATCTATGATTTGTGACTCTGTTCTGTACTTTATTTTAGTGTCTACCTTGAAGTTTGTATTTAGAATCTCGTGTATAATATAGTCTATTCTCTGGTGGTCTCTTACTTACTCGACCAATACTGATTTAGACCCTTTGCTCTTCCCCTCCTAAATAATTATTTTCATTTTTTATTCCAACTCGTCTTATTAATTTGTAGTTAGAGTGCTAAGATCGTCCTTGTTTTGGTAGTTTCTTTATTTTTACCCTAATGTTATAGTTGAATATTTGCTATCCTGTTCTGGTTCTATCCATCGGTCTCCCTAGTCTGTGGATTGTGTCCCCTTTCTCCCTTTTTTCTTTTTTCAAGTATGAGAGCCTTCTTGAGGATTTCTTGTAATGGAGGGCTTTTAGTTACAAATTCCCTTAACTTTTGTTTGTCTGGAAAATATTTAATTTCTCCCTCATATCTGAAGGAAATTCTTGCTGGATAGAGTATTCTTGGCTATAGGTTTTTATCCTTTAAAGCTTTGAATATATTACTCCATTCTCTCCTAGCTTGTAGGGTTTCTGTAGAGAAATCTGCTGACAGTCTGATAGGGGCTCCTTTATAGGTTATTCTCTTTTTTTTTCTTACTTCCCTGAGTATTCTTTCCTTATCATTCCTATTTGCAAACTTTACTATTATGTGCCTTGCGGTGGGTCTTTTTACATTGACAAATCTAGGAGATCTAAAACCCTCCTCTACACACATTTCTCCGTTGATCCCTAGATTTGGGAAGTTCTCTTCAATAATTTCATTAAGCACACTTTCTGCTCCATTTTCCTTTTCCATATTCTCGGGAATTCCTATGATCCTTATGTTCTTACTCCTTATTGAATCCATTATCTCTCGGAGATTTTCCTCATTTTTTTTAATTCTTAGTTCTCTTTCTTCCTCTGTCTGGTGCCATTCAGCCTGTCTGTCCTCGATTATGCTGATTTTCTCCTCTATGTTGTGTACACGGGCATTCAGGGAATCCATATTCTGTTTTATCTGGTCCATTGTGTTTTTCATCTCAAGTAATTCTGTTTGATTCTTCTTTATGATTTCAATCTCTTTTGTGAAGTAACTCCAGAACTCGGCTTGTTTCTCTATCTTTCTCTCTACCTCATTGAGTTTTTTGATTATAGCTGATCTGAATTCATTATCACTTAGTTTACCTAATTCCACGTCCTCAGAACTTAATTCTGTATTTTTATTGTTTTCCTTCTGGTCTGGGGCTTTTATAAATTGTTGGATGGTAGAGGAGCGGTTTTTTCTCATGGTGGTAGAATTCAGTTGCAGTTACAGCCTGTCGCCACTAGATGGGGGTCGAGAGCGGCGTGTTAGCTCTCCGCCTTGGGGCAAGATGGCTGCGCCCACTGACTTTGCTGGGGGGGAGGGGCTGTTACTCACAGGTGCCGGTCTGGGTTCAGATCAGTTCTGTTCTCTGGTCTCCCAAGGCCCTTGATTTATAGGGTCCCCGCGGATGGAAGCTTCCCCCCCCCACCCCCGTCAGCGGGTCTCCACTGAATCAGCGGGAGGAGTCCTGGATGATCCCCCGGTCATGCGGCCCCTCCCCCGCTCCTTCCCGACCCGCGCCGCAGCGATCGCAGACTCTAGGGGAGGGAGCGATGTTCTCTCCTACCGTTCCAGCGCCTCTGAGGCCGTCTGCAAGGTTTATGATCTCCGCCTTCTTGGTATTGTAGGTCTCTAACGAGATGGCATTATGTTTATTCTCTGAAATTCAGTTCTTCCAATCTTTTGTTGTATTTTGGAGGGGAGAGAATCCTGGGTCAGCTCACCTCGCCATTGTGCTCCGCCCACCTTCTGAGGGTGATAAGTTTTAAAGACTTTGGATTTGGCTAAGGCAGTGGTTCTCAGACTTGAGTGTGCATCAGAATCCCCTGGAGGGTGTGTTAAAACAGATTGCTGGGTCCTACCTCAGAGTTTCTGATTCAGTAAGGTCTGGCGTGGGGTCCACTAAAGTGCATTTCTACCCAGTTCCTAGGTGATACTGATGCTGCTGATCTGGGAACCACACTTTGAGAAGTACTGGGCTAGAAGAGTGTTTCTTACCTTTTTGCTTGTTCATTTCTGTCCCAACACATCTGAGTGCTATGACACACTTCTGCTCATAGTAGTGGCTTGAAAAGGCAGGAATTCTCACCTAGACTGGAGACCAGGGTATCTGATTTTAAAAAGTACTCCCCCACCCTCAGATAATTCTGAACACCCTTCACTTGGGGAGAATTATTGAGCTGAAACATGACATTAATATTTTTCAAAAACTAAATTAAAACAGCATTGGAACCATACCAAAACAGATCATTCTTTCTTTGATGATGCAGAAGGCACTTAGGGATCTGATCTGCCTCAGGATGCAGCTGCATGTACGTGGTGGTCCTTTCTATTTTCTGACCCTCAAGGTGAGTCTCTAGCTACCACCAGTGGGAGGAGTAGGGGAAATGGACCTTACTGTCTCTCCAGCTGGATCGCCATCCACGGGTGGATAATTCTTGAAACCCTGTCGCCCACAGTCGTTTGCAGGTAGGCACTCCTTGCTACCTCATAGTCCACAATGAGGGTGCTGTCGATGTCCACAGATGGAGTAAGGCAACTATTTGCCTCTTTGGTTCCCTGTTCTGCTGCCACATTTGCCTTTCTCTAAAGTGTACCATATACCTTGGACACTGAAGAAAGTTTAAGCAGTTCTCAGAGCTGAGATGATTGACCCAAAGCCACACCAAGTTGAGAATGAGGGTAGGCATTGTGCCCTTCGCCTAGCCACCTCATTCCCTTACAAAGGCACAAGGCCTCACCGCCTTGGTCCTTGGCGGAATCACGTGTAGAAGCTTCCCAGGCCTCCAGAGGCTGGCCATCCTTCACTGATTTACCCCCTTTCTCTATCCCTTCCCTAAGTCCTCTCCCTTTTACCCTCTTCTTCCCCCATGTCCCTACCTCCCCCTTTCCGGGAACATGCCCCACCCCTCCCTACAGAAGTGATCATGTCCCATGACTCTGCTGCCTCCCGTGTTTGCTGAATGTCATTGACCTTCCTTCTCTACCCAATTTCTGCTGAATCTGCAGATGGGAGGAGTGAGCTCAAGTCTTTCTATCAGATGTACATTTTTTTAAAATTTCACATGTTAGTTGAACAAGTCCAGTGATATAGAGGTATATAAAGAAAAATATAGACCTCTTAATCCATTCCCATTACCAATCATAGCCCCTAAAGCAACCAGTGTTAACGGTTTGGTGTGTATCCTTTCACACCTTTCTCTACGTTCTTAGAAATGTGTATGTGTGTATTTGCTTGTTTTCCCCATGGTAGATAAGACATTTAAATGAGATTATACCCTATGCATTGCTCTGCAACGTGCCCCTCCAAACAATATGTCAACACATTGCCTTTTGATCCTGTGAGTCGTGGGGTTGAATGAACTCTGATGTGTGGAAAGGAAGCCATTCACTCTAGACTGTGGCTTCTACAAGGATTAATTTCCTTCTCGACTCTCCTTCCCACAATCTGGTTTGTAAAAGAAATTCATATTTCTTTTTTTAACATAACTTATAATTTATTTCTTGTGAGCCAATAACCACGGCTTCATAGTGTATTCATCTGACCTCTCTGTTCCAGCTACCTAATGGTCATATGATTATTACAATATATCACCTTGACAGCTGCTTCCCCCCATTCCTGGCTGCCCCCAGACTGGACTTTATATGTTGGCAGTCATCCTTGTTGTTCCCTACCACATACTGTGTGCCCTTCCAATGCTCAGCTATCTTAGACAGACTCAGGATGCCCAGTTTCCGCAACTGGACCCAATCTCCGGTCTTTGACTCCTGGCACCGCACCTGTATATCAAGTGCTTTATTTGTCTTGCTAGGTTATTCTGGGCCACCTTATCCTTTGGATCAATTGCATATCTGTTAAGCCTGTTTCCTTCTTCACCCTGCCCCCTACTCTAAAGTTGAGGTCAGTGGACAGCTGGGGATTCTGCACAAATAACCGTAAAGGGGGAGTAAAGCTGGTGGAGTCCTTCCTGGTGTCATTTGTGGACATTGCCAGGAGAGCCACATGTTGGCTTCATTGCTTCTTTTGCTCAGGGCACAATATCTCCACACATCTAATAAAGTTAAGTGACTGTGAGGTCCATTTTCCACTGACCCACACTGGAGTACTCTCATGTTTTGGATCCAGTTCTCCCCCACTCCAAGCACAGGTACAGATTCTTACTTTCCACCCCATTAGGTGCCATGGGCAGAAAATATTGTTTCATTGTGGTCTTAATTTGCATTTCCCTGATAACTAATTAAGTTTAGCATCTTTTCATAGGCTTATTGGCCATTTGTGTTTCTTCTGTCAAACGACTATTCATGGCCTTTGCCCATTTTTACATTTGTTTTCTTTTTAATTTGTAGGAATTCTTTATATTTCTGGTTAGGAATCCTTTTTTTGTTTATATATTATAAATATCTCCTCCAAGTTTGTAGCATGTGTTTTCATTTTCTTTATAGTCTCTTTTGACGAATAGAAGTTCTTAATGTTAATATAGTCTAATTCATCAGTCTTTTTTATGGTTAGTGATTTTCTTGGGGTTTTGTTCAAGAAATTAATTACTACCTCAGAGTCACAGAGATATTCTCACATTTTATTCTAAAAGTGTAGCTTTCCACATCTACGTCTTCAATTCATCTGGACTTATTTTGTGTATGGTGTATAATAGGGATCTATTTTCTTTTTTAACGTATGGATAACTACTTGTCCAGACCAGTTATTACATAATTACTCCTTCCTCAATAATCTGCAGTGCCACCTCTTTCATATATCACAGTTCCATGTATGTGTGAGTGGGTCTATTTCTGAGTTCTCACTTTGTTCCGTTAGGTCAATTGGTCAATCTCTGCATCAATAGCACACTGTCTTCATTACTATAGCTTATAACGAGTCCCAATATTTGTTTAGGCAAATCTCCCCACCTGTCTTCTTCTCTAGGAGTAGTCTTGGCAATTCTTGGTACTTTGTTATTCCATATAAATTTTAGAATCAGTTGACAAATTCAGTGAAAAAGCCTGTTGAGATTTTGATTGGAATTTCATTGAATCCAGTGGTTTATTTGGGAAGAACTGGTATTTTTATGATTATTGAGTGTGCCTGGTTATGAACATGGTACATTGCTCCATTTATTTAGAGCAGTAACTTTTTAAAATAAAGTTGTATGGTTTTCTTGATTAAGTGTTGCATTCTTTTGTTCTAACAGTGCTAGGTACCTTATAGTTTGCATTGTAATTGTAAATCTTGTTTTTTTTATTACTAAATTTTCTAACTCTTTGTTGCTAATATAGAGATGCAAGTGAGTTTTGAATATTGATCTTATGGCATGTCACCTTGCTAAATCTCTTATAATTTGTAATCACTTGCAGATTTTTAAGGGTTGTTTTAGCGAAGATGATGGTATCATCTGCAAATAAAGACGTCTTAATTTCTTCCTAGTCCATATACTGTTAATTTCCTTTTCTTATTTTACTTTACAGACTTAGTCCTCCAGTACAATATTGACTAGAAGCAGTGAGAGTAGGCATCCATGTCATGTTTCTGATTTTAACAAAATGCTTCCAACATTGCCCCATCAACAATGATATTTGCTGTTGGTCTTGTTTTGTTTTGTCTTTAATAGATAACCTTTATCAGATTAAGGAAGTTCTCGGTACAGTTTGCTAAGAGTTTCTATTTTGAGTATACTGAATTTTATTAAATGTTTCTTTTTTGTACTTATTGAATTAATCAGGTTTTATTTTTCATTTTGTCTGTTTATATGGTGAATGACATTTATAGATTTTTAATGTTAAAATACCCTTGCATTCCTGAGATAAACCCAATTTGCTTATAGCATATTATCTTTTTTATCAACTTCTGAGCTTGGTTTGCTAAAATTTTTGTTTATAATGATTGCATATGTATACATGAGTAAGAATGACTTATGATTTTCCTTCTCATACCGTCTTTATTCAGTTTTGACATCAAAGTTATATGTGCCTCATAGAATGAGTTGGGGTAGATTCTCCCTTTTTCTGTTTTCTGGAAGACTTAGTATAAAATTAGGATAGACTGTTCCTTGAAAGTTATGAAAGCATAACTAACATTTCAAATCATCTAGGCTTGTTGTTTGGTTTGGGGCAAGGATATACGTATATACACACACAAATATGTATACATATATTTCCATATCTGTGTGTATATGTGTGTGTATATATATGTAAACTTTATTTTGAAGTATATATAACATAATACAAAAAGCAAAATGTGCGCAAATCATAAGGGCACAGCTTTGTGAATTTTTGCAAAGTGAACACACCTGTGTAGCCAGCTTTCAAAGTAATGGAGGTCTAATACCTGGAGTGAATCTCATTGTATTCTCTCCATTAGTTTTGATGTAATAAAGTTGAAACCAATTGGAGGTAGATTTTTCAAATTATAATTATTATACAATTATTCAATGCTACAAAATATTTTCCAATATAAAATTATTTAGTCCATCTGAACTAAAACTTTCTATTAATTTACATACCATACAAAGACGTTCTTCAGGACGAGGGCAGAAGACCACATTACCTCAATCTCCTTGCAGATATGGTATGATTTCTCTATCTCTCCCTAGTGGCTGCATAGGCTTTCACTGTGGGTGGAATCCATTACATGGACCATCCTTAGTTAGTGAAGTCCAGAGCTTCTGTCCAGATGATTGATCTTGCTGTGTTAGGAGAGGAGGACAGCATGCATCCCTGTGGTGGGACCAAGTGTCATTGATCTGTGAAAGCTCAGGGTTTTAATAGTTACTGAATCTGAATATATTAGTCCTACATATGATTTAGTACAATTAATGGCTTTGTCCCTCCCTCTCCTGACTGGTTGTGAGTTTTACATATATAAAAATTAGATAATCTGAATAGGCTGATCTTGATAGGATGTATTAAGGGCCCTGTACTGGATATAGGCAATTTTTACAGGTTGGTACTGATAAGGTACTGTGGCTCAAAATAGAACTTAGAGCCATAATCTCATTCTTTTTAATGGATATATAATATTCCACTGTATGGATATACAACACTTTATTTATCCATTTATCAGTTGATGGACACTTGTGTTGTTCTGAACCTTTGCTATTATGAATAATGCTACTATGAATATTTGTGTACAAATTTTTGTGTGGATGTATGTTTCCAATTTTCTTGGGTATGGACTAGGACTGGAGTTGCTGAGTCATATGATAACTCTATGTTGACATTTTGAAAAACTGCCAAACCATTTTCCAAAGTGGCTGCACCAACAGCAATGTATGAGGGTTCCAATGTCTCCACATCCTTTATAACACTCGATATTGTCTGTCTTTTTTACCATAGCCATCCTAGGGGGTATGAAATGGTATCTCATTGTGGTTTTGTTATGCATTTCCCTAATATCTAATGATGTTTTTTTCCTTTGATCTATGAATTATCTTGAAGTGTTTTTTTTTTAATTTCCCAAGTGCATTTAGGATTTTTCTACTGTTGTTATTGATTTCTAAACGAATTGTGTGCTAGTCAAAGAATGTGATCTATATGATACCAATTTGGGTTTTTTTAAATAATGACCGTACATGACCATTTCTTTAAAACATCCTATGTGTTTAATATATGTTGATATTAACCTTTATTGTGTTTTTTACACCTCCTATATCTTTACTGATTCTTGACCTATCAATAATTGAGAGAGATAGCATTAAATTTTCCATTTTGATGGTGGATTTGTCCATTTCTTTCCGTAATTTTATCAAATTTTATTTCATATATTTTAAGGCTATGTAATTTGGTACATATAAGTTTAGGATTGCTATGTTTTCCTAGGTAATTTAATCTTTTATAATTATGTAGTGACCCTCTGTATCTCTAATAATGCTTCTTGTCCTAATGTCTAATTTGTCTGATATTAATATAGCAACTCTAGTTTTCTTTTTGTTTTTTCTTTTCATTAGTATTTGTTTTATATATATTTCCCTAACCTTTTACTTTCAACTTTTCTGTGTTTGTTTTAGGTGGGTCTTTTGTAAATAGCATATAGATACGTTTAAAAAATGAAAAGATCAATTTGACAATCTCTTTTATCTAGTCAGTTAAGTGCATTTAGATTTGTTGTGATTATTCACGTGTTTGAGCTTATTTTTTTTGTCTTAATTTTAAGTTATGCTTCTCCTGCCATTTTTGCTCTCACCATTTCTGGGGGATAAATCATATTGTTATTATTTTTCTTTAAAAATTCTACTGTTTTTTTTCTATTGGTTTGGAATTTGTATTCTACTTCTGTTCTGTTAGTGACTAGTTCTGAAAGTTTACCATGCATAGTTACCTGAATAAAGTCTAAAATTAAATAACATTTTACCCCCATCCCAATAAATGTAAGGGCTTTAGAACAATTTAGTTCATCACACTCTCTTCTATTGATCTGTGCACCTGTTTTTGTACCAGGACCATACTGTTTTGATTACTGTAGCTTTGTAGTATGTTTTGAAGTCACGGATTGTGATGCCTCCAGCTTTGTTCTTTTTTCTCAGGATTGCTTTAGCAATTCGGGGTCTTTTGTTGCCCCATGTGAATTTTAGGATTCTTTATTCTATTTCTATAAAGAATGTCATCGGGATTCTGATTGGGATTGCATTGAATCTGTAGATTGCTTTAGGTAGTATGGACATTTTAACTATGCTTATTCTTCCAATCCATGTGCACGGGATGTCTTTCCATCTCTTTATGTTTTCATCAATTTCTTTCAGGAAAGTCTTGTAGTTTTCATTGTATCATCACACTCTCTTGACTTGCATGCTGCTGTTATGCACCATTATAGTTTGGTTCTTTTTATAACCCCCAAAATGAGACATTTGTTTTATTAACTATACAGTGTTTAAATGAGTTTACATTCATGTTTACCATTTTATTTGCCCACCGTTCCTTCTCGGGTCTATAAATATTCATATTTTACCTTCAATTTGGAATGATAGTTTCCTTGGATACTGTCTGCCTAAGACACTCACTCCTACAGCAGAAAAGTTCTGATACAAAACACTGCCATCTGTGGTAGATGATGTCAAAGACTGAAAGTTTGGGATTTGTGTGGAATTCCTGGAAGAAGTTGTCTTAATCAGTGTTGCTATTCTGTACTCATAGGGTCCAAGGTGCTGAGTTGAGCAGTGAAGCAGGGAACCATGGATTTGGATCAAGCAAGCAGATGAGCATCAAACAAGTGCTGATGGAGCCAGGTAAGGCCAGAGTCTGCCAGCCAACCTTGGGGTGAAGAGGATGAGTCTTGAGTTGCTAAGCAAAGTTGCACTTAGTTATGATTCGGTTATGCCATTTTAAGCCTTTGATTCCAGAACCATTCCCATGTATCTTCTCCAACACCAGGGAATGACTCCCCAGGAAGCATTCAGCTTACCATCAGTTACTCATTTTGCCCACATTGGTGGCAAAAAAAGTGCTGGGACATGCTCACTTAGGTGTGAGTCTCCTATTCCTCTTCTCAATGGGTGGAGTCTGGGGTTTCCATATGCATAACTCTTAGAGTTGCTGCCAATACTCCAATCTGTCTTGACACAGTTCTTCCTCTGTCAGTCCCTAGATTCTTGAGTTCAGACAGATATAGCTGCAGTTACAGCTCCACCTTTCTCCTCCTCAACCTAACAATGAAAATTCAAGTTGTACATAGGGTCTGAACTTATAGTTACTAATAGTTCTTGGCTCTAAATGCCTACCAAAAACTTGTTCCTTTTTTCTTTCCTTCCTTCCTTCCCTCCTTCTCTTGCTCCCTGTCTCTCTATTTCTTTCTTTCTGACATGGTCCCTGCCCTCAGGGACTTTACAATACAATGAGAGGAAGACATGGATTCTCTGTCCGCTTCATTCCATTCACTCTTTGCCATCCTAACCCCTAGTGTGGTGAAGGTTTTCTAGAATACTAATCTATTAAAGTTATGCTCTGAGAGAGGATGAATGTTTGTGACTGTGAGGATTGTTTGCTTTACAGGAGTTCCCTTTTGAAGGGATTTTTTCTTTTTTCAAAAGAAAATTTGACTTGCTATCTCAAATTAAATGGACAAATACAAAATGAGTCTCATTAGCTCAAGCGTGAGAGACTTAAGTGGGATAATTCAGAGTGGGGAAAAAGAAGGAAAGAAGGAGGGAAACGAACTTCCAGGAACTCTGTGAAGCAGACTAGGAGTAAATTGAAAGAAGGAGAACAATAAAGAAACAGCACACCATCCTCTGGATTCCAAATACTGTCTTGATTAGATTTTTGGTGACAGCCTGGGGTGGCGGTTAGAGGTTGACACCTTGGGGCCTACTGTGTGGAACTGCTGAAGTGTGGGGTGGTAACCAGCGGTGCTTGATTCAAACCCTACTATGCAAAAGTCTGTAACATTTCTCTGTGGCAGCAGAACCATTAGCCAAATGGTGCTGAGAAGTAGGGCAATCCACATAGTCCCAGTGCTAGGAACATCTTTCCACAGCATTTTCATCCAAAAAAGACTGACGTTCCCCCAGCACTAGGACTGCTGGAGCCTAGTTTAATCCGGAAGCTGGGACTGTGTTACTCTGTGGGTTTATAAAGGCGATCCCGGGAGGAAAGGTATTGCAGGAGATTTCATGGAACTGGTGCCCAGAACGAACAGTGTGTAACACCACTCTCTCCATGCCTTTCCTAACCAACATCACAGCCAGGCTCCATTTGTTGTTAGTCAATGTCTAATAACTGGCTGTCTTGGGGGGGGGGGGGGTGGAAGCTCTGGTTGGCAGCATTTTCCAATTTTTATAGTGTAAATATTCCCATCATGGTTGATTTCAGGCCACCAAAGTGACTTTGCTGAACACAAAGCTGGGAGTAGATGTGCACAATCTGCTCTCATGAGTTAGATTGAGCTCATCACTGGATCTAGGTCTTCTCATACTGGGACCCTGAGCTGACTTGTTGGGACAAGCAGTGGGGTCTATGGTAGATGATGTTAGGGACTGAAAGCTCAGCATTTGTGTGGGGATGTAAAAAGTTTCCAGGGGAAGAGGATTAGATTGTGGGGAGTAAAAGGCAGCCTCTGGCTGCTCAGGGTATAGAAAACGCTGAGGAAAATATGGTAAGTTCTTGACTCTCTTACAAAGAGAGGAAAAATGTAGTGATAAGATTAGAGAAATGTTACCATTGGGCAATGGAAATGAGGAAATGTGTGATGGGATCATGCGAGCAGGTGAGGATCAAACAAGTGCTAGGGAACAGAGAAAAGCCAGGGTCTGCCAGCCAACTTCAGGCTCAGGAAGAGGTCTAAGGTACATGTCTCCTTCCATTTTTCTGTTTTTACTATCAAGTTGGGGAGTTGGAGATGGATGTGGAGTGTGGGAAGAGGGATAAAAAGATTTTGAGAGAGAAAAAGGATAGGATTGTGAGAACTTTGAGTCCTGAGCCAATGTCCTAGTGGGCCAGGCAGGAGTAATGGCACTTTAGGGTGTTGATGGCTTTATTAAAAAGAATTATACTCAGAAAAATCTTCATGGTGTTTGGAAAGCCAAGAAGGAACTGCTGGAAAACTCCTTGTTTTGCCACACCCCTCACCGCCCCCGCAAAGTAGTAAGGAGAAGCACACGTTAACAAATTGCACTGCAAGGAGTGGGAATGATTCCTTAAAGTTCGAAAAACATTCATGAATTCTTATTTTGAGAATAAATAGGCTCGGGGCTCTCAGACTAGGGGTAGCTGGGCTCTAAGAAATAATGGGTTCAATTCCTCAGGTGCAGTTCAACTTTTTCCCACCAGGTCTGTCACACTGCAACTCCAGTTTTTTTCCATGAGACTAGTGGGACTACAGGTGAAGATGCTCAGTTCACATCAATTAAATCGGAATCATTGAGGAGAGGCCTGCCACTGATGTTTAAAAAGCTATAGAGATGATTCCACTGCATAGCCAGGATTGAAAATCACTGATGTGGAATGGTGGAAGGTTTATGCCAAGATGAAATACAGAGTGAGTTTCAAATAGCTACATATTTTGGTTATTTTATGAATAGTATCTGGCTCATAGTCTCTTAGAAGACCAGACAAGGTTAGGTCTTGTGATCTGAGAGAAGAGTTTCCCATATCTGGAGTAAATTGTGTGAAGCCTGGAGTTCCTAAAGATCAGGGGAGTGGGCATTGGTGGGGTGTAGTAAGGGACATGGGGAGGCCAGGTATTAGTGAAGTGGTGGGTACCAATGTGTTCAGACCCAGCAGGTTTGATTTAAATAGGTGAGTTCTTTGGAACTAACTCTAGTCTCTCTCAGGTATAGACTAGGTATGGTTTAGCAACCTGCCAGGGAGCAGTATCTTCCAATCTCTTCACTCCTGCCCCAGGTGCCAAGGCAACCATCACATAGAAGGCAGAACATACCAGGGGAAAGTCCCTGACAAGTCTCATCAAAGGCTCCAAGGAGAAAGGAGCCCAGGAACAAAGTTGAGAGAATTATAACTTTGGAGATTCCTCTATTGTGCTAAGGACTGAACAGAGGTTGAAAGGGAAGCTGAACACTAGGAGGAAAAAGTCTGTCATAAGTGGGATACGGGATGTGTGAAAAGAGAGTAGCCCTGGACAACGTTACAGATGCTTTGACATTTTAGGGAACATTCTAAGAGGATGACTGTCAGAGATCCTACATTAGAAACATTAGGGAGCTTTTTATTAATGGCTTTATATCCATGTGTATTAATTAGGGATTTCTGCTTCTAGCTACGATGGAAGATGTTGTTGCAGAGTAATGCATAAAAACAATAGAAAAGCCATCTATTTGAAGGCATCAAGAGCTGCCGAAATAGCCAGGACTTGAGGATCCAAGATCCTGGAGAGAAGAGGACCACAGAGAGATGAGCCACTGCTTTGACCCTTAGGGCATTAGCTGACTCTTGGTGTAGGGCAAGAAACTGAGAATCTGGACCAAGTTCTCTGTCAAAAGTCAGAGAAGCCAGCAGAACTTTCAGAAATCTCATGGAGCTGAGGAGATAAAAACTGGAGTTTAGAGTTGCCAAGGAGCCAATATCCCAGACAGAGGTGAAGCACAGAGAAGTTAGCTTGGCACTCGGTGCTTTTTTGACTCAAGACATTTACCAAATTATGAAGCTGCAGAGGGCAAGAGGCTAAGGAAGCAAGTAGAAAGCCACTGAAAAGTAGACTAGAGTTTTCAGAAGTCCCATAATACAGAAGGAAAAAATCTTTGAGTTTAGTACTTGCCAACAAGGGAGAGTCCTAGTAGACCCCTCAGGTTCTAAGTTACTGAAGGCCTACATCCTAGGGGTGGGAGGGAACCAGGGGGAGACTGAGCCTTACAAATACCGAAACTCACTTCAAGTCAGCTTAGTCCCTGATTGGGTTAAGGTGAATTCTGTACCCCCACAGTGCCTATTAGAAGATAGGGTGACCCTCTCTAGAGAAAGATAGCATGATTCGGATTGTCTACAACCCTTCATATACAATTTCCAGCATTTCAGTAAGAAATTACCAGGCATACCAAGAAATAGGACCAAAAGAATAAAACCCAGACAATAGTAAACAGACTAACAGATACTAACAGTGCCATGTGGGCCATACATTTCCATTCCCCAGCATTTCCGCCCCCATCCTCCATCTCCTGCCCCTGCCTTCCAGACCTGGACAGCCTAAGTGTCTCTCCATCCCCTCTTCAACTCCAACCCTCACAAGGCCAAATGCAATCAGCCAGGGTCCCAAGCCTTCTGCCAAAGTGGCTGGGGAACCTTTCCCGTAGCCTGGGTGTGGGGCTTTACAATGAGTCTTTGTCTCCTGTATTTTTTTCCTTGTTTGTGGACGTTTCCATGGCAATCATCAAGCAGGCCACTAGGATACCTGCCTGAGAAGCCACCAGACACTCTCAATATTGATCAGTGCTTCAGTTCAGCAAAGGGCAGGCAACAAAAAGCCCTGGGTCAGTTTGGGTTCTCTAGTAAGCAGATACCAAGATGGAGTTAGGAGTAAAAGAGGTTTATTGAGGGTTAACACCTGTGAACGATAAAGACCGAGGAAACAGCATTGGGCAGGGAAGTCTCCAGACATTGATGCATATCTGACACTTGTGAAAGGAAAGACGGACAAAAGCAGAGCTATGCAGGCTGTGACGTGGATCTGAAAGTCTCGGCCAATCTAGGGGACAGCTGGAGAAAAAAGATGGCCCATTAGAGAAATCCTGCAAAGGACTGAACAGGCCAGGCTGTAGCATTCTCGCTGTGTTCAGTCATTGGCTAGAGACTGCCTCAGCAGGGTATGGTCTTGGCTCAAATACTGCAGCAGGTCTTGCAGGCACTGTAGCTGGAGGCTGTCAGCTAACTCTCCTCACAGCTGAAAGGTAAGTTCTTTGATGAAGGGCAAATTGAGTAGTGTCCCTTGCTGCCACAACCTCTAAGCCTTTCTAACCACCAGAAAAATGCCCAGCATGGTGGTATCTAGGCAGGTATCACCTAGTGACACTTCCAAGACAGGGTTTGCAAGTTGGGCTGGTTTCCTCTGCCTTACAAGGAGTAGGAGTGAGAATGGCTCCCACCCTGTGCTGTCGTATTTTTCTCTTCAGACATTAGCCCGAGTTTCACACTCAGTTGTGATATATATACTGAATATGCTTCTCCATGTTTACCCTTGGTTCTTGAAGCCTTCCAGCCAGGGAGGTAAGGAAATAAGATGCTAACAAGACATACAATGAGTGGGCACATATATACACTGGGTGTATGGGCAGCTAAGTCTCCTTCAGGCTTGGCTCTAAGAATGTACAACACAGCAATTATGCTACTCACTGCCACTTGTGGAGTGCCCGTAATTCTAATATCATAATAGTTAAGAATCATAAAGGCCTGGTTTTGAATCCTGTTATTGGCCTTAGACAAGTGACCATCTCTCCGAGCCTCAATTTCCTCATTTGAAAAATGGTTGTGGCAATAGTATCTATTTCCTAAGGCTATTGTGAGGTCAAATGAGGTGATAATGCATGTGAGGTGCTTAGCATAGCCTGCCATAGAAGTTCCCAATGATGGTTACCTATGTTGTTACTATGTGACAGGGACAGTACTGCTGTTATTTAATTCAAGCCTCATAACCTTGCAACGTAAGTATTATCATCTCCCTTTTATAGATGAGGAAGTGGAAGTTCTGGTAGAGGATTAATAAATTGCTAAAGGATCGCACAGCTACCAATTGGCAAGTCTGCAATTCACCTCCAGGTCTCTTTGACTCCAGAGTCCAGACCTTTTAGTTCACACCACACTACCTTCTAGAGTTTTCCTAGGCTGCTGCCAAAGGGGCTCTGCAGGCTAATAAGTGGCATGGGGCAGAAATGGGGTTTGGGAGTGTTTTCAGTCTTCTGTCAACTAGGTGTGAGAGCAGCAGTGGAATGAAAGCCATTATTACAGTGAACAGAAGTCAAAAGAACGCATAATCAGTAAGATATTTGAGTGGTTATATGCGAGGCTAATTTATATTCCACGGTAAATGATACATATGAGTTCACCTTCTGGCAAGGTATAGTTTTAGGGGTACCAAAGGTCCCTGTGATCTTCAAATCAAACTCCTCCCATCCCTCACACACAAAATATATGTCTGAAGAGCCAAGACGAGCGAGATATTGGAGTTATGGTAGTGTTGCAGCTGCTTCCAGACAAAATGCAACCACCCCAAGAGACAAAAGCCCATCCCCTCCAGAGCGAGCTTATGAGTTAACAAACTTAACTTCAAAAAGGAGGGTGGGGCCTGAGGATATTACTCTGTAGGCAGAGAAGTTTGGAGCTGGGAAGTGGGATTTGCGGGGAGGGCAGGATAGGTCTAATCTACAAGAAGCATAACAAGGTAGGGCCCCAGAAGGATAGGAGAAAGGGACACATGGAGGAAAGAGGTCACCTCGTCCCTAGTTTTACCACTGATCTCCCAGAGATTTGTGAGTGTATGTATTTTTTTAGCTACATCTCTCATTCTAAGGTGAAGGGCTTCCCAGCCACCATGCCTTCCCTCCCAGAGAGATCATTAATTTCCTCTCCAAGGGAGGTTATATTTTCTGGTTTCTCTCCCCTACTTTCTCCCCTTTTATTTTCAGATGTTTTGAAGCAATATTTCCCCAACTGTCCCTCCCTCTTCCCCCAACTACTTTCTCCTCTGTCCCCTTCTCTGGCCCTTTCTCCAGCAACATCCAAAACCAGTGAATTTTTAGCTGAGATTGGGCCTGGATCATTGGGAATCTTGGGTGCCACAGATGGACAGATGAGCTTAGCAGAGAAATGGTTCCGAAAGGATCTTTCATAAGTGACACAAAAGGGTCAGGGCCACAAAGAGCTTGTTGGCCACCTCAGGCAGCTCAGGACTCCAAGGCAAACAGCAGCATCTGTACTTGGTAAGTGTTGCAAACTCCTCTTGCTGATTTCCTGCCCTTGAGTGAGAGATTTGGAATCAATAATGTTACAGTCCATTTTTTCCCCTGGTCACAGAAAGACTTCTCAAAAACACATTTGCAAATTGCTATCCTTGCTTCCCTTTAAGATTCCCCTGAATCTCTTTTTATGGTCAAATAGCCATCTCTATCAATGTAATTTTAGTCTTTTTGCGGAGCTTGATAAGTCTCATAAAGGCAGTGGCAGGATTTAGAATGAGTGTCTGCTTGTGGACGGCAGTCCCTATCAATTGATTTTACCCTGGGGAGACGGAGAAGCCAATTATCAAGCCAAAAAATATAACTATTGTATTTGTGCAGTACTTTACACTTCTCAAAATATTCTCACATTTGTCGTCATTTGATCCTCACAACCACCTGGTGGGCCAGATAGGACAAATCTCCATTCAACAGCTGAAGAGAGGTCCAGAGTAAGTGAATCGCCTAAGGTCACAAAGCACATCAGGGGCAGAATGTCCTTAGAATACAGGCGTCCTTTGGATCTGACACCAGGATTTACAGCTTAGAGACCACCACAGCCCTTGTTAACCCGAGGGGGCTCATACAGAGATGTGTGGAGTGTTCAAGGAGGGAGAGAAAGGAAAAACACATGAAATTGACTTAAAATAGACTGAAATACAGTTTATGTGGTATCCAACCATGTTCAAAAGTGGTTCCGCTGGAATGCCTTCTCCGTTCTCCGCTTGGACATCTGAAACAGGGCAGCCTCCTGCCTATTTCAACTCCTTTTTATTGCCGCACATCCTATTCCCAGATTCTACCTAAAAACTAACTTCAAGAGTTGCTTTTGAAGCTCTGAACTTGAGGTGCAAGATAAGGAATGGGAGGAAAAGAGTGCTGCCCTTCACGGCCCTCCACGAATATCCCTGAGGAGGAAGTTTTTGATCATTTCTAAGTCTAGGTGACATCACGGACATATGGCACCACTTTTTGGAAGCCTAATTCTTCACCCCCACTAGAAAGTGATAGTGAAAATATTATGCTTCCTCTATTTCTCTGTTTTCCAAACTGCTAGTACAATCCATTAGGAAGTCATAAAAACCAATTCACCAGGCTATGACCAGCATTTTCAAAACAAATTAATAAAGGGGCCAGCCCGGTAGCCTAGTGGTTAAGTTTACATGCTCTGCTTTGGCGGCCCAGGGTTCACTGTTTTGGATGCCAGGCTCAGACCTACACACCGCTTATCAAGCCATGCTGTGGCTACATCCCACGTATAACAAATAGAGGAAGATGGGCACAGATGTTACCTCAGGGACAATCTTCCTCAGCAAAAAGAGAACAACTGGCAGCAGATGTTAGCTCAGGGCTAATCTTCCTCACCAAAAAAAAAAAAAAAGTGAAATAGAAAATGCTAGAAACACATTGCAAGTAGTAAGCATGAGTTTTATTTTGGACATAAAATTTCTGTTAGTTGTATTTATGCATCTGTATGGTGGCTTTTGACATTTTACAGTTTTTACAGTGGATTAGAGCGAATCTTTTGAAAGCCACTAGAGGTTGCATATACCTCAATCCCAGATTTAGGCTGTATCCTGACTCTCCATCTGACACGTTATTCCAACAACAGTCTACATTTCCCTTTTAGTACTTCTCTAGGAAGCAAGACTGACAAATATATATAGCCCACTGATAGTCACTGAGAAATCTTTTGTGCAGAAAGCTGCATTTGGCAAAGAAGGGCAAATATTTTATTAATAGAATACAGCAGTGTTTGGTAGTAAGTGTTTTGATGAAATAATTTTATTGTCCAGAGCCAACTGTTAAATCAAAAAACCAAACATGCCTTACCATTTCCCCCTAAACGTGTGCTAAGGTTAGGTTAAAGCTTGTCCTTTCTACCCTATATTAAATAATATTACAACAAAAATCAGCAAATCAAGTTCTCCTCTATCAAACTTCCTGCCTAATTTCAGACAAGTCACTTCAGCAATATTCCCGAATGAAAGAACTCGGTACTTTCTTGGTTTTTATTTGACTTCTTGCTTCTTTCCCAAACGCTGCACTCACCCTTAACCTCATTGGGACTATATTTTTAGACACACGATACATTACTAGGTAATTTTCCCAAAATAGGAAAATGTTATGCCTCCAATCACCCAAGAATATGCATGCTTAGTGTCTGTGGCTCATCCAGCCATATGAGCTAGCCACGAAATACAAACAACTTGATGACAGAGTTCGAGTCATGAGTTTCTAGCCTCTTAGGCATACAGCCTTTCACTTCCATTAATGCCTACCAAATTTAGACCTAAGTAACTCCTAACCATTTTTATCTAGGCAAAATTCATTACTGTATTCAATCACTCTAAGAAGCCAATGATTGCAAGACTCAGCAGTATTTTATGTACCCCTCGGAAAAGAGAAAAAGCCAATTAAACTATGATTTGGCATCAATTTATGATCCATACCAATTTCAGGGGTATTAAATTGTGAAAAATATGTGCATCTTTGAAGAGATGAAATACGGTAGCTGGATTTCAAGGGCTGTTGCCTCTTCTCACTCCTCTCCAAGTGTCTGTTGACATATTTTTAAAGTAGAATTAAAGTTACAGGGACCATTCCTTCTGGAAATCAACTGTCTTTTGGTTTCACTGCCTACTAAATATAGCATTTTGGCTAGCTTCTCAAGGTTAAAATTTCCAACGTCTCACCAGAAACTTCACTGCTGCCCCAAACAGGTGATCTCAGCAACGTGAATATTTGGTAGGAAAAGAGGAAGAATAAAGTGGGCTAGTGAAAAGACCAAGTCCAAGTTGTCAACAATTGTTGTCAATATTCTCACTTTTTTTTAAATTTGAAAAACCTTACATTGTAAAGAAACAACTACCTGTTCTGGAGACTTAAAAAAAATCAAAAGACCTTAAAAACAAGCTTAGGAAAACTTGTCACAAGGCAGATTTTATTTTTTTTCAAGTTACAAAAATATGTGCATGTCAAAAATAGTCTAGTCCGTATAAGAGTAGTTCCAGCCATTTCAAAGTTATACAGTTTGGAAAAAGCAGTTCATATACAAGTCTTAAACCACACAACTCATGAATAGTATACAACCACTCAATTCATTTATTGCTAATTATATGCAGCTTTTACACGAGACTGTTCTCCATACAGGAAAGGGCAGTGTTTGGGCACTCTGTTGCTGTGAAAACTGTGGTTTTAAAAAGCCAATCCAAAATTAGAATAAGCTCACTCCTAGTAGAATAACGTGTAAGTTTTGATCAGTACTACAAGGTGTAGTCAAATTTCAGTTCCACCTCCTTCTCCTATTTAATTCTATTTTGTTAATATATCAGAAATATAACGTTTAGTTTGGGGCAAGAGTAAATGAATTACTGGTTTTCAAATTAAGTGATAAGAAACATTAACTTTGAGTTGCAATATAGAAACAAAGCTGGCCTATCTAGCTTAAAAGCATTAAAACAGTAAGTTCAAGAATGGAAAAACGTTTGCAGTTTAACCAGAAACCCAAGCTAGCTCTTTAGACGTTGAGACATAAAATGAATTAATTTGTTCTTTTGAAGTTTTGGGCTCATGAAGATCTGCTGTTCTCTATTTTTTCTTTAAAAAGACAGAGAGAGCCACAGAACAGGAACATGTTTTAAACAGATCTATTTTCTCAATGCCATATGGAAGAACGAATCACAAAACTAAATAATTTTTACTTCAAATAAGTAAAAAAAAAGGATCATGCAGTTGACAGTGTAAAACACAGGAAACAAATCACTTACCTGGGCTGGGGGGGTGGGGGGGGGTAACGCATAGGAGACTTTTGGCCTGAAGTTCACACGGAAGACTTAGAAGTTAAGGGTGTCCCAAAGAGATAGCAATGGCTTTGTTTCCAACTTTCCTGTCAGACCCTGCTGCAGGGTCAGGCTTATTGCTGACATTTTACCCCCGTAAGTTATGGAATAAATTGAGATGTATACTGGTGATAAACATGAGGTGAACTGGGAAAACCTTTAAAAATCATTCTTAGAACAAAAGTGACAAGCATGACCATTTGGCAAGGATACTTAGTACCTTAATGACTTAAATCCTAAAAATAGGCTACATTTTTAGGAGGTAGAAAAGTACCAAAAATTTACCATGTGGCCACCCCTCTTAACTTCTGGCCAACCTTGGATCTCTACATTTCTCACTCCTCATTCTCCCATTAAAGCTATTAGTCCCGCTACCATCCATTACCGAAAGTTACAGACCTGGAGCTGCCAAGAAAAAGCTTTCTAAGTTTGGCTTTTAAGCCACTGAGTGTATCCAATACTCAGGTACCAACTGAGAACATTTTACCCCTCTCTAGTAGATTACTTCACTTCATGAGAAAACATGCCAACATACAAACATTACTTAATATGAAAAAAGACTACTGAACATCTCTACACGTGATTCGAACACATCAGAGTACTTATGCAAACCTAACTTAGTAACGTTTTCATTGAACTGATTTGGAAAGACCTTATGTTAAAAGTACATTAACAGTGTTTACTGAAAATAGGTATGTATTCTACTACAAAATTAACCTAATAACAAAAAAATGCTTCACTTCCTCCCAGAGAGTGATGTTGTGCTGATGTCCCATAGAGAGTATTATAAAAGGATTTTATTTTTGCAGTAGGCTGGGCTCACAGTGAGTATGTTAGTACAGAAGTCATGTGTTTAATATTACTATAAGAATGTCATTAATGAAATGTATATAAGGCATGTAAAAAATTAGCATTAAAGCTCTTAAGGGCGACGATTTAAACCAGCAGCTGCTAGAAAAGGTGCTGCTAGAACAATAAAAAAAAATTAAAGAAACTTGGTTTCAGCACATACTAGTTTATAGTGCTTCTGCAGTGAAATGAATTAACTCACATAAATTTCTGTTGCTGCTATTAATGGACCCAAGGAGAATGGAATTTTTCCCCCTTTAACTGCTAGCCCAATCTTGAAAACGGAAGCAATCACTTGCAATCTTCCACACAGTGTTGTTAGGAGTAGACTGAGCAGTCAGCAGGAAGGTCTGGTTGAAGAAGTGTTGTTTGTTGCCATCAAACTTCACAGTTCCACTGGTCACAACAAGAACTGTAGTCTGGGCCTGAGTAGCTTGCTCTTCACCCACACACAGAAAGAGAGGAGGTCAGTTTCTATCTTTAAATAAGCAGATTTTCAGGCTTAAACTATATTGCTTACAATTTAACACTAGAAAAAGTTTCATAAACTTCCCTTACCTTGAGCATAATCTTGAGTAAGCACAGCCAAAGGCAGAAAATTAAATAATCACTTCAAATATATTAAAATTATTATCAGTACAGAACGATTTTGCGTACTCTAAAGTTCCAAAATAAAGAGCTTATATCTAGCATAGGACCATTTGGTTTCCGTATTTATTAATGTTTCATTGGGTTTCTAACAGAGGTTTTTCATATTTTGCTTCTTAAGCTATTGTTCTTTCCAAAAACTGTAACGGGAAAAAAGTCACCCTCAACTACTACATAAGACACTTAGGACCCCACCTAGAGGTTAATCTTACAAACTGCATCAATCGACTTTGATTCAAATTCTGTCTTGCCAAACCCATCCTTTCACATAACAAATTTCTTCTGTGAAATTTTAATAGGTTGTAAGATAATCAAACACGTTAATCAGAGGTATAATTTTTCTCTGGAGACATTTCAAGGCACAGAAGACAACTATTTATTTAAGGAAAAAATATAATTGTTCCTCTCCATCAACAATCACATTTAGTCTCAAACTTCTAACCTAACTTTTAATAAGCCATCATCACACGATCCACCCAAACCTCCTAGCGCTCCTCTGCAGTGAGACACATCTAAAGGAGACCCCAAGTCTGATTTGACAACTGAATTTTTCATAACATTTAACTTGCTCAAAAAGGTAATTACTTCTACCTCTAAAAGCTGCTTGCTGCTTTTGGTGCTAAAGCTCCGTGCTCACTAAAGGAAAACAAAGGAAGTACCTTAAAAGATCATGATCTTACCATGAACTGGTTGGCAATCTAACATATTGACCTGGAACTCACTAGAAGGCAACATCTCAAAAAAATTGTTTAGAGCTTCCAGCCCTGTAACAACATTTCCATTCCATATTAAAGTGGCCTTGTCCAAATACAGCCTGGTTAGTGCCTAAAAAGAACAAAAAAAGGAAAGACTTTTGTTTCTGGGTATGCATTTTATAGAAATGGGTTGAAAAGTTACAGGTGATATATACACATTTTCACAGTTCTACCTCCATCACTACTCCCCTTGCCCCCTCCCCCTGGAAGACAACACAAACAAAGTGTCTGCCTTATAATCTTGGCCTTAAATAGCTATCACCCTACTCTTAATAAACTAGGCAACTAAATATTTTTTTCATATTTCACTTTAGCCAGAATGAGAAAACTTTGCATTCAAACTGGAAGAGAGTTTTAAAGTTTTGCCTTCTATATTAAAATGAATTAAATGATCACAGGTTTCAAGCACATGCAGCCCCAAATCAGTTTTAGTCCCCCTCTCTTTTCTAATTCTGAATGAAGTTGTAAGTTAGGCCCTACCTGTTCACTTCAATCCTAATGTTTATAGACACGTGAGTCATTTAAGGTTTGAACCAGTTAATGTTGTATGGGTTAGGAAGAATTAGTTCCTTTTACTGCTATTCGAATAGCATATTTAGTTCAAAAGAATCACAAGTACTTGCTACAGCAGAGTCTTCAATAAGTAAGTTAAGGCCCAAATAACACCAAATTCAACAGGTAACTCTGTAGTCACGGGAGTTAGTCACAGGAGTTCAGTGTGTCACAGGATACATTATTTGCTTAACTCTAAAATTTAACTTGGTTTAAAAGGCAACACATATCTTGACTCTGGAAATGAACTATGTTGCCTTTTTTGCTACTTTATTTTTGAAAGCAGCAAGGTACAATAAAAATCCATTGTCACATTCCTTGCCCCTGTCCCATGTCATCAAACATCAGTACCAGGAACTTCTTTCATCTTTTGCCTTAAAAAATAGGTTTTTAAAGATATTAACTTCTGTACCTGCAGCATAGAGAAAATTCTCTCAAACACATTAGTCCTATGCTAATAAGAGACCTAGGCAAGACTCAAGCACATACTGAAATAATTACTTAAAAGACATGGCTCAGGGATAAATCACAACGAAGAAAGCTGACGAAGTGAGAACTTGTTCTGCTCAAGACCGAAAGTATCCAAGCCGTGTGGATTGTGTTTGTGCATGCCAGCTATAGCTGTGAGATTTAATCAGAAATTATTAATACCGGAAATTAAAGGCGCAAATCAGGGAACATCCCCTGTAATGGCAGACCCCTTCACCAGCACTAATACAATTTTAACCATATTGGTTAAATGGTGGGACTAAGAAAAGGTAACATATTTAAGTAAACATATTTCGGGCCCCATGTTAAAAGCAGTATTTAAATTAATTCCCACTTACCACCCTAAAAGTAAAATGAAGTTTAGAGAGGTTAGCAACTTGCCTAAGGTCACAGAGCTAGTAAAGGCAGAGCTATGATTCCAGAGCCCACAGTTCCATTAATACCATACCAATCCTTCCATAAGCAATACACTTTTAAAAAATGAATCCACACGGGCCAGCCTGGTGGCGTAGTGGTTACGTTCACATGCTTTGCCTTGGCAGCCCAGGTTCCCAGGTTCAGATCCCGGGCACAGACCTGGCACCACTTGTCAAGCCATGCTGTGGTGGCATCCCACATAAAATAGAGGAAGATTGGCACAGATGTTAGCTCAGGGCCAGCCTTCCTCACAAAAAACAGAAAAAACAAACCAAGTCCACAGCTATCACTTATGCAAGTCAGATGAATGGCTGGTTCAAAAAAGAACGCATTTAAGAAAGAGCAAAGGAGTCTGTAACACTCACCCGTCTTCTTTTGTCCATTGTCTCATAGTAAATATTGACAAATTCCTCAGCAGCTCTACATGCCTGGTCTACGTAAGTTTTAAAATCCTACAAGAAAAAACTCATAAGTGTATTATCACCACCCCTCCAACCGCTCACAAACACAAAACCACCAAGAAAAGTTATTGATTTCATCTTGTAGCTCCACACACAGTCCACATTCTTCCATATA
Organism: Equus przewalskii; assembly: GCF_037783145.1. Taxonomy (NCBI): domain Eukaryota; kingdom Metazoa; phylum Chordata; class Mammalia; order Perissodactyla; family Equidae; genus Equus; species Equus przewalskii. The sequence goes on along the minus strand of NC_091863.1, from coordinate 88,041,297 downwards.
AATTAGGACATTTTAAAATTTAGGACTCAAATATTTCCAATTTTTGAATTTTTCACTATTTTTAGGTACATATCTTTAGAACATACTCATCCTTCATTAGTGAATTTTTTTCTCTCTTCATACATAAATTTATAATCTTTGCCCGACAACTGGTACTTTAAGTACTTTTGGCTTTCAATATTTTCCAAAACATTGACTTTAATAAAAATGATGTGGTCTGAATCTTAAAAACAAAAGGGGGGGGGGGCGGGACTGCCATTGAATAAGTTAGGCAAGCGCTGAGTTCTCAAGTGAAAATTTATGACCTCGCTCAAAAGCTGTTGAATGGGAAAAAAAACAGGATGAGAATAAAGTTCAAGAAACTACTTGAAAAACCAGGTACTTAGGAAACTTCCTCGCAGTATGTAAAAATTCACCGGCGTTTGTAAAAAATGGTAAAACCGAAGAAAACGCTGTTGGGGTTTTCTCCTGCAGGAAAATTAAATACCTCCTTTCCCAGCCATTTACCAAGCCCAGCCTATCATTTGAATTTTTGTCTCAGGTGATCGAAAGTTATCTAGAGAGGGAGCTAATCGAGCAAAGGAGACTGCAAACCATCAACAACAGACCCCAACATTCCCGCCTCTCGCTCGCTCTCATCCCAGGGTCCTTCCTAGGATCTGAAAGGGAGCGCACGGCCGCCGGGGGCCGGGGGTCGGGACAGCAAGGATGGAGAGGGGCTGCAGCGAGAGCGCCAATCCCTCAGTCGCCCCGTGACCACGTGACGCACAGCCAGCCCGGCCCCGCGTCCCTCCCCTCAGCCGCCCAAGCCCCGGTGCCCAGGAACCCTGCCGCGGCCCGGGCACTCACCACAGACATGGCCATCTGGGAGCCCGAAGCAGCCTGTTCAGGCAGTGGCCGCGTCACTACGTCCTCACGTGTCCGGCTCCCCGAGCTGCGGGAGGACCAAATATTTAGGAAGACAGCGAAACCCGCCAAACGCACGGAATTTTCTGCCCGCCCATTCTCTCCCGGAAGTAGCTCGGTCCGTTGTTAAAAGCACCCCGATGTTCCAACCTTGAGTGCACATTCCTTCAGTTCCGACCCTTCAATGCCTTCTGTATTCACTTGTTTGATACTTAGTTTGGAAGGAAAAAAAAAAACTTTGCTTTTGTAAACTGGATACTCTAAAGAAAGTATCCATTTTTGCAACGACGCGCCCTGGGCAAAGAACAAAAACAACTATTTAAACGGTCCAATAGGGGGACTTCTTTGCTCCAGGAGGCGGGGCCAAGACTAGCTGAAGACCAATGAGAAACGCCATGAGAGAACTACCGGCTCTCTGGCCTACAGGAAAAATGGGTGGAGCTTGAGAAAAGGCGCGCAATCGTATTGCGCATGACTGACAGAAAACGACTTCGAGTTCTGGAACGTTGTGGAAGAATGGATCCTAACTGAATTAAACCCCAAAGTCGCAGTAGTATTCCTACAATTATTCACTATTTGGTGAATAATATTTGGCAGCCCCTCAAATGAAGACTAGTCTACAGCGCCGTTCACCACCTTCCCAAACCTACTAACAACTGCAACCTACTAAAAACATTTAAAATTTTGTTGAGCAGTAACTACAAGCAAAGTACCTTTCTAGGCATTTTAACCCATATTCACTTCCTACTTACAATAACACTATCAAGTAATCACCTCCATTTTAGAGTTAAGACACAGACTCATTAAGTAACCTGCTTAGGGTCACAAACTATCTGGGGTTCAAGCTCAGCAGTTTTTAACCACTGACTTCACTCCCCAGCATCCTTTAAAACCGCTCATCTCAAAGCCCCCAAGAACTTCTGGGCGGTCAAATCAATTAGCCGTCCCCATGGACTTACCCTGAGTGGCTGCGTCCTGGCCGCTCGTGAAAATAGTCGCTCCTTTCACGGCGTCTTCTCCAGTCTTCCCAGTGTCCTCTGAATCTCCTCATACTTTCAACCTTAATTTCCCCCCCGGTTCTCCTTCCTTTAGCCCAGCTCTAGCTACAGCTACCTCCCCTGGTATCCTCTTTCCTCGGCTGCGCCCCCTTTTATGGACGTCGCTTCCGGGGTGTCTCCCCTTTAAAAGCTCCCTGCCCTCGCGTGATCTCAGTTGCTCTCGTATGCTAATAAAGCTCAATGACGCCGCTCCAGCCCACGCCTCTTTTCTGAGCTCCAGTTCCACGTACAGAATTTGGTAACGTGCGCGCCGGAATGCGCAACAGGCTTTTCAAACTCGTATAGTCCCAAGTTTAAACTCATTATTTCCTCTATGCTTCTGATGTTCCATATTCTTTCAATCCTCTATGCTTGAATTATTGGAATCTTTTTATTTTTCAGTTCCCAGCCCCCCATCATTATAATTCATTCGTTCATTCAACGAATATTTACTGAGCGCATACTATGGGCCAGGCATTATGCAAAGTTTGGATATAGAGTGGTGAACCAAATATACATGATCCATACCTTCGTGAAGCTCACAATGTAATGGGAGTACTAGACAATAAACAAAACATTAATGAATTGCAAAGGAATTCCAAGTAACTTGCTCAGTGCTACTCGTTCTTTAAAACATCTGTCTGTCTCTCTCTCCTCTCTTTCTCTCTCTCCTCTATACACAAACTTTGATGGCTCTATTCTCATGTTTCCAGAATTTTCCTATTCAAAGACCTGCATTGGCCTGGTCTCACTTTACCTTTCCAGACTTCTCTCCCATTATTCACCAATATTGGCAAAGTTAACTACTACTGTTGCCAAAAAGGACTTATATTTACTGCTTTATAGGTGATTTCTTTTCTCTTTTTTGTGATTTCTTTTCTTGATTGAGAGTTTAGAATGTGTCTGGTGTTATGATTTCATTGAATCCTCACAACCTCTGGAGAGGGAAATATTACTATCTAGATTTTTAAGAATTTAAACTGAAGTTCAAAGAGGTTAAGTAAGTTGGCCAAATGATACAGCTAGTGGAGCTCCAATTTCAACCCACAACTGTCTGACCCTAAAGTCTTTGCTCTTAGGAAACCTGCTATATAAGCATTTGCTTATATGTTCTTGTTTTGGAATGTTTGTTCCCTCTATTTCTACCTGCCCTTCAGGAACCAGGGCAGGTGCAGCCTTCTCGGTGAAGCCTTCTCTCATTTCATGTCCCGTAAAACCCAAAGGATATGACCTATCCTACGGCTATGAGGAGTGGCTGCTGGTGTGGGGCAATAGTGCTGGGGACTAGAGGAGTGTTGGGAGTATTGAAAGGGACAGCTGAGGGGCTGGCCCCGTGGCCGAGTGGTTAAGTTCGCGCGCTCCGCTGCAGGCGGCCCGGTGTTTCGTTGGTTCGAATCCTGGGCGCGGACATGGCACTGCTCGTCAGACCACGCTGAGGCAGCGTCCCACATGCCACAACTAGAAGAACCCACAACGAAGAATACACAACTATATACCGGGGGGCTTTGGGGAGAAAAAGGAAAAAATAAAATCTTTAAAAAAAAAAAAAAAAAAAAGGGGCTGGCCCCGTGGCCGAGTGGTTAAGTTTGCGCGCTCCGCTGCAGGCGGCCCAGTGTTTCGTCGGTTCGAATCCTGGGCGCGGACATGGCACTGCTCGTCAGACCACGCTGAGGCAGCGTCCCACATGCCACAACTAGAGGAACCCACAACGAAGAATACACAACTATGTACCGGGGGGCTTTGGGGAGAAAAAGGAAAAAATAAAATCTTTAAAAAAAAAAAAAAAAAAAGAAAGGGACAGCTGAGCTTGAGGTGGAAAGAAGGCTCAGAGTGTTCCACTGAATGTTTGCACAAAATTCTGTGCACTTTTACTGATGTGGTACAAGGGTGTGAGGCTAGGTAAACTGGTGGTGTAGAAAACTATGTTAGGCTCTGGTAGGTCAGGGCAGTGGATTTCAACTATATGTAAACTATGCTTAGGGGGACAAATGGGAGCCAGGTGAATAAGACACAGAATTGTTCTTCACCAGATAACTACACGTGTGTGGAAAGTGGGGAGAGTGACTAGGAAGGGTGTGAAAGGGCTTTGCTTGGAACAGAGAATGGCATCTTGGTAAAACACATTGTTGGCACCAGTCTGGGTTCAAATCCTGGCCATGCCACCGAGTAGTTCTTGGCTACTGAGTAGTGACCTTGGCTAAATTTTCTAACCATTCCTTGCCTCAATTTCACAATCTGTTGAACGAAAATAATAATATTCATACATATTTTATAGCATTGTTGTGAGAATTAAAAGAGTCAGTGCCTGTCATACAGTCCCTGCTTGAGGACTATTATTTTCCTACTTATGGCAAAGGAGATTATGCAGCCACCTATTTGAGGATATGAAGCTGGGACAGATTCGATAACTTTTAGTGTATTGAGAGGCATCAGTACAGTTCAAGAGAGAGTTGGAGGCCTGGGATAGCAGACTGTAGGAGCAATAAATTGGGTTGATTAGGATTCCTCGTGGCTGTGCTGTGTAGACCTAACGGAATTAAAGCTGTTCAGAGTTACCAACATCCCTGTCTGAATCTTCACCTTGCTCTGGACTTGAGAAGAACTAGTCTAGAACAATCAGCGAAGTGATCTGAGCAGTCAGCCCCTTGCTCTCAGGTTTCTAGCTGGCAACGAGCCTGTTCACATTAAGTCTCATGCTCTACGAACTAAGTTATCCGGGCGTCTTTGACCTGTTCACATTAGATAGTGCTGTTAAAAACAGCTTTATTGAGATATAATTCACACGCCATACAATTCACCCATTTAAGGTGTACAGTTCTGTGTTTTTAGTATATTCACAGAGTTATGCAAACATCACCACAAAATGTTGGAACAGTTTCAATGCCCCGAAAAGAAACTCCCTTCCCATTAGCAGTCAGTTGCCATTCCTCTTTCACTTTTGCTCCTGGCGCCACAAATCTACTTCCTGCTTCTATGGATTTGGCTATTTTGGACATTTCATATAAGTGGAATCATACAATATGTGGTCATTTATGTCTTAACATAATGTTTTCAAAGTTCATCCATCTTGTAGCAAGTATCAGTACTCCATTCCTTTTAATTCCAGAATAATATTCCATTGTATGGATATGTCAAATTTTATTTACTTGTTCATCCATTTATGGACATTTGGGTGGTTTCCATTTTTTGGCTGTTATGAATAATGCTTCTATAAACATTTGTGTACATGTTTTTGTGTGGACGTATGTTTTCATTTCTCTTGGATGGATACCTAGGAATGGAATTGCTGGGTCATATGGTAACTTATGTGTTAAAAACAAAATTAAACTGTGTAAATTTTGAAGACCTTATTGGCTTGATTCAATGATTCATGAATCAGGCAGCATCCAATCTAGCAGATAGAAAGGAGCTCTGAGGAGCTGTGCAAAATGAAAGACTGTTATAGACAGAAGGGAGCAGGAACAAGGAAGTCATACTAAGCAAAAAGTGGGTTGGTTAATGCAAGGTTAATTTCCTTTAGGGGATGGCAGAGGTCTATCAGGCAGATCACCTAACTAATACTGATCAGGTGATTCCTGATTGACTCTTTTAAGATTCCATTTCTGGGCAAGCCGAAACCGTAATTAAGTTAAGTCTTGGTTTGGTGATGTGGAGCTCAGCATAAGTGACTCCATGTTGGGCCTGTTGTCTTGTTTTAACATGTTTAATGTTTTATGGAACTGCCAGACTGTTTTCGACAGTGGCTGCACCATTTTACATTTCCTCAGCTATGCACGAGGGTTCCAATTTCTCCACATCCTCACCAATACTTGTTATTGTCTATCTTTTTTATTATAGCCACCCTAGTGGGTGTGAAGTGGTATCTTATTGCGGTTTTGATTTGCATTTCCCTGATGCCTAATGATCTTGAGCATCTTTTCATGAGCTTATTGGCTATTTGTGTATCGTCTTTGGAGAAGTATCTATTCAGATCCTTTGTCTATCTTAAAAATTAGGTTGTCTTTTCATTATTGCGTTTTAAATATTCTTTATATATTCTAGATACAAGTCTCTGATCAGATATATGATTTGCAAATATTTGGACTCATTCTGTGGATTGCCCTTCAATACTGTGGAGCTGTGGCGAGGGGTATGTGAATAGGTGAGTAGGTCAAGTTACAACATTACAAACCCTGCTGTCCTTGTGGATGTTCAGCAGTTTTTCTTTAATAAATGCTCCTCAGATTTTTGCAAGTGTTTGCTTAATTTCTAGTGTTCTGAAAAATTTAGTTTTGACAATTCTTGCCAGTGTTTTTATTGCTTTCATGAAGGGATGGATTTACAGAGATCCTCACTCTGCCATTCCAGAACCTCAGCCTAGAGAGTACTTTTGTGTATCTTTTAGAAGGCATTATTATAGTCTGCCTTTAATGATTTATACATTTATATTCTTTAATAAATTTTAAGTTCCTGGGGCTAACATTATGTGTTTTTCATATATTAAACACGTACTTATATGACTGGTGCTGAGTAAAAACCGTAAACAAAGTAGGTGGTTAAAAGTGAATGTCCAAATGAAATTTCCTCCTCCTTTTAGCTTGTCTTTATCCCCATTCTGAATCTATTTTGAAGGAAGTGAAGGTGTGAACTAATTTCTTGTAAAGGGAACTTCTTCTTCCTGTCATGATAGAAGTGAGAGAATAATCCATTTTCACCTCATTACCTTTCAATTGCCTCCTCTATGGTGCATTCACAAGTCTTATCTTCAGGGGAGAACAATTCTCTCAACTCTCTGCTGGAAACTTCTTTTTCTTCCAGTAATTATTTTCAGAAGCAAAATGTACAATATGCCTTTTGTATTGGTTGAGCTCTCAGGTTTTGGAAGGCCTGGTATGACTCTGGCTCACCCAGTCTGCAAATTTCTTAGAAAAATGTGAATTATCATTGTGAAGATATCATAATGTAAGGTTCAGACAGGGGCATACATTTAATTAATAAGATGAGGAACTAAAATCTACAAATTTCCTTATCTTACTTGGCTCTATCAGAGAAGTCTCCTTCATACTAAACACCTACTTCTTTCTTATCTTCCACCTCCCATCTAATTTCAACCTTCTTCCTGCTCCCATGAACTCAGTAAAAACAAAACAAAACAATAAATCAAAAGTGCCCCCCAAAAAGAAAGAAAATGTTGTTAGGGGCTTAATGTAATCACTTGATTTTTCTCTATTCTTTTTGTCCTTAAGTGTATATTTTCCTGATATTAACATAGGTCAACAAAACTTGTTTTAGTATTTACCTGACATAACTTTTTCCCATCATTTTACTTTCAACATTTTGAGTCCTTATCTTTTGGTGTGTTTGTTGTAAATTACATCTAGCTGGATTTTTTTTGCTTGATAATATAATTTACCTAAAGTAATGTTCATAAAGTTATGTGTTCTGCTTGATGAATTTTACAAAAGTATACACCCATGTAACCACTAAATACATCAAAACAGAGAATATTTCCAGTGCCCCAGAAGGCTCCTTCCTCTGCCCACCCAGTCAATGCCCCCCCAAAGGAGGGAACTATAATGACTTTTATGATCATGGGTAGTTTTTGTCAGTTATTTAATTTCATATAAATGGATTCATATAGCATGTACTCTTTAACATCTGTCTTCTTTCACTCAACATTAGTGTGAGAGCCATTCATGTTCTTGCCTTGTAGCAGTAGTTCCTTCTTTATTTATAATAGCATCAAACAGGAAACAACACAAATGTCAGCCAATGAGAGAATGGACAAATAAACTGATCTCAAGGGAAAAGAGTTCAATATCTTACCATTACGTATGATGCTAGCTTTTGAAAAATATCTTTTATTAGATTACAGAAGTTTCTTTCTATTCCTAGTTTGGTGTGTATGTTTCCTTTTAAAAATTGTGAGCAAGTGTGGAATTTTATCAAATGCCCTTTCTGCATCTATTGATGAGGATTTTTAGGCTGCTTAATTTTAAAATGGTTTATGATGAGGATTTTTAGGCTGGTTACTTTTAAAACTGCAGATGAGAAGCAGGCTCCGAGGACTGGAATTTTGCTTGTCCTTTTGAGACATTTGCGTTTGTGAAGGAAGGGGGGATGACCTTGTAGGGACCTGAAATTGGCCACCCCAGGATATGTCTCTGGCATCAGGATTGTTTTGGGCTGATTGCTTTCGATAAACTGGGACAGGGAAGGAGGCTCTGGGGAATGGAACTTGCCCTCGTTGGGATACATTTACATTTGTAAGGTAAATCTCTATCTGTAAAAGGTGCCTCCCTCTCTGTACCAGGAAGAAGAGGAGAGATGACCTTGTCCCTAGAAGCTCTTAATGGGGAAGGCAAGAACTTCAGTTGGTTGCTGTCTGGCAATCTCATGTAACTGGTTTAGGGTGGTGGCGTCTAACCTTTCTAACCTTTACTTAATCCGATTTGATTCTTGTCTAAAAGTCATGGGATCACCCAATGACCAGACCCCACCTGCACTGATACCATTTTAACTTTTTTTCATGTTCTTTCCTTTGTCTTGTAAAGAGATGAATCATATACCTATGCCTTAAATTTAGCCATAACCCTCAACTCGGGGCAGCAGCAGGAGCTCTGACTGCCCGTGGGTCCTGTCCCCACGCACCAGCTCTGCCTGCCCATGGGTCCTGTCCCCACACCAGCGGGGGCAGCAGCAGCTGCTCTGCCTGCCCATGGGCCCTGTCCCCATGCCAGCGGGGGCAGCAGAAGCGGCGGCAGCAGAAGCTCTGACTGCCCATGGGTCCTGTCCCCATGCTACACTATTCTCTAAATAAAAGAGCACTACTGCCAGATCTTAAGAGTCTAAGAAATCTTTCTTTCGACTCCTTGGCTCACCGACCCCGCATCATATTGGCAGCTATCTCCTTTATTCAGGTAATATAATAAATTACATGTGTTGACTTTCAAATATTTAACCAATATTCCATTATTGGGATAAACCTTACTTAGTCGTGATTCATTTTATACATTGCTGGATTCATTTTGTTAACATTTCATTTAGTGTTTTTGCATCTATCTTCATGACAGATGTTGGCCTGCAATTTCCCTTTCCTATTATATCTTTGTTAGGTTTTGGTATCAGGGTTCTGCTGGCCTCATTAAATATAAGTGTATTGGCTCTCTTTTTTAGTGTTTGCATTGTGTATATTCCCACCTTTATTACTTCCAACTTTTCTGTATCCAATTATTTAATATGAGTCTCTTTTAAGCAGCATGTAGTTGCATTTTGTTTTCTATAAAAGAAAAATCAGTCTGATAATCTTTGTATTTTACTTGAAGAGTTTAGTCCATTTACATTTAAAATAATTATTGAATATAGCTGTTCTTCTAGCTATCATCTTGCTACTTGTTCTTTATCAAGTTACGCATTATTTTATAATTCCTTTTGTGGCTACTCTAGGGGAGGAAGACATTTCCTCTTCCCAAATGTGGGTTCGTCTGGCCTGAGAACGAATTAAATTCACATGAGACAGAATAGCAAGAGAAAATTAAACAAAGCTTTATGAGGAACCTTGGCCCGGGGCCTTTCTTCCTGAAGGAAGAAAGGGCACTGAAGAAGTGGGGTGCACATAGTGGTTATATACCCCCAAACAGGGTGTTTCACATGTGATTGAAATGTCCCTCCCACAATAGTCATAAGATTGCCCTGTCAGCACAGTGCTTGACGGACACAGCAGGTAGTGGTCTGCTATCTCGGTGGGCGTAGCAGGAGGCAAGTCTATTGTCTGGAGCTGGGCGGAGACAGGTGAGCGCAGCAATCAGTTCCTAGCCTAAGGAAAGATGCTTAATCCTTAAAGAAATGCCAAAGTTGGGAGGGGGAGGGAAGTCAGTGACAGGAGGTTACCAGAGAAGCACAATAAAATGCAGATTTAAGTCTTTGCCTTTGGTATTGATTAAGAGTTTCTAGAGAGAGAAGGTCATCTCCTTTCTTCTTCCTGGTACAGAGAGGGAGGCACCTTTACGGATAGAGATTTACCTTACAAATGTAAATATGTCCTAACAAAGGGCAAGTTCCATTCCTCAGAGCCTCCTTCCCTGTCCCAGTTTATCAAAAGCAACCAGCCTCAAATAATCCTGATGCCAAAGAGACATATCATGGGGTGGCCAATTTCAGGTCCCCACACTACCCTAGAGATTATAATATGAATCCTTGACTTACTCTAGTTCATCTTAAGTTAGTATTTTTACCACTTCTTGAACATGTAAGAACCATATAATGGTTGCACTCCATTTACTGATCTCTCACCTTTTGTGCTATTGTTGTAGTATATTTTATTTTACTGTATGTTTAAACTTTGGCAGTTAATTTTCTTTTTTTTTTTTTCTGGCAGTAGTGCTCTTTTATTTAGATAATAGTGTGGAATAGCATGGGGACAGGACCCATGGGCAGTCAGAGCTGCTGCTGCCAGCATGGGGACAGGACCCATGGGCAGTCAGGCTGCTGTGTGGGGACAGGGCCCACAGGCAGGAGGAGCCACTGCTGCTGCCCCCGCTACTGCTGCAAACATGGGTGGAGAGTAGGGCTAAATTTAAGGCATAGGCATGTGAGCCATCTCCCCACAAGACAAAGGAAAGAACATGCAAAAAAGTCAAAATGGGATCAGTGCAGGTGGGGTCCGGCCACTGGGTGGTCCCACAACTTTTAGATAAGAATCAAATCGGATTAAGTAAAAAGGCCAGAAGCCACCATCCTAAATCAGTTACATGAGGTTGCCAGACAGTAACCCACTTAAGTTCTTGCCTTCCCCATTAAGAGTTTCTAGAGATAAGGCCATCCTGCCTTCTTCCTGGCACAGAGAGGGAGGCATCTTTACAGATGGAGGTTTCCCTTACAAATGTAAATGTTTCCCAACAAAGGGCAAGAAAACTCCGCTCCCGTTCCTCGGAGCCTGCATCTCATCTGCAGTTTTAAAATTAACCAGCCTAAAACCCTCATCATAAACCCCCCCTGAACCCATTTGGCCCCGAAATCTTTTGGGGATATGGAGGATGGTCAGTCTTCTGTAACTACTTCTGGCTGTACGAGGTCATAGAGCTGTCCCTAAATGGGGCCATAGGGGTACAGGCAGGAAGTTCAGTAGACTGGAAGGTTGCGCCTGTGGAGTCCAAGGCTGACAAGGTATACAGAGCCTCTGGAGATGAGAGAAGCATTTGATGAGAGGTGGTCCAGGAGGTGAAACTTTGTTGACATGTGGAAGACAAACAGCGAAATAGACAACAAATTATAATAAGAAATACAAGCAATATGATTAACCCAATGAATAAGGTTTTGATAGTAGTCCAGAAACCTGGTCTTGACCAGGAGTTCAACCAATCATTTACAGATAGGGTAGGGACATGGATTTAATTTGGTGGCTCATATCAGATAGGAAGCCAGAGATATTTTGATGGTAGTCCAGAATATAGATACAACATTCAGTTTTTATAATGGCACAAGTGACCCCTGTGCTGCTGTCAAGACATCCAGTGCCATTTGGTTTTGGAGGACTGCCTTATGCATTTGGGATACTTGTAAATCAAGTGGCAAAAGGCTATGATGTGTATCATTTAATGCTTTCATAGTAAATTTGTTTAGAGCTTCCATGTGCCAGATGACACTTTCGATTCCTAATTGGGGAAGGAAAATTGAGGCAAGGTGGTCATACCAGTGGAAGACAGAGCAGGTCCAGCGCTGTTGCAGGTTGGGTAGGTTAGCAGGAGATATAGTAAATGTAGTTCTACCTTGCATCCAGACGAAGCATAGGGTGCATCGTCCAATCCATCCAGGTGGTAGCCAAGGCCATAAGTTGGAGCCACATAACCACTGAGTGCCATTACGGGCTAACCAACGTATGCTGGGCCGTCTATCCCAGTCAGTCCCAAAGCAATCAGTATTTCTTAAGGCTGTGATAAGAGACTTTACCTTAGAAACTCATTGTTTATGATCCACCCGTGACAAGGCAACTCTAGTTAGTATTTGGGCAGTAGTATTGAAGGAAAAAGGTTTGCTTGTGGCCAGGGAACTCCCTGGTATCAGAGATGGATGGCCACAAGGAGACATTATGATTAGTAATAGATGAATCTTATAGAAGAAAAGAGCTAGAATCTAATATCTGTGAATGCATACTATAGCTTCTACTGAAACATAATTTTTTCTCTCTAAAATCACGCTCATTTTTACAAAAGATAGCCAAATTAAGATTAACTGGTTTGCAAAATAAGTGTAGTTTCAATAAAACTTGATCCAAGTATTTACATAAGTGCAGCAAGAATAGCAATGGATTATATAGGCTCTTTTAAATCTGCTTTGCTGGAATTTTTGAGGAATCTCAGATTGAACTGTAAAGGCTCCTCGAGGACAGAAAAGCCAAGCCAAGGACTTGCCATCAGATTTTGCCTGCAGTATCTTCAGATTTGGGTGGACTTCTCTCTTCTTGAGGTCCCCCCAAATATTCTGAGGTTCCTTGCACCTGCCAGATAAGCAAGCTTCCTTACTTACCAGGCAAGATTGCCAGAATCTCTGTAAACAAGGTACCAGGCCCATATTTCCAAGTGGCTGTATTTCCAGAAAGTCCAATCTTTGTTCCTGAAAAGCTGTCTTGTCATATCTGAGCCTGTATGTTTCTCTCAAATATGACATTCCAGTCAAAGCCTTGGTAGCATAACCAGTGTGTCCTGTTATAAGGAGAACAGATTCTTATTGAACTTACGCAAATAACTATATTGCCACAAAATAACCATACTCACAAAGAGTTTCCAAATTCTGGAGGGATCAGGTAGGGAGAAAAAGATAAATGTTTCAGTTTTGCTCATAAAGGTATAATATCACTAAATTGCTGTGTCATAGCATAAGAGAAAAGAGAAAAAGATTTCCTTAAATATGAGAAAACAAAAGAACACATCAAAACTCAGCAATATTTCAAACAGAAGACATAAAAATTATAATCATCCTCATCAGTTCACACAGTTCTGTATAGTTGATTCTTGAGCTTAATCTTCTGTTAGTAGATCTATGAGCTCAGTTTCTCTGTTAGAATTTTGTAATTTCTTACCCAGTTCAGTTTTACAATCTGAAAGTTTACCAGAAACCTGTAGTTTAGAATCTTGTGTCATAATCCATTCCAGGGATTTCTCTGAAGATGAAACATATTTGCAAAAGCAAAAAGCATCACAGTTAAAACAGCAACTATCTGCAAATGGACAAAAGACTCAAAGGGCAATTGACAAAGAAACTTGGCTACTTCTGTGACATCCCACACTTTAAGGTAATAACTAGACTTATGACTGATAACCAGGACAGATCTGAATTTTAGGAATGTTATATAATTTTAAGATACCTATATTAGTAACATTTACCCACATAATACCACCTGAGAAAGTTTATCATCGCTTACTTTACAATGCTTCTGATGTAGTTTAATAGACCAAATAAGCCTAATTAGTTTAGCATTTTCAAAAGAAACCCTTCTATTAAGGACTTGAATATTTTTGACGAGAAGCTTGTCAAAAATATCAAAAGATTTTAAAACACTTGTTCAAACAACGTGCTCAGGTATCCATTCAAAGTGATAACAGAAACAATCAAAACTCTTAAGAGTGACCTCAGTCATTATTTTAACAAAACAGATTTGTCTTTTAGGTAGACTTACTCAAAGGAATACCTTTTATAACCTCTTTATCAAGAGCAGACCAAAAGTTCAAGAAAATTATCCTTTGAGAGAAAACCAAATTCTAATTTCTGCACTGGCTTATTTTTAACATTAAAACTCATTTACTTAATTGGATTTACTTTAATCTTAGTCTACTTGACCAGGCATACAACTCCTTTCAGAATTTCTCCTTCACAAACCTTCTACAACTTTCTTTTTGCTTTCAGAATTTGTCCCAAAGTCTTTCTTTTTTCCTTTCTAGTACATTAGGACAAATTTATCTTTCTTAACCCAGCAAACAAAAATACTTCCATTCTTTATACCCTCTTTACTGAAAACATACATTTTAACTTCCTTGTATACAGAACTGTTTTCCTTATTAATTTCCAGTAACTTTAATTGTATAGGTTAATTAGAACTTTCAACCCTTAACAGACCCTAGTAAACACTAAAAAGGTAAGCAATTATGAATTTTCTTTTATACCAGCATTCTAAACACTTCATAATTTCTAGAAACATGCCACTTCACAATAAAACACAAGGCATGCTTTTTAATAGACCCAAACGCTTTTAGCCTCTTTACAATAAGCCAAAAGTAAATAACTTAGGTATGTTTAGCAATAATGTTTGTGTTCTATCCAATCCAAAAATGACCCAGATACTCAGACTTTTATCATTTAACTTAACTTGGCAAAACTCAAGATTGTTACCAAAAAGAATTTCGAATCTGTTTTTTTCCCCCAAGTATACAGACCATAAAACAGTTATTGTACCCAAGAAAACCATGAGACATTAAACAAAACTGGTCATCATTTAAAGCTATTATTTTGCTGACAAATTTAACAGACAACGTGAACTTATTTGACTAGTTGACCCAGGCTGCATGCCTGCATCATATGCAAATACTGACAACTCTGACAACAAGACTATTTTCAATCAAGCCAACAAATTTAAACCAGCTTTCATTTACCAAAGGTTAATTCACATCACGTTAACTTGAAAGACATTGGATTAATTTCTACTCCATTTAGAATTTATGTAAGCACTTACTATAAGCCAATTAAACAGAGCTCGTGATTTCTCAGAAACTGGGTTGTAACTTAATGACATTCTAGATTGATCTACCTGTCCAACTGCATCACAAAGGCACAGAGAAACCCCTCAAGTTTTCTCCCAGATGGAGATAGAATGCATCTACAGGGTGGGTCTCTGGGGATGCTTGGGGGCATTCCCCGTGGCAGTAAAGCCAATGTCTGACTGACGGCACCTGGAGAAAGGGTGCAGAGGCCGATTGCGGGTGTTGACATAGTTATAAGATTTAGTCAAGTCCCACTTAGCTGGGGCAACTTGTCTCCGAGCCAGCACAGTTGAGGCAGGGAAGCAGGAAACAAAGGCCTGGAACTGGCTGGAGGCTAGGGCTCCCAGCGCCAGGGTTGAGAGTTAAATCCCTAGCAAAAGGCTTATTTTTTCAATTTTACAGAAGGTCAAGGTTCTGCTCAGGTCCAGCCTGAACTTAACCTCGACTTGGTGACAACAAAGGAGGTGATGAACAAGACAGACAAAGAAAGGAAAAGAAGAGATCAGACCTCACCCTCATGGCCTCTTCCAGAGGGTTATCAAGATAACAGTCACACAACAGTTCCCGTGCTGGGGCACACTACCCTAGCATGACAGTTCACAGAATGAATCACAGGTCTCCTACCCTCATAGCCAACTCAGTAGGTGACTAAAATACACAATGAGTCAACCACCAAGAGAGGGCACCCCACTTGGGGTCACCGGGGTGATCAGGCCTGGAAACCCAAAGTTGGGGCTCCCAGGGGTGGAGACTTTGACTCTTTAAAGATTTCTTTGTTTCCCAGTTGCAAAGCTCAAAAGGAGACAAAAATGGCCATTGTAACTCTAAGAGAGATGAAAGAAATGGGTCCATTACCTTGAAAAATCCCCCCTGAACCTAGGGCAGCGTCCTGCCATTGTTCCTACTGTGGGGTTCCTATAGTAAGGGGTGATGGGGGCGTCGCCCGGCATTGCATCCCTTGTATACCTTCCCTGTTATGCCTGGCAGTAACAGGTGCCTGGTGAATGGTCCCAGAGAGAAAAGAACTTTAAGAGAGATGAGAGAAAAGGAGCCATTACCTTGAAAATCCCCTCAATGGGGATCCTGTAGCAAGGGATGATGGGGGCATCCCTTGAACATATTCTCTATTCTGCCTGGCAGGAATAGATGCCTGGTGAATGATCCCAGAGAGAAAAGGAGAACTTTAAGAGAGATGAGAGAAAAGGAGCCATTACCTTGAAAATACCCCTATTGTGGTTCCTGTAGCAAGGGATGATGGGGGCATCCCTTGGACATCTTCCCTATTCTGCCTGGCAGGAATAAGTGCCTGGTGAATGATCCCAGAGACGAAAGGAGCCATTACCTTGAAAACCCCCCCAATGGGGTTCCTGTAGCAATGGATGATGGGGGCATCCCTTGAACATCTTCCCTATTCTGCCTGGCAGGAATAGGTGCCTGGTGAATGGTCCCAGAGAGGAAAGGATAGAGAAAAACAGTGAGGAATTTTCCACCAGTCTGGGGGACATTCTACCCAATTGCATCCTGGAGCCATTCTCCCAAGAAGTGGTTCCCATACTCAACCAAAGTTTAGAGTTTGGTACTTTCCTTGAACCGGAGTCATGATTGGGACTTTCCCGCAGTTCAGAGTGTGGTCAGGTGCCAGAGGGAGGGATGCCAATCCAGCCTTAGGAAAAGAAACCTTCCACGGGAGTCTTGGAGATTGGCGACTGTCCTAATGACTTAAGTGGTCGACCCGTGCCCATGTAAAATTTATATATTAGAGATAGAGTCAAGAAGGAATGGATTAATTCATTCTTCATCACCCTGAGGCTTAAGGTACTGATTCTCTTGAAGCTGAATGCCACGATTTGCCCCATAGAGTAGCCATGGGCAGCAAACGTGGATTCACACAGCCATCCAAGAAAGTTCCTGATGGAGAGGTGAATTTAGATCCATCTTTGAAAAAGAGAAAGGCATAAGGAAAAAAGGGCACTTACCAGAACTTGAGCTCACAAGCCTATGAAGCAAGTTCCCCATACGGGCCACGAGAAATGATGAGGGGTTGGTGAGCAGAGGAGTCAAAAGAAAGATTTCTTGGACTCTCAAGATCTGGCAGTAGTGCTCTTTTATTTAGAGAATAGTGTGGAATAGCATGGGGACAGGACCCATGGGCAGTCAGAGCTGCTGCTGCCTGCATGGGGACAGGAGCCATGGGCAGTCAGGCTGCTGCATGGGGACAGGGCCCATGGGCAGGAGGAGCCACTGCTGTTGGCCCCGCTACTGCTGCCTAATTTTTGTATTATGTATATTTTACCACAATAAAAAAAACCCCTACAGGAAATTATTATCATCGTTTTAAACAGTTAGTGCTCTTTGTTCCTTCCTGGAGTTTCATGCTTCCATCTGTGATCATTTTCTTTCAGTCTGAAGTGTCCTCTTTCATATTTCTTGTTTTCATCTGCTGGCAAAAAAGTTTCAATTTTTATTTGGAAACTTCTCTCTTTTATTCAGGCGAATTTTATTTAACATAAAATTAACTATTTAAAAGTGAACAGGGGCTGGCCCCGTGGCCGAGTGGTTAAGTTCGCGCGCTCCGCTGCAGGCGGCCCAGTGTTTCGTTGGTTCGAATCCTGGGCGCAGACATGGCACTGCTCATCAGACCACGCTGAGGCAGCGTCCCACATGCCACAACTGGAAGGACCCACAACGAAGAATATACAACTATGTACCGGGGGGCTTTGGGGGGAAAAAGGAAAAAAAAAATAAATAAAATAAAATCTAAAAAAAAAAAAAGTGAACAATTGGTGACTGGAGTTAACAATACTGTATTGTATACTTGAAAGTTGCTATGAGAGTAGAGCTTTAATGTTTTCACCATAACAACAACAACAAAATAGTAATTATGTGAGGTAAAGGATGTGTTAATTAACCTTACTGTGGTAAACATTTCACAATATATACCTGTATAAAATCATCAGATTGTACACCTTAAACTTACACAATGTTATATGTCAACTATATCTCAATAAAGCTGGGGGGAAAAGTGAACAATTCAGTGGCATTTAGTATATTCACAATGTTGTGCAGCCACTACCTCTATCTGGTTCCAAAACATTTTCATCACCCCAAAAAGAAACTCTGTATCCATTAAGTAGTTACTCCTAATTACCCCCTCGTCCCAGCCCCAAGTAACCACCAATCTGTTTTCTGTCTCTATGGATATACCTATTCTGGATATTTCATATAAATGGAATCAGATAATAAGTGACCATTTGTTTCTGGCTTCTTTCACTCAGCATAATACTTTTGAAGTTCATCCATGTTGTAGCATGTATCAGTACTTCATTCCTTTTTATGGCTGAATAATATTCCATTGTATAGGTATACAATATTTTATTTATCTACTCATCCACCAATGGACATTTGGGTTGTTTAAACCTTTCTGCTATTGTGAATATGCATGTGCATGTGTTTGTTTAGTACCTATTTTCAGTTTTTGGGGTATACAGTTTTCTTTTATTGTGGCGTCTTTGGCATTGACATCAGAGTAATACTGGCCTCATACAAGGAGTTAGGAAGTATCCCCTCCTCTTCTATTTTTTTGGAAGGTTTGTGAAGGATTGGTATAAGTTTTCTTTAAATGTGTGGTAGAATTCACCAGTGAAGCCATCTGGTCCAGGGCTTTCTTTCTTGGGAGGTTTTTAATTATGGATTTAATCTCTTTACTTTTTATAGGTCTGTTTGGATTATCTGCTTCTTCTTGTGTCAGTTTTGGTAGTTTGTATATTTTTAGGAATTTGTCTATTTCATCTAGGTTATCTAATTTGTTGGTGTACAATTGTTCCTGGTATTCTCATTCACTCCTTTTTATTTCTGTATGGTCAGTAATAATGTCCCCACTTTCATTCCTGATTTTATTTATTTGAGTGCTCTCTCTTTTTTCTTTGTCAGTCTACATAAAGGTTTGCCAATTTTGTTAATCTTTTCAAAGAATCAACTTTTGATTTTGTTTATTCTCCCCATGAATTTTCCACTTTCCTTAATTTATCTCCACTCTAATTTTTATTATTTCTTTCTTTCTGCTGGCTTTGGTTTTAGTTTGCTCTTTGTTTTCTATTCCCTTAGGTGTAAAGTTATGTTATTGATTTCAGATATTTCTTCTTTTTGATTGTAGATGTTTAGTGCTATAAATTTTCCTCTTAGCACTGCTTTTGCTGCATCTCATAAGTTTTGGTTGTTTTGTCCTTGTTTTCATTTGTCTCAAGATATTTTCTAATTCCTCTTATGATTTCTTCTTTGGTCCATTGGTTGTTCAAGAGCATGTTGTTTAATTTCCA
Organism: Equus przewalskii; assembly: GCF_037783145.1. Taxonomy (NCBI): domain Eukaryota; kingdom Metazoa; phylum Chordata; class Mammalia; order Perissodactyla; family Equidae; genus Equus; species Equus przewalskii. Next base: position 88,022,307 of record NC_091863.1, on the reverse strand, counting down.
CATATTTGTGATTTTTCCAATTTACCTTCTGTTACTGATTTCTAGCTTTATTGTATTATGGACGACATGTCTTTTTATATTTTTTATCCATTAACATAGTTTTATAGTTTTTTTTATAGTTTTATTTTTTAAATTCTATACCTGAATTAAAGGTGATTTATGCACTACCATTAGAGTATTAGAGGATTCTGTATTTGTCTATATATTTACCTTAGGGCTTTATATTATTGTATGCTTTTGTATTCTGGTAAGCTGCCTCTCCAGGGAGTGGAAAAAGCCCTGATTTGTAGCATTTGATGAATTACATGGTGTAAATACTCCCACCATGGACAATATCAAGTTACGAATGTGATGTCATAGAATGGGAAGTTGGGAAGAGATGTGCACAATCACCTGTAATAAGCTGATGTGAGTTGGCTCCAAAATACCACTTGTTTCTTGGCATTTCACCCTGCACATGTGCAGCTTAGGAGTCTCTCAACAATTTTAGAGGAATTCATATGCAGATTTTGGAACTAATTTCTCTGTGATTCTCTTCTTCATGTGATTTTTCCCTCAACTTTCAGCCACATTGGTAGCCCTGAACTCTACTTCTGTCTTTTCATTCCAGAAATACTGACACTTTCTGCTTAGTGTTTGTTCCCCATTCCACAAATTGGAAAAATGCCCTCTAAGAAATGCCTGGATGAATGTGAACTTCACCTCATCTCCATCCCATCATTTAAGGAGAGTAGCATATAAAGTCCTACCTGTGTTGGTTGCTTGTCAATATCTCCAAGCACTTTTTAAAAATATATATTTTGTATAATTTTTAAAATTGTTTCCAGTGAGACAGTTAGTAGGCTAATAGATACTCCCTTATGGCTGGACTTGGAATTCTTTTTTCCCATCCAGCTTTTGACTTTAACTGAAGAGGTTAGTCTATTATGTTTATTGTGGTTACTTATATATTTGTTTTATTTCTACATTCTAACATCTTATTTTGATCCTTCTCATTGTCCTATTTTTCTCATTTCTCTTCCTCTACCTCATTTCTTGCTGCCATTTGGATTGATATTTTTAAATATGTGTCTGTTTAGCTCAACTACTTTTTTATTTTTCTATTTGGAAGTGACATGCTATGTTTCTATCCTTTTAGTAGTTATCCTAGAAATGCAAATTTAATAAAGTTTAAAATAAATCAATATATTTGCCATCCTCCCAAACAATACAAAGATCAAAGAACACTATAACTCTGTTTTCCCTGTTCTGACTTACATGTATTTCTTGTCCAGTGTTTTTGTTCTATATTTTTGACCCCACAAATTAGACATTATTATTGTTTTATGCAGTCAATGTTTACTTTGTCTTACTCAGATATTTACACTTTATAAATGTATTCAATCAAAAGAGAGGAAATGTAAGATTGGTCGAGGCAAATACATTGACAAAGGAGCACTCTCCTAGGATTCAGGATTGAGTGTGATGGAACTCAAGTACTTGGGATTGGCGCTAGTATTTCACTAAGTTTGCTAATCAAAGCTGGGTCCCAATGTCTCAGTGATGACCTAGTTAACAAATAAGGTAGAAATATTTGAATTTCCTTGATGCATTGTATAAGAAGGCTTCAATACAGCAGTGGAATTGGGTTCCCTGATCACATTGGAAATAATTGGTTGCTGGAGTGGTAGAGCTCAGGTGGTGGCATTGAACCATTAGAAATAAAGAAAGTAGGGAGCTTATTGAATGGCATAAGCAGACTCTGAACTATCTCCTCCCATGAACACAACCAGGTTACAACTATTTTTTGAAAAATTGCCCTGGATAGAAAACTGAAAACTGGATAAAAGAACCCCCACAACAAGGGACAGTACTGCCTAAGGTGGAAGAGGCAGAAATTCCTTCTGGAGAGAAAAAAAAGCCACCTTCAGGAGCAGCAGAGTTTCTCAGCTGGCCAGGCAGGAGCCACCCTAAGGTACACAGTCTTCCCTGGAGGAGTGAGTTCCTGAGCTGAGGCCAATACTGCTGTAAGCATCCTTCAGACTCAGCACAACTGAGACGAAGGTCTTACTATCTGGCTTCACCGGCTATTAACTGCAGCAGGGAATACCCCCAGAAAAGCTATTGGATGAAAGCCAAAAAGACCCTGGTCTTAAAGGGCCTGTGCACAAACTCGACCATCTCAGCAAACTCAAATAACCAGAGAGAAGGCCGACAGTCCTTTTGTGAAAAGAGACTCACTTGGTGGGCTCTGGGTGCATCTCAGTGAGAGGAGAGACCTCTCTGGAGACTGAGACATTGGTGGTGGCCATTGTTGTGATCTAGTCCAGGTGTGCTGACACAGACCCTGGCAGATGCCATTGAAATTCTTCCCCTGGCCTGTTAGCCCAGGGGCCTGTCACACCCACTAGAGAGCAGATTTAATCCAGTTCAGCCAGGGCAGGCAGCCTGCCCTAGGGACTGGCCCAGCCCAACAGCAAGCCCTCAGCTTACTTGTTGGCCTGCATTGACTGGGTGCTTTGATCCTCTATAGGCAGGCAAGGGTGTCTGCCTCTATGGGGCAGGGCCTGTGTGAGGACCAGGTGAACTGTGGGGGGCATTGGTGGAGAGGTGGGGGCCAGTGGAGTGCTGGTGTATGCTCCAGGGGGTTGGGAAGTGTGCACAGACCAGGACTGTGTTGGCGGTATGTCTGGTCCTGTTGCAGGGTGAGGCTTATCAGCGGTGGAAGACCTGTGCATCACAAATAGCCATAAAATGGATCAGCCCCACCTTCCAAATCCTGAAAGAATTGAGTGCTCCTGTGCCTAGGGCCTGCCCTACTCAGCTGCACTCCTAAGAGAACTGACAATAACCTTATAGGCCTGAGGACTATAGCACCTGTAAGGCCCTCAGCCTAGCAACCAGCTACACTGGGTACCTACCCAGTTAACAGGAACACTGCAAGAGGAGTGTGCTGTTAGATCTTGTACCCAATGGTGCTGAGGCTCCCCAAACCAGATTTACAAACAGCTGGCCAGGGAAGGAAAGACTAGACTCCCTGGGTACCTGCAGTAAGAGCAACCCTGCCACAGCAGAAGGACACAAGTAGCCCACAAAGGGGTCACTCCTGGATCATTTGGACTGGTGGCAAGAGGAAGCACACTGCTGGGCCTCCAAAGGCATCTCTTGCATAAGGCCACTTCTCCAAGATCAGGAGACATAGCTGACTCACCCAATATATGGATATAAGCACAGAGAAAGAGGCATAATGCAGAGACAAAAGAATACATTCCAAGCAAGGTGACAGGACAAAACCCCAGAAAAAGGAATAAATGAAACAGAAATAAGCAACCTACTCAACACAGAGTTCAAACAAAAACTCATATGGAGGCTCACTGATCTTGGGAGAAGACTGGATGAACACAGTGAACTCATCAACAAAGAACTGGAAAACATAAAAAAGAACCAATAAGAAATGAAGAATATAATACTGGAAATGAAAAATTCACTAGAGGGACTCAATAGCAGAGTAGATGATACAGAAGAATGGATCAGGAGCTAGACGCAAGACTAAAGGAAATCACCCAAGCTGAACAGAAAAAAGAATTAGACAGAATGAGAACAGTCGAGGGAAATCTGGGACAATATCAAGCACTCTAACATTTGTATTATAGGTGTCCAAGAAGGAGAAGAGAGAGACAAAGGGGCAGAAAATGTATTTGAAAAAGTAATAGCTGAAAACTTTCCTAACCTACAGAAGGAAACAAACATCCAAGTACAGGAAGCATAGAGAGCTCCAAACAAGATAAGCCAAAAGAGGCCCACACCAAGACACGTTATAATTAAAATGTCCCAAATTAAAGATAGAGAATCCTAAAAACAGCAAGAGAAAGGCAACAAGTGACATACAAAGGAAAGCCCATAAGGCTATCATCAGTCTTCTCAGCCAAAACTCTACAGGCGAGAAGAGAATGGCATGACATATTTAAAGAGATAAATGGAAAAAAAAACTACAGCCAAGAATACTCTATCCATCAAGATTGTCATTCAAAATAGAAGGAGAGATAAAGAACTTCCCAGACAAGCAAAGATTAAAGGAGTTTATCACCAAGAAACCAGTTCTACAAGAAATGCTGAAGGGACTTATTTAAGTGGGAAAGTGATGACCATAACTAGGGATAAAAAAATTATCAAAAAAATCAGGCAATAACATCACTTCTAAATGTAAGAATATAGTAAAGGTAGCAGATCAACCATCTGTGAAGATAATATGAAGGTTAAAAGACAAAAGTACTAAAATTACCTATTTCAATGATAAGAGGCTTATGGAAAAACACACACAAAACAAGAGATTAGATCTGATTTCAAAACCATAAAATGTGGGAGGAGGGGAGTGAAAAAGTGGAGTTTTTAGAAAGAGGTCAAGCTAAAGAGTCTATCAACTCAATGTAGACTGTAATATACGTAGAATATTATACAGGATCCTCATGGTAATCACAAATCAGTAAACTATAATAAGTAAGCAAATAAGTAATACAAAAGAAATCAAACATATTACTAAAGAAAGCCATCAAACCACAAGGGAAGAGAGCAAGAGAAAAAGAAAGGAACAGAGAAAAACTACTAAAACACCCAGGAAAAAAAGTAACAAAATGGCAATAAATACATATTTATCAATAGCTACTTTAAATGTCAGTGGACTAAATGCTCCAATCAAAAGGCATAGGGTAGCCAATTGGATAAAAAAACAAGACCCGTATATATGCTGCATACAAGAGACACACTTCAGATCTAAAGACACTCACAAACTGAAAGTGAAAGGATGGAAAAAGACATTCCATGCAAATGACAAAGAAAAGAAAGCGGGGGTAGCAATACTTATATCAGACAAAATAGAGCTTAAAACAAAAATTGTAGCAAGGGACAAAGAAGGGCACAACATAATGATAAAGGGAACAATCCAACAAGAAAATATAACACTTATAAATATTCATGCACCCAACATAGGAGCACCTAAACATATAAAGCAATTATTAACAGACATAAAAGGAGAAATAGACAGTAACACAATAATAGTAGGGGACTTTAACACTCCACTTTCACCAATACATAGATCATCCAAACAGAAGATCAATAATGAAACACTGGCCTTAAATGACACATTTGATCAGATGGACTTAGTGGATATATATAGTACATTCCATCCAAAAACTACAGAATACACATTCTTTTCAAATGCACATGGAACATTCTGCAGGATTGATCACATATTATGTGACAAAACAAGTCTCAATAAATTTAAGAAGATCGAAATAATTCCATGCATCTTTTCTGAGCACAAAGGTATGAAACTAGAAATCAACTACAGGAAGAAAACCAGAAAAGCCACAAAAATGTGGAGATTAAACAACATACTACTGAGCAACAACTGGGTCAATGAAGAAATCAAAGGAGAAATAAAAAAATTCCTGGAGACAAATGAAAATGAAAATATGACCTGCCAAAATCTATGTGATACAGCAAAAGTGGTTCTAATAGGGAAGTTTACAGCAATTCAGGTCTTCCTCAACAAAGAAGAAAAATCCCAAATAAACAATCTAATAGCACATCTAAAGGTTCTGGAAAAAGAAGAACAAACAAAGCCCCAAATCAGCAGAAGGAAAGAAATAATAAAAATCAGAGCAGAAATAAACATAACGGAGACTAAAAAAAAGAAAAAATTAATGGAACCAAGAGCTGGTTCTTTGAAAAGATAAACAAAATTGACAGACCCTTAGCTAGACTCACCAAGAAAAAAAGAGAGAAGGCTCAAATAAATAAAATCAGAAATGAAAGAGGAGAAATTACAACAGACACCTCAGAAATACAAAAGATAGTAAGACAATACAATGAAAAGCTATATGCCAACAAATTGGATAATCTAGAAGAAATGGATAATTCTTAGAAACGTACAAACTTCCAAAACTGGACCAAGAAGAAGTAGAGAACTTCAATAGACCAATCACCACTAAGGACATCAAAACAGCAATCAAAAACCTCCCAAAAAATAAAAGTTCAGGACCAGATGGCTTCCCTGGTGAATTCTACCAAACATTCAAAGAAGACTTAATACCTATCCTTCTCAAAATCTTCCAAAAAATTGAAGAGGAGGGGAGGCTTCCTAACACATTCTATGGAGCCAACATTATCCTGATACCAAAACCAGATAAGGACAACGCAGCAAAAGAAAATTACAGGCCAATATCACTGATGAACATCGATGCAAAAATTCTCAACAAAATACTAGCAAATTGAATACAACAATACATTAAAAAGATCATACATCATGATCAAGTGGGTTTCATTCCAGGGATGCAGCAATGGTTCAACATCTGCAAATCTATCAATGTGATACACCACATTAACAAAATGAAGAATAAAAATCACATGATCATCTCAATAGATGCAGAGAAAGCATTTGACAAGATATAGCATCTATTTATGATAAAAACTCTAAATAAAATGGGTATAGAAGGAAAATACCTCAACATAATAAAAGCCATATATGACAAACCCACAGCAAATATCATTATCAATGGAAAAAAACTGAAAGCTATCCCTCTAAGAACAGGAACCAGACAAGGATGCCCAGTTTCACCACTCTTACTTAACATAGTATTGGAAGTCCTAGCCAGAGCAATCAGGCAAGAAAAAGAAATAAAAGGGATCCATATTGGAAAAGAAGCAGTGAAACTGTCACTCTGCAGACAACATGATTTTATATATAGAAAAGCCTAAATAATCCACTAAAAAAACTTTTAGAAATAATAAATGAACACAGTCAAGTCACAGGATGCAAAATCAACATACAAAAATTGGTTGTGTTTCTATGCACTGACAATGAAGTAGCAGAAAGAGAAATTAAGAATACAATCTCATTTACAATTGCAACAAAAAGAATAAAATACCTAAGAATAAACTTAACCAAAGAGGTGAAAGATCTGTACACTGAAAACTATAAAACATTGTTGAAAGAAATTGAAGAAGCCACAAAGAAGTGGAAAGCTATTCCATGCTCTTGGATTGGAAGAATTAACATAGTTAAAATGTCCATATTTCCTAAAGCAATCTATAGATTCAACACAATCCCTATCAAAGTTCCAACAACATTTTTCACAGAAATAGAACAAAGAATCCTAAAATTTATGTGGAACAACCAAAGACACTGATTAGCCAAAGGATTCCTGAGAAAAAAGAAAAAAGCTGGAGATATCACACCCCATGATTTCAAAATATACTACAAAGCCATAGTACCCAAAGCAGCATGGTACTGGTGCAAAAACAGACACACAGATCAATGGAACTGAATCAGGAGCCCAGAAACAAACCCACATATTTATGGACAGCTAATATTCGACAAAGCCGAGAGCATACAATGGAGAAAGGAGGGTCTCTTCAATAAATGGTGTTGGGAAAACTGGACAGCCACATGCAAAAGAATGAAAGTAGACCATTCCCTTACGCCATGCACAAAAATCAACCCAAAATTGATTCCAGACTGGAATGTAAGACCTGAAACCATTAAACTTCTAGAAGAAAACATAGGTAGTACACTCTATGACATCAGTCTTAGCAGCACGTTTTCCAGCAGCATGTCTGCTGGGGCAAGGGAAACAAAAGAAAAAATGAACAAATAGGACTACATCAAACTAAAAAGCTCTGCACAGCAAAGGAAACCATCAACAAAACAAAAAGACAACCTAACAATTGGGAGAAGATATTTGCAAACCACAAATCTGACAAGGGGTTAATATCCAAAATATACAAAGAACTCATAGAGCTCAACAACAAAAAAACCAACAACCCAATTAAAAAATGGGCAAAAGATCTGAATAGAGATTTCTCCCAAGAAGATATGTAGATGGCCAACATGCATATGAAAAGATGCTCAACATCATTAGCTATCAGGGAAATGCAAATCAAAACTACAATGAGCTATCACCTCACTCCAGTCAGAATGGCTATAATTAACAAGACAGGAAACAAGTATTGGAGAGGTGGAGAGAAGGGAACCCCTGGACAATGCTAGTGGGAGTGCAAAGTGGTTCAGCCACTATGGAAAGCAGTATGGAGTATCCTCAGAAAATTAAGAATAGATCTACCATATGATCCAGGTATTCCACTGCTGGGTATTTATCCAAAGAGCTCAAAAACACAAATGCACAAAGATTCATGCACCCGTATGTTCACTGCAGCAGTAGTCACAATAGCCAAGACTTGGAAGCAACCTAGGTGCCCATCAAGGGATGAACAGATAAAGAAGATGTGGTATATATACACGATGGAATACTACTCAGCTATAAGAAATGATGAAATCTGGCCATTTGTGACAACATCGATGGATCTTGAGGGTATTATGATAAGTGAAATAAGTCAGAGGGAGAAAGTCAAATACCGTATGATCTCACTCATAAGTAGAAGATAAAAACAACCACAAACAAACACATAGCAATGGAGATTGGATTGGTGGTTACCATAGGGGGAGGGGGGAAGGGGGAGGGCAAAAGGAGTGATTAGGCTCACATGTGAGGGGATGAACTATAATTAGTCTTTGGGTCATGAACATGATGTAATCTACACAGAATTCGAAATATATTATGATGTGCATCTGAAAGCTATATGATGTTATAATCCAGTGTTACTGTGATAAAATAAGAGACAAATGTGAGGAATGTTGTTATGTATAATTGTATATGTAAAGCTAATATGTGAAGAAAAAATCAGAGCACAAAATATACAATACAACCATGTTAATAGGTGTAAGACAATTTATCATTTTCTTTTTCTTCTGTCAGCTTTGGTAAGTTGTATTTTCCTAGAAATTTGTTCATACATCTAAATTTTCAAAATTTACTGACAAAAAGTTCTTCATACCTTTTTTTACATTAAAAAATGTAAATTAAAAAAATAAAGAGGAGAAGGGGCAGAGCAAAATGGTGGGGTGAGCTGACCCAGGACTCTCCCCCCTCCAAACTACAACAAAGGATTGAAAAAACTGAATTTCAGCCAATAAACCTAATGCCAGACCGTCAGAGACCTACAGCACCAAGACGAAGGAGGATGGAGAGGCTGCTGCCAGCCTCGGAGGAGCTGAAATGGGGTAGGAGAGAACTTTGCTCCCTTCCCTAGAGACTGGGATTGCTGCTACAGGTGAGGGAAGGAGCGGGGGAGGGGCCACGCGACTGGGGGATCGTCCAGCAATCCCGCTGCCAGTGCAGTGGAAACTGACTGACACGAAAGCTTCTGTGTGCGGGGACCCCATCAAGCCAGGGCCCCAGGAGACCAGAAAACGAGAGCTGATCAGAATCCAGATCAGCTTGCGAGAGAAAACGCCCCTCCTCCCTACAAACCACGCTGGGTGCTGCCATCTTGCCTGAAGGCGGAAAGCTCAGAGTGCGTGGTTCTCGACCCCATCTAGTGGTGACAGGCTGTAACTGCAACCGAATTCTATCATCATGTGCAAAAACCGCTCCTCTACCATCCAGCAATTTATAAAAGCTCCAGAACAGAAGGAAAACAATAAAAACACAGAATTAAGTCCTGAGGACTTGGAAATAGGTAAATGAAGTGAAAATGAGTTCGGAGTAGCTATCATCAAAAAACTCAAGGAGGTAGAGAGAAAGATAGAGAAACAAGTCAATGAGTTCTGGAGTTACTGCACAAAAGAGATTGAAACTATAAAGAAGAATCAAACAGAACTACTAGAGATGAAAAATATTATGGATCAGATAAAACAGAATATGGATTCCCTGAATGCGTGTGTAGACATCACAGAGGAGCAAATTAGCATAATTGAAGATAGACAGGCTGAATGGCTCTAGACAGAGGAAGGAAGAGAACTAAAGATTAAAAAAAATGAGGAAAATATCAGAGAGATAGCAGATTCAATGAGGAGAAATAATTTAAGGATCACAGGAATTCCCGAGAAGGTGGAAAAGGAAAATGGAGCAGAAAGTGTGCTTAATGAAATTATAGAAGAGAACTTCCCAAATCTAGGGATTGAGGGAGAAATGTGTGTGGAGGAAGCGTTCAGATCTCCTAGATTTGTCAATGTAAAAAGACGTACTGCAATGCATATAGTATTAAAAACGACAAAAATGAAAGACAAAGAAAGAATACTCAGGGCAGCAAGGCAGAAGAAAATAACCTACAAAGGAACTCCTATCAGACTTTCAGCAGATTTCTCTACAGAAACCTTACAAGCTAGGAGAGAATGGAGTGGCATATTGAAAACTTTAAAAGATAAAAATTTTCATCCAAGAATACTCTATCCAGCAAAAACATCCTTCAGATATGAGGGAGAAATTAAATCTTTTCCAGACAAGCAAAAGTTAGGGGAATTTGTAACCAAAAGTCCTCCACTACAGGAAATCCTCAAGAAGGCTCTCATACCTGAAAAAAGAAAAAAGGGAGAAAGGGGTCACAAACCACAGAGTAGGGAGACACATAGAACCAGAATAGGATAGCAAATATTCAACTATAGCATTAGGATAAAGGTAGGGAAATCACCAAAGCAAAGACGATCTTATCACCCTAACTACAAACTCACAACACGAGTTGGAATAAGAAATGAAAATAATAATTTAGGAGGGGAAGAGGAAATAGACTAAATTAGTTTAGGCCAAGTAAGTAACAGACCACCAGAGAATAGACTATATTATACACGAGATTCTAAATACAAACTGCTGGGTAGCCACTAAACTGCAAAATAGAACCGAGCCACAAAACATAAATAAGGAAAAATCTAAGAAACCCAGAATAAGAAGGTGCAGTAGTCAATGGATAGGCTAAAACACACAGGACGAGAAACAAAGGTAATACAGGAAAACCAGATAACAAGCGACAGATTGACAGGATTAAGTCCACATGAATCAATAATCACCCTCAATGTAAACGGATTGAACTCTCCAATAAAAAGACACAGAGTAGCAAAATGGATTAAAGAACAAGATCCAACTATTTGTTGCCTCCAGGAAACACACCTCAGCCCCAAGGACAAACACAGACTCAGAGTGAAGGGTTGGAAGACCATACTCCAAGCTAATAGCAAGCAAAAGAAAGCAGGTGTTGCAATACTTACATCAGACAAAACGGATTTCAAAATAAGGCAGGTAAAGAGAGACACAGAGGGACAATATACAATGATCAAAGGGAAACTTCATCAAGAAGAAATAACGCTTATAGACATCTGTGCACCCAACACAGGAGCACCAAAGTTCATAAAGCAACTATTAACAGACCTAAAGGAAGATGTTAAAAACAACACAATAATAGTAGGGGACCTGAACACCCCACTCACATCAATGGACAGATCATCCAGACAGAAAATCAACAAGGAAATAGTGGAGCTAAACGAAAAACTAAAACAATTGGACTTAATAGACATTTATAGAACGCTTCATCCTAAAACAGCAGAATACACATTCTTCTCAAGTGTGCATGGAACATTCTCAAGGAGAGACCATATGTTGGGAAACAAGGCAAACCTCTACAAATTTAAAAAAATTGAAATAATAACAAGCATCTTCTCTGAACATAATGCTATAAGGCTAGAAATTAACTACAAGAAAAAAGCTGAGAAAGGCACAAGGATGTGGAGACTAAACAATACGCTACTGAACAAGCAATGGATCATTGTAGAAATTAAAGAAGAAACCAAAAAATACCTGGAGGCAAATGAAAATGATAACTTGCCATATCAACTCATATGGGATACAGCAAAAGCTGTATTAAGAGGAAAATTCATTGCAATACAGACACATCTTAACAAACAAGAAAAATCCCAAATAAGCAATCTTAAACTACACCTAACTGAATTAGAGAAAGAAGAACAAACAAAACCCAAAGTCAGCAGAAGGAGAGAAATAATAAAAATCAGAGCAGAAATAAATGCTATTGAAACGAAAAAGGCAGTAGAAAGGATCGATGAAAGAAAGAGCTGGTTCTTTGAGAAAATAAATAAAATTGACAAACCCCTAGCCAGACTTGCAAAGAAAAAAAGGGAGAAAGCTCAAATAAACAAAATCAGAAATTAAAGAGGAGAAATAACAACAGACTCTGCAGAAATACAATGGATTATAAGAGAATACTACGAAAAATTATATGCCAACAAAATGGATAACCTAGAGGAAATGGATAAATTCTTGGACTCCTACAATCTCCCAAACCTCACTCAAGAAGAAGCAGACAATTTGATCAGACCAGTCACAAGGAAAGAGATTGAAACAGCAATCGAAAACATCCCAAAGAATAAAACCCCAGGACCAGATGGCTTCCCTGGGGAATGCTACCAAACTTTCAGAGAGGATTGAATACCTATCCTTTTCAAGCTATTCCAAAAAATTAGGGAGGATGGAACACTTCCTAACACATTCTACAAGGCCAACATCACGCTGATACCAAAGCCTGACAAGGACACCACAAAAAAAGAGAACTATAGGCCAATATCGCTGATGAACATTTATGCAAAAATTCTAAACAAAATTTTGGCAACCAGAATTCAGCAACTCATCAAAAGGATCATCATACATCATGATCAAGTGGGATTCATACCAGGGACACAGGGATGGTTCAACATCTGCAAATCAATCAACGTGATACACCACATCAACAAACTGAGGAATAAAAACCACATGATTATCTCAATAGACACAGAGAAAGCATTTGACAAGATCCAACAGCCATTTATGATAAAAACTCTGAACAAAATGGGCATAGAAGGGAACTACCTCAACATAATAAAGGCCATATATGACAAACCCACAGCCAACATCATACTCAATGGGCAAAAACTGAGCGCCATCCCCCTGAAAACAGGAATGAGACAAGGATGCCCTCTATCACCACTCTTATTTAACATAGTACTGGAAGTCCTGGCCAGAGCAATCAGGCAAGAAAAAGAAATAAAAGGAATCCAAATAGGGAGGGAAGAAGTGAAACTCTCACTGTTTGCACATGACATGCTCAGTATGGAGATTCCTCTTATATATAGAAAACCCCAAAGAATCCATTGGAAAACTCTTAGAAGTAATCAACAACTACAGCAATGTTGCAGGGTATAAAATCAATTTGCATAAATCAGTAGCATTTCTATATTCTAATAATGAACTAACAGAAAAAGAACTCAAGAACACAATACCATTCACAATCACAACAAAAAGAATAAAATACCTCAGGATAAATTTAACTAAGGAAGTGAAGGACCTATACAATGAAAATTACAAGGCCTTTCTGAGAGAATTGGATGACGACATAAGGAGATGGAAAGACATTCCATGTACGTGGATTGGAGGAATAAACATAGTTAAAATGTCCGTTCTACCTAAAGCAATCTACAGATTCAACACTATCCCAATCAGAACCCCAATGACATCCTTTACAGAATTAGAACAAAGAACCCTAAAATTCGTATGGGGCAACAAAAGACCCCGAATTGCTAAAGCAATCCTGAGAAAAAAGAACAAAACGGGAGGCATCACAATCCCTGACTTCAAAACATACTACAAAGCTACAGTAATCAAAACAGCATGGTACTGGTACAAAAACAGGTGCACAGATCAATGGAACAGAATTGAAAGCCCGGAAATAAAACCACACATCTATGGACAGCTAATCTTTGACAAAGGAGCTGAGGGCATACAATGGAGAAAAGAAAGTCTTTTCAACAAATGGTGCTTGGAAAATTGGAAAGCCACATGTAAAAGAATGAAAATTGACCATTCTTTCTCACCATTCACCAAAATAAATTCAAAATGGATCAAAGACCTAAAGGTGAGTCCTGAAACCATAAGGCTTCTAGAAGAAAATGTAGGCAGTACACTCTTTGACATCAGTATTAAAAGGATCTTTTCAGACACCACATCTTCTCAGAGAAGGGAAACAATAGAAAGAATTAACAAATGGGACTTCATCAGACTAAAGAGCTTCTTCAAGGCAAATGGATACAGGATTGAAACAAAAAAACAACCTACTAACTGGGAAAAAATATTTGCAAGTCATATATCTGACAAAGGCTTAATATCCATAATATATAAAGAACTCACAGAACTCAACAACAAAAAAATCAAAGAACCCGGTCAAAAAATGGGCTGGAGACATGAACAGACATTTCTCCAAAGAAGATATACAGATGGCCAATAGGCACATGAAAAGATGCTCATCATCGCTGATCATCAGGGAAATGCAAATCAAAACTACATTAAGATATCACCTTGCACCCATTAGAATGACAAAAATATCTAAAACTAATAGTAACAAATGTTGGAGAGGTTGTAGAGAAAAAGGAACTCTCATATACTGCTGGTGGGAATGCAAACTGGTGCAGCCATTATGGAAAACAGTATGGAGATTCCTCAAAAAATTAAAAATAGAACTACCATACAACCCAGCTATTCCACTACTGGGTATCTATCCAAAGAGCTTGAAGTCAGCAATTCCTAAAGTCCTATGCACCCCAATGTTTATTGCAGCATTATTTACAATAGCCAAGACATGGAAGCAACCTAAGTGCCCATCAACAGATGAATGGATAAAGAAGATGTGGTACATATATACAATGGAATACCACTCAGCCATAAAAAAGAACAAAATCATTCCATTTGCAATAACATGGATGGACCTTGAGGGAATTATGTTAAGTGAAATAAGCCAGTTAGAGAAGGACAATCTCTGTGTGACTCCACTCATATGAGGAATTTAAAAATGTAGACAGAGAGAACAGATTGGTGGCTACCAGGGGAGAGGTGTGGTGGGGGCTTGGCACAGGGGGTGGAGTGGTGCACCTGCAACACGACTGACAATCAATAATGTACTGAAATTTTACAAGTTTGTAACCTATCATTAACTCAATAAAAAAAATAAAAAAATAAACAAAGTACAATTATTACAATAAACCACAGGGACAGAATGGCAACCACAGTGTTTTGGAATGGAGGGAACTGTGGTGGTGGCTATCTGGTAACAGGATCTCTCAAACTGAAATGTATGGGAAGCCTACTGAAATGCTCCTTGTTCTATATAGGTGGACAAATTTTAGGTCTGTTGGAGAAAAATCTAACCTGAGTCACCAAAGTGGGGACTCACAACCTCTTACCCAGTTCTTAGACTTAAGCTTGTTAATAGAACAGGAGCTTCTCAACTGAGGAGGTTCTTGGACCCCTCTGAAGAGGCACGCTGCAATATGGCCACAGTTATATACCGCCAATCTTTCTCTAAGACTTCCCCGGCAGGGCCTGTAGCCTTGTATAAATATTGTACATGTATAGATATTGGCTCTGCTCCAGTGGGACAAGAGATCCATTCCGTGGTTATTTCCATACCCACAGAACATAACATAGAGTATGAATAGATATACCTAGTAACTGACAGATTCCGTACCTTGATTCACTGATTTGAAGGATGAGGGCTCTTATGGTAGGAAGTAGCCAAGTAGAAGCCGTCAGAAATTCCCTCCATCCCACATCAAGACAGTAAACCAAAAGTAATACAGCATCCCTGGAGGAATTGCAGAGAGAAGACTAGAGAGATGCAGGAGTAGTGATCTCTACCACATCCTCACTTAACTTATCTGATTGACTAGTACCAAAGTCAGACAAGTTCTGGAGAATGACATCAAATTATTACAAGCTTAATCTAGTGATGATGCCAATTAGAGCTGCAGTTCTGGATGTGGTATTTTACTAAGGCAAATCGACATAGCTCCTGGCCCTTTGTATGCAGCCATTGACCTGGGAGATGCTTCTCCCTTCCAGAAATGAAAATCAGAAGTAGGGACGATTATGTATCTTTACTGCCCTGACCCCAGAGCTAATCTAAATTTCCTGTTCTCTGTCATAATATAGTTCGGAGGGACCTTGACCGTCTTGCTATCCCCACACAACATCCTCTTTTTCATTACATGGACATGATCAGGAAGTGGAAAGAAACCTAGATACCTTAGCAAGACATATTCATGTATAGGGTGGGAGATCATTCAAGATCCTGCCATGTAGGTGATGTTTCTAGCGGTCCAGTCTGGAGCATCTTGAGAGATCCTTCTAAAAGGAAAGAAAAGTTGCTGTACTTTGCACTTCTCACCTTAAAAAAAGAGGCTCAATGCTTGGTGGGCTTATTTGGATTTTGAAGGCAATATACACTGCATTTGAGTATGATATTCTCACCTATTTAATCAGGTGCTATTTTGGGGACTGGCCCAGAACAGAAAAGGGTCCAGACTGTGGGGCAAGCTGTCTTGTCACTTTAGCTTTATATCTAGGAGAAAGGTCACAAGGAAGGGTTTGTGGAAAACAAAGTTTCTGAATGAAGCCTGTGGCAAGCACCAATAAGAAAATCACATTGCATAGAAGCAGAGGATGGAATGGTGGTTGCCCGGGGCTGGGGGGAGGGGAAAATGGGGTGATTGTCAAAGTGTCCAAAGCTTCAGTAATCCAAGATGAACAAGTTCTGGAGACCTAATGTACAGTATGATGACTATAGTTAACAATATTGTATTGCATATTTGAAACTTGCTAAAAGAGTAGATCTTAATTCATCTCACCACACACACACAAAGAAATTGGTATCTATATGGAGATGATGGATATTTAACTAGCTTGCTTGTGGTGATCATTTCGCAATGTATACATATCAAAACATCATGTTTTACACATTAAACATATACAATGCTTATGTCAATCATACCTCAATAAAGCTGTTAAAAAAAAGAAAGGAAATCACATCGCAGACCATAAGAGTTTGGAGTAAGGCTCCTTGACTGACAACTCTCCATTTGAAAAGCAGCTCTTGGCTTCTTACGAGGCCCTGGTAGGGAGTGAATTCCTGACCATGGGACGTAAGGAGATTATGTGATGTGCACTTTCCCGTCATGAACTGGGGGTTTTAACTGATTCACTGAATCATAAAATAAACATATGCGTCAGTATCCTGTTATAAAATTGAAGTTGTATATACAAGACTGGACACAAGCAGGTCTAAAAGGCATCTGTTGGAGCAAGTGATTCAGTACTTCCATAGTACTTGCTCTTACTGCTTCACCCTCTCCCTTCAACCCAGTCCTACGGCCTCTTGGGGAGCTTCCTATGAGCAGGCAAAGGACAAGGAGAAGTACAGGCCTGATTTATGCATGGATCTGCACAGTAGGACGTCACCAGCTGGAAGTGGATGGTCACTGCACTACCAGCCCGCTCTGAGTGGCCCTGAAAGACAGTGGGGAAAGAAATTCCTCCCAGTGAACTGAACTTAAGGTGGAATATCTAGTTGTACACTTGGTGTAGGATGACAAATGGCCTGAGGTGTGTATTTGCTGGTCAAGGACTTGGAAAGAACATAATTGGGCAATTGATGACACGAGATCTAGGGTAAAGATATGTAGATGGACCTCTTGGAATGGGCACAGAGTATGAAGATAGTTATGCCCTATCATAAATGTCCACCAGAGGGCATCTAGTCCCAATGATGTTCTTAGTGATCAGGTGAGAAAGATGACTCAGCCTGTGGATGTCAGCTAGATTCTTTCCTCAGACATCCTACTGTTTGCACAACTGACTCATCAATAGAAAGGACATGCAAGTAGGGATAAAGGTTCAGCATGGGTTTGGCAGCATAAGGCTCACTAAGGTTGATTCTGGCTACTGCTCCTGCTGGGTGTCCAATCTGCCAACAGCATAAGCCAGTATGGAGCTCCGAATATGGCACTGTTCCCTGGGAGGACCCACTGGCCACCTGGTGGCAGATTGATTACATCAGACTTTTCCCATTACAAAGTGGGCAGTTCCTTGTCTTCACAGGGTAGACACATATCCTGGTATAGATTTGCCTTTCCTGTTCACAGAGTTTCTGCCCAGCTGCCATCATGCATAGATTTAGAGAATGATTTATCTGTGCCGGAACCAACACACTGTGATGGTTAATTTTATGTGTCAATTTGGCTGGGCCCAGATATTTGGTCAAACATAATTCTGGATATTCCTGTGAGAGTGTTTTTTGAATGAGATTAACATTTAAATTGGTGGACTTTTAGTAAAGCAGATTGCCCTCCATAACATGGATGGGCCTCATCCAATCAGTGGAAGGTCTGAGTAGAAAAAGACTGACCTGCTCCAACCAAGAAAGAATTCTGCCAGCAGACTGCCTTTGGACTTGGTTTCCCTGGGTCTCCAGCCTTCTGGCCTGCCCTACAGGTTTTGGACTTGGACTTCCATAATTGCAGGAGCCAATTCCTTAAAATAAGTCTCTCTCTCTGCATATACATTACAAAGGGTTCCTGGACCCACTTCCAATGTGTGTGTGTGGAGGCTTCCCCACACCAACAAGTTCTCAGATGCCAGCAGGTGTCCCAGAATTCAACTCAATTCTGGCACTATCTACCCAGAGACAGTATCAGATTCCACAGGTAAAGGACTTAGTCCCACAAGATGCCCTCCACTTCAGATGCCAGTTACAAGCCCAAGTTGTTACCTGTGCTTCTGGCCAAATGGTTACAAACTGAAGGTTCCAGTGACCCTGTTGCAACTCAGGGTGTCAATCACAATTCCAGGCTGTTACCTGTGCTTCTGATCGATTAGTTATAAATCAGAGGTTTCCATGACCCCCTCCTGGGATTCAATTAATTTGCTAGAATGGCTCACAGAACTCAAGAAAACCCACTTACTCACTAGATTACCAATCTATTAAAAGGGATATTAAAGGATACAAATCAACAGCCAGATGAAGAGATACATAGGGCAAGGTCTTGAATAAAGGATCGTCTGTCCTCGTGGAGCTTCGGACCTGGCATGGTGGCACAGGGAAGGATTCTGGTTCCCCAATGTGGAAGCTCTCCAAAAAAGGAGCCAATGAGCTGTGCTTTTGGGTTTTTATGAAGGCTTCATTACATAGTTGTAATCGACTAAATCATTGGCCACTGACAATTGATTCAACCTCAAGGCCCCTCTCCCCTCCCTGGAAATCAGAGGGTGGGACTGAAAGTTCTAACCCTCTAATCACATGGCTGGTTCTCCTGGCAAGCAGCCCCCACCCTTGGGTGAGGTCCAAAAGTCACCTTCATTAACATGAACAAGACACTCATTTCACCTTTATGGCCCTGAAGCATTTTCAGAAATTGAGGGCAAGAGACCAAATATTATAACAAAAGATGCTCCCTTTGCTCTTATTGCTCAGGAAATTCCAAGGGTTTGGGGAGCTGTGAGCTAGGAACTGGGGATGAAGGCCAAATATATCTGAGAACTGTATTTTGGTCATCTGAATGACCAAATATATATATTTCTTTTAAATGACAATATCATAATATACACATCCTGTTGGTTCTGTTTCTCTGGAGAACCTTGACTAATACACCCACCCAACATTGCCTCTGACCAGAAATCCACTTCATGGCAAAGGAAGTAACACAGTGGGCTCACACTCATAGAGTTCACTTGTCTTACCATGTGCTCCATTATCCAGAAATAGCTGTCTTGATGGAATGTATGGTGGTTAGCCGAAGGCTCAGTTATGGCAGCAACTGGGAGACAACACCTTGTGAGTTTGGAGTGCTGTTCTACAGGACAGTATATGTTTAAAATTAGCAGTCCATGGTCAGAATGTATAGGTATGAGAACCAAGGAGTGGAGTTGGGAGTGGACCTTCTTACTATAATATCTGATAACTCAAAGAATGTTCTCTTCCTCTATCTCCAAGCTTGGACTTGGTGTATTTGGAGGTGCTAGTGTCTGAGGGAGGAATGCTTGCTCCAGGACAAATGGTCACGTTGCCAATGAATTGAGAGCCGAGAAATCACCTGGTCATTTTGGATATAGCATGCTATTGAATCAATGAGCAGAGGAGGGGTCAGGACATTGGCTAGAGCTACTGGCCAATTACTGGGAGGAAAACTGGATTTCTGCTACACAATGGGAGAAAGGAGGACTATTTTTAGAACCCAGGTGATTCACTGAGTTGTTACTATACTTGCTTGTGCAATTATACCAGTCAAATGGAAACTGGGGCAACCTAATAATATGGATAAGACCACAAAGAACTCATACCCTATAGATATAAAGAGTTTGTTTTTCCTACGAGTTTAAGAACGCTATCTAGCCTGGATGCTGGCAGAGGGTAAGGGGAATGTGAAACGGGTGGTAGAAGAAGGCAGCTTTGAGTATTATCTTAAGCAAACTACAAAAATGGAGATTATAGTAACTATGTTTTATGTTACCTTTTTTTTAACCCTATTTTTATCCCCATTACCTTATGTGAAGAGCACTATGGTAACTGTTGTTTTAGGTTTCAGGTAGAAATGTGACTGAATTGACATTACATTGTGATCATACAGTAGCTGGTGAGACTTTGTGTGACCCTGTGCTCGTGCAACAAACTCTTTACCTAGATGAAGGATAAGAGTGGACACAAGGGGCACAGGCAGTGGACTGTCTTGAATATCTTCCCTTCTCCTTGTTTCCTTTCTCTTTGTCTTGTCCCTTTCCTCCTCCAATTCCCTTAACTGTAGGTATTTACCAGGATTTCAACTATTACCTCTAAGCAGATGACACCCGAATCTATAGCTCACAATTATCCAGGCCTAAATCTGAAAACAATATTTGACTCAGAACTCTCTCCCACTCCCACTTCCACTGCCTTCAGATCAGTTTCTGTTGTCAATTCTACCTCTTGAATGTTTCTTTCATCCACACTCTCTGTTCTGGTTTCATGGCTACTATACTATATAGCTTGGTCATGACGAGCATGGGCGTTGACCTCAATCAGATCTGGATTTGAATTTTATATCTGTCACTTACTTGGATAAATTCATTCCCTTATTCAATGAATATTTATTGAGCATCAACTTTGTGCCACGTACTGTTCTAGGCACTGAAGAGTCAGCATTGAAGAAGACTAAGCCCCTGCCTTCATGAAGCTTACATTCCAGTGGGGAAGACAGATGATAAATATATGAATAAAACAATAAATAAGATAATTTCAGATTGTGCCCTGATGAAAACAAAACAGGGTAATGGGAAACAAGTGTCACAGCAGGAGGAAATTTTAGATAGATTCATAAGGGAAGTGTGGCTAGAGAAGAGAAGAGGGTCCCGGACCAAGCTCTGGGGCATGCCAAGATTTATAGGTTGGGAAAAATAATAGCAAATGTGTTTATGATCCTTACTAAGTGCCAGGCACTGTCCTATGTGCATTACATGTAGTAATTCATTCAATCCTTGCCAGAACCCCAGGAGGTATCATTTTGCTCTTTATCATCATTTTACTAATGAGGAAACTGAGGCACAGAGAGGTTAAGTAACTTGCCCGAGGTCACACAGAAAGCAAATGGTAAAACAGATTTGAACTTAGGCAGTTTTGTTTTGGAATCCATGTCCTTAACTTCTATGAAGAATTCCTCCCCCCAAGAGGAAAGAGAGGAGGAAGAGTCAGCAAAAGAGACTGAGAAGTAATATAACCTCCATGACCTTCAGTCTTCTCATCTGTACAATGGAAATAAAAATAGCGTGTGCTTCACAGGGTTGTTGTAAAGATAAAATCTTATAATTCTTGCAAAATACATATTATAGTGCTTGTCAAGTAGTAGCCACTTGATAGGTGGCAGCTATTACTATTATTTCTTAGACTATTGTAATGGTTTCTTAACTTGCCTACCTGACTCCTCTCTTTCCAGCTGTACCTCCATCCAACCCAAACCAAACAACTGGCTCACATATTCCCATGTACCTCCATGCAGTGGTGCCATTGTGATCTTACATATTGCTCACCTGCTCAAAATCCTTCAATGGTTCCCAATTCTCTACAGCAAGGGTTGGCCAAATTTTTATGTAAAGGGTCAGGTAGTAAGTATACTTGGGTTTTGTTGGCCATATGTTCTCTGTTGCTACTACTCATCCCAGCCATTCTATAACAAAAGCATTCATAGAGAGTACATAATAAAGTGAGCATGGATGTGTTCCAATAAACATTACTAGCAAAACCAGGAAGAGGGCTGGATTTGGCTCACAGGCCATAGTTGGTTGACCCCTAGCCTACAGAATTAAATTTGGCATTCAGGACTCTACCTGCTTCTTACAACCTTGCCTCACACTGCTTCCAATTGTTCATTCAACAATCCAGACAACCAGATGATATTCTGTTCTCTTTGTTTGCACTAGTTCCTCTATCTGAATTGCTCTCTTCTTGAAGCTCTGTCTATTAAAATCCTATGTATCTGTATTGATTAGTGTCCGTTGTTTGCAAGCAGCAGAACTGACCTCAGCTGTGGTATAGACTGCAGGTGCTCATCAATATCAATGTTCTCCTCTTCTTTCTGGATGCTTATTTAGATTACATTTCTCGGCCCACCTTGCAGTGAAGTGTGAGCATGTAACTGAGTTCCGGCTAATGGAATATGGGCAGAAGTGATACTTGCCGTTTTCTGTAAAAACCTCCCATATTGGATCCTGTCAACTGAATGCAGAGAACTCCTGTCTTAGCTCAAGCTGCTATAACAAAATACCATAAACGTAGTGGCTTAAACAACGGAAATTTATTTCTCACAGTTCTCGAGGTTAGGACGTCCAAGATCAAGGCGCCAGCCCATTTGGTTCTTGGTGAGGATTCTCTTCATGGTTTGCAGATGGACTCCTCTTGCTGTGTCCTCACATGGTGGAGAGAGGGAGAGAGCGTCTCTCTTGTGCCTCTTCTTATAAGGGCACTAATACCATTCATGAGGGCTCCACTTTCATGACCTGATTACCTCCCCAAAGCCCCACCTCCAAATACCATTACACGCTAGGGATTAGGGCTTCAACATATGAATTTTGGGGGACCACAAACATTCAGTCCACAACAACTCCTAAGACCTAGAAGAGAACAGAACCAAAGAATGGAAGGAGCCTGGGTTCCTGAGTAACTATGGAGCATAGTCCGCCTGCTGACCCACTTTGGATTGGACATGGATGAGAAATAGACATTTTTTAAAGCCACTAAGATTTAGGAGTTTTGTCTACTACTTACCCAAACTAACACACGGGCTAACCGAGGAATTTATTTGTAAGGCTCACAGAAGGAAAAACTAAACAAGAGGTTCTCAGAAACAAGGCACCTTCCAGGATTTAGATAGAGGGAACTAATGGACCACTTTTCCAGGGCACCACTGGCACTACGAATCAGCTCCAACTGTTTTCTGTCTTTGCATTGCTCAGCTCAAGATTCAAATTCCTAGAAGAACTCAGTGGACTTGGCTTAGACTTCATGCCCACCTCTTGACCATAAGAGCACGGGGCATTTTGATCGGAAGTCCTCAAATGCTGTACACAATGAGGGAGGGGAGTCTTCCGAAGGGGATGACATAGCTGGTGCTCGGCATGTCCTGAAAAGTAGCAGTAAACCTTAGGCTTTATGTGGTCTATCTATTGAATTCTTAATTTCAGTTATTGTATTTTTCAATTTTAGAATTTGCATTTGACTCTTTTTTATAGATTCTAGCTTTCTGATGAAATTCATCATGTTGTCCTTTATTTTCTTGAATATTTATAGTCCATGTCACATAACTGCAACAACTGGATCACTATGAGTCTGTTTCTATTGCTTGGGTTTTTTTCTTCTTGGGATTGTTTCTTGGTACGTCATTTAATTTTTTACTGACTGCCAGACTTTGTGCTTGAAAAGGTATATAGCCTCTGGATGATCCTATGTCCCTTCAGCGAGGATTCACCCTATTTTCTGCAAGGCAGGAGAAGGGTGAGTTACCTTAATCCAATCAGCCCCTGAAGTGACTTGAGGCTGGTTTGCAGCGTTTGCTAGACTCAGCCTATCTCTAGTTTGCCTCATTCCTAGGATAGAGCTCTCTAAGGGTCCCAAATGAGAGGCAGAGGGTGAACGTTTCTTAGGGATCTTCCTTCTTGAGAAGTTCTGAACTCCAATCTTTGTCTCCTCAGCTCCGTGAAACTTCCCAAAACTCCACTGTACTTTTTAGTTACTCTGCTTGACTTCTCATTTTTGGCCCAGTGCAACTTAATTGGCAGTTTCCTGAAGGGAAAATCTGTGCTGAGTGTCAGGCTCATTTTTCTGTGCTTCTCCTATCTCCAGATTGTGGCCACTTGAATCCTAGCTGGCCTTGGCAGAACTTAAACTTCAATTTTTGTCCCCCCGTCCTTTAATATTACCTAAATGTCTGGTAACTTCTCTGCCTCTTAGGAGCCACCGTCTACCCAGCGTCTGTGCCAAGAATTGCCAAATATCCTAAGGGAAAAAAAGCAACGTGCAGGAAATTGGGCTTACCCTGATGAGATTCTCTTCTTTCTGGGATCTCACCTCTCAAGTCCTGGCTCTCTGATGCTTTCAAAAATAACTTTGTCTTTTGGAATTTTGCCTGATTTTTCTAGTTCTCAGCAACAGCATTGGTCTGCTATTAGTTACTCCATCTTGAAGCAGAAATCCCTTGTGTGGTACAATATTTTAATAAGTATTAGGCCTCCAAGAAATTTCTTGTATATTTATCTCATTTATGTGGTCCATAACCGGATTCAGATGTTTGCAACACCTTAGATATATAATGTTTAATGATGATTATGATGATGATGATGATGATGATGTAGACAGTGTATATATCAGTCAGAATTCAGGGCAGGAAACAGAAGCCACTCTAAGAAGTTTAAGCAGGAAGGGGTGCCCCTACCTCTGTACTACAAAAATTGAATTATACAACCTGTTTCATTAAATATATCATATATCACGGCATACTTTCAGGCCAATAGATACACAGCATTTTTTTCCAGTTTAATCTAAAATATTCCATAGTATAGATGTGCTGTCATGAATTTAACCATTACCCTATTGATAGACATTCAGTTTGTCTCCAGGGATTTTTGACAGTAAAATTAACACTGCAATAAATGTCTTTGTGGCAATGAATCTTGATACTTTTATTTCTGTGCAATAGAATTTTCCAAGGGAGATTGCTGGGTCAAAGAGCATACATATTTAAAAACTATAATATATACAGTTAGATTATGTTCCAAAAAGTTCATAACAATTTACAGGAAGGAATTTAAAGCAGAGAATTGAGTACTTACAAAATTGCTGGAAGGTCTAAAGGAGTGGGTATGGGCTGGGTTTAAAAGAATAGTTAGAGAAAAATACTGAACGGAAACCCCAAGGGAGCTATTGCCTCTGATGTCAGCCCTAGAGCTCTGCCGGGATCAAGAACCTCTGTGCCGGAATTGTCACCTCTGCAGCTGCTGCAGCTGTGTCTGAATACCCTGGGAGCTAGATGAAGAGCATCCCAGAGCTGTGATCCAGCGATTAGAAACCAGATAAAGAAACTGCTGTTGCCGCCTTTGCTGGGGGAAACAGCTCAGTTCCTCTTGATACCAGGAAGCAGGAGAAGAAACACTGCAGAAACACCTCATATGTATAGACAGGAGTGCTCTTTCTAGCTGGTCAGCCCATTTCTACCGGCCAGACTTCACTTGAGGGCATCTACTTGGTGACATCTAATTTGCATGAAAAACCCTAGCTGCATGGGACTCGGGGGTGGAACGGAAGTGGAGTAAACCAATACATAGTATTAGCAGAGTCTGTAGTTATTATATAGTATTACTAACTACCCACTTCTGCATAATGTTGGGCAAGACACTAAGTTTTGGGTATTCTCTGCCTACCACTGGACCCTAGAAGTGGGGGAAATGACAGACAATTCACAAAACAGGAAATGCATACGGCTTACAAAATTACAGAAAAAAAACTTTTAAACAACTCACCAGGAATCCAAAAATGCATATTAAAAGTAGACATCATTTATTTAGCCTGTGAAATTAATGAATATAAATTTGAGACAACCTTAAGCTAGCGACAGAACAATAAACTGGACACTTATTTTATTCGTGGTTGGAGAGAGCATAAATTGGTCCAAATATTTTGGAATATAAATAGACCATATATGTCAAGAATCATTGCTGATATTCATATGCTCTGACCCATTAATTCCACTTCTGGGAATCTATTCTAAAGTAATAATCCTAATATACTGAAAAGAGACTTATACTAAAAGATATACATTGTAGCATCATTTATAATAGGGAAAAATTAGAAACTACCTAAATATATAATAATAAGGGAATGGTTGAGCAAATTTTGGATCATACACAAAATTAATTATTCCACAGCCATAAAACAATGCATAAGTGAAATGATAATAATGTTAGCCAGAAGCTTTTATTTTAATCCACTAAGCACTATAGGCACAATGCCTAAGGCCTATTGAACTTTTCAAGGACCAGCAAAGATGTTTGAAGCTTGATGAAATTTATTGACTTCAAAATATGAAAGTAACTACAAAATTAAAGTCAATAAACGTTTAAATAAATGTAAAAAAAGTAACACATCAGTTTTATGAATTACATCTTTTTGTATTGAGAAAAATTTCAATACATTGGAAAAAGTGTTGGTTAGATTGTATCGGTTTGTAAGAATTCCTGAGTATATATAATCTCTGCTAAGAAGTCATAACTAATAATAAATTTCAAAAGCAAAAACTTAAAAATTGCTTCAGATTTTTAGCAAAAAATATATTTAACGTAGGATGTGGGCACATGTTAAAGTGTATATGGTAAGATGTGGGGTGGGGCCTCCAAAAACAAGAGTCCTTTGGGGCTGGCCCCGTGGCCGAGTGGTTAAGTTCGCGCGCTCCGCTGCAGGCGGCCCAGTGTTTCGTCGGTTCGAATCCTGGGCGCGGACATGGCACTGCTCGTCAGACCACGCTGAGGCAGCGTCCCACATGCCACAACTAGAAGAACCCACAACGAAGAATACACAACTATGTACCGGGGGGCTTTGGGGAGAAAAAGGAAAAAATAAAATCTTAAAAAAAAAAAAAAAAGTCCTTAGAATTTAGCATGGTCTTAAAATACTCTGGCTAAGAACACCATGTTTTGAGTGCTTCCTGTGTACCAGATACTTAATATGCATCATCCTCTTTAACCCCCACAGCAGTGCTGGGCTGTAGCTCCATTGTCATTTCTTTCATAAGAGGAAACACAGGCTTCAGGGAACTTAATCAGCTAGCCCGAGGTCCCACAGCTAGGAAGGGTGGAGCCGGAGTCTGAAGGTGGGCTTGACTCCAATTCCTGGGCCCTTGGTGAGAACTTATGTATGTTATGGTATCAAATGTAAAAATAAGGAGCTTGCAAAATTGGATATGCAGTTTGATTCCAATTTTAGAAAAAAACAGTATTCGTTGAAAACAAAATGTTGTTTCTGATTTTTAATGTTCTGCATTTTCTAAAATATTTTTACAACAGTCGTGTAACGCATATTAATTTTTTTTTAATTGATTTAAGAGAAGTTTGAGATGGCTTGTATAATAGTGACATCCTGTGGCTATATGGGGTCATCATAGTCTCAGCTGTAATTTCAGCTTGGGAGCTGACTACTAGAGGGCAGCACTGAGCTTCATTCTGGTAAGTTTTCCAGGCCGAAAGCGGCAGAAAGCTGGGTCAGGATTCCACCTCTCCCCTCAAAACTGGAGAAAAACTAATCTATAACGCCATAAATAAATAGATAGATAGGTAAACAGATAGATAAATGAAACACCCTCCAATAGCTCCTTTGCATCCTGAAGCAATATAGCAAAGTTAAGCACCGAGCTCTGGAGCCATGCTGCCTGAATTTGAGCCGACTCCACCATTTACTAGCTGTGTGACCTTGACCAAGTCACATAACCTCTCTGAACTTTATCTTTCCCTCCACCTTTAAACTGAGGATAAGAATTGCCCCCACCTCTTAGGGTTGTTGTGAGAAATTAATAAAATAATACACTTTACAGTGCCAGTTGAGAGGGGGTGCTCAATAATTGGTAATTATTATATTGCCTGCTGCCCAAAGCTATCCTTCTTTTAAGAAGCAAATATATCTTGTTGAGTGCTATAAGCAGAGATAGCACTTTGTTATTGCTACCAAATTCACAAAAGAACTTTCCGTGGACTAGGGCTTATACAAAACATTTAAAGAGAGGTTGCAAATAGCAGTGCAGAGCCTGCCCTGGAATCAGGCAGATGTGGCTTTTTTTTTTTTTTTAAGATTGGCACCTGGGGGGGCTGGCCCTGTGGCCGAGTGGTTAAGTTCGTGTGCTCCGCTGCAGGTGGCCCAGTGTTTCGTTGGTTCGAATCCTGGGTGCGGACACGGCATTGCTCATCAAACCACGCTGAGGCAGCGTCCCACATGCCACAACTAGAAGGACCCACAACGAAAAATATACAAGTATGTACTGGGGGCCTTTGGGGAGAAAAAGGAAAAAAATAAAATCTTTAAAAAAAAAAAAGATTGGCACCTGGGCTAACAACTGTTGCCAATCTTTTTTTTTCTTCTTTTTCTGCTTTATCTCCCCAAACCCCCCCTGTACACAGTTGTATATCTTAGTTGCAGGTCCTTCTAGTTGTGGGATGTGGGACGCCGCCTCAACGTGGCCTGACGAGCGGTGCTATGTCCGCGCCCAGGATCCGAACCCTGGGCTGCCGCAGCAGAATGCGCAAACTTAACCACTCGGCCACGGAGCCAGCCCCAGGCAGATGTGGCTTTGAATCTAGCCTGCGCCTGGGCAAGTTACCTGCTCTGCCTAAGCCTCATTTGAGGAAAATAATTACATGCGTCATAGAGTTTTTGTGATGACTGCAATGAGAGAGGGCCTTTCACGCTCGGAGCATAGTGGCTGGCACGTAGAGCTCTCAGCAACGGTTAAATTCTGTTTTCCTCCTTATCCTCAGTGGGGTTATAGGTGGCACAGCAGCCCTTGTGGCAAAATGTGAACATTTACCTAACGTTCTTTCTTGTACTTTTCCTCTCCCACTCTCACTTGTCTCCCCCCACCTCCCTTGCTCCCCAGATTCTCACATGACTTCCTGACTGCAAGGAGCTACTTGTCCAAGCCTTGTTCTGGATGATTAACTAGGAACACACCATTCTGGACCTATTTTTATAGCCCAGGCCTCAGCCCTGCAGGACTATTCATCCTGTGTCTCAGTCTCAAAAGGAATACATAGATCCCAGGCCTAATGCTCTGGAAAGCCTTTGCCACTTTCCCACAATGTGTATAATTGAGGGTTCTCTGTAGTGTTTATCAGTAAAAACAAATCATTTAATGTTAAGAGACTGTGTTTTTGTCTTTGCAACTAAAGAGGGAAGCTAGAGAGATGTGTCTGGCTTCACTATCAGTCTTGTAGGAGGAGAGGGTGCCATTTTGGACTCTTTTGTTCCGTGGCTCCTTAGGAAGTAAAGATCATCCAGACATGAGTGAATTCTGTAAATTGTTAGGCTTGGATATTGGAAATGTAGAACAGGAACTGATACAAGTTGTAATAAAATCCAGTAGAATCCCATAAACATTCTGGTGTTACAGGTCAACAAGATCCCTGAGGGACAACATTTAACCAGTGCAGCTGATGTTTCCAACACAGTGGTTCTAAAAAGTCTGTAAGAATGATCCCTAAGATTGTACTCATGAATGAGTTTGGAACTTTTGTATAATTTTAGACTCATAAGGAACTCAAATGGTTTTGAATTTCTGTTCTAAAATCATCATCAGTTATACTGTCACTGAGGTCTAGAGATCCAATGGGTATTTTTGAGCCTATGGATAAATCCAGTGAGCCTACCCTGTGATTTCTTTTAAGAGGCAGTGACTGTTTAAGAGCCTTGACTCTAAAACTAGACCACTTATTTTCACAATTTGGCTCCACTACGTACTAGCCATGTACCCATGGGCAAGTTACTTGACCTCTCTGTGCCTTAGTTTCCTCATCTATAAAATGCGGATGATAATAATACCAATTCTGTAGGACACTTGTGATAATTCAATGGTTTGGTATATGTAAAGCCCATAGAGCAGTGCTGAGCACATAGTGAAGCCTCAATAACTGTTAGCTATTATCATTACATAGAGAGAGACAAGTGTTTATGGAACTCCTAATAAAACAATTACTTTAGAAGTTTTATTTATATGCTAATTTCCAGCTACTCCTACCTATAAATTTGGAATCTCATGTCTCTTCATGATTTTGGAGCATTCCTTGAATGATGGTCCCCTGGCCATCCTAGTCTTCATCAGAACTCTCCTATGAAGTATCCGCTGGGGGTCATACATGGCACCATGGCATCAGTAGTAGAGAAAGCTAGAAGGCCTTCACCTGCATGAATATTTTAGTTAGGTCACCCAAAATATTACAATTAGGGATTGTTTCCTTTGGGTAGCCACTATGTTTTCCTGGAGCCCCTGTTAGCGTGCAAGCAGCCTTGGGGGGACAGCACTAGAAGAAGGTTTAGTGGGATGTAGCAAGGATAAGCATGGGTTTTGTTGGAGCCAAATGACCTTGGGTTTCAATTCTGGCTCCACTGATTAGTGGCTGTGTGGCTTTGGGTAAATTACTTTAACCTCTCTCTACCTCTGGAATTCAAATAGTATCTACCTCATGGGATCACTGTGCACATTAAAGGAAATAGGGCTTCCAAGAATGCCTGTCACATCATCAGGACTCAATAAATATTATTGCCTAGTTTATCTGTCTTGGTCTCTCATTTACAAAATGAGGAGAATAATATCTACCTTCATGGTTGTGAATATAAAATGAGATAATGTACATGTAAAAAATGCCTACTATACTAAAAAAAGACAGATAATAATGAGTGTTGGCAAGGACATGAAGAAAAAAGAACACCCATATACTGCTAGTGAGAACGTAAAACAGTATAGCCTCTTTGGAAAACAGTTTCGCACTTCCTCAAAAAGTTAAACATAGAGTTATCACATGACCCAGCAATTCCACTTTTAGGTATATACCCAAAAGATTTGAAAACATATGTCTGTATAAAAATGTGTATGCAATGTTCATAGAGGCATTATTCATAATAGCCAAAACGTGGAAACCACCCAAATGTCAATCCATTGATAAATGAATGAGCAAGATGTGGTATATCCAATAAAATAGAATATTATTTAGCCATAAAAAGGTACGAAGTACTGACACATGCTACAATATGCATGACCTTTGAAAACATTATGCTAAGTGAAAGAAGCCAGTCACAAATGACCAAATATTGCATGTTTATATTTATATGAAATGTCTAGAATAGGCAAATCCATAGAGAAAGAAAGTAGATTAGCGGTTGGCACAGGCTAGGGGGAGAGGGAGAATGGGGAGTGACTGCTAAATGTGTATAGGATTTCTTGGTGGGGGTAATAAAAAGGTTCTGGAATTGGATAGTAGTGATGGTTGTACAACCTTGTGAATACATTAAAAAAAACACCAATTGTACACTTTAAAAGAGTAAATTTTATGGTATGCGAATTATGCCTCAATTAAACGATTATTTATTAAATGTCTGCCATATAGTAGTCCTCATTTAGTAGAAGTCATTTCTAGCCACCAACACCTCAGCTCTTACCCTAGGAATCTAGAACAGGGCCCTGTAGGAATGGTACCCACAACAGAGAGGAGTGCTAAGGAAGGGATGGACCTAAAGTATGGGGGTGTGCAGAGGGGTGGGGAGAAGTCGGAGGTCTCTCTTGGAAGGAAAGGCAGTGAAGGCGTTTAAGGAGAATAGAAGAAGGAGACAAACTTCACCTACTTTGAATGCTGCAGGGAGCCAGCCTGGATCATCTTTCATATTCTGGGCTGGCATCACAGCTGATGAATGTTCTGGCATTTAAAGCTGTCCTGGAGAAAGGGCGACGTGTGGTTATTAGACAGAAGGGAAAAAGGAAGAACACAGAGGCAAAATCCAAGGGCATGTGAGTCTGACTTTGAAAGGTAGGAGAAGGCAGTAGTCTGCAGGGGATGCATTTATCCAGAGGACTCTCATTGTTTGTTAATCTCTGGGTCAATGCATTTAGGTCAGCACTAACTCTGCTACAGGTGGGATCAATTTAAAGGATTAGAAGTGTCTTTCTAAATCCTAATCCTGGTCTAGGTCTGGGGATGCCGAAGAGTGATTTGCAAAAAGGTTTACTATCTCTCGCAATTATTTACCCCATTAATGGAATTTATCAACAGACTCCAGTCCTTGGCAGGATTATGAATGCTTAGAGGATGCACTGAAATGGATACACTGGGTAGTCACGCCAGAGGTTTGCACACGCAGACGGTAAACTGAAGACATTTGAGCGGTGAATTACATGGTGAGTAGTTGACAGCTCTTGTTTATTAGAAAGATTGTAATGGGGGGAAAACACAGCTCACTTGGGAGCTCAGACTTCTGACTGAGATACATCAGTTTTACTGCAATATGTAGCAACAAAAGAAAGAATGCAAGAGAGAAAAACAGAAGGAGAAAAAGGGGAAAAGAGAACTTTCAAGATACTTTAAATCATGATTTGGGCTCAAAGGCTCTCATCCAAGCTTTCATTTAGTTTCTCTCGTGATTCTTTTTTATTTCTTCCTGATGTTGTCTTACACAAGCTGTTAACTTGATTCAGGCTGTAACTGCAAAGATCAATCATCCGTAGTAGTCCTCGGCTTGACAAGCTAGGATGAGGAACCATTTTACTCAGAGCTATTTGTCATGGTCTTTCTTTGTCCATGTTTAAAGAACAGTCGTTTTCCTTGTGAAATCAGGCTTCCCACCAGATTGTGAAAGCTACCTGAAATGAAATGACGCATCCTTATGCTCTAGCTACTTTCCATGGAAGCCCGCTTCCATGCAGGTGTTCGAACTTGAGTTACCTAGGCAACGGCCCCAGAAGAGCTGTGGGTCAGTAGTATTCTATTTCCAAAATTTCATGCCTTCAAACTTTTAGTTATGTCCACATTTCCCATGAACCCCAGGGACGCCTTCAGCCGGCTTGTTTTGAAGACAGTGTCTTTTACATAAGAGCTTTATAATTTTGTCTTTAAACCCAAATCAGCAGGTGAAGGCTTAGAGCATCTTCCCTCCCTCCCTTCCTTCCATCTTTCCTTCCTTCCTGTCTTTCTTCCTTTCCCTGCCTTTCTTCTCGTCTTCCTACTTCTTTTCTCAGAATAAGTTTCCTTCTGAAAAATCTTGGGGTCGGGGTCAAGACTAAATCGTAGTGCAACGTAGAACTATCTGGTTCTCCAGGGGGTCCTAGCAGAGTTAGAAATACGACCCAATGTGTGAAATAGACCCCAGAAAGAATGGAGGGACAAACCTTCAGCTTGGGCTTGTTTAACAAAGGGCAAGGACAACCAAGAACAAGTAGCAAGAGCTACTTTCTGACATGTGGCTTGAGGAAGGATCCATGTTGTAAATATGCAAACTTGAAAAACGGTATTAAAAAAAGCAAAATTTTTATTCAATTTTTTATTGTGGTAAGAACACTTAACATGAGCTCTACTCTTTTACCAAATTTTTAAGTGCAAATACAGTTTTGTTAACTACAGGAACAATGTTGTACAGACGATCTCTGGGACTTCGTCATCTTTCATAACTGAAACTTTATACCCACTGAACAACAACTCCTCTTTTCCCCCTCCCCACAGCCCTCACCAGCTGCTATTCTACCCTCTACTTCTAAGAGTTTGACTATTTTAGATATCTCATGTAAGTAGAATCATGCAGTATTTGTCCTTCTGTGACTGGCTTATTTCACTTAGCATAATGTCCTCCAGGTTCCTCCATGTTGCTGCATATGACAAGATTTCCTTCTTCTTAAAGGCTTAATAATATTTCATTGTATATATATACACACCACATTTTATTTATCCATTCATCCATTGATGGGCATTTAGGTTGTTTCCATATCTTGAGTGTTGTGAATAGTGCTGCAATGAACATGGCAGTTCAGATGTCTCTTCACGATCCTGATTTCAATTCTTTTGGCTATATATCCAGAAGCTGGATTGCTAGATCATATGGTCATTCTATTTTTAATTTTTTGAGGAATGTCCATACTGTTTTCCATAGCTGCTGCACCATTTTACATTTCCACCAACAGCATACAAGAGTTCCAACTTCTCCACATCCTCTCCAACACTTGATATCTTTTGTCTTTTTGATTATAGACATTCTGAGAGGTGTGAGGTGATACCTCATTGTGGTTTTGAGTTACATTTTCCTGATGATTAGTGATGATCACTTTTTCATGTACCTTCTGGCCGTTTGTATATCTTCTTTGGAAAAATATCTTTTCAAGTTCTTTGCCCATTTTTTAATCAGGTTTTTTGCTATTGAGTTGTAGGAGTTCCTTATATATTTTAGATATTAACCCCTTATATAGATACAGGTTTTGCAAATACTTTTCTCCCCCTCTGTAGGTAGCCTTTTCACTCTGTTGATTGTTCCTTTGCCGTGCAGGGCTTTTTAGTTTGATGTAGTCCCACTTGTCTATTTTTGCTTTTGTTGACAGTGCTTTTGTTGTCATATCCAAGAAATCATTGCCAAGACTAGTGCCAGGAGCTTTCCCCCTGTTTTCTGCTAGGAGTTTTATAGTTTTAGCTCTTGCACCTTTAGATCTTTGATTCACTTTGAGTTAATTTTTGTGTATAGTGTAAGTCGTTTTTCATGTGCATGTCCAGTTTTCCCGGCACCATTTGTTGAAGAGACTATCATTTCTCCATTGTATATTCTTGGCTCCCTTGTGGAAGATCAGTTGACTGTATATGCATGGATTTGTTTCTTTGTTCTCTATTCTGTTCCATTGGTCTACATGGCTGGTCTTATGCCAATGCCATACTGGAGTTTTGTAATATATTTTGATATCAGGAAGTGTGATACTTCCAGCTTTGTTCTTCTTTCTGAGGATTGCTTTGGCTATTCAGGGTCTTTTGTGGTTCCATATGAATTTTAGGATTTTTTTTTCTATTTCTATAAATATGACATTGGGATTTTGGTGGGGTAATACTGAATCTGTAGATTGCTGTGGGTCGTATGGACATTTAACAATATTAAGTCTTCCAATCCATGAGTTGGGGCTATCTTTCCATTTATTTGTATCTTCTTTAATTTCTTTCATCAATGTTTTGTAATTTTCAGTGTACGAGTCTTTAACCTCCTTGGTTAAGTTTATTCCTAAGCATTTTATTATTTTTGATGCTGTTGTAAATGGGATTGTTTTCTTAATTTCCTTTTAGGAAAATTCATTGTTAGTATATAGAAATGCAAATGACCTTTGTATGTTGATTTTTTTCCTGCAACTTTATTGAATTCACTTATCAGTTCTGAGAGATTTTTTATTTGGTGTGTGGAGTCTTCAGGGTTTTCTACAGGTAAGGTTATGTAATCTAGGAAGTGAGATAATTTTACTTATCCATGTCCAATTTGGATGTCTTTTATTTCTTTTTCTTGCTTAATTGCCTGGCTAGGGCTTCCAGTACTGTGTGGAATAGGAGTGGTGAAAAGGGGCATCCCTATCTTGTTCCTGATCTTACAGGAAAAGCTTTCAGTTTTTTACCATTGAGTATGAGGTCATCTGTGGGCTTGTCATATATGGTTATTGAGATATATTCCTTCTATACCTAGTTTGTTGAGAGTTTTTATCATGAAAGGGTGTTGAATTTTGTCAAATGCGTTTTCTGCACCTATTGAGATGATCGTGTGATTTTTATCCTTCATTCTGTTAATGTGGTGTGTCACATTTATTGATTTACATATTTTGAACCATCCTTGCATCCCAGGGATGAATCCCACTTGATTATTGTGTATGATCCTTTTAATGTGCTGTTGAAAAGCAAACGTTTTAGAACTTGGGATGGGTAAGCATTGTACTTAGAAGGAATGATCTGTATTATAACATAAAAATGCTGGCCTTATATCTAGAGTATACAGCTGATTACTTTGATCTGAGGAGCACCAAAAGTAAGTCCCTTTATTTTTCTTCTCAAAAAGTGGTTCGTCTCCCTTTGCCTAACTGCAACTAATGCTTGAAATTAAAATGATAATATTACAGATTAATTCCTTTGGCATAAACTTCTCCCCACCTCCTATTAAAAAACAAATACCATTGATTGGGGAGGAGTAGGGGAAAGTATCAAATATTATCAATCTTTTACATATCAGTAGAAATTATTTAAAGAGCCTCTTTTTCTAGAGTTATTTTTCTCTCCATTAATCGAGAGGGCAGAGAGACCTGGATTATAAGTTTGAAGAGAAAATACCTAATGGGTAATTTTGCCAAAGGTGGTTTCTGACCCAGGCCTAAAATAGAGCCTTTTCAAGAACATAGAAATATAAAACATTTCATTTGTGCTCCATGTTTCTTCTTCACTATTTAGTCAATAAATATTTGTTGAGTACCTATTATGTGTCAGGCACTGTGCAGGGCACTAGAGATACAATGATGAGCAAAAGGAAGCTGGGAACTTACAAATTTGACCTTACCTATGAGCCATGTTGGTGGACATTATTGTTTTCTTCCTCTGATGTACGTAGTTACTTTTCCTAGTGAGATTACTTGGCCAGGCCCTATATTGCCCCACTTTTTTTGTAGTTTCAGGCCTAGCACCAACCAGGTTCTCAACATATGCTTGTTAATAATGATGATAAGATAGCAAATGGTTTTAGGAATCCAGATTTTCAGTGTAGCATAGCTCCAGCATGTGGGCACTTCGCATTCTTAGTATGTGATAGAGGACTCTAGACCAAAATTAAAAATGATCAGGAACTGGATCTGCCAGATAGAAGTAAGTACAAACACTTGGGGGAATCTGACTCCAGTGAAAAGCTAATTAGAACAGCTAAGGCTAGAGAATGTTGAGTGAATTCAGAAAGCAGTTTGATAGTGCAGAGGTTTAGAAAAGTCGCTGCTTGGAAGAAGAACAGAATCCCAGGATCAATGTACGTCAGAGAACAAAGGGACTTGGAGATCCTCTAGTCCAGCTGAGGGAACAAAAGAGAGACGTAGAGCAGGGAACGATATTTTCAAGATCACATGGTGAGTCAGTGGCAGAAGTGACTCTCAATGCAGTCCTCCTTCCAAACAGCAGGGAAGAACTAATATCTATTGAAAGACCACTGTGTGCTCAGCATTCTATCTTATTTATTCGCTTTCCTTAAAGCATTAAATTTACCTCCATTTTGTAGATGAGGAAATTGCGAATCAGAGCAAACATGCCAAAGGTTATATTCCCAAGAATTCTGTTCTCAAAGGCTAGGATTAGCTTCATATAGAATACAATGTGACTGGTGGCCCCCACCCCAAGTTGTGCTACACTGAACCCTGAGTGAGGGGTGAGTAAGCTGTCCCAAGGCTGGGATTGAACGCTAGTGGCAAATTCCTTCCGGTTGGGTAGTGAACTTGTTTGCTCCTCCTACTTTACTCCATCTTTCCCCCTTGTTAAATAATTATTCTTAAACGGGGCACTAAGGGATTTTTTAAAACCACAAATGAATTATTCAAACTCAGTCTGGGTGGCATAGAAGGTATAATAATGATGGTCTCAGTGACTTCACAGATTAGGGGCTGTCAGCAGTCCATCTAGTACAGTGCTCAGTCAACTGGGGTGCAGATCCCCATTATACCATGGTGTGCCCTCAGGCAAGTTACTTACCCTTGTGAAGCCTCAGTTTCATGACCTGTAAATGAGGGTGATAGTCCCTACCTCAAAGGGCTGTGGTGAGTCTTTTTTTTGTTTTTGGATTGATTTTTTAAAATAAGATAATACATACAAAGAGTTTAGCTCAGTGTTTGATACAACTCAGTAAATCTTAGCCTTTGTTATCCAAGTGCTAATTTCTTGCTTAAATGTACCACTCTGGGAGAAAACCTATCAAACTAGGTGAGTTTGGGGGAGAAAGGGTGCTCAGTTGCTGTGGACAGGGCTCCGTTCCCCATATAGAGTTGCCCTCACTGTTGCCCACTCCTTGTGGTTGAAGGAGTGAGGTCCTATAAAGACAGAGATATCATACAGTTCAATATCCTTGTCACAAGACAGACCAGAAATAGGGACTCCACCTGTGCTACTCCAGAGAAGGGACTGCTCCTAGAGTGCCTTGGCTCCCAAGTTTTGCTGTGACAGATAAAAGATTGGGGCCAGGGGATGGTGGGAGGAGAAGCATATGGCTCTTGACTAGAGCTCAGCTTGTAGTGCCAGACTGGGAGCTCTCTGAAGGCTGAGTTCACATCTCACACCTCATCCATCATGAATCTCACCCTCATGCCTTCAGCATAGTCAGCACACAGAATAGATCTATTTCGAGGGAGGGAGGTGGGTCTAGATTATTTTTGAAGGTCTAGGAATAAATTTAAGGGCCTTGTGCATACAATCAGCCCAGAACCACCTTTCCAGCACCCCCAAAGCAAAATTGGAAGTTCCCCCTCCATGCTACACACTCCTCAGCCTCTGGCTCATCCTGTTTTGTGACATGTTTCCTCCCCAAGTCTTTCTTGACCCTCATTTTACCAGTTTTCACCTGTTTACAAATGTTGGGGCACACTATTGCGGCCGGTCTTTAAGATCAGGCAGGTGTGCCCCTGACTGGTCTCTTAAGGAGTCAGACTTTCTCATAAAATTAGGGGTGACAGTTAAGATAAAAACCAACAGGCCTGGTGTAGGCAGAATTATTGCTGGCAATAAACAACCAATTGGGCTTGACCAGTACCACCAGTGCTGATTATCAGCCTTGAAGAGAGCCATGTCATTATTTTGGTCTTTAGTTGGAATTAAAAATGTACTAAGGATTTTCCTCATTAGCATCTTCCATAAGCAATTAATACTTCTTATGTCTAGTGAGGTTATTCCTGACCTTGGATCAACTTTAACGTTTTGTTAATTCGTTTCACAAACATTTATTTGATACCTACTATGTGTGGGAACTTGACCAGGCATTAGGGCTATGAAGAGGACCTCTGGGAGCTCCCAATCCAGTGGGCTCTGTTTCCCATAGTTACTCTCATTGTTGCCCACCCCTTGTGGTTGAAAGTATAAGGTCCTGTAAATGCAGAGATATCAGATAGTTCAGTATCCTTGTCACACTATAGACCAGAAATAGGGACAGTTTATAAATCAGAGTAACACCTTCCCTAATGGGTATAAGTATGAGGCAGTCAATGGAAAAACAATGAACTCAACCTGGGGTTGTTAACTAAGGCTGCACAGAGTAGAGAACAGTTCAATTGGGTCTTGAAGGTAGAGTTCATCAGGAGAAACCAGAAGTAGAGTGTGGGAGGCGGGAGGAAAGTGTTCCTGGCAGAAAGAATGGCATTTTCTGAATCCTATGCTTGACAGACCATGTGGTATATGTCTGTAGAACTGCAAGAAATTTACTGTAGAATCAGGTGAGAACAGTGGGAGACGGCAGTATAGAGAAAGGCAAGGGCCAGATGAAGAAAGGCTTTGCATGCATCATCTTGAAAAAGTTCTCTGCATTTACTGACTCCACTTCATTAATTCCCATTCATTTTTTTAAAAAGTTTATTTTCTTAAAAATTATTTTATTGAGGTCATTTTGGCTTATAACATTGTGTAAATTTCAGGTGTACATCATTATATTTCAGTTTCTGTATAGACTGCATTGTGCTCACCACCAAGAGTCCAGTTTTTATCTGTCACCATACACATGTGCCCCTCTTTCCTTTTTGCCCTCCCTCTCTCCCCTACTCTTCTGGTAACCACTAACCTGTTCTCCTTCTCTTTTTTGACTTATTTTGCTTAGCATAATACCCTCAAAGTCCATCCATGTTGTTGCAAATGACACGATTTTGTCTTTTTTACGGCTGAGTAGTATTCCATTGTATATATATACTACATCTGCTTTATCTATTCATCCTCTGATGGGCACTTGGGTTGCGTCCACATCTTGGCTATTGTGCATAATGCTGCAATGAACATAGGGGTGCATATATCTTTTGAATTACTGATTTCATGTTCTTTGGATAAATACCCAGTAGTGGAATAGCTGGATCATATGGTGTTTCTATTATTAATTTTTTGAGAAATCTCCATACTGTTTTCCATAGTGGCTGCACCCATTCAGTTTTGAATCATTGTGGTCCCTCAACTTGCAGTCTTAATGTCTGAATCCAAATCCAATGGACAGATATCTTTCTATCTAGCTTACTTGACTTCTCAGCAGATTGTGAGACGTCATAAACACGTTTCATCTTCAAAGTTTCATCTTCCTTGGATTGTAAGATACTACCGTCTCCTGGATTTTGCTGTCTCTCTGGACTTTTCATGTAACTTTTCATTATGACCTTCTTTTTCTCTGCTGGACCTTTAAGCATTGTGGGTTCTGAGGGTTTTGTTCCTTGTCTCTTTCTTTACTCTGCAACTATCTTTTGTTGATCTTATATACTTCTGTGTCTTCAATTACACTGTATCAATTAATAACACTCAAATTTATATCTCTAGCTCAGCTTTCTCTGATGAGATCCAGTATGTCAAATTGTCAATTGGATTTTGCCACATGTATATTCTACAAGCATCGCCAGCTCAGCGTGTCCAATAGAATGCATTATATCTCCCACCTCTTCCTCTAGTGTTCCTTATCTCAGAGACTTATATAATTTTCCAACCAGTTGCCTAGATCCGAAAAGCTCAAAATCACCTTGGAGTCTTCCTTTTCCCCTCTTACCTGCTACATCTTGTCAGTCATCATGTTGTTATTGGTTCTACTTAATCTCTTTGATATTTTTAGTCTTGGTAGAATTCATCTCCATTCTTCTACATGTTCACTACCACTGTCTTGGTCTGCCATCATTTCTCATAAATTACTACAGCAGCCTCCAAACTGGTCTGCCTGCCTCCAGGCTTGCTCCCTTCCAACCTTTTCTCCACACTGCTACTTGTGTGGTTTTACAAAAAAGAAATCTGATTATTCCATTTCTCTCCTTAAAACCATTGTCTACAGAATTAAATCTAAAAACCTATGAATGGCATATATGATTCTTGGTGATTTAGGTCCTGCCTTGGCTGACATTACAGACCCAAGCAGAACAAAGGCCTTGGAATTCTGAGACTCTAACCTATCCTTTTATTTAACCTCTGGGTCTTACTGCATATTGTTCCATTTGCCTGGAGGCTCTTAGCACCAGCCCTCCTCCCAACCTCATTCACCTGGCTAACTTTTCTTTCAATACTCAACTCAAAGAGATGTCCCTCCTCCTTCTTCCTCTCCTCTCCTGAAATCTAGGTTTGGGGGATCCTCTCTGTTTTCCTCTGTCTGAGTTATTTCAGTCTTAGCACTGTTTACTCTGCATTGCCTTTATCTGCCTACATCCGTGTCTCTAAGAGGGCAGGATGATGGAGAAAAATGGACATACTTAAAACTACAATAATGATAATAATATCACTAATATAACCTAACAGTACACTAGACCCTGTTATAAGCACTTGCTGTATGTTAATCCACGTAAGTCCTCACAAAACTGTGAGGTGGGCAGCTATTACTGAAGTTGAATCAACAGGACTCAGTCATGGATTGAATGTTAGAGGAGAAAAGAAGGAAAAGTCTCAGTTGACTACCAGGTTTCTGACTGGAGCAAGTAGGTAAACAATGGATGGAGGTGCCGTCTACGGAGATAAAGAGTACAGGAAGTATAGGAAGAGGAGGAGTTTTGGTCAGGGTAGAGGAAAGAAACTTTCAGTTTGGGGACTGCCATTCCTTTGCCATTCTTTCCTAACCAATATTTCCAGAAGCTTCAGGAATAATGTGAATAACACATCTTTTCCTCTGATTGACAGGCATTTGGAAACATCACTGTCCATCTCGGGACAGCAGACTAACCTTCTGGTATCTCTTCATTATCCTGCTGGAAGCGGGAGGGCTATGCGTTTGGGACCCTGGCCTTTCTTTCACCTTATGCTCTGGTTTGCGGCTCCCAGAAGACAGCGAGGACACCATGGCCTTGCATCCTTCAAGCTCCTGTGGTACTTGTGCCTCCTGGCCCTCGAATCATTCCCACAGCAGGTGTGGGCACCCCCCTACAGGATAGGGGTAGTGGGCCCTTGGACCTGTGATCCATTGTTCTCAAAGGCCCTGCCTGAGGTTGCTGCTCGATTAGCCATTGAGCGGATCAACAGGGACCCATCGTTTGACCTGAGTTACTCTTTTGAATATGTGATTCTCAATGAAGACTGCCAGACTTCCAGGGCCCTCTCCAATTTCATTTCCCACCACCAGATGGCCTCAGGATTTATTGGACTTGCCAACCCCGGCTACTGTGAGGCAGCCTCGCTCCTGGGAAACAGCTGGGACAAAGGGATTTTCTCTTGGGCTTGTGTGAATTATGAATTAGATAATAAAAATAGCTACCCGACATTTTCTCGGACACTCCCTTCTGCCATCCGGGTGCTGGTAACTGTCATGAAATATTTCCAGTGGGCTCATGCTGGAGTCATTTCCTCAGATGAAGACATTTGGGTGCACACAGCCAATCGAGTTGCAAGTGCTCTTCGGAGCCGCGGCCTCCCTGTAGGGGTCGTCCTGACCACAGGACAAGACAGTCAAAGCATTCGGGAAGCTCTCCAGCGGATTCGCCAGGCAGACAGAATTCGCAGTGAGTGCTTTCTCCTGGCTGAGGCTTATATGTGGCTTCAGTGGAAGATATTACAATCTCCAAAAGGTTTCCTACCCTCACACCCTAGGATAGCACAGTACTCCCCAGTTCTTCATGCATTTACCCTCTTTCACTCATGCTCAGGCCCCAAGAGTGTCCTGCTTCAACAGAGCTTATTTCATTAACTGAATAAAGATACAAAGAACTCTGTGGTTAAAATACCCTTGGATGCCAACACCTGCTCTCAGCACCTGGGTGAGGAAGAATAGCATCAAGAATAACTTTGGCCACCTACCCTCCATACCCGTAGGACACCGGTAGTTTCAGATCAGCCAAAGAGGGGTGTTCTTATGGCTCCATTTTTGTCTGTTCTAGTCACTGAAGGGAGATTTGCCTTTGACTCCTTTCTGGGTACTTTCCCTCATCGGTGCCCAGTGTCCTTGTGCCGTCACATCTCACTTAGAACCTGTTTTCTCTGTACTCCAAAATGCACATCCCCCGTCTCTCCTCCACCCCTCAAATGTATGACTTCTCTCTCTGCAGCGCAAACTAGCTGATATGGAAGGACCTAGCTGATAGATGAAAGCATATTAAAATGAGAAGACTGCCTGAATTTTTACCTTTCTCCTTCCAAGGGAAATGTTATCTTCAAAGAGGATTCTTGCAGAGACAGTGGACAAGGTGTGAAGAAAAGGATTGCCCCACTGCAGCTGCCATCACCAGGGCGAGTTGGGTGCATTTTGGGGAGGACCTTCCTGGTCCTCTTGAATCAGTTGTCTTTTACTTACACATATCGCAAGCCCTTGTGACACTTGGTTCTGATTTTCTTCTATTCTAATTTTTTAATTTCCGCTTTACCTTTTTCTGGAAAGTGGCAGCGATTTGTGGGAACACTGCCTTCCCCCATTGCAGCCACTCTACCACTGTAGGACAGATAGCTCAGAAACTACTTGTCAAACTGATTACTTCTAGGATTAGTTCTGGTCCCAGTCATTTCCTTAACATAACAATGGGCTTGTTAGAGAATGGTCCAGCTTAGCCCTGGCTTATACCCAGAAGCCCATTTTAAGTTTCAAGTGTCTCCAGTATTGGACCTTAATTATGATCATTATGGGAGGATGAGGGCAAGAATTTTTAGTTCCAGGAACTACAGTAGTCTGCTTCCAGCTCCAGTCTACACGATCCTACATAATGTTAAGCAATCAGTGTGGCTCTGATTACTTCATAATAGAGCTTGATACTTTCAAAGCAGAGCACAGAATTATTTTTAAAGATATAAAACCATTTCCAGGGAGGAGTCATGCCAGAAACAGGCTAATATATTTAATATCATAATTTTATAATATGTTACAAATCTTCATGAAGCCCAGTGTCTCCTGCAAGTTTACATTCCATGAGTGTTTCACATCCCACCCATTCTAAATAGTACACTCTTTGAAATGACATTTTGGCCTCTACCATGAAATGTTAAATAAATCCAGCCCCGGAAGCTCTTTGGGTTGTCAGACGGAGAAAAGTTAGGATTGAGTGCTCGCCACCCACAACTCCTTTGAGGCAGGGAAGTAGAAAATGTACATATTATTGCCCTACTATTAGAGATTCATTCCTGTAGGTCAGTGGTTCTCACTCTGCCTGCACACAGGAATTACCTGGAAAATCTCTTCAAAATGATTGGTGCCAGAGTGCCACCACCAGAGAGTCTGATGGTCTCCAGTTGGGGCCCCAGCAAAGATAGTTTAAAAAGCTTCTCAGGTGCTTGCGAAAAGCAGCCAGAGTCATGAACCACTGCTTTAAATTGATGAAAATGCAAGTAAACGTTCCTTACTTTAAGTTACAGCCATTGTTGTCTTAATATGACTTTGTTTAATCAGATTGTTTTCTTTATAGCAGTGTGGATCAGCTCACTAAGGGAATGGAAATTTTAAGATTGGGGGGAAAAAAGCATAGAGAGGAAGGTATGTGGTTATGCTGTAAAGGAAGACCCTGCGTAGGGAGGACAGTGACAGGAAGTGAAGTAGGGACTCAGAGTGTAGACTCAAAGCTCTGCACTCCAGAACTTTGCCTCTGGTTTCTGACAAAACATAGGCAGACTCAGATGAGGCGTGCTGGGACCTCAGCGACATGAGTCAGCAT
Source organism: Equus przewalskii (assembly GCF_037783145.1). Classification (NCBI taxonomy): domain Eukaryota; kingdom Metazoa; phylum Chordata; class Mammalia; order Perissodactyla; family Equidae; genus Equus; species Equus przewalskii. The sequence goes on along the minus strand of NC_091863.1, from coordinate 87,977,777 downwards.
GTGGATGGGAGGGGAGCCAGGGAAACAGAGCCATCGGTTGGGCTGTGGCCTGACTATGACCTCTGGCAGCTCAGTGTGCAGTGTCCAAAGGAGCGTGTGGTACTCACACTTGGTACAGCCACTTGTTGGTATCTGAGGGCATCCCAAGTGGTGAGTGGGATGTGACAGAAGGAGATGAGGAAGGAGAGTGAGTCTTAAAGTAAGAGAGACCTGTCGTCCACTTGATCATCCATTGAGAGCAGTGTCCCAGCCTGTGGGAGCATGAGAAGCAGGATCCAGAGTACGAACATAACTAGAAGATCAGGACTTTCTTTAGTCAAGTGGCCTGGGGGTCAGGGCACATATCTGGCCCCATGAGAAAATGGGAGATCTGTTGAGAAACTGAGCCGGAAGCCAATGAACGTGGACTGGGTCAACAAAGCAATGAGGAAGGTTACAACACACCAGGTACAGCACGTACCAGATCAAATTTCTAGCTGATTTTCTAGCCCCTTTCACCTGGTAGAACTGAGATTGCTAAAGTATTTCTAGCTGTTATTTATCTTGACCGAAAAGGCACTAAGCTTTTTGTGTGACCTCAGCTGAGAAGGACTGAGAAAGGCAGGGCCTGGCCTCTTCCCTCTTCTGCTGGATATGAGGCTCCTTCTTAACACTGTGGACCCCCAAGAAAACCTTCAGAGAAGGACCTTTTGTGATGTATTCCACGTTTCTACTGCATTCCACAAAATACAGCGGAAAGGGATTCCCTTCATTTGGAGAGGCCTGGCAATATTTGGAAGCAATAGAAATAGTTGGAAGATTGGTTTTATCTGATCTACTCACAATAACAGGGATCACAGCCCCATGTGGTGGTGGTAGTGAGCAACAGTGGTGGAAGGGGAGGGGAAGAAGGGGCGAGAAAGCAAGCTTATTACTGGTTGGTGTGCCACTTCTCTTTCTTGTAAATTTATGTTTCCAATTAGGAAATATCACTGGTACCTTCCTGGAGTCAGAAGGAGTGTCTTTCTCAGCAACAGGTCTAAACTGTGCTTACACAATACCAAGACAATGATAAAATTTAATGGTAAAGATGACAATAACAATAATAATAGTTGTAGTCCCTCAGGAGGGGAAACAGCAGGGGTGTTATTAGATGTTGCCATAGAGACTATGAAAGCAACCGTAATACCACTTTACATGTGAACAGCTCTCTACAGTTTACAAGGTATTTGCATATAGACAATCTTATTTAATCCTCAGGATTATCCAGGAGATAGGTATTTTCTTTCAAGTTTTACCACACCTGTGAGTCTCACATAACAAGCAGCTAGGCGTAGGGATTATTAACCCCAAAGAATGGGGTAAACAAAGTCCTAGAGAAGGGGGGATTCAACCTCTCCCAGATTCTCAGCTCATTTCCTTTAAGCTTCAGGGGCAATTACCAAGTATCTTTGTTTCTGACACAGTCAAATAGGAGAGATGTTAATCAAGGACAAAGGCTTCAATTGATGGTCAGAGCTGCTGTGTGTGGTTATGCAGGTTGTGCTCTGCACAAGGGAATCAAGCTGAGTGGTCATGAGGGCCCAAATCCTGTTCACTCTCTGCTCCTTACATCCTGAGCCCTGATGAAGGTTTTGATCCAATGGCACAAAAGAGCGTCCACTCATCAGGCAGAGCACCTGTGGGACTGCAATTACCCAGAAGAGGTTCTTTTGCTAATTTTCACAAAGGCTAGCAGGAGGCCCCACTAAAAAGCTCTTTAGAGAACTTTTCAAATGGCTATTTCAAGCCCTCCTCTTTTCTCCTCACTTTTTTGCCTATCAATGCTTGGCTGATTGGGAAATCCTTTCAATTTGGATTTACCAGGTTGTTGAACCATTTGGGAATTCCTTTAAATCTTTCCAAATTAGCAATGCTGCATTACAATATGATGTTCAGTAAATAGGGCTGTCCGAATGGCCTTCTCTTGTTCTTCCAAAATTAGATGCCTTATTGCTATCTTATTGCCAGGGACCTGGCTAGCCTCTTCCCATCTATTGAAGATTATTGTAAATAAAAAAGCCCAATAATAATAACAATAACAACAATGATAGTAGTTAACGTTTATTGAGTTTGTTGTGTGATAGTCATTTTCCAAGGACTTTGTATGGACCATCTTGTTCAATTCTTGCAACATCCCTATATAGTAAGGCCAATTATTATTTAATGCACTTTACTGATGACACTTCTGAGGCTGAGAGAGGTTAAAAAACTTGCCCAATATCACATAGCTAGTGTATGGGAAAGCCAGGATACATATTTCAGTTGAAATCAGTGTCTCTCAAACTAGGTGTATACCAGAATCCTCCGGAGGGCTTGTAAAAACACAGATTGCTGGGTCCCTCCTCCAGAGTTTCTGATTCAGGAGGCCTGGAGTAGGGCCCTAGAATTTGCATTTCTAACCAGTTCACCGTGATGCTGATGCGGCTGGTCCAGGGATCACACTTTGAGAGCCATTGGTCTAATGAAAGACTTATGCTCTACTGCCTCCTGTCTGCTTGGGGTACGCCCCTATAAAGCATACTCACTTGAGACCCTGTATTCCATGTATGGTGTATAATTCAGCTCTTCCATGTTTCTTTCTTAACTTTTGGGCCCACTGATGAAATTCTTAAGTGCCTCAAGGTACTGGGAGTTGGCCCTGTTTTCTTAGAATAGTGATACCAATAATACTATGGCCAAGAACCTTAGTGATGATAGGGAATTTGGTATAGGCGCATATAAGTAAACATAAATGGTGAAAGGACAACTTGTTCTCGTTAATGAATCCACTATCAGAAATGATAAAATTATTAAAGATCCAGCATAAGAGGAAATCTCTACACATCTAGGCTTCCTGCATTTACAAGGCCTTATCTATATAGCAGTTTAGGAAAAGTTGAAGAAAACATGTTGCAAGGTGTGGAGGAATATTAACTTATCTCAAGCTGAGAAGCAATGTGAAGGCAATAAATGCATTTGCAATACCAGTTTTATTGGGTATGAAGAAACACGACCTGTTGCTGATGGAATGGCCATTGAGTGTAATACGTGTCTGACATCCTGCTGAGCTGCTTGCCCTTGTTCAACACTGGTGGCAGCTAAGTAAGTGATGGTCTCAGGACTTAAGGTGAAATGTTTTCGGTGTCCTCACCCAATAGAAACAGCCACACAACACCTAGTGCTGTGTTCTTAAAGTGTGCTTTGAAGGCCTCCTGCTCTGAATTACAATTGTGGGGGCTGGTAAACATGCAACTTTTAGAGCCTCCCACTCTCTTCTTATGTAACCATATTACAGAATGAGAGGGGGAAAATTGAGAGGAAGAGACTATGAATCTACTTCTTTTACAGTATGGCCAGATGGGGATGGATCCTGGGGGGATGTGAGACTTGGGATAAATCACACCATATACCCTCCTCTTCCTTTGGCCTGCCTACCCTCTCTTCTCTCTCATTTATTAAAATGAAATAGGTTAAAATGAATGTTAGTGGCAGGAAATGTTATGAAAGGGTTAAAACAAAGAGCAAGGACAATAGCATGGGGGGTTTCTGTGGATTGGGAGCAATATTGTGGGCTCACAATACGAATATGACTCTTAAGGACTTTTTCAGCACTAGCTGGTAGAACCATTTCTATGTCACAAGGTGTGAGACTGGGTCCAGTTTTCTCTACTGAGGACTCCATAGCCAGTAATCCTTCAGAGGAACACATTTCTTTTATCTCAAGGAAATATTGGACAGAGTATTTCAATATAGTCATGTGCTGCATAAGGACATTTCAGTCAACAAGGGACCACGTATATGGCAGTGGTCCCATAAGATTAGTACCATATAGCCTAGTGTAGTAGGCTATACCATCTAGGTTTGTGTAAGCACACTCTATGAGGTTTGCCCAATGACAAAATTGCCTAATGATGTATTTCTTAGAATGTATCCTCGTCATTAACCAATGCATGACTGTATAGGAAGAGAAGTAGGAGTTGAGTGACTTAGTAATTGGCTTCTCTTAGAGTTTCATGACATTTCCTCCTGTTGGCATTGAGGGTGAAAGAGAGGGTTCTGGACAGCCTGCCACAGTGGGTACCGCAGTATGAAGACATAGCTGCTAGACAGCTTGAGTGGGGCTCAAGTAGCTCAGAGAAAGTGCTAATATCATATCCTGGTGAGATTGTCCTTGTTTTGGATATAGAGTGGCTTGACTGTTAACAATCAGGATGGAAACTTACAACTAAGGATTATTCAATGATCACTTGTTGACCCAAGCCTTGTCTAGGATTTAAGGTTTCTGTCCACTAATCCTTTCCTGACAACAACTTAGAGGTAAAACCCCATTTTAATGAATTTAATTTTGAGATAATAAAGCTATTTAGTAAAACCATGATGTAGAACAGATGCACCCACAAATCCCTGTTCATGAAGTGTTCAATCTATTAAATTAAGATGCTGTTGTTTGAATTCAGTATTTGTGCTTTCTACTTTAATCATGTTCAATGGCAAGATCTTGCCATGCACAAAATAGAAGAGCCTGTGATCATTCCCTCTTGAGGCTTCCATTTCCTGATCTATAAAATAATGGGGTGGAAGGGAGAGGGGAGAGATGGTCTCAAAGGGTCTTTCTAGTTAAAAAAAATTCTGATTCTTTGTCTAAAATGTCCTCAGTATGGGCCAATGAAAGGAAAATTAAGAGGAGAGATTCAGGTTGAAGGTACAGTCTTGAGCGTAATGACACTAAGCATTAAAGACAGGCATGGTAGTATCTACTTGTCCAGAAAATATCACTTCAAATTATTCTTCCACACTAATAATTCAAATATGCCTGTGACTCATTGCTCAAGGAAGCCACAAAAAATACCCAAGTGCACAACCTCTCTTTCTGAAATTTTCAAACATTCATCTAAACAATGGGCATTGGGTGCATAACGTGTACCAGGATATGGCAACAAACAAGATACAGTGCTTGACCTCAGGGAGCTCACAGTTTCATAGTAGAGGCTGACATAAATAAATAAGAGCGGGGCCGGCCCCGTGGCCGAGCGGTTAAGTTCGCGCCCTCCACCGTGGCGGCCCAGGGTTCAGATCCCGGGCGCGGACATGGCACCAGTCGTCAGGCCACATTGAGGCGGGGTCCCATATGCCACAACTAGAAGGACCTGCAACTAAGATATACAACTATGTACCAGGGGGGACTTGGGGAGATAAAGCAGAAAAAAAAAAAAGATTGGCCACAGTTGTTAGCTCAGGTGCCAATCTTTAAAATAAATAAATAAATAAATAAAAATAAATAAGAGCAATAAATCTTGTAAGTGCCATGATAAGAGTCAGTTCAGGGTACAGCAGGCCTCTAAACTAGTGTTGCAAGTCAGTGCCCTGGAAAAAAGTCTGTCAGATGGAGATTAGTGTGCGGGAAGCTTACTGGGAGAATGTTTTTAAGGACAACACTTGTAAGGGAGAGAAGGCAGTAGAATTGGGCAGAAAGAAGAATTGAACTGTCATACAGTTACAACAAGGCCTCAGCCAGTCCCAGTGGAGTTATGGAGCTGGGATGGCCCTTCAGAGTTGTCCAGAATTGAGGTAAGGAGTCTTGGCCTTTGTACCTCCATGTTGACCAGTCATTGGGTACAGGCTGCCACACAGAAGGGAGTGCAGTGTGATAATAACCATTTAACAGCCAGCTCTTCTGGGGGCTAAAAAAGCCCTGATTTGCAGCATTTTCTGATTTCCATGGTATAGTCACTCCCACCATGCCCAATTTCATGCTACCAATATAACATTAACTAGCTCACAAAATCTCTGAAAATTTACCCATAGACTCTTGTGAACCAGCACAAGCCGGCTCTAGCACACTACTGAGAGGATGCGACCTTGGGGAAGGTGGCTGTCCTCAGCTGAGGGTAATTCCCAGAGAGGCATCAGCTGTCATCTCCTAACACGTCCGCAGCTAAGAGGATGGGTGCTTCAGTCCTGAAGGGCGCATCTGGGTGGCACACTGCAGCACCCACTACCCGTAGTGTATGTTAAAGTATTTGCTGTATTTCAACCAACACAATACACTTAGTTCTATTTAACATTTTCCGTCCAATGAAGTAATATTAATATTCCTTTAAGTAAATTAAATGGAATTTTATTTCTAGGGGGTAACCTTGGTCAAGTCATCTCATCTCTGTTTTCGTAGAAGAAAGATGCCACTACTGACCTACTTGCCAAGGACACTGTTGGATGAACTGACCAACTGACTGAAGCACCTGAATGAACTCATTTTTTTCTCCTCTATGGGCCTGTTAATGGACTAATATGAGCAAACTGATTCATGTTTAATGATATAGCCAAATGTATCTCTACATTTGGAGGCCTTTGGTTCTAGTTTCTCTTTCCAAATCCAACCCTTGCCTTGTCAAACCTCTCTGGCACTCCATTTTCCCATTATATGATATGCGATTATGAACAAGGCACACTGATTTGCTCGTGTGGCTCATGAACTAGCTCCAAAGATATCCCTAGAGTATTTATAGGAAGGTTTGAGCATCAGAATACATGTAGAACCTCTTAGAGTAATTATATTGAAGGAACTAATGGTCATTTGAAAATTCAGGTTATGCTGTGTGTATGTGAGCGTGATGTGTTTAAATCAACTTCATAATTCATTAGTTACGTCTTTAAAAAAAATGAAGGGTACAGCTCTTGCTCAAAGGGGAAACTTTCTTGGGGTATTTAAGAAGTGTAAAGAAGGTTTTTGAAAATAGATGAAGCAATATGTAAATGCCAAAGACCAGTCACCTAATGTAGTTAAGTTACTCAATTGCTGAGATTAAAGGTTCCGTGGAAGCATGTATAATTAATATTTACCAGTGGCAATAGGACCTTTGCCTTTCTTCAAGAAGCTCAGAATACTTGCCAGGCATTGTCTAATTAAACTATTCAATGTACCTGTAAAATGCATTGGAATCTACATTTTAAAGATGTGGGCACTGAAGCACAAGTGGGCTTAAACTAAACTCATTTAGCATGCCAAGGGCGAAATTGGATATAAGACTTTCAGTCTCATGATCTAGCTGCCATTCTTCATCCGTGGCCTCCTCTAATCCACTCTATTCTAGCATAACCTTGCCAAACAACGTAGTTTCATAAGTGTAGGAAGAATTAAATTGAGTGCAAAGTAATTCCAATTATAGGGAAGTTAGGTTTTTAAAAGTTGAACATATTATCCATAATATTAGTAGCATTTATGGTTGAGTGTGAGTTAGCACTACTCATTGTCTATAATGGTCTTGGTAAGGGTGGGGACAGTTGGTCAAAATCTATTGGAACGTATCTTTGTAAGAGGTGAGCAATAAAAAGCAGCAGGGGCTATGGAAATATCTCCCATCTTCTCCTTTCAGCCTTCTAATTCTTAGGTATAATAATAGCTACTATTTATTGAGTGCTATGTGCTAAGCCCGTTATATGAATTGCTCTTTAATCATCACTACCCCCCGTGAAGCACTTATTTATTGTCTCCATTTTATGAATGAGGCAGAGAGAGGTTAAGTAATTTACCTAAGAGTATACACCTAATAACTGGTGATGTTAGGATATAAGCCTAGGTCTTCCAACCTCAAAGCCTCTTCATTATGCTACCCCTCATTTGCTATAGTTGTTCTTGTTCCTTTCTGGTATTAGGTTCTGCAGCCTGTAGACGTGTCTGTCTTGTCCCTATGCCTAATCTAGAGTCCCTGAACGTAACTCAGCCTCAGCTCAGGGCTTCAACATCTTGTTCATCTTGGAGGCATAAGACAGAAATCATTTACAAATTTGTTATAATAGATTTATTTATGTCTTCCAATCTGTGGTTTTTGATACTGTATTTTACTAACGTATTGCTGCCATAACCTCCCTGCTTTGTTGGTTTCAGTCATCATCATGTGTATGCATTCGGCCTTGATTGGGGGAGAGACTCAGATGCATCTCTTGGAATGGGCTCATGATCTGAAAATGACTGACGGAACCTATGTCTTTGTTCCCTATGACGCCCTGCTCTACAGTTTACCTTATAAGCATACTCCCTACCAGGTCCTGAGAAACAACCCCAAACTCCGGGAAGCGTATGATGCTGTGTTGACCATTACAGTGGAGTCCCAAGACAAGACCTTCTATCAAGCCCTTACCGAGGCAGCAGCTGGAGGTGAAATTCCCGAGAAGCTGGAGTCAGATCAAGTAAGTGCAGATCCACAAGTTATCATGAGCAGAAAACCTCAACTACCAGGAAGGTAAATATTTTTTCTATCAAGTGCCTCCATTCCATAGAAAACCCAATCGATAGCAGGCAACCACACACAAATTAAAAACACCTTTTGTTTACAGAAAACATTTATAAAACAAAGACACATTGTTGGAGAATTTTTTTCGTCTTCAGGCAACCCACAATGACAGCGTACAACCATGAAAAATAAATAAAATATATTTAAGAACAGGGAAATAAAACTTCCATATATACTAGTGCTGTTCAAGGAGGCCTAGTAAAAAGAAGTCTTGTTTCTGACCCAAGTTTTGACCCAATTCAACAAGAAGACAAGACAGCTGGTATATAAGAAGATATTACCTTTATTATTGATAAAGCTAGTATTGGAGACTGCAGCTTCTGTCTGTAGGCATTTGAGCTTCCCAGTACTGAATCTGAGGATTAATCAGACTTCTCCATCTAGTCACCAGCATTGCTGGACTACCATATTCCTGCCCCGTGAGGGCATGACTTTTGTAAAGTATAAAGCCTGGAGGAGCATAATGCAGTGCTTGCTCCATGTAGGCAGCTCACTCCCAAGAAAAAGAAGTTAGGGGGTGCTGGGCTGCACATGCTTAGTTCTCCTTCCAAACTAACCAGTCAAATTAAGTCACTCCTTTGTGGGAAGGAATGAGTAAAGGGGTGAAGAGAGGTCAGGTGTTTTTTGCTAGGAGAACTATCTCTATAGGAAAGGAATCATTTGGAATGAGGAAGAATTCCTCCCTTTAAATGTACAAGAAATAATATTTATATGTGTATAAATGTATTTCAGATCCAAATCACAGCCGCTTAAGGGCTAGAGGAAGCAAAAGCAGTCGGGAGGGGAAGAAAGCAGGAAAAAGAACGGAGAGCAAAGACAAAAGCAAAGAGGAAAAATACAAAGAAGACAAGGAATATGAGAGGAAAACAAGGAGGCCAACGATGCCAGTTAGATTAGAAAAATACAGAGGGGAGTTTTATAGGTTGGAGGCCAGATGTAGAAGGCAGTCATTTTCAGAAGTATTTAGAATGATGCATAAATAAGTTTAAAATATCTAGCATTTTCTAGTATACTGTATTAGTTATAATGCTTATGGCTGCAAGTAACAGATAGCTCAACACAAAATGGCACAAGTAATTTTTTTTTTCAAAATTTGAAGGTATGAGAGCTCCAGAGTCAGTTAACTCAGTGGCTCAATGATGTTTATGAATGAACCAGGTTCTTTTCATCTTCCCACTTTATAAGCCACAGCACACTAGCTTGACCTCATGATCTGGTTGCTCTCATGGTCCCAAGATGGCAGCCACAGTTCCAGACATCACACACAGGTCTGTCAAACACAGAACTACCTACAGACAAAAATGGGGAATGTCTCTCTCTCGTGTCTCTTTTTAAGAGTGAGGAAATCTTTCCCAGAAGCTCCTCAAGCAGACTTATCCCCATACTTTCCTGGTCACAATCATGTCCCATACCCATACCTAAACCAATAATTTGGAAAGAGGAATGAGACCATCGTGACTGACCCTATGGCTGCTGGAAAAGTGTGAACAAAATTGAGATTCTGTTAGGACGGAAGAAGGCTGTCAACTGATTATGTCTAACACTCACATTCTCCACGATATTTTCCTTTTTATTCACCCTTTATTTCTTTATCCTGTGGACTGCTTCTGTATCTGAGTAAGTGATTCAGATGAAACTCAGGTTTATCTCTTTCTGTCCTGAGTATCAATAGCAAAAATTTTGCTGATTCTTGTTCTAATAAAAAATGTGACTAGCAGAGATATTAACACTTCTAGATTTGAACTTTATTGCCATTGATACGTTTATAATAAATCTTTCAGGAGGCACACACATACATTTAACTGAAAACAATTGGTTAATTTGGTCAAGAATTGCAAAAATCCCTCAAATTGCTAAGAATGGTTGCTCAAATCAGTTATTTAGTGTATTTATAGGCAAGCAACCAGATGGTGTATTTTTATATTTTTAAGCAAATGATATTGCTTCACATAGATGCAAAGTCATCATTTTACTTTAATCACAGGATTGAGGGAAGTAGGAATGGTGTGTGTGTGTGTATTGCACATATATATGAGCAAATGTTTTGATACAAAAAACTCAGAGCTTCTACTCTTAATATTTGATCCAATCTCTTTGAGCTTGTGGAAAACATAAGGTAATTAAAGGAAAAAAAAAAAAGAGAGAGACGCCATTAGTTTCGTTGCTAGGCAGCCTGTACTCTGCTTTAGACAAGGAAAGAGAGCTAAAGCAAACACTCCAAAGCCTATAAAAAAGCTTGTCTGGATGTATTTCCAGCCCTGCTTTGGAGATGCCTAGGTTATACCTTCATAACCAAAGAATGGTAGAAGAGTAAGACAGTTATCTCCACATCCCTGATAAAAAAAAACCCCTCCTTTTTCTAAATTACTTTGCTGAAAGTTATTTTTGAAGGCAGCTCATATACCAGCAAGAGCTTATGATAAGGAATTAGACAGACTTGGGTTTAAATTCCAGCTCTCACTCTTACTAGCTGTGTGTCGTCTGGCAAATTACTTAGGCTTTTTTGAGTCTCAGTTTTCCCACCTGTGGAATGGGTCAGTGAGCAACATCTTCTAGGATTATTGTGAAAATTAAACAAAGTAACATGTTGAAAGTGAATAACAGAGAGCCTGGCTCATTGCTACATTCCTTTCCACTTTTTCTCCCTTGAGGCGAGGATGACGTCATTGGTCCATAGCGTCCTAGCATCTAAATTACAATCAGACTTCAGCTTCCTAGTCTCTTGAAGTTTTCTGATTACCAGCAAAGAGTCTCTCAGTAGTTCCAGCTTTCAAAATTATTTCACTTTCAGAATTCCAAATGATATTTTCTCAGATCAAATTATGAAGTTCAATGTTTGCTTATCTCTGGGCTCCTGTTGTTTTTTCTCCTTCAGTCAACAGATTAACAACTATTTATTGAGCACCTGCCATGTGCTACGCACTATGGTGAACTCCAGACAGGATAGAGTTTTTTGTCAGTGGTGTGTTAGAGCAGTTCACAAAAGCCAGCTGTGCACATCTTTTCCCAACTCTGCATTCAGTGGCATCACGTAGGGAGCTTGAAATGAGACATTGGGAGTATTTACACCACAGAAACTGGTAGATGCTACAAATAGGAGCCTTTTTTCCTCCTCATAGAGCAGTTAAACATTTACTAGACATCACTTGTTTCTGCTCTTATGGGGCTTAAATTCTAGTGAGAGAGACAGACAGTAAATGAGTAAACAAATGTGCGAATAAGATGGCTGTATTTCTCCTTTGCCCAATAACTTCCAGTGGAATTGAAGTTTCTCTGTATGGGCTATATTGCCTATAGCAATGGTTTGCAACCTCTTTTAATTTATACACTTGCTTCTTTAAAAAGTAAAACAAACAAAAAACTATCAAAGTGATGCATGTACATATTTTTAAAAGTCAAGAAATGCTAAAAGGTTTGTATCAACAGCAAAGCAGTCCCTAGGCCTTCCTCCCGTCCTTCATCAGAAGCAACCACTTTTATATCTTTCAGCTCTTTATTCTGGTATTTACCTCTAAGTTTCTAAATACCGTACTGCTACTGGTTTCTTGATTGATCAATTTTGGACATTACTTTTTTACTTCCTATTTTAGTTGAAGATTGTAAGCTCTTATATACTTCCTTACCCTCCTTCAAACCTTCGATATAGTTATGTCACAATTTTTAGTTAAATTCATATTTAGTATTTTTAATATTATACATATGTAAATATCATTCATAGCTGATCCATGTGGCATAGTGCGGTAATAATTCATTTCATGTATAACTTTTGACTTTTACTGGAGTTAATAATTGCTTTATTTTTTCATTTGTTTCCCTTAATTTGAATTTCACGTACTGTCTGGTAAAGCTGTAGAATCTCTCAAAGCAATTTTATATGTGTTAAAACCTGTTAAATCCCTTATAGATTTCACTTGCTTTTCCTGCGCCTCTCTGTCCTCCTCTTGCAGTCTAAACTTGTTGCTCCCTGAGGCTGCTGCACAGCTTATGCTAGGATCTCCCTTGACATCACCCTGAAAACTCCCTTTCTCTTTTTTCTGTGCTGGATCTACTATTTCATGAATCTCATGACTCCTATTTTCTTAGTTTGCTCTCTTATTTTGGTGGAGCACATCCTCTAGCAGCTTCTGAGAAAGGTACACAGGAGCTAAATTTTTGAGATCTTGCATGTCTGAAAGTCATTATTCTATCTTCACTATTGATTGATAGTTTGAGTGTAAAAATCTAGGTTAAAAATCATTTTCCCTCAGCAGTTTGAAGACATGGCACATTGTCTTCTAATTTCCACTGTTGGTATTGAGAACTCCAATGTCATTCTTATTCCTGATCCTTTGATGCAACCTTTTTTCGTTCTTCCCTACCTCCCCTAGAAGCTTTGAATCATAATCCTGAGTGTCAGTATTCCGGGAGCCATGTTGGGGGAAGGAGACTGGGACTCTCATCCTTAAGCGTGAAGACTTTACTTCGTCATTCATTTTGTGCTCCACCTAACTCCCACCCTCTTTTGGGTCAATGTCCCAACTCTGGAATTGCTCTGAATCAATTTAACCAGTTTCCTGCAGAGATCTGGCTCTCCTTAGTAGAGGTGGGGATGGTGGACATCTAACTGTTCCTTACACAGACCTGCAAACAGCTCCCCCTCTCTTAGTGCTCTGCCTCAGCCCTCCTTCTATAGTAGTTGGTGCCTCTGATTCCTAAGCATTTCTGAGATTCTCAGGGGGCAAATCTGCTTGTTGCTTACCAATATTCCCCTCTTCAGGTACTTTGGTTTAATCACCCTGTACTCTGCTAAATCAGTTACCACCCCTGTAGCAGATTTTCATCTTCACATTCTGTGGTTCAGTGTTATAGACCTCTCTTGATATCATCAGAAATGGAGGTTTAGTGTTTCTGTGTTCCTTGTTCTCCTTGTTGTTTGGGAGTCAAGTTTGAAAAGAGGAAGAGAGTGAAGAGAAAAAGCTTGATTTCACTATCTTTAATCAGGAAGTCATAAAGAAAAAAAGAAGTTGCAAAAGGGTGTATATGATATTCTTTTATTGGTAGGTTTGCCACAGTCCATTAATTAATTTAGCAAGTATTTATTAAGCCCAGTTAATAATGTGGTAGTTAAGAGCATGGGCTTTGAAGGCAGACTGCTGTAAATTTGCTTAAGCTCTTTGTATCTTCTTTTCCTTATTTTAAAATTGGGAATAATAATAGTACCTACCTCATAGAGTTGTTGTGAGGATTAAATGAGTTAATAGACATAAAGAACTTGCCTGGCACCCAATAACTCCTCAATAAATGTTAATTATTATTATTAATGTTATTGTTACTTTTATTATTACTATGGGCACTGTTAATTATTATTACTAGGCACTCTGCAGGTGATATAATGGAGAACAAAATAGAAATGAGATCTTTCCCCCAATGAAAGGGAACAATTTTACCATTTCAGGGTGCTAAGGACACTGTTTCTAAAACTGAGACTCTATTGGTCACAAATTCAAGACTGAGACAAGGGACTTGAACACTTGACTTCCAGGATGAAATTACCAGAGCCCTGTGCTCCTCTTCTGAAATGCAAACATTAGAAGCTATCATGTATTTAGTACTTACTCTGCACCAGGTAGTTTACATAAATGATCCCATCAAATCCTCAGACGAAGACTACGAACTAGGTATTAATATCTCCATTTTATGGATGGCAAAACTGAGGCTCAAGGTAACATGCCTAAGGTGATACAGCTGGCAAGTGGCAGTGCTGGCATTCCAACCCAAGCCTGCTATCAAAACCTGACCATTTAACCACACATTAACCTTTTTTTAATTATACTATGTCTCGTGTCTAATGCTTTACTCAAAGTAACATTATTAAGTGACTAATACTTCAATTTGAACGGGTTTGTTGGATTGTTTTCCTCTGATATAGGAGGTGATAGGGCTTTATGAGGACCCATGAAAAGAGAAAAGAATGAAGAGATTAGGGAATGGGACACCAGTGACAAACTTCCTAATTTGGTCTCAGGATGATTGGGCAAGGATTATCACTTTGTACCTTTATATTTTGGCACAAAGTAGTCTTCTGAAATAAGGTTTTAGTGTCCGCACTCTTCATTTTTATTGTATTCCCAATGCTTGTTTTCAATGAAATTCTATTGACTACAAATGCATATTGCTAGAATACACATTTTGGATATTTTTTTTCCAAATGTGGCCTAATTTGGCTAAACAAAGGCAATTCTCTGAATTTCTCAGCAAGCCCAGAGAACCTTAAGCTCCTTGTACCTATTGTTTTCCATTACCCTAAATACGGGTGCCTGGAAGGAGGATGCTAAGCTAAAGGGGATGCAGTTAGGACTGGAGCATTCCAGGATGGGACCACCAGGCATGTTGTCAGAAAAGGTTGCCTGCAGCTCACAGTGGCTACAATTGTCTTTGCACCTCATTTTAAATAAAATCAAAAAAGCATTGTGTTCATGAGTATCATATCAACAGACTGGACTAGTGATTATCTCTTGGTTAAGTCCAAGCGTTGAGATCATGCATTATTGGAGGTACTCCCTTTAATAACAGGAATTCAATTACCTTTTGGTTTCTTGATCTCTGCATGTGTTCCTAGCTTTTTGTTCAAAAGTGATGTTGTCATTTTGTCCTTCAAGTGTTGCTTTCCAAGTCAGGTATGTTTTAATGTACCCTTCCAAGGACAAAATTCTTTGGAAGCCAGTTTTGTGTCTTTCAAGTACAGTCAATTTGAACTGATGATAGTCAGCAGCAGCACGAACATTTAAATTGAACAAATTCAAATGTCACTGCTCCTGACCTAGACATTATTCTCCTGGATACAAGCTCCGAAAAGCCTAGGGTAGAGCTAGCTAAAGTCACTGAACAGCAATCAAGGATAAGTTTCAATTATTCATTTATTCATCATTCATTCATTCATTCAAGTTCAGGTCTATACTGTAGGCAAAACCAATAGACTGAGTCATCAGTGGTTTCACCATTCTGGGCTGTAATGTCAACAAGGATATCTGTCTGACAGAAGTTCCTGCCGATCTGTCTTACTTCTTTGGAGCTGTAGTCAGAAGCCAGGACAGAGGGTTGTGGAAAGTGTCCTTTCTCCCCTTGTCCCACCTTCTACCTCTTTTTCTTCTCAATATTTGCAGTAGCTGCAACTAGAGCCTTTTGTGACCAATGCTAATGGAGTGTGTCTTTGACATAAGAACGGGCAATTCCCACTGATGAAGGGCACAATGGGTGAAATAGGGACACAAGCCAGCTAGAACACAAATCCAAGCCCTCGCAGTGAGAGTGGGTCATTGTGACAGACCCACTTTTCCAACTGAATGCTGTTGCTACAGCTATGCTCTTTCCCTTAGCTTCAGGTCCCTCTACCATAGTTTTGTGGCTCTGTGTGTGTGTGTGTGTGTGTGTGTGTGTGATATGTGGTGGAGGCTAGAGAATCCTGAAGAAAAAGCTTTAGGTTTCAGTCATCTTGGGGAGTTGCTGTCAGTCAGCTCTAACAGGGATCAATCTGAGAGCACAAAGGGCAGTGTAGCCCGGCCAGCTAACAACCCTGTAAGACGGGTCGACTCAGAGGTGAGGGTGTTATTTTTAAGAATTTCAGTCTTTGCTTTTGGCTGTAGATAGATGCAGTCTCTTACCCAGAAGTCTCTGTGCTTTTCAAAACAGAATACTAGCATTCTCCCTGCTTTCAGGGGCTTGCTATTCTGGGGCTTTTTACTATTATTGATTTTATACTCCACCTTTCAGACTTCACTTGTTGTCATAACATACAGAGCCCCAGAAAAGAGGCAAGCTCTTGCAGAAAACCTAAAGGCACTTAAATGGAGCACTGAGAATGTTAGGAGGAGGAGTTAGTGAAAACTCCTTAAGGGACCTCAGTGTGTGCCAGGCAACTAAGTGTGGCTGCGTTGGTGGCAGCATATATCATCCATTCACCATGCCTATTTCTATAGTGTGTGTTAAGGTGGAGTGGTGAAGGGAGATCATTGGAATAAAACTCAGGAGACTGAGTTATTGATTTCCACCCTGCTATTAGCTCTGTTATCTGGGACAAGGCTTTTGGCCTGGACAACTGGAAGAATGGAGTAGCTTTTAGCAAAAATGGGGAAGACTCATTGTAGATGGAGCAGGAGGATTTGAGGTAAAGATCAGGAGTTCAATTTTGAGTATGTTGAAATTAACATCCAAATAGAGATATTGAAGTAGGCAGTTGACTATATGAGTTTGGAATTTAGGAAAAAGGTCTGAGCTGGAAGTATAAATCTGAAATGTATGGCATAGGTGTGGTATTTAAAGCCGTGAGACTAGAAGAGATTACCAAAGGAGTAAGTGTAGACAGAGAAGAGGACCAAGGACTGAGTTGTGGAGCACTCCAATGTTAAAAGATCAGAGAGAGAAGAACCCATATACAGGCCAAACAAAAATGACTACAAGCTAAATTTGGTCCCTGGACTAGGCCAAGAGTTGGGAAATTTCATAGTTCAGAACTAGAAAAGACCACAGGGGACATCTATTTCAATCAAGAAATGGGAGACCTGGGTTCTAGTCCTGATTCAATGCCTAGGTGAATGAACTGGACAAATCACTTAACTTCTCTGGGTCTCCCTTTCCTATCTAGAAGGTAAGATAGCTAGACCAGATGATCTCCAAGGTTTAAACATTCACGATTCAGTACCCTCATTTTAAAGATGAAGAAACTGAAGCCCAGAGAAAGGAGATAAGTGACTTGTCCAACATCCTGCCATTAGGAACAGATCACAGGCTAGTGCGTCTTCTTCTATTCTGTTGTTTTAAACCCTACATGTGTATTAGAATCCGTGGGAGCTTTTAATAATACTGATTACTACGTCCCGAACCTAAAGTGTCTCATTTTGTTGGTGTGTTTTTGATACTCCTTGGGTACGTCTAATGTGCAGCCAGGGTTGAAAACCCTCTGCTGTACGTTAACAAGGCATGGCAGTGTCTTGCTAGCTGCTACACCTCTCTGTATCTTGACGTGTGTTTCCTACACAAAAACAATTCACTCAATTTGTTTTTCCTGAGGAAGATTAGCCCTGGGCTAGCATCTGTGCCCATCTTCCTCCACTTTATATGTTGGTTGCTGCCACAGCGTGGCTGGTGACTGGTGTATGTCTGTGCCTGAGATCTGAACTAGCGAACCCAGGCTGCTGAAGCGGAGCATGCCGAACTTAACCACTACAGCACAGGGCTGGCCCCTAAATTTTAAACCCTTTTAGTCACATAAACGTTGTTATAGGAGGATGGCTTTCTAGACCTTGTGAAACCAAAGCAGCAAGTATCAGCTTTTCCTGAACCTTGGTAATATGGTATGACCATAGCTTTCTTGAACTCCATCCTAGAAGGGAAATGTTGTGGAAAATCATGAAGCCATGGCCCGTGCGGGAGGAAGGAGGGAGGGATCGCTTACTCTTCCTCCCTATCTTTTTGGAAAAAATGATACAAGTTTTGTCCCCAAAGCGAACTTACAAGGTTAGTAAGCAGTACATCAGGCAGAGTACACAAATGCTGTTGCTTTTACCATATATATATAGCAGGCAGAGTCATGCTGTCCACCATAGCATCCTCAATGCTTAACAGTGGCTTCTCACCAAAGCTTTGCCACTTTGCACGCCAGTAGGATATAGGGTTTCTTGATTGAAACCCACATTCTCCATACACTACAACATTTGAATCTGTATTTGTGGGTGTGTATGTGTCAGTACGCATGTCTGCATGTGTATGTGTGGGGATATGTGTTTAAAACCATATTCTAGTGTTCACTTTCTCTGGGGAGCATATGTCTAGCAGAATGGCCATTTTGGACTAAGACAGGGCATAGACGTAGACTTTGGAGATATATTATTTATAGTCTTACCACACACACCTACCACTCTTGTAGTGCCAGCAAAATGGTTTTGCCATACACAATGCACCAGTAATTAACCTGGTAAATTTCCTTTGAGTGCCTCTTGTCTATTCCATACTTGTGTTTTTAGTGCTCTTTATAACTCTAAATCACTTTCTTAGTTTAGGAGCATAAAAATATATTGTGTATGACTTGATTTGCTCATAAAATTGTCATATTTGATATATTTAAAGATGCGAGGCCTGGGGGAGAAAAACAGAAAAATTCAGGGGAAAAACCAAGCAAGTCCTCCGAAAAAATTGTTTTTTTCCTCTGGGTCTTCATGCTCTCCTCCAGTCAGATGTGCAGCCCATAATAATGAACACAGGCTTGGAATACACTCTGAAATTGCTCTAGGGCGACTAGGGCTCAAGATAATTGTAATTTTTAAAAATAGGTTTCACCGTTGTTTGGAACCATCTACAATTCAATTTACTTTATCGCACAAGCCATGAATAATGCTGTGAGAGAAAATGGACGGGCTAGTGCTGCCAGCCTGGTTCAGCATTCCAGAAACATGCAGTTCTATGGATTCAACCAGTTGATAAGGACAGATTCAAATGGAGATGGAATTTCAGAATATGTAATCCTGGACACCAACTGGAAAGAATGGGAACTCCATAGCACTTACACTGTGGACATGGAAACGGAGCTGCTGCGGTTCAGAGGGACCCACATTCACTTCCCTGGTGGCAGGCCTCCTAGAGCAGATGCAAAGTGCTGGTTTGCAGAAGGGAAGATCTGCCGAGGAGGTAAGGAATGGAAAATCACTGGTAGTAACTTTGGCTCAGCTTGGGTTACGAGGGATCCTCTTTAGGGTAAGGCCATATTTTAATATTGGAACAATCATAGACTTGATCATTTGCACTCAGGTGACATAAACATCTTGGCACTCTGTGTAGTTAATTTAAAATAATAAGGACAATGAGAGGTACTTTGCAATCTTGAATAATCTCCACAATTTAAAAGTCACCCCCTAATTGTTTTTTTAAAGGATCCCACTCCCAAAGCGGTTACTCTAATAAGAGGAAGGCATGAGCCTTCTCCTTGGTCTTTTATAGGCTATGACCTGCAATTATTTCTCCTGCCAGCAAGATCCACTTGTCCTTCTCTTGATGTATCCAAATCCTGCAAATCAGGTCCCACCAGAAATACTGTATCTATACCCTCTCCTCTCTGAACGCCCATTGAACTAAAAGTCTGTACCTCACAGCTTAGCACAAAATTGCTTTTCAATTGTTTCTTGTGTATTGATTGTGTCTCCCTCTCCCAAATAGACTGCTCCTTGAGGGCAGGGACCGTAGCTAATAATTCTTGCGCTACCTGACGGTTTAACACAGTCCACATCCAATAAATACTTACAGTTTAATTGACTGACAGAACAGCTCTAGCTTGTGGAAGAGGCGAAGCTCCATCAAATCTCTGAGAGCCAGAGGGGAACTGTGGAAGAATCCATATTATTGCTATGCAAGTGTGCCCCACACCCTTCTAAAACCAAAGACATCTATTTGAAATGGACTTCTGTTTCTGTTTTGCTTTAATATGACATATCCAACTAACTAGTTCTTCACTTGTGTCATCATAGATTTCTCCCTTAAATCTTAGTAATCCATCCAAATATTTAGATTTTCCAAAGGCCAATTTACATCTTGATGGAAACACTAATTATCAAAACTAGACTCACCGATGAAGAACAAGTGCTGTTTTTCAGCCATGCCTCATGAGGTGTATGGGCTCAGGTGAATTCAAAAGGTCTTTTGTTTTTATAAAGGCAACATAATACTTACCCTTCACAGGTGAGATAACATTTTTATTCTCAAGAACTCTATTGCCATTCAACTTAAATTAAAGTACTCAAAGTTTTCCATTTGTGGACTTTTCTCTCCAAAGAAACACCCGGGTCAGCCTTAATTCGTGTGATTTGTTATTGTCAGAGTGGTGAGTGGTTTTGCTTCAGAACAGTGAAATTGCTTTCTGTGTCCATAAAGTCAACAAGACAGACTGTGCTGTAGAAAAATAGAATTAAGTTAGGTAGATGTGGCTTGATTTTAGCGTCACCAGAAAGCATGAGGAGTCCCTCTGTAGTGCCCTTTATTTACAGCCTCTCTTGATAATGCCATTCTTCCTCTTCCTCTTGCTCTCTGCAGGTATCGACCCTGCCTTTGCTGTGATGGTCTGCCTTGCTTTGCTTATAGCCCTGCTGTCTATTAATGGATTTGCTTACTTTATAAGGTACATTTTTTGTTCTTTTTGTGTATAAAATACAAGCCCATAATAGCCTTGTTAATATTGATTTCCAGGAAGTCATGTTTCAGTACAATTGCCTCATTACATGACCCGCTGATTTTCTTTTTTCCATAGTGATTTACCATCCCTACCGGCCCCATTTAGAGTGAAGTGTTTTCATGATGCCAAGAATAACTTCCTCAGCTGTGTTGTCAGTGTTGTTGCCTGTGAGTAGATCTGGCTCTCAACACTATCGTGAAATAAGAGAACTAGTACTTCAGGGTCTGTCTTTGCTCCTTTTTCCACTGGCAGAGTCCTATAGCTGCCTCCTTCCCCAAATGATATGGACTGGTAGAGAATGTAGTTGGGGTATTTTACACAAGTTCCAAGAATTAGGTAGACTTTGGCTAGGATCCAACATTTAGAAATAATGGTGCTAACTCACAGGATTGTAGTGGGGATTAAATAAAGTAAGGAAAGCACCTAGAACAATACGTGACTCATAGTAGGTACTCAACAAATGGTAAATCTCAACTTCCTCCCAGGCACATGGGACTCTCCTGCCGATTGTTGGTAGCCCAGGATCCTGCTTTGACACTCATGCCTTTTGCCCAGGGTATCATATTCCAGATTTTTACTGTCCTTTTTCCTTGGGCAAAAGTTATCCTAGCTAATCATCAACATCATCATTATCATCATGTCTTTGTCTTCCTCCCTCAGATCCCTTAATAGGTGACCAACTACTTTGATGAACTAATTCAGGATCAGGGATGAATGGCTTAAGATGGCTTAATATGACACCCCTGTCTTATAATCTTTACATTTTAACAGTCGGACCCCCCCCCCCCCGCCATATTAGGATGATTTGAGGAAAGTGAAAAAGGAAATCAACCATAACCCTCCCACTTTACGCTTCCCTCCCTGCAAACTACACCTTTGTTATCTCTTTGTAAGTGTGGTTCTGACAACAATATGACACAAATTTGGTAGGGTATGGAGTGGAGCTATTTTGGTGAGTTCCAAGAAAAACTGTCTAGAATGTATTAAGTAGCTATGTAAGTTTGGACAGGACACTAAAGTTTTCTTGGCCAGAATTTTCTCATTTGTAAAAGGAAGCAATTGGATTAGATGATCTTTAAAAGCCCTTCCAGCTCTGATAGTCTAATGAGTCTGTGAAATCCTGCATTGAAACTATAACAGGTGTTACTCTTAGTGTTTAATATGTTGGCATTGCTGTGAAAAACCACTATGATCCAATCTCCCCAGTATTAGAAACTTGTGAAAGCCACACAGAATAGTAGGTAGCTTATGAATTATTAAAACACACTTGATAAAGACATTAGTGCAAAAGAAGTTTTTCTTTTAATTTCTGTGACTGTGAAATATCCCAGCTCAGAATTTAATGTCAGAAAAATGTAATGTCTTTAGCTTCTGCCAATGAATGAACTATTTAATTAACATCATTAGATACTTAGTGAAAATAAATGCCATCCAATCAAAAAGCTCCCCCCTCTAGGGAGATTTGAGGAGTAATAGGCTCTGGCTGCCCAATGCCAAAACATCCCATGGCAAGGTGGAAAATGGACTCACTCAGATGCTTATTTTTCTTGTCAACCCTCTGCCCCTCCTCCAAATGACTGGTCTCACTAGTCTTTCCTGTGGAATGGACTGGTTCTTTTGGCTTGGAGTGAGCCCAATCTGCAATTCTTGGGAAGGGAAGGAAAAAAGAAAAAAGAATCCTGGGGGTGGGGGGTGAGGGGATTTGTTTGGAGCTTGTAGACTGAAGGGCAAAGAAGACTGGAGAGGAAAATGATTGGAGAGAGACATGATTAGAGAGGAAAATGATTGGAGAGGAAAATGAGTTTGAGACAATTGGTGCTTCAAGTGGTCACAGAAAACTCAGAAATGGGAGAGAGGCACATCATTTCCCAGAGTCACTTGGTCCTTGGTTCTTCAGCTAACAAAGCACAAAAGATGCCCTCTCTTAGCTGCTTTCCTCCCTCTCTGCCCACCATGGCTGCAATCAGAAGAGCTGAGCGGCTGATGAGTTTCTGTAATAGATGGTGATTACTTGCAGGAGAGTGACTCTCTGTTCCTTCCTTTTCTGTGTGTTTTGATTGTTTAAGTTTTTTCAGAAAGAAAGCCGTGCAAAGAACCCAACCACCCCAAAACAAAGGATTCTTTGAACTCCTTCTTTCTCCCTACTCCTAACCAGATTGCCTTGCCTTTCTATAAAGCTCTCCCATGCTTTGTAATACTAATGATGATAATGATAATAATGAGCCCTTATACTTTATAGTGCTTCATGCTTTTCAGAGCACTTTCACATACATTATCTCATTTGATTTTCAAAACAACTCTATAAAACGAGTAATGCAAGGACTATTATCCTGTCAGATAGAGGAGCACACTGGGACATGAAGAGGTTAAATTATTTATCCAAGGTCATCTGGCTAATTAATGACAG
This sequence comes from Equus przewalskii, assembly GCF_037783145.1. Lineage (NCBI taxonomy): Eukaryota > Metazoa > Chordata > Mammalia > Perissodactyla > Equidae > Equus > Equus przewalskii. The sequence goes on along the minus strand of NC_091863.1, from coordinate 87,954,886 downwards.
AATCTGCACCACAACCCAGGTCTCTGGATTAAGAGTCCAGCTCTCTTTCTATTAGAGTGTATTCTGTAGCATGATTATTTTTACAGGTGTGCCTGCTTTAAGACAATTCACTACCCATATGAAACAGATAAGTTAGGGAGTGATGCTTTTCTTTGCCAAAAGATTCATGTGCTCTACCCAAGAATTCGCTACAGGGCTCTTTTAATTTTCTCTGCAGGGCAGCAGCTCCCACAGTGATAAGGGACATATTTGTTGGCAGACAATTAGAAACACATTAATTGTTTGTTTACAAACCAGTGGAATCACTGAGAAAAACTGCCTGGGTTGCTGGTACTTAAAGCTACAGTGACATTGTAGACTTCTGAGAGCAAGTTGACAAAGCGTTTTGATTCAGCGGTTGTTTTCCCCACTCTAGCACTTGGCTTTTAATACATTCCACAGGGTGACCATTAAGGGGTTATGGAAAAAGTGAAGCCAAACTATAGCTGTTAGAGCCCCCAAGACAAAGCAGAACAAAACAACTGCACAGCCTAGTCCAAGGTTCCCTCCAGGTCCTCAGGTTGCCCGGTCAGTTCAACTGAGACGACCTACCTGGCTGTGTGGGTAGATATCACAAACTCCTATGTGTCTAGTAATTGGTTTGTAGGAAATAATTACATTCACTGCAAATTAATGGGCATGTTTGGAGAGAATCAGCTTTAAACTGTGTCTATGTAATGCTCAGACAAGAGACCAATTCAGTGAAAGAAAAAAAAAACCCAGTCAGCCCACTTGTTTGGAATCATGTAGACAAAGCAACCAACTGATTGAATTTCTCCACTTTTCAACCTGTTGCTTTGGCAACGCATAGATGCAACTTTGAAAGACAAGTGGTCTTGTGGGCAGAAATCTGGGCCCACAGCCAGGGACCAAGGATTCTAGTCCCAGCTCTGCCTCAGGCTAGAGAATCTCACACAATTAGTTTAATTTTGTTTTGTTTCTTTAACATGTTTTTGTGTCTATAAAATGGAGATTAATGATTCTTGGCCCTGGTATTATTAGAATATATACCATGGCATATGAGAAAGGGTGTTGAGTTCTTTAAAAGTGTTCAGAGGGGATCACCATTTTATTAATCTGAAATACCATCCCCATGCAGCACCCTCCTCCCTTTTGATGCCTCTTCAACAGCCTTTTCATTTTTTTCTTTTGGTCTTTGTAACTCTGCAAATTGTGAGGACCAGTGTTGCTGCCTCCCTTTGCTGTGGGTACTATGGTAAAGAACCATGTGTGGTTGTTCTCTCAGTTATCTTGTATATTTTTAAACTCTTCTTTCACAGGGCAAATTTACTTTAGGTTTGCAAAACATCCAGCCTCCTGTGACCCTCTGATTTTATGCTTGTTTCAGGCGTCGTATAAATAAAATCCAGTTGATTAAAGGACCCAATAGAATTCTGTTGACTTTGGATGATGTGACGTTTATCAATCCCCACTTTGGCAGCAAGGTAAGGAGCATCCCTTATTTTTGCTGTACTGTCCAATATGGTATCCACAAGCCACAAGTGACTACTGAGCACTTGACATGTGGCTAGTCTGAATTGGGATGTGCTGTAAGAGTAAAATACACACTGGTTTTAGAAGACTTAGTACAAAAACTTCTATCACAGGGCAAATATCTCATTAAATTTTAAAAAATATTAATTACATGTCAAAATGATAATACTTTGGATATATTGGATTAAATAAAATATATTATTAAAATTAACCTCACCTATTTCTTTTTATGTTTTTTACCATGACTATTAGAAAACTGAAAGTTACGTATGTGGCTTACGTTATGTCTCTATTGGATAGTGCTGTTTTAGAACAGTTTTCTGGCAGTGATACAGTTTATTTTCACCAATGGTGTAGCTTTGGCTTCATACAGCCCTTCTTTGTATATTTGGACTCAACATTTGATTGCTAGTTCCTCAAGGGCAGAGGTACCTCTTTTTTTTTTTAAATGTTAGCCCATAGCACCTGACATGGTGCTGATAGTATAATAGGAGCTCATAAAAGTTTAGTGAATGAATCAACTAGTGAAAGAGAGTTAAATCTCACCAGAGGTTCTGTTCCGTTTATTTTTGTGTTGTAATTGGTGATCTTCACTGAGTGTCTGCTACTATGTTCTAGCCCTGGGCCAGGCTTTGTGAGAGATAGCACGTAGTCTCTGTCTTCAAGGAGATTACAGTCAAGTCAGAGAGACAAATAATACCACACAAGAGAGTCAATAGATGCCATATTGCAGAAAAGACAGCAGAAATGTGGTAGAACTTCAGAGGAGACCGATTAATAGAGGAAGGCTTTTCAGAGACCCAGCACCAAAGGTGGGTCTTAAAGAAGGAAAGATAGGATTTGTCTAGGTTACAGGTCATGAGCTGGTAATCACTTTTGTTTGAACCTTATGGTTATAAAAAATAGTAGCCAGAATTTTGAGATTACACATAAAAATCCGGACTTCTGGATGTTCTTTAAAGGTTGGAAGATCTATCAACCTTGGGTATCATTGTAGCAATTGGCTGGATCTCAGTAGTAGTTTTGGAAGAGGTATGTTCTCTGCAATCTAACACAGTTCCAATCACTCTCTCTTGTCTTATACTCAGCCTATTTCATCACTTTATATTACCTGCCCGGCCCCTATAAGCATCCCGGGCAGAGAAAACAGCATAAACAAAAGCTTGGAAAAGAGAATGTGTGGGGAAGAGTTTCATCAAATGTAGCTGGTAATGGGAGTATGTGCCTCTTTACAGTCTATGTGGCCAAAATAAAGACATTAGCCTGCAAATTCTAGTATGGTGGTGGCAGAATGTAGGGAGAGGATGCAGACACATCATATTGTCCCCATGTGCTATTTATTTTTGCTACACGAGTGTACCGGATATGATAATTAATTATCTCTGTGACCAAATTGATCACTTGCCTAAATGTACTGAAAGTACTGCCAGGTGTCCTTTAAACTAGTTGGCTGGGTGGGAATGGATTTACATGGTAATACCGTGCGCAGTTGGATTCAAATAAAATGTTCAGCTGTTTGGTTTACTTCTCAATTACAACCAGAACTCTTACTTGTTTAAATCATCAGCTCCAATTGTAAGGTTGATATCATGTTCCTGGAAATGTATTACTGAATGCCAAAATTATCAGTGTGGCTGAAAGCTACATTCTACCCTCAGGCCATAAAAACTTATTGATGTTAGTCCCTATTTTTGAAGCCACCAGAGGACACTGAGACTCACGGTGGTGAAGTTTGTCTGGATTTGCCATACTCAATACGCCTTGTATAAAATTTCCCACCTCAATTAGGAAGGGTAGATACTGAAGTTCAAGCTCTAAAGTAATCCCAATGGATAACCCAATACTAAGAAAACAGGCATTCAATTCTGTGACAAAACATTGTATCCAGAAATGAGTGATCAGTATTAAAAGCAGGTGTCTGGAAGTCATTGTCCAAATGCAGCAATATATAGTAAAGTTTTGGTCAAAAGCAATAAACGTATTTTTAAAATTCCTACTTCTTTGGTGGTATCCATGTCAAAATGGCAGTTCATGTCAATTGCCTAAATGTTTTGGCTCTAAAGTGTCAAAACAATAAACATAGCTCAATTTTGGACTGAATTACACTTTTCTTTGTACAGGCCCTGCAATATTCCAGTAAAGTCTATAAGACCTTTACCTATGCCTTCTCTCCTCCTGAGACACAAATGGTATTTGGGTTTCACACCATTTCTCACAAGATCATCGTAAATAGTAGAATAGTACAACCTTCAGATGAACAAAGTGCCTAGGGTTTTAAAATCTTGCTTATGATGATAGATCTTTTCTTTCACTTGTGCATAAATTTTGAAATAATGAGAGTAGAAAAAGCCAGTCATCACCACTTTTCACCACATGAGTGAGAAAAATGAACAGCAATAGGGATTGATAACTTTATAGGGAATTTTCTTTTTCCTTTTTACTATTTTGGCCAAGGTGGAAAAGGATGGCATTACCCTAGGAGAACATAGGTCTTGGCCTCCAGATCCCTTTGGCATTTGGCTTGTATCAGGGGTTCTGATGGGGAAAGATAGGGAAAGCATACATTTTCCTTAATTGCTGTGTAGTCACAAACTTGCAGCTGGCTGTGTCTAATCAGTCAAGAAGCCAAGCCAAGAATTCCATCCAAATGGAATGTCTGAAAGTGTAAACTCTTGGTGAATACAAAATTAATTCAGTCTAGAAAAATTGGCAGGTCAGTAGAAGTCAGGTCAGGAAAGGAAGTTTTTAGAAGAAAGTGAAGCTGAAGCCCAAACGTATGTGGATTTTGGCAGATTCTCTTGCTTTCTCCTTTGCCCTTCACGGAGAGGTCTATATCTCAATATACAGATCTAGGTGCTCCTGCTGAGATATGAAAATAAAGAATGAAAGGGAAGTAGATTCCTTCTGGCCTTGCTCTGTTGAGGAGAGTTCAAGTTGATGCAAGGGTCAAGAAGAGGCAAGCTTTACATCTTGTCTGAATCTTGAGCTGTTGGGATTTCAACACATTAGGGGCTGAGTATAGTTTACTATTGCTTTGGAGCTTTGCAGCAGTCTTGTCTTGGTAGAATGAACTTAACTCAGGGCTAAATCAACTAGTGATCTTCAGTTCATTAAAGAGCATTGAGGGCAGAGTATGTGAAAGTACTTAAGATTAATTTTCATTGGCAAGCAAGAGTGAAACAAAGCATGATGTGGTAGAAAGAACACAAGACCAGGTATTGTAACATCTACATTCTTCTTCCAGTCCCTATATCCCCCTCTAGGTCTCTGTTTCCTCATTGTAAAATGAGAATGGAGTTGGGGGTGGGGGCTGACCTAGACAATACCAAGTGTAACTGCTAGCTCTGAATTGCTATAATTCTAACAAAGGCACATTTGGAGACATGAAGAAGAGTATGAGGAACCTGTTGATTTATTATTTCTTCATGTGAAATAAGTCTGCTGCTTCAGTTGAAGATAAAGATACTCAATTTTAAAGGTTAACACAGATTGCAGATAACTCTTCCTCTTGTCATTCAACTGTGCACTTCCAAGCCCTCTCTTACTAGATTTATGTGCACAAGTTAACAAATCAAGGAATAGGGAATTTGGCTTATTTAAGCATCAGACTCATGAATCATGGGCAGATGATCTATTCACTCTCTACCATCTTATTGCTTTCTGGGATAGCTTCTGCCCTTAATCTTGCCTGCGCAAAGAAGGGTGCCATTCAAGATGGTATAACAAAAAGAGCCAGGCCTGAAAGTCAGAAGGGTGGGGCTCTGTCCTGGTTCTGCTCTTGATTTTTTCAAAATGTTAGATTTTTATCTTTTTCTCATATTTGTCTATAAAATGAGGGTTCCAGATTGAATTATGTCTGGCGTTCTTTCTTGCCCCCAAAATCTATGATTCTAATCCTTCCTAAGAGATGGAAGTACCTTTAAACTTTTACCTTTCTTTTGTGGTCTATGGAGGTGAAGCATGGTACCAACCCTAGCCTAAAAGAAAAGTGTTAGGGGATAAGGAAAATTAATCAATCTCTTGTTTACAGAGTTCAGCTCATGTAGTTATTTTCTTAGGAATTAAAAAAAAAAAGAAAGATAAGCACAGTATCCATACCATAGCTCAATGCTCTGTCCTAAATCATGAGAATCTTTTTCACAATCTTTCTTTCCTAATCCTTTCACAGAGAGGAAGTCGTGCCAGTGTAAGCTTCCAGATCACCTCTGAGGTCCAAAGCGGGAGGTCTCCGAGGCTCTCCTTTTCTTCGGGGAGTCTAACTCCAGCTACCTATGAAAACTCCAACATAGCGATTTATGAGGTAGGTTATCCAACAGCTGTCCAATCTGCTGCTTTCTTGGGTTTTAAAATGAGGCAATGACTTAAGACTTAGTCTTTGGGCAGAAATTTTGAAGCTTTTGTTAAGTCTTTCCAGTTTTTTGTCTGTTATCCTCTTATGGACTTGTTTGCTTGACATTTCTGACGATGATTTTCCTCAGCAACTAATCTACTTATTTATAACTTCATTGACCTTTCAACTCCATGTATTTACTTTGCTTGTGGAAAAGAGTCCATGAGACCCAAACACTTAACCATATCACTCATTCCAGAAGATATAGATATAATAATAGAAGAAATGACTTTGAGTCAACTGTTTGTGATGGGATGTCTGGAGACATGTTTGGATAGAGTAGGGTTTGGTGAAAATCCTTACCTTCAAATTCTAGTTGTTCTTCATATACCTGTTCTCCTCTGAGATTATTGAAATCTCTTAAAAATTATTCATTTCTTTCTTTATCTCAGCTTGTATTGCCTCTTAGAGTAATAGGTTATCTTCTGCTGTGTAAAATAGAAATCTTTTTTATTTCACTTAAGTTTCTGTCTTTCAAGCTTTAAGAGGCCACCCCCGACCCCTTGTTCTAAGATACTGGAATTTGGCAACCAGAACAAATCTTGCATCAGTTGGAGAGATGAACTGTTTCTTCTCAGCAGGAAAGAGTTAAGCAGGGGGTAAAAGGGAAACTAGACTGCCTTTCTGTCCCTCCTCAGTGAGGCCTTCCCAGTGTGGTTCCCTTGTTTTGTTTGAAGATATTCCCAAACACTCTCAACTTCAATAGTAACTACAAAGAAAGTTCAAAACAGGACAGAATGAGTCTTTAGATTGTCCACCACATTGGATTTTCCAAGTGATTGCTCTCCTCCATTGGATAAATAATTGACAGGGGTCTAAAACACCAAGATTGGCATGGTATATATTTGCTCAGTGTACTTGAGTGCATTGACTTAAATTTGTGGTAGGAAACCTCTGGATCTTGCCTTGGACTTAATTTAATCAAAGAGAAGATTTGCTTCAAATGTAAACTTGAAGTATTGGGGAATTGACAGCTCTACTCTCTTAAAGACCAAGGATAAGATAATCACATAGCTTTTGAGTGTCAGATGGAATGGGCTGATGACTTTATAAATGTATTGACACTTCTAAGATTCTGAAGTAAATCTCAATAACCTAAGGCAGTCTCTTGGCTTTTCATTTGTAAGATGAGAGGGTGAACTAAATTCTTAATCTTGGCTGCTCATTAGAATCTCCGTGGGAATCTTAAAAAAATAACTATGCCCAGGTTCCATCCTTAATAACTGCTTCAGTTGGTATGGGGAGAGCCGAGGCATTGGTATTTTTTAAGTTCCCCTATATGTGCAGCCAGGGTTGAGAATTGCTGGACTAAGAGAACTCTAAGGCGTCTTCTGGCTTGGAGGTGCTATGATTCTCTGATTCTGTGGAAGAATTTATGTGTTGAGTTATGGTATGTTTTATTTGGTGGAGTTGGAAGGTTATAGTGTAGAATTGAGAAGGGGAAAAATAAACGTCTGTATATTACTGGCCTTTAAGAAGCTGTCAGATATTTCTTCATTTTGGAAAGAGGCAGAGAGTTGAGTTAGTTCCCATAATGACTGCTGGTCAGTCAGATCATGAGTATTTCTGAACTGTGTAGGCCAAAGGGGGCCTTTATCCACACAAAAGGAGGGTGTTAGTGAGAATAATACCACACTGTGAAGTCAAGATTAGGCTGATGGCAGGACGCAAAGGAAGACAGCTGAAACTAGGAAACTGCTTGGCTAGGGCTGAAGAGGACTCTGGGACAGAGTATAAGCTAACTGAATCAACAGATCAACCAAAGATGTCCAGTGTGCCTTCTGAAATGGCCCTCTATTAGGAGTGTTTTAAAGAAGATTCGTTATCTAGTTTCTGTGTAAAATAAATCAAATTTTCGTAAGAATTATTATTGGAAGATCTGGAAGTTCTAGATAATGTGCCTGGAGTAGCAGACACCTAATAGCAAAGGAAAGGCTTCTCTAGGATGTGCCGTAACATTGTACTACACTGAGACAAATGCACTCTTTGTACACACAGATGCAGAACCTTTGGAACTGCACAGGAAAATCAGCCCTTATTTCATAGATCCTCTTTGAGATGTGAAGGGTGAGCCAGATGATAAGACTGCTGGGGAGAAAGAGCTGTGAATGGCAGATGCAGTGGGAACATGTCATGATCTACTCTGATAACCTCAGTCTGAGGGAGAGTGGGCGGTAGTGCAGCGCTGACACGCTCAGCGAGAACCCACTGAACTCATCCTCCCTCTTCGTTCCCTGACTCCTTCTGCCTCTCAACTCTCCCTGTGTTTTTCTCTTTGTCTCATTTCTCTCTCTCCCCCTGCACACCCTCCATTTCATCTCCCTTTCCCAGAGGATTTTTTTCTGTTTTCCCACCTTCTTCTATATCCCTTATAACTCTCTTTCCACCTCTTTCCTTTCCACCAACCATCTTCTCTCTCTCATCACCGAATCAGATTGTTACAGCTGAAAAGGACCTAAGAAGGTATCTAAGTTGTCCAGCTCTGATAGTGAGGCAACTGAGGTTCAGGCCAATTCAGTGGGTGCCCTAAGACCACCCCCGATTCTGAGGCAGAGCCAGGTCTAGGACATGGTTCTCTGGACTCTTAGTTAATACAGCAGTGGCCTTAGTGCAAAGCTGAAGGACTTTAAATTACTTCTAAAAACTTTAGTGGATAGAGTTTGATGTTTCTTCCTCTTAATTAAAAAGTGAATGATGAGTGAAGTATTTTATCATTCTTTTCCTTAAAAGAAGAAACAAAACAAATAGTGCATGTGTGGTGAAGATAAAACCTGCCCATTTCCTCCCTTTTCCTCATTATTCAAGAAGTAGGACACACACAGACTCAATAAAAATTTGCTTATAAAGTTTGTGAGAATTATTTAAATCTTAAAACAAACACACACAAATTTCCCAAACCAAAGAAAGCCCATGAGAGGAAAGAGCAACAAAGTGGGAGATGGAAGACCTTGGTTCTGTTACTACCTAGCCTTCTTCCCTCGGGCAAGGCATTTAATCTCTTCAGGCTTCCGTTTCTTTATCAAAACATGAAGGGATTGGACTAGGGATACCTAAGACCCTTTCCAGCTCTCAAATTTGGTGATTTGGCAGGAAGAAAGCTCTGCTTAACTACCTGTAAAAGTTAATAAGCCAGAGAGAAGGCTAACCCATGTCTGTAATAGGGCTGACTTCAGGAAGAAGGTATCAGATACTGGGTATAGGCAGTCAGGGCTGCCAGTACTGATGTTCAGGTTGTGCACTGCACAAGGGCACCACATCTAAGAGGGTACTATTCACATTGTAGATATATACTAACTTATGTGAGAGTGGAGCAGGCGTGGGCAAAGAGATTCTGGCCTACCAGCCTAGTTCTGGAACAAAGTGAGGGGGGACCTTCTCATATCTGTATTTATACCAGCACACCCAACTATGCACATACATGGTCACTAGTCACTGATAAACATATGTGTACCTGGCTATGTGCTACCTTGGCTATGCCCCAGGAGTTTCTTGAGATTACTCCTTTCTCCTGCCTAATATTCTAGGAGGCCCAATTTCAGCTTCTCACATCCACCTCTACAGCCTGACTCCAAACCTGAAAAAGAGGCTTCATCTGGCAGGCAGGGCTTGGTGGTGTGCAGAGTGTCCATGCTGCTAGTGGGGTGTGTTCCCTGGTGTCTGGAGGATGTTTGAGTGAATGAGATCGCGGTACATGCATGCATGTATACGACCGAGCCTGCTACCCAACAGCACAGGGCTGCCACAGGTTGTAAAATAATATTATCACATAATTAATTGTTTTCACTTGAGGGAAAGCACCTCTTCTAATTAGCACAAAGGTGTCATAGAGGCTAACAGTGACCACGGGCTGAGTAATATAGTTGTAAAGGTGCTGGAAATGCTTTATGACCCACCAGTATATTCCACACGTTGGCTGATTTTGTAAATTCCCAATTAGAGTTTTATTCTTTCAGCTTACAGTTTAGCCTTTGATCCCTCTAAAGGGCAAAGAACTCTGAAGGCTAAAACTTCAAGCTCACGTCAGGTCCTCATGACTTCTACGATTAAGTAAGTAAGTGTGGGGTGGGACCTAAGAATTGGCCTTTCTAACCAGTTCCCAGGTGACTATGATGCAGCTGGTCCAGGGCCACACTCAGAGAATTGCTGGGCAAGAGACCAGGAAGGCTGCTTTTGGTGCTTTGACCGTTCCGCTGCATGTAGGTGTTGATGCTGGACTACCCTTCTGTTCTCTGTGGGCATTGAGCCTGGCTGGCATGGTTTCGTTCAGCTGCTGAAGGCCTCTGAGAGCCATTCCCTAGTTAAAGGGTATTGAGCTCCTTGGCTAGAAGATGCCCTCTAATACAAAGTGCGGCTGAGTAACTCAGACACCTGCAGCTCCCATTACTAGCTTTTGCCTCTGGCAGATCTCCAGATGCAGTGCCACATCTGGATATATTCCTTAATAATAAGAGTGGTTACACTCTCTTATGCTCGGAATTTGACTCCACAGAGCTCTCTGCTTTATTATCTCTACTTGATGACAAATTGGTGCAGCCTGAAATGGAATCTCCAGGCTATAGGTAATAGATGTGAAAGCACTTTGGAGAGTAGACAGTGCTGTGCAAATGTAAGGTATTATTATTATTGTGGAGAAAAAGGAATCTATATTTGTATTGCTTTTTTAAAATTTGTGTTAGACAGAAAATAAATAGGGCTTGATGGCTGATGAATCCTTGAGGCTATCCGTGTAGAAAAAAATTATCTATCAGACATGGGTGTTAAAGTGAAGACAATAAAATAATTGTTGTTTTTGACTTGACAGCAGCCTTAGAAATAGCTGTTTTGTACTTAAAAAGTCAGAAATAGACTCCTAAAAGAGTCTAGATTACTCATATTACTATGGTAGTACATTTGTACATCCAAATAAAAAATATTTAATCTACACTTAAGCCAATCAGTTTATGATTAAAGCATAAGAGTCCCCTCAAATGGCCTGTCCCACAAGAGAAAAATGGACCAAGGTAAATGCAGGAAACATTTGCTGCCCTGCATCTCCTGCCCTACATCTCTTGCTACAGATGCCTCAAGGCAGTGAGAATTGCAACCACCAACCATCACCATTAATCGCAGGGAACCTGGTGCTCAGCTATGAATAAGCGAAATGACCTAGCGCTTTCTACAGTTAGTTAAAGGAGTCGTTGCAGAGAGCAGTATCATTCCTTTTCTGGGGTCTGCATACCTACGATTGTTTCCCTGTCTTTAGTTAATTGGAATTTTTAACTTTGACTTCTCTGTATGACCTCATTTTTAGGCCAGAGTACAGACTGTCCGTGGGGTGGAGGGTGAGAGAGGAGGTACAAAGCCTGTTTGGGTTGATGATCTAACTATAAACCCTTCACATGGAAGGGGCATTGCTCTAAAGCTGTTGGCAACTCAGTCTCATCACCATTCTTTACCTTTTCTTTCTAGGGTGATTGGGTGTGGCTGAAAAAGTTCCCCTCTGGAGATTTTGGAGACATTAAGTCCATCAAATCAAGTGCAAGTGATATGTTTGAAATGGTATGAGAAACCTTCTTTTATATACGTTCCTGCTAAACCAACCCTTTCTCCAAAGTAACTAACAGCAGCTGTAAGGAAGACCCCTTAACAAATCAGTGCAGGGAAACTGCAGGGTGGCTACTGGCTTGATGTGATCATATGATCCAATGGTAAAAGGAGGGGCTCTGGAATCACAGAGACATGGAGGACTCAATTCCCAGCTCCACCACTTCACAGTCATATTAACTTACGCAAGTCACCTAAACTCCCTGAGCCTCACTTTCCTTATTTGTAAAAGGAATATATTACTCTCTACTGCCCAGAGTTGGGATGAGAAGTAAAAGATTTAATATATGTAAATCATCTTGCACATTTCCTGACATATAGCTTCTTTGTAAAATGGCAGCTATTATGATTATTATTAAGTACACATCCCATAGTCTTTCAAAATCTCCAGTTTTCAGAACTGGAAAAGTCATCTGATAAGTTCTATCTACATAAGAAAAATGATGATTTCTTTAATCCCACCAATTATGTTCAAAGAGTCCTTTGGTGGTTTGTTTAAGGAAACAGCCTGTAGATAAGGCAGGGATGATGAGGATTCCTCCCAAACCGTTTAAAATCTTGGCTCCTCCTTGAGCTTTGAGTCCAGAAAAGATTTGTGGAGACTGTCTCTGGTTCCTTCAGACTCATGAGAGTGGGATTTTTATAAGGCAATGATCTATATCTTCACATTTATGTAGCAGGCAAATTCAAATCAATCCAACAGGTTTAAATGAGGCACCCGCTACATCCAGAGTGCCGTACAAGCAAGAAAACTAGGGAAATGGGAAAATGGAGGACATGTGGCCCATGAGGGACAGGATGTGCCCCAAGGGTCAGAATGAAATATTATGATTTGGTATTTTCCCTTACATGTGGTTTTGATGCCTGGAGCTGAAGGGAAAATAATGACAGATGAATGCAGAAGGGGGCCGAAGGTCAGAGCTAGAATAGGCAATTCCACACTGGTTTGATGATCCAGGATGCTAAACATGGAGCTAGATCCAAAGCATGGAGCCAAACAGGGCCAAACCTGGGGGAGCTGAGAAACTACAAGTATGGAAGTAAGAAGATAGGTATTGACCCTAGGTAGAGTGTATCTATGCTCTCTATTTTTGGGCAATTTTTAATTTTGATATAATTTCAAACTTACAGAAAAGCTGAAAGAATAATTCAAGGAATTCCTGTATACCCTACCTAGATTTAGCAATTGTTTGCATTTTGCCTAGTTGCTGTTCATTATCTATTTATAAATTTATGTATATTCTTTTTTCTGAACCATTTAAAAGTAAGGTCTAGACATCATGCCCTTTTACCTCTAAATACTTCAGTGTATATTTCCTAAAAACAAAGATATTTTTGTATATAACTATAAGTAGCAAAATAATAAAATTTAACGTTAAAAAAATAATATTATCTGAACTACTGTCCATATTTTAATTTTATCAATGGTCATACTACATTAAAGCTAATTTTCCCCCAGGCCAGTTTCCATCCAGGTTCACACATCGTAGTTGGTTATCATGTCTCTTTAGTTGTCTTTAATCTGGAACTGTTTCTCAGCCTTTGTTTTCCTTCGCCTTGATATTTTTTGAATAATTCAGATCAGTTATTTAGTAGAGGTTCCCTCAGTTTGAGTTTGTTCCGTAATCCTCATGGTTACCTTTAGGTAATGCATCTTCAGCCAGAATATTACAGAAGTGATGTAGTGTCCTTTTCAGTGCTTTTTATCAGGAGGCACACAATGTCCATTGTCCCATTATTGGTGATGTTAACTTTGATCACTTGGTTTACATGGTGTCTACCAGATTTTCCTATTGTAGAGTGACTGTTTTTTCCCCCATTGTGATTAACACATAATTTGTAGAGAGACACTTTGAGTCTGTGTAAATGTCTTGTTTTTCATCAAACTTTTGTCCACTAATTTTAGCATTCATTGATGATTTTCTAACTCTAGGATTCTTTCTATGTTTATAGGTTGGCATCATATTGTAAGCAAGAGCCTTACTTTCTCTACCATTTATTTATTCATATATTTATATCAGTGTGCATGTATGGGTTTTCATTTTATTCAATTTCTATTATCTACGTATCTATGTATCTATCTATGTATCTATCTATCTATCTACCATCTGTCATCTATGTAAAACTGGGGTGTCATATTAATACTTACAATTGTAATTGAATGCCACAGAATTCATTCTGTCCTTTTCCCTTTCCATATTTGTAACTCCTTTCTCCAACAGGGAGAAACCTGGCTCCCATTATTCTCATGACATCTTTTCATGTGTCCACTTACTGACTTGCCTGGCCATGACAGGTGCAGATAGTAACTCAACACTAGGGAGAAGGCCAGAGTTTTCCAGAATTTACCATGTGAAAGGCCCTCATTCCTTACTAGTGCTTTTATGAAGCAGGAGGTGGATCAGATCATGCTGTCACTGTGAGTTCAACACCGCCTTGACTACGTATGTGCCTTCACATCTTAAAAAGTTGGGACTGGGTACTAGGGGACACACTGGAAATCAGATCTTGGTGAACCAGGCATAGAAGGAAGCCCTGCACAATGGGAGGATATTCTTGAAAGGCAAACAGCTGGAGTGGGAAAGGCCAAAGGGCTGATGAGTTTCAACATCTTTTAGGGTCCCAACTTCTGCAAAAGTACATGCTGGAAAATCAGGCATTGTATCTCCCAGTCTCATGTTCTTCCCCATCATTTGAAACAGATTGGCATACTCCCTGTACCATCTAATACCTCGGCTACTTTGTTCCTTGCCATATAAACACTAATCATCTTCTCTTCATTCTGTCTTGACCATCCACTGCTACCACTATACCTTGGGCTTTGTCATCATCTAGAATTGGTACTGAGAATGCTTCTCCTCCAAAGTCATAGATTCAAACATCACACGCTCTGACTATAGCCTCCTTTTCTTTCAACTGTGCCATTACGTCTGGTCTTCTAGTCTATTGATCTCTACTTTCTTCCAACCCACATGCCCCTCTTTTATCTTCTTTTGTGTCCATCTTAGATTCCATAATCCACCATTTGAACACATTTTTATTTCTCTCTTTTCGGTCAGAGACACCTACAAAACTCAAATTCTGGATGATCCTAACTCTTAACTTTCTTTGTGCCTGCACTCGAATGGCCAAGTATTGTGGCAGAAAGTCATGCAACAAGGTATATTCTTTCTGTTATAAATTTGTTTCTTATCTTAAATGTCCCTTAACACTGTCCTTTAAGTCTATTATAAGTTATATAAGTCATTGGTAATATTTATTATATAAGCCATTGGTTAATTCATTTTCTACAACCCATGCTTCAAAGCTTCTCCATTCTCCTTAAACTTCCAATGTACTTCTTTTCCTCTATTTTTACTATTATCATCCTGGTCCAAGCCACCATCATCTCCTACTAGAGCTACTGCAATTGTCTTTTTTAAAAAGAGAGAATTTATTTTTTAGAGCAGTTTTAGGTTTACAGCAAAATTGAGCAGAAAATACAGAGAATTCCCATATACCCCCTGCCCCCACACATGCACACCCTCCCCTACTATCAACATCCCAAACCAGAGTGGTACATTTGTTTTAATCAATGACTCTACACTGACACATCATCATTACCCAAAGTCCATAATTTACATTAGGGTTCACTCTTGGTGGTGTATGTACATCCTATGGGTTTTGACAAATATATAATGATATGTGTCTACCATTATAGTAACATACAGAATACAGTCATGCACCACATCACAATGTTTTGGTTAATGACAAACTGCATATACGATGGTGGTCCCGTAGATTCGTACCACAGAGCCTAGGTGTGTAGTAGACTATACCATCTAGGTTTGTGTAAGCACATGTTACGATGTTCGCGCAGTGACGAAATTGCCTAGTGACACATTTCTCAGAACTTAACCCCATTGTTAAGTGATGCACGACTGTAGTTTCAATGCCCTAAAAATCCTCTGTGCCCTATGTATTCATATCTCCCTCCTCCTAGCTACTGGCCACCACTGGCAACTGTCCTTTAACTACTCTACCCACATCCACTTTTACTACACTCAAACCTTTTCTTCACATTGCAGTCAGAGTGGTCTTTTCAAAGTTGAATCTGATCTTGTCAGAGCTGATTCCAATTTGGGCCATTGTGAGTAAAACTGCTATGAATATGCCTTTCATAAGTCTTTTTATGGACACATATTTTAATTTCTCTTGGGTAAATACCTAGGAGTGGAATTTCCATGTTAAAATATACATTTAACTTTATAAGATACTATCAAAGCTTTTCACATTTTAATTTCCTGCATGCAAGTTATGAAAGGTCCCTTTGCTCTATATCATCATCAATATTTGATATTGTTAGTCTTTACAGTTTTAGTCATTCTAGTGGGTTTATGGGGGTATCTAATTGTGTGGAGTATTTTTATTTTTAATTATGATAAAAAGATAATGCAAAATTTACCATCTCCAAGTGTACAGTTCAGTAGTGTGAAGTATACGGTATTCTCATTATTTTGCAACAGATTGTCGCAACTTTTTCATCTTGCACGACTGAAACTCTGTACCCATTAAATAACAACTCCCTTTTCGCACCCTCTCTTCAACAACTCCTGGTAACCACCATTCTACTTTCTGTTTCTATGAATTTGACTACTTTAGACACCATATATAAATGGAATCATATTGTATTTGTCTTTTGGCTTATTGACTGGCTCATTTCACTAGGCATAATGTCTTCAAGTTTCACCGATGTAGTAGCATGTGACTGAATTCCCTTCCTTTTTAAGGCTGAATAATATTTCATTGTATGTTATTCATTCATTTCTCAATGGACATTTGGGTTGCTTCCCCCTCCTGGCTATTGTGAATAGTGCTGCTATGAATATGAGTATACAAATATTGTTCTCAGACGCTGCTTTCAATTCTTTGCATGTATACCCAGGAAGATTGCTGGATCATATAGTAGTTCTATTTTTAATTTTTGATGGAAACTCCATGCTGTTTTCTATAGTGGTTGTGCAATTTTACAATCCCACCAAGAATGCACAAGATTTCCAATCTCTCTAAATCCTTGCCAACACTTGTTATTTTCTATTATTTTTTTGATAGTAGCCACCCTAGTGAGGGCGAGGTGATATCTCATTGTGGTTTTGATTTGCATTTCTCTGATGATTAGAGATGTTGAGCATCTTTTCATAGGCAACTATAAACATTTCTGTACAAGTATTTTTGTGAACGTGTGTTTTCACTTCTCTTGGGTAAATACCCAGGAACAGACTAAGTGAGTCATAGAGTAGATGTGAATGTAACTTTTTATGAAATATCCAAACAGTTCTTCAAATAGGTTATAACATTTTACACTCCTATCAGAAATGTATGAATGTTCCAGTTGCTCTAAATTCTCAGCAACACTTGTCTTTTTGATATTTGCCTTTCTGGTATGTATGAAATAGTACCTTATTGTGGTTTTAATTTGCATTTTCCTGACGACAAAGTTGTTAAGCACTTTCTCATGTCTTTAGAATTCATTTCTATGTTTTATCTTGTGAATTGCAAATTTTTGAATTGTAGACATTCTTTCTTATGTTCCTGGTTATAAGCCTTTGGTCAGATTTATATTTTTACAATATTTTTTCTGACTCTGTGGCTGGTTTATTTTCTTCATGGTATCTTTTGATGAGCAAATTTATTAACGTCGATGAAGTCCAATTTACGATTTTATTTTATTTTATCTGGGGTCCAGAAATCCTTCCCTATTCCAAGACTCTGAATTTAAGACTATGATCCATCATGAAATAGTTTTTGTGTGTGAACTTAGATAGTGATCAAGGTTAATTTTTTTTCTGTAGAAATATCCAGTGTTCCAGTAATAATTGTTTAAAGAAAGCTTTCCTTTGTCCATGAATTAACTTATCCATTTGATGAAAAATTAACTGACTATATATATGTGTGGATATAATTTTGGACTCTCTACTCTGTTTCACTAACTCATTAGTGTACCCTACTGCCAGTATCACACTGTCTTGGTTCTCATAGCTCTAGAGTAAATCCTGAAGTCAAGTAATGTAAACTCCTCCAACTTGTTCTTTTTCAAGATTATTTTGGATAGGGTAGTTCATTTTAGTTTTCAATAAATTTTAGAATCAGCTTATCTATTACTTCAATAAAGCCTTCTGGAATTTTAGATGAGAGTTGTATGAATTTATAAATCAATTTAGGGAAAATGGACATCTTAACAATATTGAATCTTCCAATTCATTAATGTGGTATAGATCTTCATTTATTTAAGTTTTCTTTAATTTTTCTCATCAATATTTTGATACTATTACACAATATTGAGCAGAAATGGTAAAAGAAGACATCCTTCCCTTGCTCTTGGTTCTAGAGGAAAAGGATTTAATGTTTTATTATTGGGCTTGATGTTACCTGAAGGTTTTTTCACACATGTCCCTTCTATTTCTGATTTTCTATGAATTGTCATTTTTTAATCTTGAAAAGGCTTTTGTATATTCTTTGATTGCCTTCAAAAGTTTATTGTTAGATTTCAGGAGTTTCACTATGATGTGTCTAGGTGTAGTTTTCTTTGTATTTAACCTGTTTGAGATTCACTGAGCTTCTTGGATCTTTAAGTTGATCTTTGAATTTGGAGTTCGAGTGTGACGTTCCTAGCTTCTTTGTGTTTATCCTGTTTGGAGTTCAACGAGTTTTCTGGATTTTTAAGTTGACATTTTTCAACAAATTCAAGAAGTTTTGAGCCACCCTTTCTTAATTTGTTTTCTTCCACATTCTCTCTCATATCCTTCTGGAACTGAAGTTATATATGTGTTAGACTGCTTGATATCGTCCCAGAGAGTGCTGAGACTCGATTTATTTTTTTCCCAATCCTTTTTCTCTCTGTTCTTCAGATTGGTGTATTTTCTTATTGATCTCTCTTCAAGTTCATTGACTCTTCTCTCATCTCCTAAGGCAATCTAGTGAATTTTTTATTTTAGTTATCGTATTTTCCAGCTATTGAATTTTCACTTGGTTCATATTTATACTTTCTGTTTCCCTGCTGATGTCCCCTATCTGTATATTTACTTTGCATATATTGTCTTTTAAGTCTTCAAATATATTTGTAATATCTGCTTTAAAGTCCTTTTTCTGCTGATTGCAACATCTGTATCATCTCAGGGTTGATTTCTACTGACTGCTTTTATTTTCTTGAGCATAGGTCACATTTTCTTCATTCTTTGCACATCTAAGTCTTTTTGGTTGGTTGCTGAACATTATGAATGAGACATTTTAGAAACTCTGGATTCTGTTGTATTGCTCTGAAGAGTGAATTTTTGTTCTTGCAGGCCATTATCTTGGCTAGACTCAATTTTCAACTTCTCCCATGTGGTATGCGGCAACTAAAATCTCTGGTCGGTATTTTCAGGTTTAGCTGTTGCTTTTTTACTGGGTTCCTTGGGATTTCCCCCATGTGTGCAAAGATTAACATTTAGCCAAGGTTTTAGCAGATTTTATCTGTAGATTTTGCGGCTGAGCTCTCTCCATAGCACATTACCTTCAAGGAATTCCTCCCTAAATTTCTGGCTGTTCTTTTGGCTCCAAACTTTGCCTTGTGACACTCAAACCTGCCAGGCTATAGTTTCTGCCTCCAAATTGTGTGCAGTTTGGGGAGTGTACTCTCACAAAAAGCAGCAAGCACAAATTTTACCTATTTTAGTGTGTCTTTCAAGTTTAGCTTTACCTCCATTTCTGCTTTTGGTTACTCTCCACTGCCTTCATGGTTTTTTAAAAAAATTTTTTCTTTTGTGGAAGATTAGCCCTGAGATAACATCTGCCAATCCTCCTCTTTTTGTTGGGGAAGACTGGCCCTGAGCTAACATCCATGCCCATCTTCCTCTACTTTATATGTGGGACGCCTGCACAGCATGGCTTGACAAGCAGTGAATAGGCTGCACCTGGGATCTGAACTGGCAAACTCTGGGCTGCTGACTTGGAACATGCCAACTTAACCACTGCACCACTGTGCTGGCCCCACCTTCATGTTTTTTAAAAAAAATTGGTCCAAATTTTATATGTTTTTGGGGGGTTTATTGATTATTTAAAGACATTGTTCCAATGTTAAAGACATTGTCTTCTGTCTTTCTTTGTTTCTGCCTCTTCAAATATCTAGTAAATTTTTATTGTATGGTAGGCATTTTGTATAAAGACACTGTAGAGGCTCCAGGTAATATGTTCTACAAGTGAGAGTTTTCTCTCTTCATGTGTTAGGTGGGTAGGGGGAGGGACTAATCACATTAATCTAATCAGAGGTTGAACTAGATTGAAGCTATGCTGCAGTTCTAATTAGACTCAGTACACATCTAGTTCTACTATGTTTCTCAAGCATGCCCTTCCAACACCCTCAGAGTTCTATATTTTCCATTTTCAAAGATTGATATATTCAGACTGTGCTTCAGAGCTTTTGATCTTTACTCTATGGCCTCTACCCTCACCCCATGATGCTTCCAAAGTTGACAAATATCTTGAGGAGGAGATGAGCCACGTGTTTGTGGCTGGTCCTATTCCTCCAGTGAGACTTGCTCTCCTAAAGACTAGGAGACTAAAGGTGATTTCAGCCCACCTTATAGAAGATTTCTAATCTCTATAGCCCCAAACTCAGAAAATATACTATGGAGGAAAACCATCTCACATTTAGGTCTCCTGAAGTTTATTAATTGTCATGGCAGTACTCCACAATTGCCAAAAACTTTGCAGATTTTCTCTTTTCCTCAAGAAAGTCCTTCTGCTAGGCTAAGCCAAATCTTTAGTTTGTGCCAAGAATTAGCAAATGTCCCCAGGGAAGAAAATGGCTGGCAAGAATTTGCTTATCTCAGAAGGGCTCCTGCCCCTCTGAATTTTAGGTCTTTTTTTGCTTCCACATATTCCTATTGTCTCTTAAAATATGATAGCTTTGCATTTATTTGGATTTTTAAAGCTGTAGTACCAGGAATGGTGGTCTCCCATGACTTACTACATCCTACTTCATATTGGAAGTCTCTCTAATTGCTGTTAATATAAAGAAAAAGATACTTAAAATGGCCTAGTAGATCCTGCGTGATCTGGCTCCTCCTTGCCTCTTCAGCCTTATCTCATACCACAATATTTCCCTCAACCTCTCTGCTCTAGCCACGCTGGCTTTTTTCGGTCCTTGGATTGTGATATGTTCCTAGCACAGAGCCTTTTTGCATGCCATTCCAACCTCTGGAATACTTTCTCTCCATTCTTTGTCCAGTTGACTCCACTTATCTTTTAACTCCCACCTCAAGTGTCACTTGCCAGGAACCCTCCCCCAACTTCTCAGATTGGTTAAAGCCCCAATTATACATACTCACATTATGTATCTCTTCTTCATAAAACTTATCAGAGTTGCAAGTTTATGTTTATTTGTGTAATTATTTGATTAAAATAAAAGGGCAGGGACCATATAATATTTTGTTGACCATTTGTCACCAGCCCTTAGCTCAGTGCTTAGCATACAGTAAAGTACTCAATACATGTTTGTTAAATTAGTGAAGTATTACTGGTGGGAAATGTAGCATCAGAAATCTTCCACTAGTACCTGTTTTGTATGTTCTACGTGACTATTGACCTCTGGGTGGCAGAGAGTAAATAGGTTGATACAAGAATCAGAGACCTTGAATAATAGCTCTTTACAACAAAATAAAATAAAATAAAATAAAATAAAATAAAATAAAAAAATACAGGAGACAGACATGCATAGCCATTTAGTCCATGGAGGTATAAAATCTTATTGCCAAAATAGGTAGCAATTGCTGATATAGTTATGGACAGGCACTGACGTGGAGAATTAAATTTTCATAAGGGTCCATACCCACCATCAGGATGGTGTTGCGGCTGCTGTGCTGGTGCCCCAGGAACACCGGCACATGGCCCAGGAACACTTTTAGGTGGGCGAAGGCATCTTTAAGATCATGTAAGCTAGTGTTGACTCAGGAGCAGGTGTCTCTGGTGGCTGTATGCTTAAAGGTTTCATGTCAGATATAGGACTAACAAAAATCTTGGGAGACAGGACACATTCAACTCTTGAACATTTGATTGTAACCAGCTAGAGAGATATTATGGAAAAGGTGAAGTACATGCCTACCCAGTAAATGTTCAGATGACCATCTTGCTAAAGCAGATGCTCCAAACATCCTTTGTTTCTTGGGGTTTGCCAGAATATCAGTAGGACATGGCTGCGTGTAGGTATCTGCCTGCTTCCTATATGGGATCTTCTCTATTGTTGTAGCTGAGGACATATGATTGTAAAGATCTAGGGACAATCTAAGCCTGAAAGTTTTCCATGCTAGGGCTACTAGTGTAAAGCTACATACTGTAACAAAAAGACCTCAAAATATTTAGTGTCTCTGGGGCCGGCCCCGGGGCCGAGTGGTTAAGTTTGCGCACTCTGCTTTGGCAGCCCAGGGTCTCGCTAGTTCGAATCCTGGGCGCGGACATGGCACTGCTCATCGGGCCATGCTGAGGTGGCATCCCACGTGCCACAGCTAGAAGGACCCACAACTGAAAATACACAACTATGTACTGGGGGGCTTTGGGAGAAAAAGAAAAAATAAAATCATTTGTGTCAACATGTACTGTATACTACACCTTTAAAAAAAATTTAGTGTCTCAAATACAACCGAAGTTTAATTCTCATCCAAATAACAGTACAAGGTAACTGTTATTGGTTGGCAGGTGATTCTCTTTCAATATGGTGATTCAGGGGCCCAGGATATGACCAACTTATGGCTCTGCCATCTCCTAGGGCATTCATCTGCATTCATCTATAGAATAGAGGAAATAACATGGAGGCATGTATTCACTTCTTAAAAGCCTTAGCTGTAAACAGCACATATGATTTTCTCTCACATTCCATTACTAAGTATTCAGTTATGTGGCTACACTTAGCTCTAAGGGAGGCTGGAAAATCTGGACTAGTTGTTTTCCCAATAAGAAAAGGAAACAGATTTGTGTTAAATAGCTACCAGTCTCTGACATAACCACTCTGTACTCTGTCTTCCAACAGAGGTTCACAGCCCAGTAGTTGTAGCTGCTTGGTCCATAAGAGATGGTACAGTGAAACCTTAGAAGAAGGTGCCCACTTTGCTATGTGTGGGCTGAATTTCCATGTCTGCCTTAGCTGGTTTAGGCTGCATTGGACTAAGAATTGTCATGGGTGCCAGGCTTTTATGCTTAGAAGACAGCTTTCGTGGTCAATAGCTGCCATTCCCATCAAGATAATTTAACCTCAGCTTGGATCACCTTGATGGAGAAGCAGGATCATATTCTAAGCCTGTGTACTCCGTCTCAATAAATGGCCTACCACACTCTCAATACTCAAAATGGAATAATCCTTGATTTCATCCTTTTCCTTATTCCTCACACCAAGTCATGTGATTTACAACTCCGAAATATATCTCAGATCTGTCCATTTCTATTCATTCACACTGCTACCACTCTAAGCCTTTATATAGATCTTTGTATATCTGTGTAAACATAGTTAGGGTAAGTTTCTATAATTAATAATTTCTTAATGGTCAAATTCACCAGATACTTTTCTGTCTTCATCATACCTGACCTCTCTGGTATTTATCACATTTTCCTGAAATTTTTTCTGGCATTTATTTCACTTTCCTGACACTCTTCCTGTGGTTTCATACTGTTGTTCTACATAGACTTTTCTCCACTTCTCTGGCCTCATTTCTAAGTTTTTATGTAGGATGTTCTTCCTTTTCTCATCTTTTAAATGTTGATATTTCCCTCTTCTCTTTTTATTCTCTATGCTTTGCTTGGGTTATCTCATCCACTCCCATTAATGTCATCTACCATTTACATGCTTACAATTCCAAAATCTACTTATCCAGAACAGACTTTTCTCCTGAGCTCCAAACCCTGAATATCCAACTGTCTTTGGAATAGTTCCACCTTGATGTCCCGCAGGCACCTCATTCCTTTTTTTTTTTTAAGGATTGGCACCTGGGCTAACAACTGTTGCCAGTCTTTTTTTTTCTGCTTTATCTCCCCAAACCCCCCCGTACACAGTTGTATATCTTAGTTGCAGATCCTTCTAGTTGTGGGATGTGGGACGCCGCCTCAACGTGGCCTGACGAGCGGTGCCATGTCCGTGCCCAAGATCCGAACCCTGGGCCGCTGCAGCAGAGCGCGCGAACTTAACCACTCGGCCACGGAGCCAGCCCCCACCTCATTATTAATATGTCCCAAACGAATTAATTAGACTTCTCCACCACCAAATACTTGCTTTGCCATCTGTCTTAGGTCAGATTCTCTAAAACCTGAACCTGAGATGGAGATTCTTGTTCAAATTATTCATTGAGAGAATGCCCTCAAGAGAAAGGGAATGAGGAAAGCAGGATAGAGCAGACATAAAAGTTCAGTAAGTATGTGATCTCAGCTGGAGACTGACTTCAGTATGATCTCATGAGGGAAATGCCGGAGTGCAAGTTATACCATGTGTCCCACCTTGAGGCTAGGGAGTTGGACTTTTGCATCATCCTCAGTCAGTCAGTCATAGGCTAGGTTCTGTGGGTGGGACCTAATCTTTTAGGTAAGGTGGCTCCCCTTTGGCTTGGGCTCTAGAAGAATTTTCCGGAGAATGAGTTATCAGCCAACATTCACAGCAGCTGGGGGATGCATGGTAAAGGGGATATGGGTGGGGCACCAATATATCCACTACTACACCATACCAGAATTCCCTATATTGATGTATAGCACTGCCATTGACCCAGAAATCCAAGTAGAAATCTGGAAGTGATCCTGGAGCCTTTTTCTCTCTCATCCCTCATTAAGTAGTAATAATAATAGATAACAATTATTGAGTGCCTATAATATAAATTTCAAATTCCCTAGAAAGGTTTTCAAAGCCCCACAGGATGTGGTTCCTGTCTCTCTCTCCAGCCTAGTGTCATATTCTTTCCCTTGCACTCTGTTCCGGTTACTCTACACCTATTGCAGTTTTCTCAACCTTACATGCTCTCAACTCCTAGCCCATCCGACCATGTCACCTTCACCTGGTCAACTCTTACTTGTCCTTCATAACTGTCTAGACATTGCCCCCTCAGGGAAGCCTTCTCTGATACCCCAGGTTGAGTTAGATACTTACCATCTGCGCTCACCCAGCATCCCACGATCCTTCCAATCAGAACACATTTCAGTGAAATACAGCTGTCAGTTTACTTGTCTATCACCCCTCTTTGAATGTGAGCTCTTTTAGGACAGTGATTTCATTTTGTTTATCTCTGCATCTCTAGCATGCAGTCCAGTGCCTTGGACATTGTGGGCACACACTAAATGCTTCCTGCATTAGTGAAAAAAATGAATGGATGCAAAGGTATAATGTAGTCAAAATTCTAGATATTTCTTCTGAAACAAATTTTATAAGCTTTGGCCTGATGTTTATATAGGTTATTTATTTTAACAGATGCTGCGTAGATGAATATTCACAGAAAGACAGTCTGTCCTGCCTCTTACTGTACTAACCCTCTTTAGCCCTCCTGGGTCACTGAGCTCCACTCTACAGAGTCCCCAAAGAATCAGGAAGAAGGCCTCAGCTGCAGCCTTCACTTGCAATATGCTGAGAGAGATCCCTTTCTGAATCTCCCTCTTTGGCCATTGCGTTCGTTTTCTATCACTACTGTAACAAATTAGCAAAAACTCAGTCGCTTAAAACAACACCCATTTATTATCTCACAGTTCTGTAAATCAGAAGTCTAAGTGGGCTCAGCTGGGTCTTCTGCTTATCATCACAGAAGGCTGTAGTCAATGTGTCAGTCATGCTGGGCTCTTTTCTGGAGTCTGGGGGAAAACCACTTCTAGGCTCATGGAGGTTGTCAGCAGAACGTAGTTCCACGCAGTAGGACTGAGGTCCCCATTTCCTTGCTGGCTGTCAGCTGAGAGCTGTTGCCAGCTTCTAGAGGTTGCCCACATTCCTTGGCTTACAGCCTCCTCCCTCCATCTTCAATGCTAACAATGAAGTGTTGAGTCCTTATATTTGGAATCTCTCTGACTTCCTCTCCTACTTCCTCTTCTGCTTTTAAGGGCTCATGTGATTGGATTAGGCCTACCCTGATAATCTCCCTTTTGCCATGTAACATAATATAATCACTGGAGTAACACTAGGGATTGGAGATCATGGGGGCCAAAATTCTACCTACCACAGCCACCAACCATAAGAAGGGTGAAGAGAAGGGCATATGCCCTAAACTCTGGTCCCCATTTGAGACAGGACAGTTGTGACTCTCTTCTCTCTCTCCGTTTCCAGATGAAGGATCTGCGCCATGAGAATGTTAACCCTTTATTGGGCTTCTTCTATGATTCAGGGATGTTTGCCATTGTGACAGAATTCTGTTCCAGAAGGAGCCTAGAAGACATACTGACAAATCAAGATGTGAAGCTTGACTGGATGTTTAAATCATCACTCCTGCTGGATCTCATCAAGGTTAATGGAAAGATTGAGGAAATCTTGGATCTTCCCTGTAGATTAGAACTTAAATGTTTTGGGATGCTTTATTTTCCTCTGATCATTGTGATAATCTCACTCCTCTAGGTTCCTTCCCATGGTCTGCCCCAACCCCTTCACACAGTCCCTTGTCAATATTTGTTATAAGGTACTGTTGCACAAAGGATTTGCTTGACCCCCTAACCAGTTTGGGAGCCAGATTTGTCTTTACTTTCCATTGCCATTGAGCACTCTTCTGCCTTAAGCAATCCTTTCTTCCATCCCATTTCTGTGCATTCTGGATGTGGAAACGTGCTCATTCGTAGATTGTTTGGTGCTGTTTAGCCCCATCTCCAGGCTTTCACCTTCTAAAAGGTGGTTCAGTCTAGAACTAGGTGATGGGTCTTTGCATACCATAGGTGTAGATGGGTAACTCAGCCTGACGAGAAAGCCAAAAGACCATTGGTTCTATCAGGTAGCACCTCCATTGTCAGAAGCAAGGACTCTCGACAGCCAAGGGTGTTCATGGATGGGTCCATGCATGGGCTTTAGGGGAATCCATGAACTCCCTGGAATAATATGCAAATTGTGTCTCTGTGCATTTTTAGTGGGCTGATCTGGATAATCAATGACTGGTTGAGCTTCCTGCATATTGATCACAGTCTTGACCTTTGTGTTGTGGACTAACCCTTTTCAAGGTAGCTTTATAGACATGATCTCATTTCAGTTCTCTATAAAATAAATGTGACTAGCCTCCTTTTACAGAGGCTCAGAGAAACTAAATGAGGTACACTTGTTGTATAATGCCTGCTACACATAGTAGGTGCTCAGTTAATATTTATCAGCCAACTATTAAGTGGCATAGCGGATAATAGAATCCAAATGTTTTGATTCCTATTCTGGTTCTCTTTCCACTCATCCTGTAAGCAAAGTCCTGTGAGCAAAGGGAGAAGCGTCTAAATGACAGTCCTCTCCGGACCATGATGAATGAAACCCAAGCATTAGACAACCTGGAGGAAATCATGCCCACTGCAGACTCTTCATGGAAGCACTGGGGACTGCAGACTTTCTGAGGGCACAAGATGTAAAGCATACAAATATAAAGGGGTTCAGGCTGAAATAGAGCTACAGACTGAAAAGGGCTCAACATAAACTGTTCTGAGATGACTGCACTAGAGTATGGATGTATTTATATGTGAATGATTAACCCCACCCGATAGAGTCCTGGTGGATCGTATTTGAATATCATATAAGGCTTCTGGTCAAGCTGCAGAGATCAGTAGTACTCAGCTTTCTTCTTCTTTTCTATTGGTTATTTTAAATTTCAAATTAATGTATTAAGTTAAATTTAAAAATCAAATGATATAAATATATATGGGAAAATAGTGACATTTATTCAACACTCCTTCACATCCTCACCCAAGGTTAACCACTGCAAACACTTGGGAGATTAGCTTTGCAATTCATTTCAAGTGTATTTACATGCATTATAGATTTTGTTTGTTTTTTAAAATACATACTGTTACATAGTTCTGCCGTTTACTGTTTTTCATGTACTTTATGGCTTAGAGATGGTTCCCTGTCAGTACATACAGATCTATCTTATTGTTTTTAACTGCTGCTGTAGAGTATTCCATAGTTTGGATGCACCACAATTTAGACAGTCCCTTCTTGATAGATATTTATTGTATTTCCAATTATGTAGAAAAGATTCTTGTTGTCAAAGTTTCATTTGGCCTGCTTATAGGAGCAAATGGCTGAATACTGCATCATAACAGCTCATGCCATTAACAATCTCAGAAAGTGGCTCTAAAAGCACAAAATAATTAAACAAGTTGCTAAATAAATCCTGTTTGTATCATCTGCAGGGCATGAAGTACTTACACCACAGAGAGTTTACTCATGGGAGGCTGAAGTCTCGGAACTGTGTGGTAGATGGGCGTTTTGTGCTAAAGGTGACAGATTATGGTTTTAATGACATCTTGGAAACACTAAGATTCTCCCAAGAGGAACCTTCTGCAGAAGGTAAGCAATGTATTGTGCCCTTCTGGTGCACACAAGGTAACTCCAAAGTTCAAATGAGAATATGTACTGAATTAAAGCCTCAGGCTTATTCAACTCCCCACTTTTGTTGAAAATTCAGCCTCATTTCCAAGTCAAAGGAATTGAATGAAGTCTGCAGGCTGTAATCTCAGCACAGCCTAGCCTTCCTAACAAAGCCAGTGCAATAATGTTGAGTTCCTGCTGTGACAGGATTAGGCTGTATTGTTTAGAGACCCCAGGAGTCCCTGGAGGAACTTGCTGAGCGCTAGGCACACAGTAGGTGCTCAATAAATACTTGTCAGATTGAATGGAAGGTAATTTGGTTGCTGGACCCCCACAAAGTGCATTCTGGAATGGGATGTCACTAGAGCCTACCCTCACTGTCTCTGTCAGAGAGAAAGAAGCAGGGAGGGGGCCCCAGCAAGTAAATGCTCTGTGAGTTGTGTGGGATGGCTTCAGAGAGAACTATGGCCTTCTAGTAAATAAGTAGGCAAGGCTGTAACATCCATTTTGTTTGTCTGTCTTATGTTTAGTGCACTAATGGCAGCACTGAACAATGCCTGCAGGGGTCATAACAGATCAAAGAAATAGGAGAAATCTGAGATGGGGAGTGGGAGTGCGTGAGTGAGAACTAGGAGGGAATGAACTGATGGAGGAGAGAGAGGAAGAAAGAGAAAGAGGAAGAAGGATAGACAAGGAATAGGGTTAAATATGTATAGAAAACTTGGGTATTAAAAGTTTTAACCAGTATTGCAAGGGCAAAGTAGAGAGAGAATGACACAAAAAGACAGAGAAGCAGAGAATCCAAAAAGACAGAGGGAGAGATACAAAAATTCTTAAAAGGATCTTTGGCATTATAAGTTTTAAAACCACTGACTTTACTACATAGGAGAAATGAAGAATGAAAGCCACAGAGCGTCACAGGCACAAATAGAGACAGGCAGTCCAGTCATCAGTGGCATCATCTACATGCTTTACCACACTTGTGAAATGTTAAACTTTAGAGAGTCATCTAGTCCAACTCTCTCATTTTACAGATGAGAAAACTGAGGCTCAAGATTTGCTCAAATCATACAGCTACTTAGCTGCAGTTCCAGGAGTTCAGTTCAGGTCTTCTGAAGACTAGCCCCTACCCGCAGCTCAGTTCAAACTTAGAATAACAGTTTCCTCTTTCTCTGCCCATCCATGCTTTGGAGGACCTGAAGCTCCTGGTAATCACAATACAAATCATGTGATATTGCCTCTCTCTCTCTCTCTCTCTCTCTGTGGACCTGTTTATCTCGCCGATGACTCAGTTGTGCGGTTATTTGGCTAATTCCAATTTGAAAGCTTGGAAAAGTTGCCTGGTGTTAGTACTGGGATGTAGTGACAAAAGCTGCAGAGTGGCAAGTAGTTAACTTCCTATCAAAATTAGCCATCTATGAAAGATAAAACACAATGCCCAGCTTCCCGGGGTTCCATTTAATTCACAGGTTGGCAACTTTGAAACTTAAGAAACTCTGATCTTAGAGTGAGGAGAGGATAGCTGCAGTGTTTTTTTTGTTTTTTTTTTTTTTGGTGCACTGAATCTGTCTCTGTCTCTCCCTCTTACCGTTTCATTTCACTCTCCAAATTGCAATGGCAGTCTGGATGCTCAATCTATTCTTCACACACTGCAGCCAGAGGGAGTTTTCTAAACTGCAAATCTGCTCATGTTACAGCTGTGCCAAAATTCACTGAATGGCTTCCCGTTGCTCTTAGGATAAAGTTCAAATTCCTTTATATGGCTTATGAGCCCTGCGTGGTCTGGGTCTTATGGAGCTCTCATGCTTAACCACTCCCCCTCCATCTCTATGTGCCAGCGGTGTTGAACTCCTTCCAGTTGTTTATTTACACCAGGCTGTCTTTTACTTCCAGACCTTCACACGTGCTGTGCCCATTGCTTGGAACCCTCTTCCCTTCCCACTCTGTTATACACTCATCTGAGTCTGGCTAAATTCTACTCCTTCTTCAGGCTCAATATAAACACCACTGACTCAAGAGGCTTTCTATGACCCCCTGTGCTCATCTAAGTTCCCCTCTTTATGATCCTTTGGGGCTTTGAACTTTTTTGTCATACCACACTTTGTTGATTTTACATGTTTAATTAGCTGTCTTCTCTCCCTACCCAAACTATAAGCTTTGTGAAGGCAAGAAACAGGTTTGCCTCCCTCAGTGCCTTTCACAGTTCCTGACAGAAAAAATGTTTGTTGAATCAATGAATGGATGAAATAAAATAAAGAAACTCTCTACTCCTTCCTTAGATGGCAGAGCTAGTAGCATCTTATAATTGGAAGGTCCTTGGAGATCATCTGGCTCAACTTCCATTTCACAGATAGGGAAACTGAGGTTCGGTCAGGTGAGCTAATTACTGACCAAGCTGAGATTTTGAACCCAGGTCTCTCGATTCTGAGCCTGTGTTCTTTTGTACTATACCACCCTGGCTCTCCAAAGTTGATTTTATCACCATAGCAAGGCTCAGAGTTGGTACTGGCTGGCTCGAGCAGATACAAAACAAGCCAAAGTAATTTTTCTAGTTTTCCTGAGAGTTCAAGTCTAATGGCAGGTAGTGGCACTTACTTGTCTCTGGGGTGAGGATGGGAAAATGGGGATGGGTTGTAAGTGTATTCATTACTGCCCACACTCAATTATGTAAGTACAGTGCAGATAACGCCTCATTTTATCCATTAACAACATACATGTAAGTGCTCTCTGAAAATACTGTTTGGTAATGATCGTATTTAATCACCCGGCTTTTTACCAGAGAGTTTTGTCCTCTTTTCCCTTCTTGTGCTTTTAAATGTGCAAGGACAGAGGATGCCAGGGAGAGACAGCCGCATACTGTTTTCCCTGCTCCCAAATATACCCCCCTTCCCTCCTCTCAAAACCTTATGCCTGAAATCTCACAGTCAGAAATGTATTCCTTTGACTAAAGTCATTCAGTCTTTTCAGTTTTATTTTCAAATATCAGTCCTCCTAGGCAAGGAGACGTAAGTGCAAAACCACTACAGTGAGTGTATCAGAGACTTTCACAAGGGCAAGGGAGTCGGGAGACAAAGGCTGGGGATGTCTGGAGGACAAAGAGGGAAAATGAGGACATGATTGGGGGTGAGGCTAGAATTGCCTGTTCCATCATTTTGATCAGGATTGGCTCAAAATAAGAATTTCCAGGGTGAGTTTCTCTTTCCTAGGTTTCACTAACAAGCCAAAATAATCTCTGACCTTTCATCCTCCTTCCTGCTTCATAGGAGATTGTCCCCTGGGCTCCCTTTCCAATACTCCCAATTTAACAATGTGAAGAGTTAGCCAGCACTTTCTCCCCCCATCTCCACCCTCAGTAGACACTCTTCTCCAGCCTCCCTATCTGGACGTCAACCTGTTGTTTACTCCAGCTCTCTCCCCTTCGAGGAGCACGTTGAGCACTTCCTCTTCCATTGTAGGCTTCCTATATATCTGGTTCCCCGTCCTGCTGCTACCACCCCCACCCCCATTCAGGCCCCTTTCACTTCGCCTCCGGCTCTTACTGTAATAACTTCCTAGCTGGTCTCCCTGACTCCAGCCTCTCTCCTTCTTCAATCCAGCTTGTACAGGTTGCCAGATTAATCTTCCTGAACACGGCTTTCATCAAATCCCTCTCCAGCTCCAGCACCCCTACTGCCTTTTGTATTCACTCCAAATGCCTTCATTTGGCTCTCAGGGCCTCTCACCTTCTGCCCTCATTCTTCCAGCCACCCTCCCTCCCCCACTTCATCAACCCCATTTCTCATTATTCCTTAACAGAGCCCTTCTCTCCGGCCAAGCTAATCTGCTTACCACCACCCCCATCTGCAATTTGCTCCTTTCTACCTCTTGTTCTTTTGCACGTACTGTTCTTTCTCCCTGCAAAGCCCTTACCCTCTCAGCTCTAGGAAACTGCATCCTTGACCTTCTTAACAAGCTCCTTTATGATTTAACTTTTCCAGGAAGCCTTCCTGGACTAATTTGATCAGCTCAGTTTTTCATTAGTTTGAACCTCATGGAATTGTCAATATTCAACTATTTTTCACCTACAGAAATGGCAATTGCATACAGTTCAGTGTAAAACACTGCCTCAGACTTTGACTATTTATATTGTTAATGTGTATTTCTTTATATTTTGCTTAAGGGGCCCTCCTCACCCCACCCAATTTCTGAGTCTCTGACTGCCATAACTCTCTGAAAGCAGAGATAATAATTTTTTTTTCCCAGATGGGGACTGAAATGCAGCAGAACACAGAGTGGGTACTCAATTTTGGCTTTTAATAAATTCATTTCCCTGTATGTACTATATCCTGGGCCTCATCACTCTCTCTCATATTGCAGTTAGGGGTACATGTGTCTATCTTGTCCACTGGTCTGTGAACTCTACAAGGGCAAAGGCAAGGTCTAATTTATCTCTGGCACCACCCCTGCACCCAACACAGTGCCTGGTACATAGCAGACTCTCAATAAATATTTGCATAACTGAGTTGAAGGAATTGCTGCACCTTTTTGCTCTGCAAGGAGCAGAGGAGGCCTAGGGATCCTCTAATTCCCTTAGAGAGGACCTGGAGAAAGCAGCTTGTGAATCCCTGAACCCCGGCACAGTCAAATTACCAGACACATATAGATCTCGGTAAATAGCAAATCCATGGCAACCATCTGGCAGTGTACTCGCCTTTCCCTGGAAGACTGCCAACTGCTACTTGCAGACTCGAGAGTAAGAAAGCAAGCGCCAGATAGTTTTTCTACATGGAGCTTCTCTGCCCTTCCCCACACCTCTGCTGTGTCTGCCTGGTCGGTCCTGGGGTGGGGAGAGTAGTATGCTTTCTCTGTGCATAATTCCTTAGATTCATAGATTCAGACCTTAGGGGGGTGGGCACTAGCATGCCAGTCTGTCTAATAAAAATATAAAGCAGTCAAAGAAACAGGACCCTTGGAGCCCTCGAGGGCATTGCAAATGCTGTCAGTTAATCCTCCCTGCATTCATCACACAATGCTTTCTTTTCAGAGTTACTCTGGACGGCTCCTGAACTGTTGAGAGCCCCGAGGGGCAGCAGGTTAGGCTCTTTTGCAGGAGACGTCTATAGCTTTGCCATCATCATGCAAGAAGTGATGGTCCGGGGCACCCCATTCTGCATGATGGATCTGCCTGCTGAAGGTAAGTGGGAGGTGAGAAAAAGGCACCAGGCGCCCACCATGACCCAGATTATCAGGCCAACCCAGGCTGTTGTGATTTGCCAGGAAAGGGAACAGGGTTGTGTGTTTGTGCTAACTGCCTGCTAGTCTGCAAGCAGCCTGTGTTGTGTGCAGGTGGGACTTGGAGCCAGACACCTCTACGCATTTGGAAGAAATTCCCCCACCCAAGAAGCTGGTTCTTTTCCAAACTGTGGCATAAGCCAAGGACATACAAGACCAATGTCAGTTCTTTTTGTTAGCAGCCCCCTCTACTCCTTTAAGGCACTCTGCCAGGTATTTCATTACCTCTCATGATGCTCCTAGATGTCAAGGTCCTCCCATACTTTCCCTGTGACCTGCCGCAGGCTTTCACCCTTATCTCCCATTGAAATGTTTGGCTATCAGGCACGATCCATCAGTGAATGGTAAAATCAGTAGGGTAAAATTTGAAGGGAAACAGGATATTTGCATATTCTAAAAGTATGAACCCACTAGATGCTAACTACACGTGAAAAAATACTAGTAAGTTTACTAGTGGAGGATCCTGCAGACACCACCTTAACCAAGTGATCAAGGCACATGGACATTATGTACCCCCTGACACGGTGCACTGAGAAGGGAACAATGCCACCTCTGTGGTATCCTCGCCAAAAATGCATAACTTCAATCTAACTATGAGAAAGCATCAGACACACCCCAATTGAGAGACATTCTGCAAAATAACTGGTCAGTACTCATCAAAAGTATCAAAATCATGAAAGGCAGGAAAGAATGAGGAACCATCACAGATTGGAGGAGACTGAAACACAACGATTAAATGCAATATGGGATCTTGAATTCGATTGTGGGATAGAAAAGGGATACTAGGGGGAAAGTTGATGAAATTTAATTAAAGACTCTAGATTAGTAATAGTATTGTACCAATATTAATTTCCTTTGTACTATGGTTATATAAATTGCTAACATTAAGGGGGAAGTTGAGTGAAAGGTATACAGGCAATTGTACTATTTTTACAACTTGTCTGGAACTCTGAGTTTATTTCACAATAAGAGATGTTAAAAATGCAAAACCAAACCAAACCAAACCCAAAATACTTAGTTATCTTTTCCTCACTCAGAGTCCCCTATCCCTCCTCTACTTAATGTCCTCCAACTGTTCCCCATCACTAGTTAAATGAAGCCCAAACTCCTCACATGACATACAAGGCCCTTCACAGTCTGGCCTCTAGCCACTTCTCTAGACTTATCGTCCGTTACTCCCCACACTCCTGCTAAACCACATGACTGGCAGTGCCCTGAAAGTACGAAGGTCTCTCCTACCTCTGTGTCTCCACATATGTTGTACACAGTACCTGGAATGTCCTCACCTTCTCCCCACCTTGCCTCATCCAACTCATGTTAACTCCTATTGGAAGCCTTCTCTGACCTCTTCACTGTGGATCAGATGCCCCTTCTCTGCTCACTTGTGCATATGTCTGTAGAGCACCTATATGGTTGGTCATTGTTTATCTCCTCAACTGGGCTGTGAGCTCCTCACAGGCCTGAATCTTGCTGGGCCTAAGCAGAGAGGTGAACCATTCTACTTGATGGTGTTCTGAGAAAGGGACAAGAACTCCCTCTACCAGAGAGTGGATGGGGCAGTCACACTCCAAGGGGTTGATTTCCATGGAATTCATTGCCCTGAGAGCAGGGTGCTCTGATGGAGAAACCATTACTGGTACAGGCCAACCTGGGTTAAAGGGGCAGAAGTTGTGCTGTCACAAGGAGCTGAGAAATCAGAGGCAACAGCTAAAATTATTTCATGGAGGCAAGAGGATATTTCTTATGGTATGAAGTAGCACTGCTGGAGTGTTACAGCCAATGCAGGAGTAGGAAGGGCATACTGGTGGAGCAAACAAAGTTTGGCTCATGGTGAGGATGTTAGAGATGGAGGTGACTAGAGATAAGAAATGAGCTGAAGAGATAGTCAGGGCTTGGATTTTACCCTGTGGGTAATGAGAAGGCATGAAAGGATTTTAAGCAAGAAAGTGATGTGGCCAAATTTGTGTTTTGGGAATGGTTTGGAGAAGGCTAAGCTGGAAGCAGAGAGACCAGTTTGAGGCCCAGTGTGGGTTACTGGGGACAATGAAGACAAACTATTTTCTCCTCCTTCCAGGGAGTTTTCTCCCTTTGTAAAAAGGTCAGTCTGACTGATTTAGACCTCTGGTCACTAATGGCTGTTGGGTCTGAAATAGGGAGTTTAGAACTCCCAGTCAAGGTCTGAGGCAATTGGAAGAAGGATGAGGTAGCAGACTGAGACTGCCTGGGGTCAAATTCGATTTCTCTCACTTACGAGCCATGTGACATTGAGTCAGTTATTTACTCTCTCTCTGCCTCAGTTTTCCCTTCTGCAAAACAAAAATAAGAGTTCATACCTCATCTGTCTATAGTGAGAATCAAGTGAAACAATGCATGCAAAATGCTCAGCCCATAGTCTGATACATAGTAAACGTTCCACTGAAAGTGGAGTTCAGGGCCCAGCAGCTGGGAGGATCTTGACCAGGACCTGAACTATTCATAGGAGTTCTTAATTCCCTTTCCCTATGGGCCAGGCAGAGCCCACATCTTGGACCTGTGCTGGGCCGGGACCTTCAATGGGGGCTAACTGGATCTACTGTGGGGATTGGAAGGCTTAGATGATTTGGGGTGGGTGACAGGAGCCAGATCACTGGAGGTGTAGTGTTAGAATTGACATCAGATAGGTGACATCTAAAACCTAGCAGAAGCAGGATAAAACTGTGCCTAAATGGTACCAAGAGCTCAGCTGATTAATTTCTCATCCCCTCCTCCATTGACTGATGTAGGCCTTGGTCAGATACAATTTATATTCAGACCACCTAAGGAGAAAGCAAAGGAGATGACCTTTCTGTGATTTCTCCTGACAACCCCTTTCTTGGCTAAAACTCAATTACCTTTGCCAAGTATTGGTGCTTTCCCCCTGATTCATAGAGCTTTCTCTTCTCGCTTCTGGGCAGAAATCATAGACAGACTTAAGAAACCTCCTCCTGTATACAGACCAGTGGTTCCTCCTGAATACGCCCCTCCAGAATGTCTCCAGCTGATGCAGCAGTGCTGGGCTGAGTCTGCAGAACAGCGACCAACTTTTGATGAAATATTTAACCAGGTAAGGACTCTCTGGATCTTAGTACTACCCGGAATCTGTCCTGAAGCCAGCCTACCCAAAACTAACTCCTTGGGTTCTCATCATATTGTGGAAGGAAACTCTTACAAGGGAAAAAGTCATGGAGGTGAATACTTGGAGGCCTTTGAGGCTGGAGCATCCCCAGCACATCCTCCAAGAGCACGAGGGTTGGTTTTGATGCTCTTCTGTATCTGAACCTCTGTTCCAGCCCATCTACAATCTGACCTAACCAACCTTTCAGAGATGGACTTGAACCACTGGGCAATGCAATGGTGTTAAGATTGTTAGAAGATGGGTATCATGGAATAGATGGGGATCCTCATGGAGCTAAGTTTGCTTTGGAGATCCCAGAGAACTCTGATGAATATACAACTTAAGTGATACCAGGCTGTTTTTGGAGGATCAGGAAAAATATGGGGTGTTTGGAAGGATGTTCAAGATGGAAAGAAAGTGCAAATGTGCAGTCCAAAAGCAGGAGTCTCCTTAGATTCCTAGGGAACTACTTGAGGCAACAGAGCACAGGAAAAGTGACAACCTCTCTCCTTAAGATACTGAATTTCTAAAAAGGCTGATTCTTTCCCTAGAGTTGGGGATTAAAAGAGGGGAAATGAAGAAAGGACAGAGAGAGACCTGCTAAGGGAGCTAGGGTGTGGTTCCTATGTTGAAGCATGCAGTTTAGGGCTTTGTTGAAATTACAGGCTACTGAAACTGAGAGTGCTCTCTGTGAGTACTGTGTCAGCTCTGGTGGAGAGGCTTCTGAGCCTGGCTGGAGTACAGCACTGAGATGCTTTGTGAGTGACAGGTATTTGAGGCGGAAAAAGGAAAGAGTTGCATTGAAAGCCTGAGGGGTCCTGCATATGAAGTCATCCGTGTCCCCAGCTAAGAATGCCTCCATTAGTCTGGCTGAGTTTCTTGAGGACACTCAAACAGGTGTTCAAAGTATGGAAAAGGCAAAGGAGCATGAAGGTCAAATGTCTAAAAACTTACCATGAGGCAGGAGAAAAAGCATTTGCCCTTGTGTTGATGCTAGAGATGTTATTTCAGAAGGCAGCAGAGAAGCCAGTGATAGATAGAAGGAGTGCACATCATGCAACCTTCAAAGAAGACGTTGCTGGGGCTGCCCTCACTGAAATGCTTCAGTGGAAGTTTAGACTGTTTGATAGACAAGGGGAGCCTCCCAACTCCCTGCAGCTAATAAAACTTAAATGGGAAGGGGTGGAGAGGGAGGCTCCTTGGGTTAGGCAATAGGGGGAGCCCAAAGCACCTGAGCTGGCTACTGAAATTACCTGCAGGACCTTGGAGGACATGTAGATGTGGATCAGTCCCAGAAGGAATCTCTTCATGTTGGCCTTGGCATTGAGTGCTAAGTGGAGCATTTGGAGCCTAGCTGGATAAGAGGGTTCATGGGGCAGATTCCTAGATGTCTGCTCAGCAAAACTACCATCAGTCTTTTGTTGTTATGAACACAGCCTTGTGCATGCTGAATACAGCAGCAAGGAGGGGCTACCCCCTCATGATTCCAATGATACACCAAGGTCCCTGTCTCTGTAGATGGAAAAGGTCCGAGGAGGACATATTGAAAATCTATGGCATGCAGCCACCTCCAAAGGATCAAGGCATAGTATGAGGCAATACCACTTGAATTTCTACACGACCCTGAGTGACATGAAGGGCAGGTGCTAGGGGACACCATTATTCCTGGACCCTATGGTAAGAAATAGGGGTAGATCTTATTATGTAGATCTTGGGTCATATTTTAGAGGTCAAGGAACCTCCCGCTGTCCAAGAACCGGCAACACAGTAGCATTAGAAGATAAGGATGATTTAGTAGGTTGATGATCTAGAAGGGTAAAATAGCACTCTCTGCCCTCTTTCCCCTTATTCCACTCACAATTGGCCTGGGCTCAAGACCAAATCCTGTTGCCTTTGAAGTGGCTACTATTCATGTGATAGCATCTCAGAACTGAAGGATCCTGCCCAGATTGCCTTTGCTCAGACTTGAAAGAGCTAGGAGGGTAGGGGAAGAACTACTCAGGGAAAAAAAGAGCCCTGTGAATCAGCCAGGATGACAATGAGGGTGGGTGGTGACGTTTCCTATTTATACCTGGGTTCACCTCTCCTGCTCTGGCATTTTAGAGGAAGGGATTTATAATAAGAGGTCCTGCTCCATCATCTCTGAGTTTGGGGAGTAAGAATTCCCTAGCTTATTTTTCTGTTTTACTTTCAGTTTAAAACTTTCAATAAAGGGAAGAAGACCAATATCATTGATTCTATGCTTCGGATGTTGGAGCAATATTCTAGCAACTTGGAAGACTTGATCCGAGAGCGGACTGAAGAGCTGGAAATTGAAAAACAGAAAACAGAAAAGCTTCTAACACAGATGCTACCACCGTATGTGTGAACACCTGAGGAGTGTGAATCCTTGTAACAGTGTGTTCCATTAAAAATAGAAAAAAAAATTACCCATCAACTAACTGGTCCCTCCCCGTCCCGCACCCTCTCTACTCCCAGTAAGTTTAAATCATACCTTCAAATCAAAGAAGAATTGGAAACCAAGGGAGCAGAGCACACTTCCTAATTTTCCACTACCTGTGGATCATGCTGGTCATCTAAGTTTTTGGTGCCTCAGTTTTTCTATGTGTCATTTTGTGACTTTGCCTGGAAGTTGACCAATTAAAAGGAGGCAGTTCTTCGAGTTCCTGGAGGAAAGTAGCAGGGTTGTTTCTCTAGGTTTTTCCTCCCTTAGTTGAAAACCTTATCTGTTGCTACAATTTCCAAATTTTCCAAGGCACCTTATCGTGTTGTAACATGATCTTCCAGGAGATAATTGGGGAAATTAGTTTCATGCAAAGGCAACCACCTGGGAACATTCCCCGAGGGGAGTGGGCTGAGGAAGAAGGACGGAGAGCTGAAAGAGCTCCACAAAGCCACAGACTAGGGCTCTCTGTTCAGGGCTGTATTCCAGTGCTTGGCACAGTGCCTGGTACATTGTAAGCACTCAATATACATTTGTAGAATAAATGAAAGAATTAATGTTTTCATCCAGGTGACATTTTCTTCCTCATCATTTACTTGGCAGTGATTTTTGAGAAATTGTGTTCTAGCAGATATGTGTGTGGCATGGAGGGAGGCCTGTGTGGTCTGAGGAATCTCTGTGCCTGCTTTTCAGATCAGTTGCTGAATCCCTTAAAAAGGGCTGCACGGTCGAACCTGAGGGCTTTGACTTGGTCACCTTGTACTTCAGTGACATTGTGGGCTTTACCACTATCTCAGCCATGAGTGAGCCCATTGAGGTGGTGGATCTTCTCAATGACCTGTACACGCTCTTTGATGCCATCATTGGCAGTCATGATGTCTACAAGGTAAGTTCCTTAGCAGAGAAATATATTCCAGAGAGAAATTTTTATATGAGGCTCATCTGTGTGTATTCCAAAATTGAAGGATACGATTTTATTGATTGTTGTTATTTAGGAATTAAAATTTAAAAAGTACACCACTTTTATTGGTATCCCATTGGAAATGAAGGCCAGATAGAATGCATATAATTTCACACTTTATGAAATGACAATCTCAACCCAGCAATAAGAGATTGCTGGTCAGATTTATTTGGAGCTGTTTTGTAGAACTGGGACTAAGAAGAGGCTGGGCCCAAAAGAGATATTGAACTTCAGTGGCTAAGTACACACAGTGTAGGCAGTATCATGCTAGGCACAGAACTATTGGTGTTTTGCCCATAGTTGGTGACTGCTACAGAGTTTATCTTGGTAATGTTTGTGTAGATCTAATACATGCTGTTGAAATTTGGTTTCCTCCTTTAGGTACTGTTGTTATACAGGAGGGAACTCTCACATTACACATGTCAAAGAGCTATTAAATCTGTGGCTCTTTGGGATTGCTACAGGGTAACCAAGAGCCCACCTATTGGTCTGAGGTCTGGGGAAGTGATTAATTGTGAAGTTGCAACCCCCTGCTCCCACTTTTCCCCACCCCTCCAGTCTCTCAATTTCCACTCTTTCTATCAAAGATCGTGGGAGATGAGTAGCGAACAGATGACTACATTCACTCATTTCAGTGCCATACTTCTTTACTCTTGATTTTATGTATTGTCTCTAGGCAGAAAATGATTGAAAATTTCATAGCTGTGCAGGGACATTTCCACATTGTT
Organism: Equus przewalskii; assembly: GCF_037783145.1. Taxonomy (NCBI): domain Eukaryota; kingdom Metazoa; phylum Chordata; class Mammalia; order Perissodactyla; family Equidae; genus Equus; species Equus przewalskii. The sequence goes on along the minus strand of NC_091863.1, from coordinate 87,914,328 downwards.
TGCAACATGGATACTTGTCTTATTGATGGGGAAAGATGCCCCAGGCATCCCAAACTTTAGACAGCTCTCTGTCCCAGGAACCAAGGCAGAGCTGGAGAATGACTAGCTCCATTCATTGGATCCTTCACAGTAGTCTGAAAAGTTCCAACTCTCAAGTCACACACAGGGCAGTGTGTTTATCTCAGATTAGACAGGGCCCTTTCAGGTCAGGTAGAGAGCCTCAGGGCTAGGCCAAGCCACCTAAATAGGGCTCAGAACTAGACATCATACCTGTCAATCAGCAGGAGCTGCAAACTAATCAAGAAGCACACGTAGAAACCACAGTAGAGGAAAAATCCATGGAATCAGGCTACCTGTCTTAACTTGTTGAACTTAAGCAGCCTGAAGAGAAAAACAAATCACCGAAAGCTAATTCAGTTGAAACTAAAATCACAGATGATTCAGCATGGGCAGTAACACAGCCACTGGTTTAATCAATCCAGCTGATACTGTTCAGACAATTGTCGGGGAGCTTGGGGATGAGGCCGTTAGGTATTTTGGTGCTTCATGGCTGCAGTAGGGATTGAGTGGAGGGTTTCCAGGACAGAGCAGGGCTACATGAATCCAAAAATGAAATCTAATTTTTCAGTCCTGTTTATTAAAAACAACACAGTGCAAAGAAAATAAAAATTGAACCAACAGTGAGTCACCAAACTCGTTCGTGTTTTCATTTTCCTTACCTTTAAAATTGGAATCACCTCCCTTGGCACTTGATAATCTGAAATGGAAGTGAGAAGGCTACTGCAGAATTATGAAGTTGGTGATTTGTTTTCAGTTTCAGTTCTCCTGCCACCACCCCATCTCACCAGACCCCTTTCTATACTTTCTCTTCTCTGTGCCCTTGTGCTGGCTTATGCAACCCACAATTCCCCCACAGTAGTCTCACGCCAAGGCTAGGCAGTGCCCATACTCCTTGCCCTTCTAATCTGCTTCATATCCTTGGGGACTTCCAGGTGAATGACTCATTAAAGCTGAAGGGTCAACCACCAGTCTCTGATAGTGGCCAGCCAGTGAGTTCTCCCTCCAGTATAGCGTTTGCATTGTACCTGTTGTCTTCCTCTGTGCAGGCAGACATGCTTATTTGACATCAGGGATCCTTGTCTCAAATTGTACCAGGTAAGGGAGGGCCTGGATGGAAGCATGCTGAGGTACACAGACCCATAGGTGCAAAGGATCATTGTTATTGGCTATATGGAAAGTCATGATGAGGGGCCTATTGCTCATTACTAAACTTTCTCTGGAGCTGAGTCACAGCCACAGTCTTATGGCTCATTTCAAGACGTATCACTTTGGTAATGATGATGACGATGATGACGATGATGAGATAGCTTGCATTTATCATCCACCAGGCAGCTTTTAAGTGCTTTGACATATACTAAGTTATTTAGTCCTTAGAAAACTCTATGAGGTAGATACTGTCATTATCCCTACTTTACAGATAAGGATACTGAAGCATAGAGAGGTTAAGTGACTTGTCCAAAGCCACACAGTTTGTAAATGGTGCATCTGGGATTCTAACCAGGGCAGTATGACTTCAGGGTTTCATGCTCTTAACTATTGCACTCTGTGAGTGCAGTTCTTAGGAGAACATGGATTCTAACTGGATCCAAACTTGTACTAGCAGAGTCTGACCGGCACATTTCATAGAAGTCTTTTCAGCTTACTTATCTTTTGGATTTACTTGAAAAGCTTCAACTAACTAGTCACCTAGAAGAGTGAGCACACTTCTGTGGGGAGGATGAGGAGCACAGATTTGGCTTTATTTACAAGCGTTCAGCTCTAACTGCCCCTGCAAAGCAGTTGAGGGCTAGTACTGCTGCCCCTTCAAGAGGCAGCACTAGAAGAAGATGAAGTAGCTGGTGGTAAAAAGACACAGTTCTCATACCAAATGGGACTGCAAAACTAACTCCATCATATTAGCAAGGCAAAGCAGAGGGAACAGACTTTTCCACCTCCTTCCTTTCCCTTTCCCTATACTTGCTTTAAGGCTGTCCTAGCTCATTTACCCAAAATCATCTAGAGAAATGCTTGCTGGGGGAGCACCATATGCACCTTCTCCTAGGGTGCTCCCCCGCGGACATCCATGGACAGTCCCAGAAATTCCTCCCCTCAGGAATTATTTGGAACATGATAGTTCTCTAGGGCCAGCCAGGAACCTGCAACGTAGCTGTACTTATTTCGGAATCTATGGGTGTGGGACCTAGACAGCAGTTTTTTATAAAGTTCCTTAAGTGATTCTAATGTGCAGCAATGCCTGTGAACCACTGACAGGCTCTCTCTCTGTCTTCCTCACTTTACAAGAACACCTGGCCTCCATCATGCTCCTTAAGCTCTGTGAGAGACACACACACACAGAAGTTATTTGCTTGCTAATTCTATTTCCCATGATTCCCAGGTAGAGACCATTGGAGATGCTTACATGGTGGCCTCAGGGCTCCCGAAGAGGAATGGCAGTAGGCATGCAGCTGAAATCGCAAACATGTCCCTAGATATTCTGAGCTCCGTGGGTACTTTCAAGATGCGGCATATGCCAGAGGTGCCAGTCCGGATTCGAATAGGCCTGCACTCAGGTAACAACAACCAGCTAGACCAGAAGACGTTCCCATGCACCTCAAGAGAAGATTAGAAAAGGGGAAGAGGGTAGCTCTCCCGTGGTTACTGGCAACTGGATTATACAGGTGTTCAGTGCTGCATAATTCCTTTATGCCTACCCCAGTTTACTCTCTTCCCAGCACCTGTACTACCCCAGTGGGCAGCAGTCCTTGTTCTAGGTACCAAACCCCTTCACTCTACCTTTCTTGTTAGAGCCAACATTTCCATGATTGACTATGATACAAGATCAACAGGCATATGTTATATGTAGGATAATTCATTTGATTAGTTAAAATCTCAACTCCTGAAGTATTTTTTTTTCCCACAGTCTTCCCCCCTTGCTTGAATCTCTTCAGGATCTCCCCCTCATTGTATCCTTCCCATCTCTCTTCACACATTCACAGGTATCTTGACAGATATCTCACTTGATGTCACAGATATCTCACCTACTAGGCCCTCTTGCTCTCCTCTCCACTCTTTCTTTTGCTCTTATAGGCTCCTTTTCCTCCCCCATCATATTCATCCCTTCCCTACCAATTTTTTAAAGGAATGATTGACACTCACTGTGCCATTTCTTCACTATCCATCCCTCTTTAGCCCCTTTGCAATCTGGCTTCAGCCTCCATCACTTTTCCCAGTCCTAGTCTGCCCTTATCTCTGCAGCATTTGATATTCTTGACAATCCTCCATAAAACTTCCCTCAATTGGCTTTTATGACATGCTCCTCCCTCTCTGAATGCTTTTTCTCCATTTCATTTACTTAGCAATTCTTGTTCTCTAATTGTGGCTGCTCCCACATATTCTGCAAAACTCTGAGTTTGGGTCTCCTTGCTCTTTGCTCATCCTGACCTCTAATTCATTTCTCAACCCACTCCAACATGGCTTTCATTTTCTGCTATTGTCTGATAATTTCCTCTGTCTCTTTCTGTCCTTTAAATATTGATATTCCCCAGGGTTCTGTCCTTCACCCACAGTTTTTATAACCTTATATACTCTTCTGGTGATCTCATTCATGTCTATGGGTTAACTACCACTTGAATGCTGATGGCGTCCAACTCTACCACTTTAGTACATCTTCTCCCTTAAGCTTCAGCCTTGTATATCAAACTTGGTGCTGACATTTCCACCCGAACATTCCACACACACATCAGATTCAACACATCCAAAATAGAATTATTTTCTTCTCATATAAACTTCCTTCTCTTCCGTATTTATTCTCTATTTCAGTTGGTAGCACTACCTATCACCTTGTTATTCCAGTTGGTCTTGGGAGTCATCCTTCTTAACTCTCTCCTCACTCTGACCTTCACCATTCGACTAATTACTAAGTCTTGAACATTTCACCTGTTAAATATTTCTTGAACCTGTCTTGTATCTTCTTGGCTTTCACTACTCATGCCTAGGCTGCCAGCATCTCTTGCCTGGATCACTGCAATAGCATCTTCTTGCTTCCACTCTTGCTTCTTTCTATCTATCCTTTTCATAGCCATCAGTATAATATGTTTGCTTGTCTGTGCTTCCATTAGACTACAAGCTCCTGGATGGTAGGAACCATATCTTACTCATGTTTGTATCCTGAATGCTTAGAACATAGCAGGTGTTCAGTATTTTTCTTTTAAAGAAAAGCCCTTGTCTCTCATTGGTGCTTCAGTTTCACATGTCCAACCCCCCTCAGCACATCTCTTCTTGGATGATTCACCATTACTTCGAATTCAACATAGCTAAAACTTCGAGTCATCTTTTCCCACAAACCAGCATGAGCTCATAAGCCCATGCCAATTTCCTCACAGTTGTCAATCAGACAGCCAACAAGTCTGTTGTTTCTCCTTTATAATGTCTTTCTCTCATCACCCTTTTTTGTCCCCTTCCCCCATCATCACTTCCTTTCCAGTAATCACAACCTTGGGCACTGCAACAGCCACCTAACAGGTTTCCCTGGTTTTTACTCCCCACCTTCAATGCATTCTATACTCTGAGAAAAAATAAAATAAAAATCATTTTCATCATGTAATTCCCTGCTCAAAATTCTCTTGTGGTTCAAGGTCCTCCATCTTGTACAACCCAGTATCCAACCTTGTCTCCACGTTCTCCCTAGCCACCTGAACTAGGAAGACTGCTTTCTGTAAGAGTTTTCCAAAATTCCATGCTCAATCCCAACCACGAACCTTTGTTTCATGTCCCTTTTCTCCTATTCAAATCCTACCCACTCATCAAGATCCAAATCAAATACTACCTTCTCTATTGGACCGTTCTTGACTGAACCAGGTCCCAGTAAGAACCGCCTCCCATTTTTAAAAGTATCTGGCTGAACCGTTTACCTTGCCTCAACCATACACTGTCTTGGGTTGTCACTTAATTGCTTTGATTGGTCATCTCTTCTCTTCAATTAGATTATAAACTCCTGGAGAACTGAGACCACGTGTTACATTTCTTTTTTATTCCCCTTGATGCCTAGCTCCCCTTGATTCATTGAGCTCAGTGCTCAATGAATGGTTCTAAATGGATGAGAAATTAATTAAAATGAGAATCATAAGTTTTGTAGTCCTTATTTATTTTTATTCTTAAAAAGTGAAGTTCAGAAAGATCTTTTTGAAGCAAAAACTCTTAATTACTTTCTGTAACTTAGGAAACAGCAAAAAGATAATGCTGAACAATTTTAACACGGAAACAGAACAGAGACCAGAAAGGTGAAGGTGGAGAACTTTCTAGATGCACCTGAACTAGGTTTTCAGTATGGCTGCTGAAGTTTTTTCAAGTAATGTCCACTCTCTGAAGGCCTAACATGGCCATCTTAAAATGTTAAAACAAAAATCGTTCTAAGGGCAAATAAAAAGTATTCTTGGATTTTCTACATACACTGCTGTTTCATGCCCCTAAAAGAAATGATTGAAAGTCGATTCTACTTCTTTTCAGATTTTCCAAATGTCTTAGCAATAGTTTTCTTAATAGACACAGTTTGGGAGAGAGATTGCCCTATAAGATTCCTCCTTCCAACCCCATAACACAAGAGTCACATTTTTCCCCTTGCAACAAACACGTTTGGATCCTGAGTCCCCACCCAGGCTTTTCTGGTTTGGGTTTGATGCTTATTTGTCCCTGTTGACAGACATAAGCATCTCGGGTATAATTGTTACTTGGCACAAAGGTATAAATCAGAAGGGTAGTCATGTCTGCAACATTATAAGCTTGCTTTCTTGTAGGGCAAAGAGTTCATAACTCATTATAAGACTTCCTTCAGATTCCCAGAGCTATTTGGTGGCAGCTTTATTCTTTTATGCAGCTACATTCCTTCCCTCAGCAGTGCTCCTCTATTAGGGTTGGATGCATACCGGTTGACTGCAATCCCAACTGCCTGCTATTCCATAGGACCAGTTGTTGCTGGAGTGGTGGGCCTTACCATGCCCAGATACTGCTTGTTTGGAGACACTGTGAACACAGCTTCTCGGATGGAATCAACAGGGTTACGTGAGTACTTATAGAGGAATGGAAGGGATGGTAACCTCTTACTGTTGGGAAAGAGATTCTTCCTCAAGAAAGGGGGAAAAGAACAGGGTGCTTGATGTTTTAATATTGTAAACAAGAATAAAAGATAATTTGAGAAGATTAAGGAGCTTTAACACGCATTTTTCCTGGTGTTTAACAGCAAACCAGTAGGGGGTGATATTGGATTGAACATGTACCTTTCTTGTTCTAGAAATGAAGCTGTAGCTAAGTAACACTGAAACACCCAGTCAGTTCGATCAAAACAACTAAAAAAAACCCTTTGAGTAGAGGAAAGAAATTGGCCAGCCAGGTGGGTTTAGAGGAGTCATGTTGAAAAAAGAAATAGGTAAGGGACTGATATTTTTAGTTTTTCAACTAGTTTGTGGAGACACACCCAGAGCCAGTTGCCTCCTAGCCAGCTGCTGTTTGCTGCTCTAGTCCTCTTTTGGAACTAGTTAGGACCCCAGGAGTTCTGGCTTCATCAAATAGCTCCCTCGAATTTAGCTAGCAATAATCCCTCAACCTAAGGAGCTTGGAATTCTGAAATAATTAATTCCAACTTGCCTGTATACAAAATCCTTAGCTTCTATCAAAACAGGCATGGTATCAAAGATACCATTTCTTCCCCCTTTCTTTGAGAAGAAAACTACAAATCCTTATGGCTTTTGTCAGTTGCTAGCAACTCTTTCTTAGTTATTTAATGCTACTACTAAGGCAAGGTGAGAATCACAATGTGCCTTTACCTGTATCATGGTTGAGCAAAGCCATTTGTTCATGCTAGTATAGGAAAAGCATACAGAACAACAATAGATGCTATATAAACTCTTCATGGATTATCTATTTAAAAAACAGTGAAGCTCTTAGCGGCCCTGGCTCTGGCAAATACTAAGGAAGACAAGCTCTTCTGGAACTTCAGCAACCTATGCAAACTAGTCCCTGATGACATGGTGGCCCATATCACAGTGGGTGGTGCCCTGTCTGACCCCACTCCTCATCACTCATGTGCAGAAACAGGCTTGCACAATGGGTCTAGTCTTAGTCAATCTAGCCTTTGCAACTATGATTAAGGAGGCAGCACGGAACTTAGAAGCTGTTGTCAGAATAAATTTTCTGACATCTGGGAAAGTCTTCCAACTCCACAGACATGGCAGAGGCCATGGAAGTAGTCATTCAGGAACCACTGCATGCATAAGACTTTGCTCTTGACATGCAACCCAAGATGAAGTGAAATTGATCATGGAATCGCAATGCAGATTTGGCACAGTCCTCTGGACTGATGTAAGCTGGTGGAAGACTGAAGTCGTATTCTGGTCTGTACCAGGGAAACTCCACACATTTCCCACTGGAAATATAGAGCTGAGAGCAGAAATTGAATTTTCAGATTTAGACAGCACCTTGTTCAGTGATCAGCTAGGAAGAAGAAAATGGAGTGAATTATGTACAACAGGTGTTTACTAAGCACTGACTATGCAAGGAAGGCATTGTGAGGGATACAAAGAAGCATACACGTGTGGTCTATGCACTAAAGGAGCTGGTTAGTGTGTTTTCTGGAAGCTAATGACTGTGACTGAAATATGGTGTTAAGCTCCACACCTGACTGAAGATCCGTAAAGAAGTAGTCTCTAAACTCATGTTGGATATGAGACAAGGACACATCACAGGTCTATTTAAAAAATTGATTTCATCGATACCTACCTTCATGCCCAGTCGAATCCACTGATTTTGGAACGGAATTGACTGGTGACCCAACCCTGGAGTGATCATCCTAGCCACACAACTGTATGGTGGTTGGAATGAGCTCTCTCTCTCATTTCAGCTGTGTGTTTCCCAGCAAAAGGATGACTCTACTGAAAGGCTCCAGATGCTAGTGGGATGGCACACATAGGGCTGGTTAGGGACACTCTAGATGAGCCTGTGACTTTGAGGAATGGGACAACCCTTTTTGAGCAAAGATTTTGGGTGATCATGAGCTGGTGAGGAAGACACAAATAACAGTACTAAGCTGTCAAGAGAAGAAAAGTCATTGTGAGTACACATAGCAGAAATTTCTTTCAGCTCTTTTCAGCCATGCCTTCCTACTTGTATTGCACTCAGCTTCTAAAAGAATTACTTTCTCTAGTGTGCGAGAGAATGTCTTGGATTTTATTTAAGACTCAACTTGAACAAGATCTTTCTTCATAGGATGACAGTTTTCAAGAAGGTCAAGGATCTTACCTCAGTTAACAAATGATTTTTCTTCACCAAAGAATTATACTTAGTTTCTAAATAAAATTTTTAGTTGTAGTTCCCCATGCAAAGCTCTTATCCCAGGTTGGGATCATTAGTTGGAAAATAGTACATTCATGTGTGTACATAGCTAGATGTGCTCAGCCAAAGGACAGCTATAAATGTACAGTTGCCACAAAATGTTGACAGAGGTCTTGGGACATTTTCTCATTGATATTTTATTTTAAGCACAGCAATATTGAAAGATAGTTGTATGGATGTATATGGAAAAGAAACCCTTTTGTCTCTTAAGTAGGATATATAAACCTTGGGAGTTCAGCCCTAGCAGCAGCCTGTGAGAGAGGCTGCTGAAGCCTAACTTCCCTCAGAGGAGGTCACGTTTCAGCTGAGAGCAGAGTAGTGGTTGCTGATTTCTCCATCTCAACCCTCTGAGTTAAATTAACACCTTTCTATTGCTTGGCCTTTCATTTGAGATAGTGTCTAGGAGGCTGATAGGTGCTACAGCTAATGCCTTATTTGGTCCTGGTGAGGAAGGCCATCACTCCTCCTCCTCCTCCTGTGAAACCCTAACTAAAGCTCTCTCTCAGGGACTTTGCTGAGGGTCTGGTTCATTTAGAAGTGGGGACATTTATTACAGTAATATTTTCTCATGGATTTTACCTGAAAGGATTCAAAATCCTGCCTCTCTTTCTTTTACAGCTTATCGCATTCATGTTAGTCACAGCACCGTGACAATTCTTCGAGCTCTGAATGAGGGCTATGAAGTGGAGCTTCGAGGAAGGACAGAGCTCAAGGTATAATGTCCTTTTGTTTTTTGAATCAAACCACTTGGGCACACCTGCATCTGGAGAGGTCATGGTCTGCTGAAAGAGTTTACCTGGTGTCTGAGACTTAAGGCTATAATTTGGGCAGAATTTCCAGCTCCATTTGCAGTTCCTAAACGATTGTCCCCTTTGGCCTCAGTTTTCTTCTCTTCAAAATATGGCTACAGTGAGTAGGATTGTTAACACTCCTTCTGCATTTTCCAGACTATGAGTTGCATCTTTCTCTTTTAAAGCATTGCCTGGAATTTGGCTTTCCAATGTGCGGCACTATTATTTACATTTCCATTTTGTTTACTCTTTGGTAGTGCCAGACACTGTTCAATAAGCTACAATATTGGTGAGTTCGGGTTTTCTATTTATCTGCTCAGTGGCCACCCTTTCTGACTTTTCATCCACACCATTGAACCTCTGTTTCTAGATAGGCTTTATGTCTTTCTCCAAGGACCAGGAGGAATCAAGTCAATGCCTATGAAAGACAAACATTTGTAGCACCTTTTCTCTCTGTTAGGACTATCACTTGACCTGGGATTCAGGATTAGAATAATTTTCCTTTTCCTTTTTTTTTTTTGCCATTTCCATTGGATTCTTTTTATCTTCCTCTGGATGGCCCCAGGGTCCCTGGCTGTCCCAGTTGTAAGAGACTCTAGAGATCTGATAATCTAACTCCTTCATTTTCGGATGAAGAACCAAGGTCCAGAGAGGTGAAGTAATTTGATCAGGGTCACACAGTCAATTGGTAGCAGAATCAGGCCAAAACCCAGGAAGCCCCACTTCCTTTTCAGTATCCTTTCTATGATACCATTGTGCATGAAAATTATTTCCTCAGTGATTATTCTTGGGCAAAGCAAAACCTGGGCACTGAGTGATGGACAATTTGTTTCTGTCATTGGCATGCCTTCCTCAAATGGTGGCAATTTACAGGAAAAAGATTTCAGAAGTTAAAGGTTGGAAGGCCTGATTCTAGCTGATCAATTCCTTTTCCAGTTAGTCATAGTTTGTCTTTCCAATAGATCCTTAATATCTTCCAGCAGGTGGGTTGAGTCATTTATGAGGGGACAGAAGTTCCTTTTCCACCTCTGCAGAGAACTCAGTGAGATGATGCGGGTGGCAAAACGACTGGGGCAGTGAATCAAATCACCCAAGGCTTTTGTGCTCCCTCTATACATTCTGTCGTTTTTCAGCAGAGGAGGACAAAGCTGGCTTGATTTCCTGAAGCACTTTCTGCTCTGTATTGCTGGGCACAGATTCCTTATTTTAAAATATGAAGAGCTGAAGAGGTGCCACTTTTGAAACTGAAAAGGAAAAATATGCCCCGACCCCCATGGTTTTTATTGCCCCCCAAATTCCAGTCAAGAGCAATCACATCTTTGGGTGTTTCAAGCACAAAAGCAGGACTACTTCAAAAGTGTCCTTTGCAGCTTCACGGTTTCCTCTGCCCTGGGGGAATTTGGGGATGTGCTATGGCAAGTTGGAGGAAGAGGCAGGGAGAGCCTTCGCCTAAGGCCACATCAGGCTTTGGTTATTGGAGTGGCAGGGGCTTCCTGAGGAAGAGAGTTTGAGAGGGAGACACTGAAAGAGAGGAAGAGAGGGGGGGTCCAGGGGAAATAAAGGAGCAAGGAGGAGAAGGAAGAAGTAAGACCCAAAGAAAGGGAGAGGAGGGGAGATACTTTTTGTCTCTGTACCTCCACAGCCCCACCAGAGGCAGGTATTGGACATTACATAGCAGGGACCCAGGGACAGGAGATTCCTTGTCCTTTGGGGACATGCAACATACCCCCAATAAAACCATATCACTGACACGCTTCAGAAATTCTGATTCAACATTTTCACCCTTCATCCATTCTGTGCTGCTGGAAAGCAAGAATCACACTAGTGCATGGGTCAGAAGGACCACATTTGATGGCCAGCCAGGTGTAATTTCAAAGCTGATGGCTGAAAATATCCTCTTTTTCCAGCTGGCTGATGTTTGAACTACCTCCATCAGAGCCTCTTCTCTTGGATCCAGTAACAACAACACTCTTCCTTGAATCACATCTCCTTCATTGGAGTGATGACACTTTAAGTTGTTTCCCTTAGTAGAATCGGAGATATGGATTGGATTGGGCGAGAGAAGAGAACATGAAGCAGTTGAGTAATTGAGTGGGTGAGGGGTACAAAGAAAGAGACCAAAATGAGGAAGCTGAGGTATTTGGGGAAGATTCATTTAGAGATGAGAAGCTCAGCCTCTCTGGGGAGCTGTCCCACTGCCCACTCCAACTCCCTCTTGTACTATACTGAGCACAAATCATCAGTGCTTAACTGGCCAATTCTGCTTTTTAAAATATTTCTCTCCTAATGACCTGGTGATAAGTCATCTTATTACCTCTTCTCTTACATGAGTTCTGTTTCAGTTACCGTTTTCCTGACAAGTTTGAAGCTCCTTGCTGAGACTTTGTATATATCTAGGCTTATCAGTTGTGTTTACCATTCCCTCTTAGGTAGATTTACATTCTGGAAAGACTTTCTCAAATGGTTGTTCTCAGCCAGTTTATGTTGGTCTTGCCAGGGGTGGACACTTTCTGATCTTGTCTGAATTATTGGGCTAAATAGTGTTTGATTCTCAAGTCCCTAAGCAGTAGTTCTGTTTTGTTTGTGATTTCTTCTTTTTCCCCAGCCTCTTCTACCCCTACCCTCAACCCCTAACACACATACACGAGCATGCACACATGCAAGCATGTGCATACACACACATACACATACCAGCAATTGAGTTAAGAAGTAATGAGGTTGTATTGACAGAGTCATGAAGGTCAGAAGGTTTGGTCTGTAATTCTTGTCACATCAATGACTCAATGTGTGACATTGGACAAGTAACTTCATCTTCTCTGTGCTTTCCTTTCTCCACACAGAGGCCTCTTCTGACCTGTGATCATCAGGAAACTCATTAATCACAAGCTTTAAAATTCCCAACAGTTTCTTTTTGGCCTCTAGACCTGCTCCTTGACTCCAGTGTGTTGGAAAAGCTATATTGTGTGGAGGGAAGAGCACTTAAAATTTGAAATCTAAGGTGTTAACTAGACTTATTGTGGTGATCATTTCGCAATATACACAAATACCGAATCATTATGTTATACACCTGAAACTAATATAATATTGTATGTCAATTATACACCAATAAAAAATAGCAAAGTCATAGTAAAAAAAAATAAAATTTGGAGTCAGAGTTGGGTTCAAGTCCCAGCTATGCTTGCTTATTGACAAGTCAATTAACCTCCATGGACTTCAGTGTCCCCATTTGCAGAATAAGGTTATTAATAAGCCTACATTCCAGAATTTTTGTAAGGATAAAATAAGACAGAAGATGCCAAAGTGTCTTAAAAGTGTCAGGCCAAAGTAAGATGCTATTATTTGGGGGGTCTCTGGGACTGCCTAGGGGTTGATATTGAGTCACAGAGTTTGCTTTAGGCTTTAGTTGTTGCATACTTGTTTTCCCTTTCTCTCTCCCTTCAGCAGAATTTTGGAAGTAGGGTGGATAAACAGAGAGCTAGGATTCTAAGAATTCTCCTGGATGGGCTCCAAAACCTCAGAAAGCCCCTGGAGCTCCCCTGCATACTCTTTGATTTGGAAGCTTGCCTGAGTCCATAACACTCCCATCTTCTTTTGCAGCCATTAGTTTTGGCATCCCAGTGTGTCCCAGGACTTACCCAAATATCTGGACAATCCTGGTATCTACAGAGCTCCCTTGGGGACTGGCAAGCTGTCTTGATAGCCTCTAGATCTCAAGACAAATAGTCAAATATGGCTAGGGGTTGGGGTCCTCAAGTTTGAGCTTTAAATGTATGTTTTATCAAAATGATGTCCAATGACACCTTGAGTGTTCCCAGTGCTCAAGGGTTGAGAGTTCCAGTTGATGGAACAGTTTGATTATTTACTAAGCAACTCTTCTGTACAAGACACCGCACTAGGTACTGTGAAGGAAAGAAAGTGCTTAGGAGGCATTAGAGTTTGGCTTGTGTTTAGAGCCCAAGACATAACCTGATGATTGTTTTTACTTAACTACACTGTGAGCTCCTTAAGGACAGAGCCATCTCTGTATTCCCAGCCCTGGTACAATGAGAATGGAATAAATGTAAGAATGAGTGATGTGAATATATTTTCACGAAGTTCCTCTCTTCTGAAAACAGAGTGGCCCCAATCAGTCCAATTGTTTGAGGTTTACAGTGAGTTGGTTGCCAGTTAATGGAGGTTGGGGCTATTGTGGTAGTATTCTCTTCCTACTTGCCTCATGGAGGGCTTGCCTAGAGCCTTAAACCAAATATTTGCAAATTGCTTTGAGATTCTCCAATTAAATGTGCTAATTATTATTATGGTTGTTGTCATTATTGTTAAGGGATGCATGTATGTGATGTAAAATACAGAACAATGGATTCGATATTTAAAGGGGGCAAACCTAATTGGAATTTCTAAGTTAAACAATTTAGAACTGTTCCAAACGAGATCTGCCGAGAGTGAGACCATATTTCAGATTAATGAGTTGGAAACACATCCCATTACTTGTTATCAGTCTTAGTAAACACATTTTTTTCTTATGGATTGGAGGAAATGAGAAGACAGACAAAAGAGAATTGGAAGGAGGAGAGAAAAACACATTGAGAGGAGAGTTTATTGGAAAGAGGGGAGGGCAGAGCATAGGCAGAAAATTTGGCTCCTCTGAGATCATCACTCAGGCTCTGGGGTGACCAGCTTGAGTTTACACTCCTTTTCTCATCTCAGACCTGTGGTTCTTGACAACCAACTAACTGCGCTTTAGATGGAGGCCTCCCTGGGGTCTCTCTCTACCTGTAAGAATTCCTTGGCGGGAAGAAAAGAAGACTGCAGAAATATAGACCTCTCAAAGCAGCCAGGATGCCTTGGGCTTAAAAACAAAGTTTCACAGCCTACTTTCTATTTCTATTCTATTTTTGGGTTTCATGAGAGCCATTGGATGGCTGGGTGGTGGGAGAGGGCGGTAAACTCTGAATGTATGTACTCTAGACACAAAAGACAATGGGTTGCCTGTTGCCAAAAGATCACAGCAAAAACGGCAAATAAAATCTTCAATTGAGCTTCCAGATGTTTGGTTTCTATGAAGCCAAACAGTCAGACATTCCCAAAGCTGGAGCTATGTGGCAGCAGGTAGACAAAACATCTGGGTGACAGCTTGAAATGGTGTTCACTTTTCATCTGGCTGCTGTGGCAGCTTATGAAGCTTGCCTGAGCCTCAGGTGTATACGGCAAGGAAGCCGTGTAGGAAGGAAGACTCCAGGGAGTGGTGACAAGGGGAAAGCAGAGGCAATATATGAGCCAAACTGAATGCTTGTACCCTGTTGACCAGAAGGGCTTCTTTAGGAAAATTGGTTATAGCATGTTTAAGATTTTCTGCGTTTTCTATAATAAGGGCAAAGGCACAGAAGAGACCTTCTGGCTAGTTGGAAAAAAAGGCTTCACGAAGCCCCTTCCTGTGCCCCCACCAGTGGGTAAAGATGGGTAAGTGGAGTTCACATTTAATTACAATCTTCCTATGCCCCGCTCTGCCACACTCTCATTCACTAACTATTTTTGTGTCTCTCCTGCCCTGCAGGCAAGTGGGCCACGGCCTGCAAGCGGTGGAGATTGCAGCCTTCCAAAGAAGAAAAGCAGAAAGGCAGCTGGTGAGAAACAAGCCATAAGGTAATGGTAAGCAGGAAAACAGAGCACAGAAGTTTGCCAAATTGTCAAAGCTGGGGCTCCCTTTGGCTTGGGTGCCAGTCTCAGCCTACACTCTGTTGGCAGAGTGTTGTGGAGCTGGTGAATTTCCAAGCTCCATTGAGTTGTGCAAAAACCTTATGGAGAGGCCTCTTGCAGAGCTAGCTGCATCCGAGGGATATCGGCTGCCCTGGCCTGAGAGAGACCCTTGCCTCCTGCGCTGATAACACATTTGAATGTTAACAAGTCTGGCCTTGTTATTCAGTTATCAGGCAGGTGCACCTGTCTCTTTCATTGCTGAGCACGTGGGTCACATAGTGAGCCTCCTCAGGTCTCTAGAGACTCACATCTATCTCAGCAGCACAGCAATAATGCAATGGCCCCCTTTCCAGGGATCTATTGGTGAGACCATCTTTGAGAGGATGCTTATGTCATTTCCTCTGGAGGCACTGCCCAATCCCTTCCGAGGTTGGCACTGCCAACCAAAATAAGACTGGATACCCCTTGACAGCCTGGCTTGAATTCAGGACAATTTCCTCCATCCCTCCTCCCCTACTAGAATGGTGTGATTCCGAAGCAGCAACAACAGCCTAATTATCAAGAATTCTCCCCATGTATTTATCTCTAAGGAATCCATTGCTTTCTTGGGCTCCTGTCAGTATCTCTTCTTTATCTTGCTTTCTTGTTCTCTTTTTCATGGAGACCTTGACTCTAAAATCCATTGCTCGCTCCACATATCCTTGAAAATCGTAAGATTCTAAAGTAAACATTAAGGCATCTCCACATACTCCTGCTCTTTTGTTCTTTAACATGTTCCAGAATAATCACAATTCTAGCAGCAATTACTAAGGCATCCACATACTTCCTATTTTCCCGCTAGCCTCTTTGGAGTTTGTCAGCTCTCTATGACTGTTTTCCTCCCAAGCAAGCTCAGTGCATCTTCATTTCTGCGACTATCGCAGGTAGCCTCTACAAGTCATAACATTTATGCTTCAGAAATGCTTCCGTACTGAGCATGTGGCTCCCCTGCAGCCTCCGGGACCACCCCCTTCTACCCTGCCACCTGAGGCCTGGCTCTATTCTTTCCTATTGACCTATACAAGCAGATGAGCAGCTGGGACACACAGTCATCCAATTTCCAGGAACATTCTTTCCTGTGGGGAAGGAAACACAAAGACACACAGATACACAGTCTCAGTCTCAGTCTGAGTCTCAGCTGCTGTCTCTGTCTCACAGCAGGAAAGGGTTTGGATGCTCTTTAGGGGTTTTCCCTTCGACAGGGTGGCACAGGTATTGGAGGCACTATATAAGAACCTATCCATTCCCAAGAATGTGTTGGAGTTTGCAGCAGAAGACACTGCAGCTGCCTCACCATCATTATCTGTGTGCTTGGTAGTGCTTTCGCAGCATTGCAGATGGATGTGGCTTAGGCCATTTATACTCGCTCATCTGGACCACGGTACCAGAGGGCAATCTTCCGTGGGCTGTGGATATATGGAACAGATTGAAGCCAATTGTCCCAAAAGTGGATTTGACCTCTGATCCTGGCCACATTAGCACTTGTGCTTTAATCAGCATATGAATTGACCACAACGGCCTTGGCAAGCTGTGCAAATCATAAAACTCCTCAAGAAGAGCATCCTTGACAAATTTCAAAAGGCTTGACCTATATGCAAGAGCTCTGATCCCATCCCATCCCATCCCATCCCATCCCCTCTCCTCTCACTTACCTCTCATTAAATATCCTATGTTGATGTCACCCAGTAACACCACCTATTCCAGAATGTTTCCAACTTTCTGTGAATTTTCAGGCTGACTCTTAGTGAGATAGACCCAACTTACAAAAGACCCACAATACCTGTGAATGCCTCTCACCCACTGCTGTCATCACAGGAGCTGTTAGGGGAAAACTTGAAACCTCCAGAGAGCCCTGTGGAGTCAGACAGGGAGGAAGGAAAGATGCTGTGAAAGGGAGCACAGCTTTGGTGAACTGACTACAGGGGCTGCCTCTCAAGGAGGGCCCTGCTATTTATCCAGTAGCTCCTTCCTCATGTTCCCAAATATCCACCACTTCACAAACCTTCCTAAAGGTTATCACTTCATCTAGTTACTTTCCCTAAAATTTCACCAACTGAGGTTCATTTGGGTTTGACAAGCCTCCTGTTTCAATTATAGATGTACCTTTTGGAGGCTAAGGGGTGATTAATCACTCATATCATAATGAAGGTAGACCAAGCTAGATGTTCAGGAGAACTTGGAAGCTCCATTTTGACTGGGATGAGGAGAAATTAGGAATTTGGCAGTTTTGAAGAATGGATGGTAATAGTGGAGAGCTTGGGACAACACAAAAGCAATGGATCCCTGGGAAATGGGAGAAGGGGGAAATAATTATGAGGGCTGAAAAGTCAGTTTAGTTTCCCCCAGTTTTAACCTTTGCTTTGGGTTTTCCCTGTACTCAAATAATGGGAAGAAAGCACACTTTTCTTTCTGCACTCAGGACCTAGGATCCCCACCAGAGCTCTAATATAACTCTGCTCCATGTGGGTTAAACCAGCTTTTGTCAACTGGCCTAGAAACCTGACCACCACATATATAACAGTTTCTATGGAGCAAGGCATTCCAAATTTCAAATAATTGAGTTATAAATGTTTAGGACACATCTCATTAGTAAGGTGAGGATTACCTATATATTAACATATACCCTTTTTTGTTAAATTTGTAAAAACTCTTGTAAACAGCAACATCTAATTATGCAAACTGGACAGAAGTCATAATGTTTATTTATTCAATGATCCAGGAAAGTTTAGCAATTTGCAAACTGTTCGTGGAGTAGAGTGGTGTTGCGGGCTTGGGATCCTTCATTTAGAAATCCCGTGGAAGGTCTAGGATGGAGATAGTATACTTACCGTTTTCTCTTTCTCCCACCTAGGAGCAAAGGGCTCCAAGATTGGAATCTTCTCTTGGTGAGGCAACGGAAAAGCTCACTCTGGTTCAACAAACTGTTCTGCCTGGGCAAGAAATTAGTGAACGACTATATCTCTGAGGATGACCAATTTCCAGGGTTCTTCAAGCCTAATTTCAGTGTAAGGGAGCCCCTGGGAAGTAACTTTAATAAGCTTTCTTCATTACACAGCTATCACCAAAAAGGACATTTGAATGTAAACTGCTATGGATATGAACCCCAAAAAAGGATGGAAAACCACCTCCACGTTTAGTCATTCCAGAATAGAATGCCCAACTTGGACTAAGATAAGAAGGTCTCTATTTTCGCAGAAAAAAGTAGGAGGCACTTTGTTTTCTTTTTCATTGCGTTTGAATCTCTAGAAAGTATTTAATGAGTATAATTTATAACTCAGATACTATGAGATTAGTGCCAGGAAAAAAAAATCTTCCAGCAAACATACATCTGAATCCCAGTCCACTGTGACCTCAGTTGGCTGGAATGCACGTGGAATAGGGAGGAGAAGAAGAGTCTGCTTAATTGTGTTGTTTGGATAACCGAGGGCTAAGAAGAAGTTCCTTTGTTTTCTTATTGCTTATTATTCGAAATCTCTCCAAAACTGTCATAGTCTCTTTTCCTGTCTAAGCAAAGAGAATCTAGGCAACATAATTGAATTGTCCTTGCTAGGTAGCTGAGCATCTCACTGGGCCTCAGGGTCATAGTCTGAACATGACAGAAAAGATGTAAGAGATATTGTCAGGGTAAAAGATACAGAAGTAGTGGATTGATTTGAGCAATTCCCTTAAAGTTTTGTACTATCCCTCCCTTCTCTGCCCAGCCTGCCTTTCAAGCCCTTACCCCTGCCCCTAAAATAAATCCCTTTGAACATTTGTTTTTACTTTATGCTTTTAGTTTTCCAGATTTTACTTTCAAGGGGTTATTGGCAGTGGCTTGCCACAGTCACATGGACCAAAGCAATAAGGCTTAATTCACAGGCATGTTTAAAATAGTTAAGCAAGCTTTTCCTCCCTTTTATTATAAAAAATAATCTCTTTATTAAAACAGCTGAACCCAAACATATCAGCCAGTAAAGCAGTTAATTCTTTTAGAACAAGCCTTTTTAAAGAAAGAAATGCCTACGGTATAATTTGATACCTTTCTCACTAATATTTAATTTTTCCATTATCAACTCACCCTGAATCTGAGCTTAGAGTCAAAAGCTCTTCCCAGCAGAGCTTTTCCCTCAACCTTCCATCCAAGCACCCTTGGACTACTTCTCTCTTCACAGAAGCTAACTTCTTTCAGCCTCAGGTGGTCTATTTACTATGTTCCTGTTGAAGAGGATGCAGAAAAGCCTTTCAACCTCCTTAATCCGGGTTTCTAATTCCTTTTTCTAGACATGGCAGAGGAGAAGGAGACATGAAATATCATCTTCTACTTGAGGCAAAGTCTCAGTCAAAAGCTGAGATTTTAGGACTTCTAGAAAGAGGCGAGGCCTAAGGGAAGTTTCAAAGAAAGGTACCACTCAAAACAGGACTTCACTTCTAGAGGAGGAGGCACTGTCTTCTAGTGTCAATATGGAAGGATCTTTGTGGGCAAGGGAGGGGAAATGGGGCTGCAGCTGCAGGTTCCATGGATCAGGATTCTCCCAGACATAGTGCAATCCTTTATCTCCAGGAACTATAGTACCAAGGATGGGCCTGCAAAATAACGACTGCCAGCCAAAGTCTGTTATTGAGCCACGTGACCCACTGAGTGGGATCCCTAAGTAATCTGATCCTATCGCCTATTTCCCTCTTTGATATTTTTCTAGTCCGGCATATCAACCAAGCCTACCTTGTCTAGCCTACTAATCCTACTTGGTTCATGATCACATCTTCCTTTGCTTGATTCTATCATGAACCTCTATCTAAAGCCACTCCATCCTTTCTTGAATTCTTTTTCATTAAGGCCTTCTGCATTGACCAAAATGAAGCTTTCTTCAATTTGCCTTAGCATTTTAATTATTCGTGGGGAAGAAAAAGACTCTCTACTTCCATATACCACTTGATTGATTTAGTGGAGTATAGCCTGATTCTTATAAACAAGCAATTATTTCTCTATTCGCCTGTTACTACTAACACAAAGGCTTGAGTTGGTGGTTGAGAGAGACCAAAATGATTTTTTCACAGCTGCTTTCCTAGGTAACTTATATTCCTTGTACAAAACAAAATATTTAGAAAACAATTTAAACAAGGTTTTCAAACAGATTTAAATTAGCTTCATCACAGCCTTTATATCTGCTTGTTATCTTGTGATTTGCCTCTTCTCAAAATGGATTATTGGAAAAGGAAGCCAAATGCTAATGAACTTCAAGTTGGGTTCTGCTTATTTGAGGTTTTACTGTACTTTACAAATGTAACTTAACAAAATGGGGGATTATTTAAGTCCCTTTAGATTTTTTTCTTACTGATCTCAACAGCAATACATGTTTATTGTAGAAAATTTCGAAAACACAGAAAGGCACAAAGGAAATTAAAATTGCTCAAAATCCCTTTAGATCCTATATTCTATTTTAACCTTCCTGTTTGGGCTCACTTTGTGGATTATTCCATGTTATTATAACATCCACTTGGCCAAAGAATACCTTAAGTCAGCTGATTCTCAAATGAGTCCATTTTGCTTTTCTTTTATTTTCTTGTTGGCAATGTCATTCATATTTTTGGTGGTAGAAGCTGAATCTGTTTAGATCGCGGCCAGCTTTCAGGTGCTCCACTTGTTCCCTATTTCACTCGGCGAAGCTAAGCAGGAGGAGATAGCGGATGGCTATCTACCTCCTAAGAGGTTTCCAACAGTTTACTACACAAAGCTGCTCCACCAAAAATGATTGTTCCAAGGATTCCCATTCTACCTACCTTGTCTTAGACTTAGTAGAAACAACTTTATTATGGAGCTACTCATCTCATCACGTTCTTGTCCTTAATCCAAGTGAAATCAATTTGCAAAGAGTGGGAGATGGCAAACAGCCAAATAGTAATACTTCATGCACTGGGTGGTCACATCTATGTGACATCAAACAATTGGATGTAACTTAAAAACTCAGTTGAATCAAGTAAGCATTAATTAGACAAAAGGCCACAATGGATTGGCCCTTTTATTTTAACCTCTTCTCCAGCCAAAGCTGGTTGACCTAATCAAGTGCATTTCCCAATTGGCTGGTTGCTTCTAGCCCATTAAAAGAATGGAATCTGTGCAATAGTATTCTCTGGCACCCCTTCTCTGGCCCATGCCATCTTCTCAAGATGATTGATGGGTAAACCACAGACATAGAAGCAAGTTACCTTTTAAAAAACACAATATGTCTGTTATTTGTATGTTGTTTGGGTTTCTCTGGAGTGATTTGTAAAAATCCTGATATCTTAGCTCTTTCTCAGTTTGGATTTGCTGCAGGCCAAGTGATAGTAGATCTTTTTCAAAGAGGCACTGAGAGCAGAGGTGACCATTAATCTATACTCTCACTTTGGCTCACTGCAAATTAGAGTGGCTCCAGATGCCACTAAAGATTTCTCAAAGGTGATCTAATTCAAAGCAAATGAATATGTCCGTAGAATCATAGAGCTGGCAGGGCCTTGGAGACCATCAACCCTGTTGAAATGGGGAAAAGAATATTGGGGTCCCGAGAGGAAAAGCCATCTTCCCAAAGTCACCATCTAGTTAGTAGAAGAAGAACCACTCTTACCAAGTCAAAAAGAGATGTGAATTATCAAGGACACCTCCTGACATTTAGGAACATTTCTTCTTAGAGATCCTGGGTAGGACCCTTAACTATCTGTGTGGGCACAAGCTTGGCAGGAATACTTTGGTTTGCGGTATTTTGAGATAGGTGACTGTACTGACATCACAGTCCAGAGAGAAAGAGAAAAGACTGCAGATTCCTTGGTCACTAAATCACCTTTACCATGCAGACAGGATCACATCCATAGCCATACATGCTCCTAAATTGATTTGACCCAAGTGGATGGAAAACAAACCTCTAATTCTCCCCAGCCCTATGGATTCATTTGTAGTTTATGGCATATGGCCTTAGTGCTATTTATAGAATTAAAGTCTCAGAAATACCTTAGAAGATGCCTGACTTCAGAGGACATCTTAGGAATATTTTCACTGTGCCCATCATCCAAACAAGAGCTCCAGTAAATAGTGAGGGAAGTCAGAGGAGAACCAGGCCTGCAAACTTCAAAGCAAGATGAGAACTAATTCTGATTACTATTGTTGACATCACCTTTCTCCTCCAGAGCCGTGAAATCTGAGTTGTGGATACACTTGTGTACCCAGTAGGTATAGGCTGGCCAGAGAGGGACTTTGCCCCTGCACTCACTGACTCCAGCTACTTTGGGGGTGATTGAGCACAGCATGGAGAATAGTCCCGGGTGAGCTGCTCAAGACCATGTCTTCCTGGAATGAGAGATCAAAGGAAAAGAAATTGTTCCAAGTAATTGCTAGAGGCCCTCTACCGGACTAGCTGATAGAGTTAGGTTCTTTATAAGTGGCAGTATATTAATTTCATTGGGGCATCTTTGGTGTGGTTAAGAAGCAAGACCTGCTTGTTCTTTTGGGTATCCCTTAGTGCAATAGAAACCCAGGGTTAGAGTAAATTCGTTGGGATGATTGTGACTCTGTAGAACCTGCCCCATTGGTCAGATTTGAGTTGTCATAGTCACTGAAACCACAGGACAAACATTGACATGAAATATCCCCACTTATGCCTATAATTTGAAAGTAGAGTACTTCTTTAAAGGTTTGTAGTGATAGTATTCCAAAAGGGTGTCATACGATGGTTATATTACTCCAGAGGAGTAATTTTTTCCCTCTGTGTGTATGTCTCTGTCTGTATTTTAGTGTACTTTTCTGGGATTAAAGTTCAGATCTTGTAATTTTCCTGTTCCAAAAAGTTCAATGTTTTTCTATTTTTATAAATTCCTTAGTTAGGTTCCAACCTAGCTTTCTCTATCCTCCTTCTTACAGTTTATGCTCTAGCCCAAATCTATTACTTGCTCTTTTCTCTGACCTCTTCTGATTCTATGCCTTTATTCAGGCTCTTCCTTCTACTTGAATTTCCTTCCCTGTCTCCCACCATCACAGGTCCAAATTCTACCCATCCTTCAAAGTCTGGTCAAATATCACTTCCTCCATAATGCCTTCCGTGTTCCCTCTAGTGATATGTCTCGATTTCTGAATTCCTATAGTAATTTTACCTATACTTCTTTAATGGTTATGTAATACTAACTCATTTTATAGCTATTTGTATACTTGTCTTGTTATCTCTACCATACTTTGATCTGAGAAAAAAAATAAATGTTACAAGCTTCTTGGGAACAGGAACCATGTTTGATTCATCTTTGTACTCTGCACAGTGCCTGACACATGTAAAAGGCACTCAATAAATATTTGTTGAATGAATAAATGAATGTTTCTAAGTCTCTCTGTGTATGTATCTCTCCTCTGTGCATTTTTGTCTTTTTTCCCTTTTTCCTTAGTTTTCCGTGTTCCCATCCATTTCCCATCACCATTCTCTCTTTCTCTCTATATATAGATAGATATAAAATGATATATATATAATTTAATTAACCATTATAAAAAAGAAAGTATATTTTGTATTTGTTGTGTTTATTAAATTGGAGTTAAATACCTTGCTTTTAATCTGAAAAGCAGTAGCGTTTTTACATTCCCCTCATAAAATTCCAAAGACAGAAATTGTTACTTTTCTTTTTTTTTCGCTGAGGACGATTTGCCCTGAGCTAAGATCTGTTGCCAATCTTTTTGTATGTGAGCTGCCTTGACAACATGGCCACTGACAGACAAGTGGTGTAGGTCCATACCTGGGAACTGAACCCAGGCCACTGAAGCGAACTGTGTGGAACTTAACCACCAGGCCACTGGGGCTGGCCCAAGTCACATTTTTATTATGCTATTGTTGGTTAACTATTTTCCTGGTGGTCACTGACTTTTGATAGCAAAAATGTTCCCCATTCATGCACTGAAAAGAATCCAGTTATTGTTTACTATGGTTTTCTCTTGAGGTATTGAGGGGAGCCAACTTTAGGAATTGCAATACTTAGCCAAGAGAAGTAGACATTAAAGGAGCAAAGGGGAGCCATGATGGCTCTCTTGATACGTGTAAAAGGATATAACGTGGAGCAGGGTTTCACTTTGTTTTATGTGGTCTCAGGAGATAGAACCTGCACCAAATGATAGAAGCTGGAGACATAAGGTTAACATAAAGAAGAACTTTCTAGTAATCAGAAGTGCCCAAAAATGAATGTTTGGGCCTCAAAGATAGTCAGTTCTGTATTACTAGGGGTATCCAAAGAAAGCCTGAATGATCATGTGGTGGAGAGAGAGCGGATGATATTTCTAGCATTGTATGCGGGGTTGGGATAAATGATCTTTTAATATCCCTTCCCGCGCTGAAGTCCTTGGTTCTATGATTCCCTAACATACCTCCTTAAAATAGACTGAGCAGTTTTCAAATGTTAAGAACACATAAAAAAAAATCAACTCAAATTAAAAACAGAACAAAAGCTACAAGAAACATAACTAGAAGCTTCAGATAGCCTCATGATAAAACACTGTATTTGACCACTAAATTTTACTCTGACTTTCTTGGCAGTTAAGGTAAAAAAAAGGAAGAAAACAACAAAATTGAGTTGCATGGTTCTCTGTCGAGTAAAAAAAAGAAATGCCTATGAGTTCATCTGCCTAGACAGATTTTTTTCCTGCCACTGAATTCTAATAGGAATTTATCATGTAATTCCTTGTATAATAGATAGTGTTTATTACAATGGGCAATGTGGTTTCACCAAAGGTATAGACATAATTTTCAAATGGAAATGTTTCTTCTCCTTCAAAAAAAAAAAAAAAACCCCAGGCTGTAAAATGTCAAATCTTAAGCCAGTAAGAGTCTTTTTCCCTCAGAAAGCTAAGATATTATGGTTAGGGTAAGTGGCTTCCTGTTGATCTGGTTTAATATAGAGACCTGGCATGGAGAACCTATAAGAGTGGACAGTTAAGATGCCCCTTATCTGCTCTCAAGCATCTCCTATATCAAGTAATCCTTTGGATCACAGACAATTCATTGTTGAATTCTCTGAGGGGTGTCTCAAGGAGGGATTGAGATTAGGAGCCTAAGGATTTGTGGTCTCTGCCAATTACTTGCTGGCAAAGAACAGTAGAGATATGCATACTGGTCCTACCTACCTCATAGGGA
Organism: Equus przewalskii; assembly: GCF_037783145.1. Taxonomy (NCBI): domain Eukaryota; kingdom Metazoa; phylum Chordata; class Mammalia; order Perissodactyla; family Equidae; genus Equus; species Equus przewalskii. Next base: position 87,889,274 of record NC_091863.1, on the reverse strand, counting down.
TGCTGTGAGGATGGAAGAAGAGAAAACTGATGTCAAAGCACTGGGGAAAGTAACAATTTCTAACCAAATGTCAGGCATGAGGGATAGTGCTATTGCCACCAGACTGCATCTCACCAGGGCCTAGGCCTCGGGGAGGCCTTTAGTGGTTAGCTACTGGGAAAAACCAACTTGTCAGCTCTGCTATGAAGTGTTATTGCATATCTACAGGGGCAAGGCATTCAACTTCAGAAAAAGATGATTTTATGAAACTAATGAGACTTTTATGGAGTAAGGACCCTTGTTGACTAGTGTCAGAGTAGTGTCTTGGTCAAAGACATAGTCTAGCAGCCAAAAGTAATGTCAAAATAATTCAAATTCTTGCACTAATCAAAAACCATGAAGGGGATTCAGAATAACTCATTAAAATTCTCCTTTCTCTCCTTTTTTTTGCATCATGTTCCAGAGAGCTCCAGTGTCTCTCTCTTCAATTCATCACCACCATCTCCAACTTCTTCTGGACCTCCAGGCAGAACAATTCTCTTTTCTCAATATTTCCCTCTCTCCAAGCACTTTATCATGCATATTGGCTTAGAATGCAGCCTAAATCCTTCCCCTGCCTCTTATGTGTTCTTCGTCTCTTTTCTAGATTCTGCATCACAAAAGGCCAAAGATCAATTTTGCCAAACATAGGAGGGAGAGGTTGGAATGGCAAGAATCTAAGAAAACAAAAACCAACCTCTCCTTGATGCACTGGGAGAGGAAGAAGGTTGTTAACAAATACACATTAATAACTTTCACCCCATCACACCATGACATGGAAGTTTAGTCAATTTTCATTATGGACAGATGAATTACCACAATCACTCAATTGCACTCCCTTTTGTTATTAACACAATTTCTCTTTTCCTCTCCGATTTATAGACTAGGTTTTCCCGTAAGAGTTGGAAACAAAGACCTTTGGAAACAGTAGTCAATTATAGCAAAACCTGCTGGTGGATGTGGTCAGAAAAGGTAGCAAGCCTGGTGGAAGGGCTGGGGCACCTCTTGGACCGGCTCTATGCATCATTCTGAGAGATACCATCTTCAGCATGTGGAGGGAGAAAGGAGAGGATGGCTAAACTTCTCAATGCTTCCTATGTCTTCCTTTTGCAGTGCAGCTTCAATATTTGGCTTGTGGTATGAAGTCCCTGAGCATTAGAAATACCCCTTCAAATAAAAATCCAACCCCAAATTCTAAAGCTAAATGTAAATATTTTGGTAACCGATCACACCATTCCTTTCTATTGACAACAATTTTGGCTAGGAGACAGAAAATTGAATTGAAAGCACTTTGAAAGTGTGGAGAAAACATCTTCATCCTCTCATTCATGGCCCTAAAACACCAGCTGTAGAGTTAAAGAAATGCCAGCTTCTGCACATTATAGGAAAATTAAAGAAGTATGTACTGTCTAAATTTATAGATCTTGCCAAGATTTCTCCCAGATTAACAAAGTCAATCGCTTTAGTGGTCATTCTAACTTTACCACTCCATGTATGTCATGGGATGCTTGTACCAGATGGGATATGCGCTCGGATTATAGGCATGGGGGAGCAGTAGTTGGCATAAACACATCAATGAGAATAACTCAGTGATTCACAGCAGTGTTGGCACGATGTCTCAAGCACTTAGCAAAGGCTCTGGCACCTATTAATAAAAAAGCTGGTTGAACTTAATGGTTGATAACAATGATATATATCCTTAATCATCTACCCAAATATCTCACCTATGGGCCCCTAGATATAGTTTTTGTACCTTGTTCCTTTTTATATCCCATTAAATAGATTCTTAGCATTTCAATAGCCGGAAGGGGCATCAAAGATCATTTAGTTCAACTTTCTTGTTTCATAGTCTGGGAGACTAATCCCAGAGGAGAAAGTACCCTCTCAAAGTTTGCACAGCTGGTTAGTGGCGGAGCTGTGACTAGAACTTCCTTTCTCCCTGTTTTAGGTGCATAGTTACTGTTCAATTCAAACACTGGCTGTCACCAGAGTATCTGCTATTGAAAGGCACGACGTGTCCTTAATAACTTCTAGACTTCAGTCCAATATATTCTGACCCCTTTCCATTATGAAGCTGACGAATCATTAGTGATTAACTAGGTCTTCATGTGGTGTTATCATTTCTAACCTACTCCATAATCTTACATTTTCTCCCTTCCTCTCTGGCACCGATTGAAAAAGCTACATAAACTATTTTTTGGACAAGCTCAGTTGGTTAGTTATATCACATCAGTAGAAAGGAAAGGCCTCAACTTTTGATTATTTAGTCTACACTCTTAAGAATTTCCTGACTTATACTTTCTAAATGGACTTAGTCTTTAGACCTTACAAGGAAGTAAATCATGCTTATGTGAATAATATATTTATTCAGCTTTCTCCTCCCTCATGGGAGAGAGCCTTGAAATTGCCAATCTATGGATCAGTTTAGGATCACATATCGATCAATTAATTTCCAAATTCTCTGACCCAAATCTTCTGACTGAAAAGTTACGGCTAGAACAAGAATCTGCTAAGAGCTGCCAGATCTCTTAGATAACAGTTTTTCAGATTGGCTTCTTAAAATAATGCTTTATGATATTAGGTTAACTGACTTTAAAATTTCATTTTGTATTTATGCCAGTGAGTGCTAATTCACTTAATTATGACACTCACTAGAGTGAGTGATATTCTCCATCTTGGGAAAGAGAGAGAACTGAATTTATTCAAAGTCAGTTGTAGGCAATGGTGACATTAACTTCAGTGGAACTGCAGTTCTAACCTGTCTTTCCTGTCCCTTTCTCTGGTCAGTTACATGGAAATAAGCTTAGCTTCCAGAAGGAGGATTTAATATGTTGAATGTTAACCAGTGGAACATTATTCCTCGGAGGTCTAATATACCATCCACTTACGTGACCGCAATAAAACAATTTGGAATAGGCTGTTTTCTAGATTCTGTTCAAGGTGTTACTCATAAAAGTAACTCATTGGTTAATCTGCATCCTGTGAGATGAGCTGGATATTCATATAGCCCGGCAATCTGGGCATGTGCTTGGAATTTTCTCTAGACATTTTTTATCATGGTGTCAAAGAGATAGTTCCAGATGGGCAATAGTTGGAGTTTCTTTTCTGCCTCTCTTCCAATCTCATCTCTGAGCCAAGGAATCAAGGCAAGGTTGACGCATATGACAGAGAGATCTGGCAAATACCCTATTAATCAGATCCATAGAAGCAGCCAAACCAGATAAATGGTCTCTAAAGTGGATTTTTGTTTGCATTAGGGGTACTGAAATGATCTGGGTTGTCTATTTATGAGAAATCAGGTAACTGTGGAATTTCCAAAACTTATTTCCTTTTTAGCTCATCATCATTGGAGCAAACATCAACTGTGGCTGTTAACTCCAGGCATCTGAAGAGCCAGTTAACGTGTCATTTTCAAATCAAGAAATTGCTAATCTATTCCCTTTGGCAGAAAATTTCATCATCATCTTTGGCGCTATGACTGTATATCTACTTTGTGGCAGAAACTGTGCACATATGATCTCTTCTGAGCCTCATAACAGTCCCATGGGGCAGGTAATATTATTAACCCCAATTTACAAATGAAGAAACTAAGGCTCAGAGGGGTTAAGCAAATTACCCAAGACCACAAAGTTGATAAGTGGCAAGTGGAATCAAAACCAGATTCATCTTGATTTCAAAGCCCATTCACATTCTACTATACTCACACGACGTGAAACTATCCAACGGGGCCAAAAGAACATGTTCACTGTAGACTTTGCAAGGCACTGGACTATGTGGAATTATGAATTCTGGGAATTTATTTCCCACTTGAGGGAACAGTTTCCTAGCTTTGAAGCTTGGTTCAACAGATACTTGATGGATGAAGCAGCTACTGGAGGACATAGAATCGGGGAGGAGCAAGCATATTTAGCAACCGGAGTCAGAGTGTGTGCTCCCTGAGTTTTGTCTGGCTGGGTGGGTGAAAGTAAGTTCCCTCAAAATGTGACACAAAATAAGCAAACACAAATCATTAAATCACGTTGCTCTTAACTAAAATTTCAGCTCCTTAAAGAAGTTTTAGTTTTAAAAAATTTGACAGAGGAAAAACTATCTACTGAATCAATTTTTTCTGAAAAAGTTTCACACCACTGATACCATCAATGCTGCAAGAAGGTCTACCACTGCTTACAGAAGGGGCCTCTGATGGTTGTTGAATGCTGGAACTTGGATGGAACCAAATGCCGGGACTAGCCACACTCATTTGCTTAGCCACACTTTACCAACTGAAGCCAAATATTCTCACTGAACTGTGACCTGAAACAAAGTTTGTTGTTGTTATTTTTTCTTAATATACAGTGAATTGATTCAAACTGGAACTAATGTTGTATATTTTCTAAAGTGATTGAACACAAACTAACACAGAACTTCAAAATAATCTCAATATTGAACCTGAATTGAATTGATATACATGTAGCCCAGTCAATTTCAGTCCTTGACTGATGATGCCACTGACATCCCAGAGTTAAAGCCCTACTTTGTGTTTGGAGAGCTCAACTCTGCCTTGACTGAGCAACTTAGTTACACTTCTGAAGACCCCTGGGTCACATTACCCATAAACCCACCCAAATTCTCAGAAAGCATGAGCAACCAACTGAGGTGGGAGAGTTGTGTGCTTTCAAATACAGTAGGGTGTATGTGGATGTCAGTAAAATATGCACTGACCTCCTTGCTGTTCCTCAGACATAGCACGTATACTCCTGCCTCAGTCTTTACACATGCCATTCCGTCTGCTTGGAATACTTTGCCTCCACATAATTTGCTCTCTCCCTTTCTTCAGGTCTCTGCTCAAATATCACCTTAATGGAGAACACTTTCTGTGGTTACCCTACCAAAAATAGCGCCCATCATACTTTTCCTCTTCATCTTTTTTTATTTTTTATAGCATCCAGTAACATAGGACAAATGACACATTTATGTTTAGTTGTTTATTGATTGTGTTCCCCCACCAGAATGTAAGTTGTGTGAGGCAAAACACTGTTTTGTTCACTGCCTTATCTCCAGTTCTTACAATAGTGCCTGGTATGTGGTAGGTGTTCAATAAATATTTGGAAACAAAGGAAACAAGACATAAGATAATATGGCAGAGTCCAAAGAACATAACTCTGGGAGTCAGAGGACCTCAGATTTAGTCTAAGCTCTGTCATTAACTTGTTGCATCTGAGACAAATCAGGTTACCTCTCTGGGGTTCAGTTTCCTCACTGGTCAGATGGAACTATTTGTTCCTTCTTTACCTAGCTCGTGGGGATGTTGTGAGATTAAAAAGAATAACATATATTGGAAGTCCTTGGAAAAGTAGAAGGTACTAGATTTGTGTGTGTTTCCCTCCAGACTATTGAAGTCCGGTGTTCCGTGAGAGGCTATTTTCACTGGTTTAACCTCATGCAAACGTCATGCTGTCTCCTCATATTCCTAAACTAAGATAAGCCCCAGGGGACAAAAAGCACATAAGCTACTGTACTAGCCAATGAGTCTGGCTAACCTTACTCCTTGGCAGAGTGTGCCTAAAGGCCAAAAGGCCAGTCTAACTGGAGCCGGAATCCAAATTGATCTCTTTGCCAGAACTTGCACTGGTCCTGGGAATGAGCTGCACGGTTGAAACAGAGACTCAGAGCAAGACCCTATAGGGTTCAGCGACCTCATGTACCAGGCTAGCAGCCCCTTAATCCTTCAGGATTTGGTCCATCATCGGTCTCTCAAATGACCTAGGACCACGAGGCCCAAAGCAGACAGTTGAACTCTTTCCTGGCATCCTGTTCTGCCCTCCTCTGGCTTGCCGTGGACATACACCGAACAAGCAATCTTAAGTCACCAGATATCTCGGTGTCCTGGCGGGCGTCCACCCGCCCCAAGCCCAAATCCAATACAGCTAAACAACAAGCTGTTGATGAAGTCTCTGAATTAAATTTGTGTGAAAGGTGCTATAGTCTGTACATACAAAGATTCTTATTCATTTTCCATCCATCACCTGGGCATGCCTTTAGGGATCGCAGGCTGGCATGGTTACTTTGATGAAATACGAAAACAAATCTGCTTTCCCCCAAAGTTTCAAAGGAATTGACTGCACAGCCATTGGCTAGTGCCCCAAATGAGACTTACTACTCCATGCTGTAAGAAAGATCCTGAGCTCTTAAAGGCAGTGGAGTGGGCAGGGTGCTGGGGGTGGGTAGAAGCTGAGGCTGCTTTGTGAATAAAGAAGAGAGAAAAAGGAACATTTAAAGAGTCCTCTGCTCCATAAGGCCTCTGAGTCTAAGATATCTTAAGGGTAGGTTCTGAGACAGGGGAAAGGGGGCAGGAAATATACTTCCTCATTCTCCCTGCTCGCAACGCACTCCATTCCAACTCTGCCTCAGTCACCCCTCTTTGGTCCTTCGTTTCTGGGGGAAGTGAGAGTAGAGTGGTGATGGTGAAACAAGTCCACTAGTGTGCCTAGGAGTCAACTGCAACTCCTAGCCCCTGCCTGACCTGGGAGGAGCCCTCATTGCTTTGCTTCAGGCTGACCACACCTATCCATGGCTCAGGGATCTAAGTGCTGTTGGCACCTCTCCCTCTCAGGTGTCTGATGGCCTAAGCCTGCCCTCCTTCTTCGACCAGTTTAAATTGGCACCAAATTTATATTCATGGATGAAGTTATTATAAATATTTTAAATTACAAAACATAAGCGTACTTGTTGACAAACTGTCAACAATACAAACACGTATGAACTAGAATGGGAAAGAGCCCCTTTAACCCCCCGATCTCTACCCCAGGGGTTAGTGTTGTAAGTGGTTTGGTATCTATAGTTCCAGACAATTTTCTGTGTACTGAATGCTCAGGCAATTTAATCAGATCATTAAAAATTCCAGGGAAATTCAATTTTGAATTTTACTCATGCCAGATGCTGTAGACCACAGGACAATTAAGGAAGGTGAAAAAGCCCTGGGTGGCATGGCATGGGATGGCTCTTTGAGACCTCTGCTGGTGGGTGGCAATGCATGTGCTTGATCACCGGCTGCCCATTGATGAGATGATTGGTGAGACATATGTGGGACCTCTATATCTCAGAAAGCTGTTCTGAAGCAGCCTAGAACCTAGGCTGGACATTGTTAGCTTACCTGGCAGTTTCTGAGTTGTGGCTGAAGCCAAACATCTATGCCAATCTGAGAGATAAGATGTCTTGGTGAAGGTAAAAGGCTAACGTCTTTGGTGAAATATTGACTTTTTGTGGGTGCTTCCCACGCTGCTGCTTGCTCTACTCTGGCCTGTCTCCCAGAAACAAAAATCCTTAGTCAATTTAGTCAACTTAGTCAATCAGAAACTCTTAGAAGAGTCCCAGATGCAACCAAGAATGGTGACATACATACAAGATGGAGTCGTGGTTAGAGGTTAACCAAGTTCAGTTTACTTTGGAAGGGATGAAGATCTGTGAGTCAGAGATTTTTGGAATGTATTAGATATTTACATTTAGTCTTTCATCCAGAGCACCCTCCAGCTTTGCACAATTAAACACCTTTCCCTGCCACCTCCCCACAGACGTCACAAGCTGTCGTCCTTTTTTCGTCACCGGTGAAGGGGCAGAGCAAGGGTAGAGGTCAGATATTTGGCCTGGGGTAAGGACTATGGAAATCCCAGCAACGGGAGAAAGAGCTAGTGGAAGCCAAGAGTTGCACACCCTTATGATGTCTGCTTCTCAGAACTGGGTTCAACAGAGTCAGATTTTTAGCATGCTTGCAAACATTCACTCATTCACTCCTCACCTCATTTTACCAAGGACCTGAGGAAGTTAAGAATCTCAGCTGTGGGGCTGGCCCCGTGGCCAAGTGGTTAAGTTCGCGAGCTCAGCTTCGGCGGCCCAGGGTTTCGCCGGTTCAGATCGTGGGCGCGGACATGGCACTGCTCGTTAGGCCATGCTGAAGCGGCGTCCCACATGCCACGACTAAAAGAACTCACAACTAAAATATACAACTATGTACTGGGGGGATTTGGGGAGAAAATAAAGCAGAAAAAAAAAGATTGGCAACAGTTCTTAGCTCAGGTGCCAATCTAAAAAAAAAAAAAACGAATCTCAGCTGTTTTATCTTAATTTAGAACTGCTGCACAATGGGAAATGACACCTCTTTCTCCAAACTGGATAACCACCAAGGAGCCCAGCAGGTTTGGGCTTAGAGTTTGTAAAACTCAGGAGGTTATAAAACTCACTGGTTTAAGAAATATGTTGCCTTGTTCAGCAAGGTCCTAGTTTAATCAGAAGGACTGAACATCACTGTAGTTGGCAACCTAGAATACGTAGACCCACAGAGTGGCAAAGCTGAGAGGGGCCAAAAATCATACTGTCAAACCCCCTAATTTTACCCTAGTTATGGGAACACCAGGGCCCGTGGTCTCATCAGACCATGAGCATGTGATTTATCCTCTCTTGTGGCTACCACTGGCCTATAAGAGATCTGATGGCTTTGGGCCATAGGACACGGTCTTTCGCCTTGTAGCTTTCATGTTTCCACTCCTCTAGGGGCTTTATATTTGTCTAGCTTCCCAGCTATGATGAGGATAAATTACCTTTATTCAGACTAGAACATTGAGGTGGGAGTATAATAACGGTCATTAAAACCCTGCGCAACTTTCTAACCCCACCCTTTACCATTGGCAAGTTCCCTTTTGGGGTGTCCCCAGTGGAACAAATTATTTCTTTTAATCTTGCCAGTGGCTAGGAGGATGAGCCTGAGGGCTGTGGGAGGTTCACATCATGAGGCAATTAATTTATTAATAATACTGTGGCTACCCTGGGTTCCATTAACAAACAGGCATGGTGTGCGTGCCTTCCCCTAGGCATCTCATTAAGCATTTGATAGAGCAGTGATTAGCATTAGCATCACTAATACCTGACACTGGCTGTGTTCCTTGCATCTGAAGATTTACCTTTCACAGAAGGAAGCAAAGTGGAGAAAATAAGCAGCAAGCAGAGATAATAAGGCCCACAGAGGGGGTAGATATAGTGTTGGAAATAGGATGGGTAGCTTATGCCAGTGCTGCCCAGAATTTAGAATTTCATAAAAGAGTACAAATTATTTAATTTAAGAATGGCACAGGGTGGTTGGCTTTTATTTTGTGAAACAAAAAGCCTCTACCAATGAAAATCTCCATCATTTCATTTAAAAATGACACTTTAAAAAGCTAGGAAGGACAGAATAAATTTAATTTATAAAAAACTCACTGCATTGTCCTGATTCATTTAATTTCAACACACACTAGTGTAAACATCTTTGCAGGCTGGAACTGCTCCATACATTGGCTTCTGGAAAGTTCTAGTGTATATGAGAGCTAACAATCTCAGCCTTATGGAGGCACCTACTGGCTGGTCTGGAGTGACACAGGTTAGTTTTCCAGAAGAACAGCCAAGTGTGAGGACACAGGTTTTGGGCGAAAAGGATAGGAAGATGGAAGGATAGTTCTTTACACTATCCTTCTGGGGCATGAGGGTATGCTCAAAGCAGGAATGTCTTATCGGTAGACAAAGAGAGGGTTTTCTGGCAACGATCTGCCTACTGGCAACAAGCCGGTATAGCTCCTGGATAGAGCAAGGTAGCACAACTAGACTTCTCACAGCACGGTCTCTTTCCCACCCCTCCAGATGTGAACACACACTTGAGAGATCCCCATCTTTTCCAAATACTGGTGGTCTGCATTCTGTGTTGACAGGGTGAAAAAAAGCCTGCTACTTAGAGTCCGAACACCCAAGTTCCAGTCCTGGTTCTGATGCTAGTCAGCTGTGTGATTTCTGGCACTTTCCCTCCCCTCTCTGAGCTTTGATTTCCTCACTGGGATAATGAGGGAGTTGGACCAGACATATCTGCAGTCCCGTGGAAGTCTGACATCCTCACCCTCCCCTGCCCCACTCCACCCCTTGTCCAAGCTGGCCTCAGTTTATTCCCTGGCCACTGCTTCACTGGGGCTGACGGAGGCTTCCCTGGTAGCTCATTCCTTTTTTACCAGCAAATTTCCTGTCTGGTACCTGCTGGATTGGTGGCAGAGGCTTCTCATCCTGTTCTTACTCTTCTGCCCCATGACGAATTAGGCAAGGTCAGCTCTGGACTGCATTTCCCCTCCAGCTATGCATTATATCACCGAGAGAGTGCATCATGTTGGGGTCTGTTAGCTGAGAACCCAAGGTCACTTCACTAATTGCCCATGGCTCTCTAGCTGTACGCTATTTCTCTAATAGACCAATTTGTCCTTTTATGATAGACAAGATTGCCTTTGGTCCAGGAACCCTTTCTGAGTGGATGTCTCTATGGTCTAGAGGCTGCTTCTAAACTAAATTGCTGTCCTCCATTAGATATTGCTGGAACTGTGCTATCAAGACAAGGAGAAGTGGAGAAAGGGGGAGTTCGAATAGAGGAAGGAGCTGAGGCAGAGGAAGGAAAAAATGTAGTCAAAGCAGAAGGGCCTCCTCTTCCAAGCACTCCTTTCCCCTCACTCTATGTCCCCCACCAAAGGGGTGCTAGAGGCCAGACAGACCTGAATTCACACCCCAGCTCTGTCACTTATTAGCTGCATGATCTTGGGTAATTTTATCAACTTCTTTGAGCTTCAGTTTTCCACAATTGTAAAGTTGGGAGGATTTTTACGCAGATTAGATGAAAACATACATATAAAGTAATTGGCATACAGCAAGCATTCAATAAATGGTAGCTATTGCAATTCCTTAAAAGCCCTGTGAGCTCCCTATTGCTATATAATGAAGCCCTCACTGTCCTGCTGGCAGAGCAGGCCAGTCTCTTCAGACAGGTGAAATATGTATACCCAGGCTAACAGTGACGGTAAGGCAGCTGTCTTCAGCCCACATATCAGGGAATAGCTCACTGTAAGATGCTACAAGCCCTCACTACACCATGGAAAAGCCAACCTGAAAGCTTCTGGAACCACCCTGGGGGCCATGAATCTTCACGGGGCAAAGTGAAGACTGTGAGAGTGTGGGTCCCTTTCCTACCTGTGTCTGGCATATGGTGTTTCTAATCCTGAGAGCCGTGCAAAATAAGCATTACATCCCCATTTTACCACTAGAGAAAGAGGCACAGATTGGTTTTACAAGCTACTGTGGCCTTGGGGGGTGGCACACTCTACCTGTTAGTTTAGCTCTGAGGGAACGTTCATGCCCACTGCTATCTAGTTCACCCATCCTTCTGTGTGTGGGGATTGGGAGGTAAGGACAGACACCAGGATGAAAAAGGAGGCACACAACCACAGACATAAACTCTGGCAGAGACAATGTTATGTGTCCACCGAGTCCTGTTTAATTTTCCTCTTCCTGGGCTCACAGGGAGGTTACATTTCCCACCCTTTCTTGTAGTTAGATGGGGCCCATGTTACCGCGTTATTGCCAATGGGATGTGGAAGAAATGATGTAAACTATTCCCTGACTGGCCCTTAAAATATTTCACGAGAACCTTCAGCCCTCTTTTCCCCTCCTGCAGTGAACTTGGAGACTCATGCTGAGATGGCGCCATCACAGAATGGAAAGAGCTTGGATTCCCAAGTTGCCCAAGTTGGAGGAGAGCTCCTGATGACTCTCATCAGTTTTTGTATGTATATGAAAGAAACTTTAGTTGTGTCAAGTGACTGAGGTGTAAGAGTCTATTAGTTATTACAACGTAGCCTATCTTATCCTGACTAATGCATACACCAGTCCTAAATAGTTAGAAATACATACTCTAAAGAATAAGGAAAGAGAGAGATGACAGAGAAAATGATTTGGCATGTCAGGGGTGTGGGAATAGATGAATGACAAAGTGGACAAAGTGTGACAAATGTCACACTGGTTGGGCAGCCCATGCAGGGGGTGTGTGGAGTGAAGGTTAGAAGAATCCATGGATGCCTGGCCTTCTATGTTTTCTGTTTCAGGTAAGAAGAAATCTCATCTTTGCTCTAGCTGAAGCTGCTCCCCAATCCAGAAGGACAGGGCAATACTGAGAGAGAAATTTCCAGTTTTTTAGATCAGGTTCTTGTATGATGTACATCCTGGTTGAGCAGACGCTGGTTGTCAGCAATCCCTCAAGCTAGAAGCAATGTTGCAGATCATTTAGTGCATTCTTCGTTAAATCTTCCTTAGCAGAAAGGAAGTTTTCTGTTTTCTGTCTTAAGAATAGACAAAAAGAAGTCTCTTCTGGCTGTGCACCGTGGACCAACTCATCTAGGTTGCCCTCTCGATTAGAGGTACCGAATATTACATTGGAGAGTGGGCTCTGCACTCCATGCAAGGTTTGCACATCTAGCCCCCAAACTGCCAAAGATGCACTCTGGAGCTGCTGTCCATGTCTTCCTCTAAGCCTGGGCCATTGCTTGCTGGCAATCCAGATTGTCCCTTAAAGTTCCCCTAAAGCCCATATGCTGCAGTTTAAGAGCATTAAGAGTTTCCTCTCGGGCTGTTGTCAGTAGAAATGGGGAATGCCTATTACCCATTCTGGCTAATTGCCTCCACCCAGTTTTGCTTCTTCTCTAGGCTGCTGAGTTAACTGCTTTTCATTAACCTAGGAAAACTTCCCTTTTTGGAAAGCCTCCCTTGGTGAGTATTCTGAGCCTGACAGCAGCTGTATTCCTTCCAATGTCTAAGGAAGTCATTGAGCGTTTTACAACTTCTTGATGAAGTCTTAAGAGGAAGTGAATTCTCAGCTAGGTTGGGCCATCCACAGTCTCCCAGGGGACTGTACAGTGGCTTGAGGAAAACCTCATCTTAGCCTATTACAACAGTGCTGCCTTGCCAAAGTACACAAGGCCAGCTACTGCGCTCTGCCTCGAGCTGAGCCAGAGCAATGGAGGGCAGAGTGCAAGAACGGCAGGGCTTCCCTGATCTGACAAGTCAGGTGGTCAGGCCTCAGGCCAGTCAGCTCCATGCCATGCAGGAGTCATTGTAGCCAAGTTAGCACACTTGTTTCCACCCAGCCATGCTGAATGCAGCAAGACTTCCAAGAACTGCCTTCAGTTTCTGATCCTAAAAGAGGTGCTGAAATAGAGAGAAAGAAAGGATGAAAGAGTGAGAAAGAGAGAGAGAAAGGAAAGAAGGAAAGAAGGGGAAATGAAATGAAAAGGAGAAAACCTTGCCTCTAAGTGTTCCCATGCTATGACAATGAGCTGTGTTGAGCTCATATTTGCACATAGCTATACAATCAGAATGTGTGTGCCTGGTAACTTTAGAGCACTGGAATTACGACAGGAACTTAAGAAGCAGGAGGCCCTCCCTGCCCTGGTATTCCTTATCCTGCTGTCTAAACATACCCAAAAGGACTTCAGGACAATTCCAAGACAGCACAGCAGATGTGAAGTAATACAGTTCAAGTGGATTTACAGAAGTGCTTAGGTAATTTCTCTCATGCAGCTTAGTACCCCAACCAGGGGATGCACCACTGGATTTCTTAAGTCCTACTGTTTTATCTATTGGTCCAAACTGCTATCAGGTGAAACACCAGACACCAGCAACTCAGTATCCGTTACACTCAATACAGCAGGGGAGACTTTAAGGCCAACAGCATGAGGAACTGTGTTGGTTCTGGTGTCATCAAAAGGAGGTAGCAGGTACATCTTCAATGGACAGAGAGGAAATAAGCTCATTCTCTGAAGAACTGAGGGCAGGGATGCTGGAACAGAAGTGGGTTTTTTTCTAGAACCCTTTCAGCTCCAAGAGTCTGTAGTAGGACTGTCATTTAAAAACTATTTTGTCTGGAAAACTTTAAACCTGGCTTCCTCTAACCTCTTGCCCTCCATGATAAGGGTGTAGTTCTATTGTTCAGCTTCCCTGTAGTTGTCAGCCTGTTTGGGAAGTCTGTGTGTGTGTATGTGTGTGTCTGTGTAAGTATGTGTCTATCTCTTTCCCAAGAAAAAAGATACCTGAAGAGATATAGAGATTCACCTAAGGGTACTCCCCTCAACCTACTTCAACCCACCCACCGAGGTAGGGATTTCTAAAACCAGGGTACCGGCCAGCCTACACTTGGAAATATTCCTAATGTTGCCTTCCATCTTCAACAAGCACCAATACATTTCAACAAAACCATCAGGGCTGAAAGGTGTCTGAAACTAGCAGGTAAGCAAAACATCATACGTGAAAGAGGAGAGGGCAGCGAAGGGTGGGGAATTGCCCCTATTGGATTAAAGTTGTTTTTCCTCTGTGTCTTTAAGAAGGAAGACATCGAGATGACAAGATCCTGGGGCAAGAAGGGACTTTGAGAAATAGAGTCACACTTAAACCACCCCAGACAGATTCCACAGCATGCTTATTTTTAAAATTTCTTTAAAAATTCCCTTACTTTTTGTTTGTAAGTGCTCCCTTTTTTCTGACTTCCATTCCTTGTGCTGCTACAAGCCCATTACTTCTTGGTTTGCAGGTGGTCATGTAGGTAGTGGTGAGTGGGCTGTCCTGGGTGAAGAACTATGGGGTATACAAAGGAGGAAAACCTCCGAGGTCTGGTCACCTTCTCTGCTTGATAGAGAACCTGGATGGAGTTTGGAGAGCTCAGAGCCCCAGCCTAAGGGAATGACATAGCTTGCTGGCCTCAACAGGCCAGGCTAATCAGAGCTAGCAAGGAAATTCCACTGACGTGTGTGACACTTACCCAGGAAGCATTCAGAACCATCTCCGCCCTCACTATTTCTGAGAAGTTCTGCAGGAATCCTCAAGAGTCAGAGGGCTTTTGAATTTCTTGGGTATTTTAGAGCTTCCTGGAACAACCAAATAAAAACCAAATCAGAAACCAGCTTCTTTCTCCAGCTTGTCTGTAGAGGAGTTATTTTCAGTTCTCTGCATCTAGCTTAGGGCTGCCTTTCTACTAATGCTCTGCATCTTAGAGAAAAAACTGATTCTTGTTTGATTGAGACGTCATGTGTTTCCACTTAGCATGTGGAAATCAACCTATTATTCTCATGCTGTCTTATTGGTGATGGGAGAAGAGTAGATTGGGATCTGTTGGTGACATTTCAGAGAAGGGGTGACAGAGGCCTTAGTTTGTCTAGTAGCGTCCAAGCTGGGACACAGTGTGAAAAAGAAAAGAAAAATGCAAATCTATAGACACATGTAGAGACATAACACGCACACACGTGTCCATAAGCTTCTTGGCTTTTCTAGACTCCTCTCCCTAGTAACTGCCCCCCCACCACCACATAAACAGCCACAGCAGCAAAGCTTGGCCTCCCAGATGTATCCAAACAAGAGCTATAGGGCTCACATCTGGAATTAGCAAACACCAGGATTAAAGAAGTTAGATTCCTCTTAACGATCCTCCTCTCCCACAGGTCTTCCTCCAGGAAAGGTAATCTCTAGATAAAAATAGTGGGGCTAGTTTCCTCCTCTTACTGTCCCTGCTCCGCTCCCAACTTGCCTGGCCTCACCGCCACATCCCGCTAAAACACTCGCCTATCCTCAGCCTGCCTTCTCTCTGGTGGCTTCTTAAAGCTCCAGACTTTTCTGAAGTTCTTCCTGCCTAGCATAGCTGTGCAGGTCAGAGTTGCAACCTGGGTGGAAAAGGCCAGCAAGAGCTGAGAGGACCATTTGTGCTTCTGTGGTCAACCATCTGCGAGGCCTTAACTGAGTGAGGCACTGTGAGTTACTCAAAGAATGAGGAGACAGGTTCTGATCTCAAGAATTTCACAATATTAGCTGAGGAGGAAGAAGCTAACATACGCACTACAGACTGAAAAACTGGATATAATGGTGGAGAGAGGTACTCAATTGTGAGCAACTGCATTCCTGCTGAAAGAGCCATGGAGGCATTCTTGTGAGCTAGAATAGTCTGAGAAGACTTTTTACAGGAAGTAGGAAATGACCTACTGTCCAATGATTCTCACCATGGAGGTTCACAATGCAATGCGCTGGCAATCAGCTCTGCTTGGGTACGTTGCGATTTGGAGTTGGGACAGAGGGGCTGGGGGAAGCCATAACCTAGCACTTTTCTAATCACTTCCCATGGTTCTCTTCCTCCCTAGCTTGGCCTTCTGCACCTCCACCTACCCCCTTCAGGTATCATCTCCTTGAGCTTGGAAATTTCACCAAGCAGCAGCTGGGAGCCAGGCATTGGCTGCTGGAACAATATTGGCTGGATTTCAAGTTGCGTTCAGACGTTCACAGGGGGAAATCTGCTTTGTCTTGCTCATTTTAATCAAGACCATGTGCTCTGGGCCCCATGGAAATGTAATTGGTGGAATACTTTCTCCAATAGGTCATCTTGGGGATTCAACAGCAAATACAAACTTGAGTCGCTGTGGAAGGGATACTGGCTGCCTGGGCTCAAAAGCAACACTCCTGGGTTCCCAAGGGGATTGCCTGTCCTCAAAAGAGAGAAGTCGTTGAGCCTCTGGAAAGGGTATAGAATTCTGACATTTCTCTCACTCCCTCCTCTGCTGAGAAACACAACAGCTTGTTCTATCAATAATAAGAAGAAACTAGCATGGGAAATATGACCCACTTCAAAAAAGCCTTTGGGGTACATTGAATGAGGAGCTGGGCATTTCTGTGAACAATTGCTGGCCAGAGGAGGCCTGAAAAAGGTCAGGTGTTCACTGCAGAGTGCTCTGGTGTGGTGGGAAGCCAAGGACCGGCGCTGTAGCCCCAGCAGGGCCAAGAACTCCTTGTGTGATCTGAGAGCAGGCTACTCTTCCCCCTGGTTCTTCCTTACACCTACCTTAGGCCCCAATTTTCAAAATGAGGGACTGGCCTCCCCTCTAAGGGCTTTGGCAGCTCTGAAATCCTGTGATTCAAAGTCCAGCTCTTCAATCAGCAGCCAGCACTCGAGGGAAAGCAGCCTGCGACAGAACTCACTCCAGGGATAACTTGATGCGGAGGAGAGGTGGATATTGTCTCTCTGGGGTAATTTGGCATACCCTTGCCATGCCTAGAAGTATCCCCTCATTGATGCATCAAAAGCCTCTGCTAGCCTGGTCTTCCTTCTGTTGGGATAATTATAGCCCCGTAGCCTTCTTCTAAAATGCAGATGGTCTATGTAACCCCTTTGCATGAGTGTGCTAATCAGACACACTTCTCTCTAACTGGAGAATAGGGATATAGGGAGAAGGTGGTGATGGGGGAGCAGTACAGATTTGGAAAAGTGGTTGCCAAGGATGCATACTTTCCCGCCTTCACAATCTTTCTCAGGGACAGCCCTGGCTCTCCTACAGTCTTGCTGTTGTTGTTTTGTTTCCAGGCTGGGTAAGGAAATAGAGAGTTCTTACCTCCTTCTCCTTATACCCTATTTGGAATATTAGTTTTCAGAGATATTGGCCTTTCTCCAGTTGTATTTCTCTGGAGAAAAGTATGAAATCACAGGGCATTCTTGCTGCCATCAAGCAGCACTATACTTGTGTCTTCTGTGAGGGATTTGGAAAAGACCTTCAGAGATGAAGAGCCCATGGTCCTTTACTCACCCATTTCCATTAATTAGGCCCCTTTGTCATCATCAAGTTTTTTGGTAGCTGAAGTTTCTCACACTGTGATTTGCTGGAGACATAGGGTCTAATTCTATCTCACATCTAACCTAGTTTTGCAACTTTGGCAGTAGTCATTTAACCCGTTTGCACTAGGTTATGACCCATGCAAGAAAAGTGTTCTTAGTGGTTCACAGTCATACTTGGAAGGGAGAACAAGAGAGAGGGAGAGAGGAGCAGGTAGACAGAAGTAGGGTAGGGGAAAGGAATGGAGAAGAGAGGGAGTGGGCTGTTTTTAAATTAAAAACTCTATTACTGAGCTTGATCACCCACCTTATTCTCTAGACTTGGCTCTGACTGATATTTGGCTGTTTGCTAAAATCAAATCTACCCTCAAAGGACAAGGATTTATCACCACTGAGGATATTCAAAAGAATGTGCTGCAGGCCCTGAACTCAATTACTGAAGAGGAGTTCCAAAAAACATTCGAGGCAATGGCGATGTCATTGCAATAAATGTACAGGGATGTAGCCTCCCAAGGTGCTAGTCTGAAGGGGACACCACTCCTTTGGGTGTGGAAATCCTAATAGGTTTGTGAAAAAGCAGCAGTCACATTACATTATGGTCACATTTCAAATTATTGCCTGTTTCCTCTCCTCTGGTTCTCAATGGAGATTGGCAACAGTTGGTTGCCAAGTTTTGTAGGGAGCAGCTGAAAACCATGTGGGATTTTTACCCTGGCTTGTTCTGTATCTATGTCTATTAGTTCTCCTTCACTGTACATGCAATAAAACTATATCATAGGAAATTGGCACTTGTATTGTGCCTTATGTTTTCCAAGGCGGTTTCATATGCAGATGATAATCTCCTAGAGTGAAGGAATCCCATCTTATTGACTTTTGAATACCCTAACCCTAGAACAATGCCTTGCCCGTAACACTCAATGAACGTTCATGAAATGGAATAGCTATCCTCTCATTTTATCCTTGAAACATCCTTGTAAAGAAGGCAGACTAGGTATTATTCAAGATATTGTTCCTAGTTTACAAGGACCCAGGACACAAAGAGTACAGTGTGTATGTGGGTAGAGGCAGTCTACCGTAGTGTTTAGGACCATGGGCTTTGGAGACAGTTCTGGATTCCAGTTTGGACTTTATCCCCGGTTAGCCATTGACCTTGAGTCAATGACTAAGCTGCAGTTTTCTCAACTGAGGAACAATATCCTCCTCAAGTGAGGATAATAATAGTCTCTACCTCCCAGGGTTGCCGTGAGGATGAAATGTGATCATCTCTGTAAGGCACATAGCATAGGGCTGATGCAGGAAGTAAGCATTCAATCAATGGTGGTTATTCTTATTTAGTGAATTGTTTAGTTTATACAGCTAGCTGGTAGCAAAGCCCAAGCTGGAATCAAGGGCTAAGCTTAAGTGTCAAGTTCTTTGCACAAGACAAGGTAAAAATGAGTGTGAGATAAAGTGGTCTAGACTGTAGAGACTTGGCCAGCAAATGGAGAACAGAAGCTCCTGGATGCCCTTTATACTTCTTAAACAAGGGATCTTCTGAAATGGATGTTCAACACCATACGGTCCAATCCCTGTGCCTTATAGAAATATTGTTCCAGGCTTGAAGGAGAACCCTTTGTGACTTAGTCATTCCATTCATAGAAGTCAGACTCTCTTTCAGCTCCCAAACTCCCCGAGAATGGAGGCAACTTATGCATATATATTTTTTAAGTAGCTGAGACAAAAGCCAAAGAGACAGAGTGGCTGCTGATTATAGGATGAAATCTGAGGCCGCATCTCCTCACATTCCAACTTCCAATCCCATGAAACGGAGCTAAACAGGCCCATGTTGGCCTGTTTCCTGATTTCAGAAACATAAATCCAATCAACTGAAATGCCTCCTGTTTATACTGGCTACCTAAGGCTCCTTAAGACTTTACACAGGAAGTCATTAAAATTCCTTATATTCTCCTCAGGCAAAGGCATACCCAGTCAAGCGTCTTCCCTCTTCCTTCTATCCAGAGGAAATCTAGGTATCTAGCAACCTTCAGTCCAGGGAGGACACCTTGTCTGTCTGCTTGGAGACTTGAAGATTGTCCCATCTGGGAGTCTTGAGTGGAAATTTCAGTGAAATACCCAAGGATTCTTGGCAGACCCTGGAATGGTGACTTATCTCTGCCATTGTACCTGAGAAATCCCATATTCTCCCCTCACAGGGCCTACCCAACCTGATTTCTCTTTTTTCCCCTCCTATAGTCACACCTGAAAAAGCAGGGTCCCTACTCAGGCTGAGAAATACAGCCCCAGAGAGTCACAAACCCTTCAATCTTCAGTGTTCGAAAGACAAAAGGACAAGATCTCTACTTCCATTTGGCCCTTTGAAACTCAAAGCCTGAGACATCCTGTTCTTTTGCCACATCTGCCTCTTACCACACAGCTGAAGCTGCTCTGGTGGGACAGAAGGATGAGTTCGAAAATACCCATCTTAAACTTTACATGTGGCTTGTCATCAACCTATAAGGAGAGCTTAAGTTAAAGCATGGCATTCTTCTCATTCCTTCTTTTCTAATTAACAGCATATGATCTCTGCTCCCTTTCATCACTCCCCTCTCAGGAGCTCCCTTAT
Source organism: Equus przewalskii (assembly GCF_037783145.1). Classification (NCBI taxonomy): domain Eukaryota; kingdom Metazoa; phylum Chordata; class Mammalia; order Perissodactyla; family Equidae; genus Equus; species Equus przewalskii. Next base: position 87,869,208 of record NC_091863.1, on the reverse strand, counting down.
TTCACACTGCTAAAAGCCCAAAGATACTGGAGGTTTAGGTCAGTATAAGCTCATGGCTTACCCAGATTGTGTCTTCTTCCCTAAGAGGAGTCCCAAATTGCTTCTTTTTATGTACCAAGCTGCTTCCTGCTCAACAAATATCCAGCTTCATCCTGAAGAGACAAGTATGAGGACACTTGTGGTTCTATCCCTACTTGGGTTTGACCTATGCTTCCTGGCTTAAGCCCTCACACTGAGTACAGAGAGTAAGCAGGCAAACAAGCTCTGAGCCAGCCCTTTCCAGCGGTGGTAGTTTTGACCTCATCAGCCCAAACTTACATTTTCCAACTCTCTTCCAAGCTTCTAGCACTCTCTCTTACTCCCTTCTTGTTCTAGTTATGTATTTTTAAAGAGCATTTCCCCAACAGAGAGAGAGAGAGACAGAGAAGAAAGAGACAGACAGACACATGCTTAACCCAAAAGAATAGAGCTTGGTGGCATAATTCAAGGGGGAGCTATTTGAGAACTTAAGAATCTTCTTCATGACCTACAGAGCACATGGCCATGGCGACTAACACCAAAACTTTTATGTGAGATGCACGTTTCTTTGGGCTCCCGTTTTACACTCACCAGGTCCCCTAAACTCCATCTTGGGAAAGAGTTTCTGTGCTTGGCTATAGACCTCCCACAGAGCCAATGCCTGGTGAGGGGCAGAGGAACAGCATTTTTAAGGTCATACTAATGATCTATTCTTAATGTATGTACAAATAAAACCATGGACAGAAATACGGCCTGAGGGTTCCCAGACCTCAAGACCATCCTTGGAGCCCACAGGAAGCCCCCTGCCTCTACACACACACACAAAAGAGCCTTTTCTATCACACAGAGAGCCCACATGGGAAATATCCTCCCTCTGCTTGAATGGGCCAATTACCTCTATCAAGTGGGTTGGAATAACTAGGCTTTGCACCTTGTGACATATATTATGATCTCCTGGGTTAAAAGGTGACACTCATGATGGTGTCACAGATGCAAGGGTGCTAGTGGCTAAAGAGACATAGACAGCTAGCTTTAACCCATATGAGTAGGTCAGCAGAGGAAAAAAATACAGCATAGAATGACACAAAGAAGGGAAGGGGAAAGTGTCTCAGTATATTCCACAGGGCCTTAACAGCCATTCCTAGAGACCATGAGCTAGGGTCCATTTCTACTCCATGTCCAAATGGTACCTGCACTAAAGCTATTATTTGCAAAGCCTCATACTCTGGCTGGCAGTTGGCTTCAAAGTTTTGCTCATAGCAAACCGCCTCATATTTTCCCCTGCTGAGTATAGGCTACTATGTTGCTGGTGTCCTTCTTCTAGAGGACATGGGATGGGAATCATGTTTAGAGTGAAGATTCCCAATGTTTTGAGAGGTAGATTTCAGGTAGGACTCCCCAGAACTGAGGGCCTCTCTCTTCCTCTTGTGCTATTGTTGGGAGTACCAATTTAGGACTGTTATTCATTAGAAACCATGGTGAACCATGCATTCTACTATGTGGTTCCTGTAGCCAAATTTGTTGTCATACCAGTAAGTGAATTTGACAACATGGTCTTGAGGACAATACTGGCCCAAGCATCAAAGATAAAGGGATAGGTGTCACTGTTAAGCTCACAGAAGACAATCTGGTACTCTGTGTAGGCCAGGATGTCCTTCAAGGAGTCCTTCAATGCCTTACTTAACACCTTGATGTCACCATATTTGTCCACTTTCTCCAGAATTCATGTCAGATCCATGACAGATATGTTGCAGGTAGAGACACAGAAGATTATGCCAATGAGATTCTCATTCAGCTCAGGAATGACCTTGCCCACAGCCTTGATGGTGTCAGTGTTTGCAGGGATGATGATCTGAGTGGCACCATCACCAATATGCCATGGTTTTCCAGAGGGGCCATCCACATTTTTCAGGGTGGAAGTGATGTGAACAGTGATACTGAGTGTCTCCATGACCCCAAAGTTGTCATGGATAAGTAACCTTGAGCAGGGTGCCAAGCAGTTCGTGGTGCAGGAGGCAATGCTGATAATGTTGAGGTAGTGATCAAAGCTCTTATGATTCCCTTCCATCACAAACGTGGGGACATCTGCAGAAGGGGAAGAGATGATGAGCCTCCAACTCTCTAGTAAGCTCCCACCTTCTCCAAGAGAGGGAAGACACTAGTGGACTCCACAGCATATTCAACACCAGAATCATTCCATTTGATGTTAGTAATATCTCACCACTAGAAGATAGAGATGGGATTCCTATCATTGGCAAGCTTTCCTTTTCAACCTTGACGGTGCTGTTGAATTTTTCATAGGTAGAATCATACATGCAGATGATGTAGCTAGGGTGGTCATAAATGGTGACGATATCCACTTCATTACAGATAAAACCAGCCTGCAGGCCAGGTGTCCAATATAGCCAAATTTGCTTATTCTAATCTTCACTATCATGTCTCTGAAATGTAGCTGGCACTGCCAAAACTGGTGCAGCTATGTGCTAAGCACAGAGGAGCAGACAGTGAACCATTTCATTTTTAATGGTCAGATAGCAGGTTGGGCTATGAGACTTCATTGCTACCTAGCAGTCACCAAGTTTTATTCATTGAACAAAGCTGTATTTCAGGCCATGATATCTCTCCTTCTTATGTCCAAGTTGCTCAGCTCAGAAAGACATAATCGCACAAACAAACCAAGGTTCCTTTAAAAGTTTGGTCTTCAGCAGCTAGAATCACAACACTACCCAGAAATCCCTCCATATTGCCCCAGTCAGTAACTTTCCCCATCCCTTTAATGACTATTTCAAACTTTAACTGCTCTCCTCAGAATCCTCCATTCCACCTACACCTTACTCTTACAGCAGGTTGCTTTGCTTCCCCTTTCACCAAGATAATAGAGGCCATTTGGGAGCGGAAGTAACCTAAACTTTCTGCCTTGACAGATGACAAATATATCTACATCTAGACCCATCCTTGTCTTCTTCCCTTCTACTTGTGATCTGCGTCTTGCCCCTTCACATATGCTCTGAGATCTTCATTAATTTTCCTCTTTCTCAAATCTACCTTTAATTGTTTCTAGTCTCCTGGTTCCTTCCCCTCAGTATTTAAAGATGGCCAAGACTTCTTCTTCTTTTTCTTTTTCTCGTCCCTGCTTCCCCACCCTGTCTGCTTCTCTAGGCCGCATTCCTCAGGCCAGTGCATGCCGGGATTGACCAAGGAGAAGGCTCAACTCAGAGCAGCAGGCAGAGATGGAAGAGCCCACGGTGTAATCCCAGACCTGACAGGTGACTTTGGGTGAGCCCCTAACTTAGGGTGAGATTTCCCTAGAGGAAGTCATTTAACCTCTCCGTCCACTTTTCCTCGCTGCTCCCTGGGCAGAGGCATAACTCCTGGGTGACCTCTCTGGTGCTGAGGGGTGTGCACCAGCTCTTCAAGGATACTCAGGGCCGCTGGATGTGTTACGGCACTTCTGTGAGCACCTAACTCATCACCAGCCTGTGACTTAGGCTCTGGGGAGAACCTGACTCTGCAATAAATAAAATAATTAAAGATGGTCAAGACTTATGCTAATAACAGCAAAAAAGGAAACAAACAAAAACCCCTCAAAAAAGCAGCTATCATCCTAGTGCATTTCATTATCTCACAGCGGTGGGAACTCCTAATCCGTTGCAATCTAGCTGACCCTACTTAAAGGTCCTCTCTTAATTGTGAAGTTCAATTTACACATCTCAGTCACTACTTGACTTTATTTCCTGTGCCATTTGATACTGTTGGCCACTCCCTTATATTTAAATCTTCCTTCTTTCTTGACTTCCATGGCAGTATTCTTTCTCTTTTCCCCCCTACCTTTAGGATTACTCTTTCTCAGCCTCCTTTTCAGGCTCCTCCTCCTCAACCAAACCTTTGAACGTCATTGTTTCCCAGAATTCTCTTCTCAGAACTCTTCTTTTGTCATTCTACTCACTTTCCTTGGGTTAACTCATCCACACATATGGCTTCAATGACCACCAACCTAATTGCAATTTCAAAAGCTAGATTACCAGCCCAGATTTCTACCCTGAGTTAGAAGTGCATATTTACTATTGCCTGCTAGACATACCCATTGGAAATCTATAGTCAACTCAAACCCAACATGTTAAAAAACTTGAATTAACCTTTCCCTTTCTTTCTCCAACTCTGCAAATCCTTTAACTTCTCTATCTTATTATTCACTAGCTGCTCAAGCCAGAAACATGATTAGCATCATCAATAACTCCCTTTCTTTCATTCTCCACAACTACTCATTCACTGTGCTATGTCAATTCTGATTCTTAAATATCTCTCATCTCCATCCCTCCTCTCCATAGTGTAGACTTTTATCATTATTACTCCCAACTGGCCTGTCTGCATGACTCACCCTCTTCCAATGCATTCTCCAATAGCAGATAAAGTGATCTTTCCAAAATGCAAATCTGATCATGCTTTTTTCTTGGTTCAAACACTTCATTGGCATAATTTCCATCGTTTCTCTAACTTTCTGACTGAAATAGCCCCAGGAGTTTGGAGTATAGTTAGAAGCAGCCCAGGGAAAGTAGAAACATTCTCTTCTTTTACCTTAAGAATTCACAGGCATTTAGCATTCTACTCCATATTATATCTGTGTTTATTTTAATATAAAATTATGTATTGCCATATTTCCATTAATTTAAAAAAGTATTTGGATAAAATGAATGCTTCAAGAAGATTAGTCATGTTTATCTTGGGAATTGAAGTGTCTTGTTGCACACCATTTCCTATTGTAGTTTGAGAAGCTCAGGCCCTACAGGAGGAAGTCCGAACTCATTAGCAGAGCATAAAAGGTCATCCTTGATCAAGCCACAGTGGTTCTCAACCAAGATGGGGAGGGTACTCCTTTAGGAGTGTTTAGAAAGGTGTGTGTGTAGTGGAGTGTTTTAGATTATTATAATAACTGAGACGGGTACCTCTGGCATTTGGTGGGGAGGAGATAGGAATACCAAACATTCTGCAAGGAGAAAGACAATTTCACGTGATAAAGAGTGGTCCCACAGATACCTCCCATCTGTCTCTCTAGCCTCGTTTCTCACTGTGTGTGCTCTTCATATCCATCTTCCAGCCATAGCAAACAATATACAGGTTTTCTTAAAGGTCATGCAATTTTACATCTCCAAATCTTGACAGAGGTTGCTCCTGCCCCAACTTCCACATCTCCTCCAGTAAGCTTTTCCTAATCCCAACCCACCACTTCTGGGTAGAAATGCATATTTTCATAATGCATGCCAAGTAGATACTCAGTACATGTTACATATTTGTTGAATAAACTAAATGAAGTAATTACCAGTTAGTAGCATTTACTGATTAATTCATGTATAAACTCTTTCCAGAGTGAAAATTAGGTGGGCTGTGCTCTCATTTGGGATCCTTAAGGCAAGAGAAAGAGAGAGGAAGTAAAGAGTTGAAGCCCAAATGCGCTGCAAGAAGAGATCCATGAGTGGAGGTCAAGGGTTTTTGCATTTACAGGCTCTAAACCATCAGGCAGGAGAGGCAATGGGTACACAACAGACAGAAGATATTCGAAAGAGGCGATAAGGAAAGGCAAGGGGAAATTTGTGCTACCCTTTCAATCTGTCAACAGCCAGGACTTTTGCATGGATTTTTCTCCTCCTCCCCACCTGCCCCAGGCCCTGTGCCTTACAATCATTCCCATGGACCTGAGCTAGAGGGACTTCCATACTACCTTCTACCTTATTATCAACTCATTTTTAAAATTATAAAAGCAATAAAGAAATCCAAGACCATGATTTTAAAAAGAAAACTGTAAAGAATATACAGTGAAAGAAGTACACAATCCATACCCCAAATCTGTGGCCCTCTCCTCAGAGGTGATGCTGTTAATAGTTTCTTCTGTCTATGTATATAGTTGTCTTTTTATTTAATCTTTTTTTAGAAAAATGAGATTATACCATACATACTGTAATGTCAATTTATGTGGGTCACAGGATTCCCAGATATTTAGTTAAACATGATTTAAACATTTAGTTAAACATTATTCTGGGTGTGTCTGTGAGGATGTTTTTGGATGAGACTAACATTTGAATGGGTAGATTGAGTAAAGCAGATAGCCTTCACTAACGTGGGTGGGCATCACTCTATCAGTTGAAGGCTTAAATAGAACAAAACAGCTGATCCTCCTGCAAATAAGAGGGAACTCTTGTTGCCTGAATGTTTAATTTGGAACATTGGTCTTTTCCTTCCTTTGGATTCAAAGTGAAACATCGGCTCTGCTTGGGTCTCAAGCTTGCCAGCTTTTGGATGGAACTTACATTATTGGCTCTCCTGGGTCTTTAGCTTGATGGCTGCAGATCTTGGAACTTCTCAGCCTCCATAATCACCTGAGCCAATTCCTTATAATGAATATCATTTTCTATGTGTGTGTGTATCTATCTGTGTATCTGTCTATCATCTATCCATCCTGTTTATCTATCTATCTATCTATCTATCTATCTATCTATCTATCTATCTATCTATCTCCTATTGGTTCTGTTTGCCTGGAAAACCCTGACTAATACACAGACCATATTGTAACTTGCTTTTTTCAAACAGCTTGGGGATGTTTCAAAGCAATCAAACAGATTTACTCTACTATTTGTAACAGTAGCATGGTATTCTATATTATAGATATGTTATCACTTATTTGATTGGTTAATGGAAACTAAGTTGTTTCCAGGTTTTTTTAAATAAACTAATAATTCCACAGTCAATACAGTTGTACACATATCTTGGCCAAATTGTACAAGTATATTTTTAGTCTAAGTGTCAGAAAATGAGTTGCTAGATCAAACACTACATGCATTTACAAATTTCAATCATATTGCCAAATTGCTATCTAAAGGTAGGAAACACCGCCATCAATGGAGGATAAGAGTGCCTATTATCTCACACCTTTACCATCACTGGCTTCCATCAATCTTTAAAATTTTTGCCAGTATGATAGGTGAAAAATAATATCACATTTCACCAACTTGCTCTCTGTAAAAGTGGCACCAATTTAATTACTTCTCCCCAAATGATCCTATATATCTGGAACCATGTCAGAAGTTTCTTTGGAAAATTCTAATTTGAATCCACTCAAGATGAAGAATATGCCTGCTGGGAGGCACCATGAACCAATGGCATTCTTCTGGTCCACTAGTTGAGCCTCAGTGGGCCCTTCATTGAGCTGTTTTTCAAGATACTCTTTAAGAAAATACTTCTTGTACAGAAGAAAAACTGTATCACTCCTAAGAAAAAAATGTTAACATAGTTTCAAAAGCAAAAACCAGAAAAGGAAATCACATTACTAAGTTAGATTGCTCATTCAAGAAGCAGTAGCCTGGGCTGGCCGGGTGGCGCAGTGGTTAAGTTTACACATTCTACTTCTTGGCAGCCCGGAGTTCGCGGGTTCGGATCCCGGGTGCAGACATGGCACCCCTTGGCAAGCCATGCTGTGGTAAGCATCCTGCATATAAAGTAGAGGAAGATGGGCACAGATGTTAGCTCAGGGCCAGTCTTCCTCAGCAAAAAGAGGAGGAATGGCAGTAGTTAGCTCAGGACTAATCTTCCTCAGAAAAAAAAAAAAGCAGTAGCCTTTCAGAACAAAGCAGACCAGCCTGAAAGATTAAAACCATTCTTGCAAATAACAACTTGTCAAATGTTCCAATAATCATGCTCATTTCATTGACTATAGCCCTGTTGGAGAAATGGTTAAGGATACTTTGAATAACTAAAATGTTGAAATTAGCTTTCAAGGCTAAGTGTTAATCAATATCTAGCTAATATGTTATCAAATTCTAATGAAAGAGAATCAAATAGAAAGGGCCCAACACCCCATATATTTAGTAAGTTGTAAAAGAGCATGACAATGTCAATTGAATCATTTCTCTGCTACTGAGAAAATGGCATGGCTGCAATGGCACGGTTGTATTTTAAAGGTCACCATGAACAAGCTACTGATAAATCACACCTGACAGCCCCACTACAAATCAATGATAACTAAACAAGCTTAACTTTCAAACAAATAAACAGAAGGATGAAAGAGGAGTCATTAAATGCGGCTTTCTTGGAGGCCAATATTGGAGGCGATGGTTGTAACGTGAGAAGAGATGAATGCTCTGCTGGCCTTTTTGCTTTAAGATTGACCACCGATGGCAGTGCTTAAGGTAAAGGAAGAAGTCATTATTCTCCCAGGCCCCATATTAGTAACATATTAGTTAACATCTGCCTTATCTCCATAACCTATCAGTTACCTAATCTGTTCTTTCAAAACGTCTCCTGTATCTGTCCATCAGCCTCCCTACCTTCTTCCACGAGCCTAATCTAAGTGAAAATTTTTCTCCATTCATGATTAATAGTTCTATTTGAAATGCTCAAGTCTTCCTAGACACTGCTCCAAAGAGCCAGGTATGCAGTGAATCCTGTGTTAAAGATATGTTATTGGAATGATCATTCCATTTCCCAGACAAGTGGCTCTGCATTTCCCAGAAGGAGAGAAAGTTGAATTCCCTCCAGTGACCTGTGCATGTAAGAGATGACTTGGTTTCCTAGGCAGATAGATTACCTACCATACAATGACTCAGTGTCTGACCAGGAAGCCGCCCTTGTTGAGAGAGTCAGTCATACCCCTTGTCTCTAGAACTCCAGTTATCAGAGAGCTCATCACCAACCGTGAATTTCCTAATAAAGAACTTGGAATGACAGTTTCTACAGCACTGTTACTTCTCTCCAGGTTTACTTTAATTAGTGCTTACATTTAGTTGATCAGCAAACAAGTATTTATAAAATACCTGGGGGCAAAACACTGTGGTAGGTACCGTAGAGGGGTACAAACAAAGTATAAGATGGGATCTCCATTCTGGAATAATCTATCAAGGAGGCAAACCTTATATGAGGCTGGTTGAGCAGGATTCATGGAATTATGAGGATTTGGCATGGAAAGGAATTGGAGAGGTGGAGGGGAAGGCAGTTAGGTCAGTTCAGAATTTTATTACTTTTGGTCTGAAGCCTTCACAAGACTTACAGAGTAAAGTTGATATAATGTACTCTTAAAAATAAACTATCAAGATCAAAACAGAAGTTAGAAGACTTTTTTGAGTTTAAGTTTAGGAAACATTTTCCAGTCTTTTTCATAAAAGGAATTGTCAAACTAATAATATAGTTTGATTAATAATACTGTCTAAAATAGTTTTAGTTCTGATTTTTTAATGATTGGCAGAAATAGATAATCTAGTGGTTATGAAACTGCCTGGGTCAAAACTAAGCTGTTTACATCTTCTAGCATTACTTTAAAGTTAAAATTAGTTAAAATGATCACCCAACTACCACCAAAATTTCCAGATGCTTGTTGGTTACTAGAATCCATCATCTCAAAGGAATGATGGGACATTTTTCTTTTTTAGCCCAGAAGCAGGTGCACTGAATAAGAAGAGCAGATGGAATCTGTCATCTTGAGTGGCAACAGGCATAGCTTGGGAGCAGGATGTTGCAAAGGCTTCCCAAGGCCCATGCAAGGCAAGATTGACCAGAGAAACAAGTCTATACTATTCTCCCTCCAGATATCCACTTGGTCCCTCCCTCATTTCAGTAAGGTCTCAGCTCAGATGTCACCTCCTCAGAGAGGACTTTCCTGGCTCTCCCTGTATAAAAACAAACCCTCTGTCACTCTCTACCCTCTTCCTCCTTTATAATTATTTAAATATATGCTTATTGTCTCTTTCTCCAATTAGAATGGACTCTTCCTGAGGGCAAGGACTGTCCTGCCTTGTTTATTGGTACATCTTCAGCTCCTGGAACAATGCCTGGCACATAATATGGGCCAATAAATATTTGTTGAATGGATGAATGTCATAATATTTGAAAAGAGCTATGTAAATCCTAAATAGCTGATTGGACTTCATATTTTCAGCCAATGATCTCATATAGATTACTTCTTGCTTTAGAAATGGTTTGTGATTTGGGAAGGCATAAAGGCATGCCCTCCCAGGCAGTCTCACTCCAGTTCTATCTCTTTCATGAAGCCTTTCTTCTCAGGTAACTCCCTTCCTGTTTTGAACTCTGAATGCCTGCAGCTTAACGTGTAACTGCCCTTGTTCCACATGTATAGAATTTGTAAGTCTTTGAGAACGAGGATGAGATCCTATCTTTTTTATCCTATGTTTTCTATCATGCCCAGCAGAGCACGGGCATGTAGTAGGTGCTCAAAACATTGCACCACTCGTTGATTAATTCCAGGTGGGGAAATTGGCAAACATAAGCTGTTGGAAGTGAGCTTTGTTCTTTTTTCTAAGACAACCCGATAATCTACTGGCGTTAAAGAAATTACCATAAATCCTAACAAATCATTTTAACTATAAAGGTAAATTCGATCCAGCAGTGTCCCTTGGGCACTCTTCACACTTGCTAATGAGTAATTTCGGGGACCAGAAAAAATGAATTACCGGGTCTAGCCTTTGGGGGGAGGGGTTGTCAAATGAACACATTAATTTTTCCATCTGCCTCTGCCCTGGGCTATGTGGGTTGAGGTGGGCTGGGCAGCCTGCAAAGATTGCTTCGTGCCTTGCCCTTTCCAGATTTCTTCTTCTAAGAGGTGAATGTTGCATTCTTTCTGGAGTATGAAGATATCGGAATTTGAGCTGATTTCTGGAAGCAGTAAATTCTCCAGCCCTAGCCTTGGGTCAAGAACACAGTGTTGTTGTTATTTTTTTTTCCCACCAATTTCAATGACTTCCGGGAGCCCCAAACCTCGGCCAGAAACTGCTTCATCCCAGAGTATTCTAACGCAATCTGGGAAGTGAGGTGTTCCCTAAACTCTTCTGAGATGACTGTTGGCTCCTGGGGCAACTGGCACCAAGCTCATATACCCTACCCAGAAAGTATGCCTCTATCTCTAGGGATGTAGAGGGCTGTCATCTCGGGGATGGTGCACTGCTGGTGGCACTGACCAGTCATGTGGCGCTTCAGTGCTTCAATTGATATAAAGTAGAATACAGGCTCATTGCCATACTGTTTAAAGTGTTCTCTGCTTGCTCATTTCATTTCAAAATGCACCTGGATTAGCCTCTTGCTCTTTTGCCTGCAATATTCTCTGCTGAACTGAGTTGACACGTGAATTTCCCTTAGGTCAGCCTGCTTATAATTGCAGGCCTCCCTATAGCTGACAATAGAGACGAGAATCAGCATTCTTACCCAGGATGCGATCTATCTTCAAAGCCAGCAACTCCTAACATTTCTGGAGTTGTGAGAGATTTTGCAATACTTCTGCTTCCTTCATCTCCTCTTAGGAGGAGACAACTTCTGGCAGACAACTTTAACAACAGCGGAAGAAGCAGTGGAAAGTAAGAGGAATACTAGATGAGAAGTCAGTGGGCCTGGGGTCTAATTCTGGTGCTTAACCATGGTTCGTCAACTGAGTCTTTGTGATCTGAGCAGGTCACTTGCCTCATTTGGGCCTCAGCTTCATTTGTAAAATGAAGGGGTTGGACTAACTAGATTAGCATTTCCTAAACCTTGCTGCATCTCAGACTCACTGGGCAGAAACAGCAGTGAGAATTGAAAATACTGACTCTGGGATCTTATCTCAGACCTACTGAATTGGAATACACCATGGTGGGCATCTATCCTTTTTAAAGCATTACCAGTAAGTCTGATACACACACACACACACACACACACACACACACACACACACACACACAGGGTTAAGACTAAATCAGGACTTCTCAAACTTTAATATGCGTGTAGATCACCTGGGCAAGTTGTTAAAATGCCTTCCTTTTCTGATTCAGTAGGTCTGGGTTGAGGCCTGAAATTCTGCTTTTCTAACAAGTTTCCAAAGTGATGCCCACACTGAACTTTGAGTAGCAAGGAGCTAGAACTTCGATGGTTCTCAGCTGGAGGTGACTTTGCCCCGCTCCCCGGGTAGTGTTGCCAAATAAAATACATTTTCTAAGTCTGGCAATCCTATCTCCAGGGGGCATTTGGCAATGTCTGGAGACGTTTTTGGTTGTCACAACTGCGAGGGGGTGGTGGGCTTGCCACTGGCATCTAGTGGGCAGAGGCCAGGGATGCTGCTGAAAATCCTACAATGCACAAGACAGACTCCCCCTCCAAGCAAAGAATAATCCGGCCTAAAATGTCAATAGTGTCAAGGTTGAGAAACCCTGGACGAGATGATCTACTTTTTCTCTAAATCTTTACATGACTGTATATGATCCTGGTATACAATTATAATAAAGTCATATATGTTGATCCGTGGCCAATGGTCGCTAAATCAGAGTTTTCTTCTGTAGCTAAAACTCCGTATCACAACAGGAACTTTTCCAAAAAACCTTTCAAGATTTTATTCACATTTTATTTCTCTGGGAATAACAATTGAACACTGAGAATAGGAGAAGTGTTGAGTGTCAGAGCCTGAGGGGTCTTCAGTAATCAACTCACTACAACTCTCTCACCCCACGGATGGAAAAATCAAGGCCCACAGCTGTGTTGTTTTAAGGAAATTCTCCACATATCTCAGGCTGTTAGGGTAATTAATTGTTTATAAAATGTCAATAATACTACGTGCTTTTAATTGGCACACATTCTCAAAATAAACTGGATAAAGAGATTCATTCTCCCCTCATTTGAAGATCACCACCCCATCACCACCCACCCCTAGCTTCCATTTCTGTCCACATATTGAGAATGATTTTCTAAAAAGCTGAAATTACCTCATTCACTGAATACACTCGTTCTGATAGGGAGGCTTTGGAAGAATTCACTTTGGCCTGTAGAAGTAATGATAATAAGTGTTTATTGAGGATTTACAATTGCCAGGCATTGTTATAAGTGCTTTACATTGGCTAACTAATTTTCCCAACCATTATTTGAGAGATGAGGAAACTGAGGAACAAAAAAGTTAAGTCACCTGCCCAAGGTTACACAAATAGTAAGTGGTGGAGTCAGGACTTAAGCCTGGCAGTTGGATTCTAGGGTCCATGCCGTTAGTCATCACACCAGCCTGCCTCTCAGAGCTTGCAGTTTTACTAAGAGCTAGGAGCTCCTTAAGAAAAGGAGTATGCCATTTGTCTTCATATTCCTAGGGCCTCACACAATAATTAGCACCTAGTTGGGGCTCATTATTTGTAGGTTGTATGAGTGAATGGTAAGATCTGGTGCTCTTGCAAAGAAATCCAAAGGCAGATGAAATGGTTTTCTGTTTACTTCTCTTTCCACAGGCATTAGCAAGAAGTTGCACAAGACCTGACTGCCCTTTCTGTTGTCCAAATAATTAGAACTTTTTTCTGAGGCAAATGGTATTTGCGTTGAGGAGGTATAGTGAAGACAGCCAGGTCTGTGAGGTGCTACTCATGTGGCCTAGGTAAAGGGTCAGCAGGTGGGAATGCTCCAAAGCAAGGCCAAGAGGTTCACCATAAGTTCTGAACCTGGAGGGCCTACCTCCACCTCCCACTGCCTTTGATGCCCTTTCTGGGCTGGCAGCTGCCAAACTCAGACTTGAGCAGATGAGTCTATAAATATGGCGGAGGAGATCCCCGTCTTCAAGGAGGGCATGTGAGAAGAGTCAGGACTCAGCTCAGAAGTTCCTTCCTCCCTTTAATGGAGGCAGACTGGTCTTATGGAAAGATCATGGGCTTTGAAATCCAACAGACCGGGAGTCTCACTCGGGTTCTGCTACTTACTACCTGAGTATCTTGACCTCTATTAGCTTCAGTTTTCCTGCACTGCATGGAATTTTTGGGAAGACTCCAAGTTAACTTCCCTATCACATGGAATACTTTCAACAAACGCTAGTTCTTTCTCCTCCAGCAGATCCAGGACTCCACTTTGCTCCAATCCTTGTGGAAAGAGTATCATTCCCCAGGCTGCAGGCTGTCTATAGCTTGTCAGCACATAGTCGTCTATCGCCCTTTATCCCCTTTCCTCTTCCCTTACAGCAGCAGAATTGCTATCTGCAAGTTGGCTCTGTGATGTTGAAACTCAGGAAAATCTTCAAGATTCAAAGAATCCCAAGGATAGCAGTGGCCAGCTAACTACTGAAAAGGGGCACCACAATGAGTTGGTTTAAAAAGAGATTGCGTGAGTCAAAAGAGTTGGACTGAACCTAAATGTCCTTAGAGGAACTTTCTGCAGACACATTGGTATTCTGTACAAAGAGATTTGCTACCTCAAGGTGGTCACTGGAACCACCTTGGCAACTTGGAAATGATAGAAGAGTAAAGAGGAAGTCCCCAGTAACAGAATTCTACAGTCCAGAGGTAAACTCTAACCCAAGTACTCAGTAATTTTGAGCCAATATTGTTTCTGAGGACAGAGAAAGTACCACCAGGAGGTAAAAACTTCTTCAAATATGAATGCAGCAAAGCTCCCCCAGCCATGCTTTTCCCCCTACACATGATTGAATTTCAGCTGGTTTGCAGATGCTCTTGTGTCAAGCATTTGCTATCAATAACTTTTAAAAGCCAAGATTTCTGGACTGCATGTGAGTTAAATTTGTAAATAATTCTGTGATCTGGAAGAAAAGCTGTAGACTTTGAGCTACAATAGCAAAACTAGGACCAATAACGAGAAGATCAGGGTCTTCCCAACTTAAGAAGAACATACCCCATCTTTACAGGGACATTTACAAGAGGGAACTCTTAAGAAACACTTGACTTGTGCTTTATAGTAACACATTAGTCCTGAGCTTTTGGTCCAGATCTGCTACTAACCAATATTCTTTTAGCACTCAGACTTGATGATTCTATGGGAGTGCCAGAGATAGAACTGGATGTTGATCTTATTCTTGAAAGACAAAGGAGGGGGTTGTCTTCGCCTTTGGAATCTAACATAGGCAGAGTATCAATAGATACCTGTCTCTTGTTCCAGTACTAACAAGATGTGACCGGCCAACTTTAAGGGAAGAGGTATGGCGGAGGGAAAGGCAGAAGGCAATGGCTGTGCTCTGAGACTGTACCATGTGTTTTGTATTTGCCTAGATTTACACGTGGCCTAAAGCCTGTTTGTTCTGTGTTTGTATTGTTTCAACTTCCATCCATTTCATTGGTTCTATAAATTGGCTTTAAGTCAATTCTCTCTGTTTTGGTCATTAAAGTTCAAATTGGTTCCTGGCTTTGTGTACAATCCCCTTCTTTCTTTGATAATGGAATCGATCTCACTCCCCAAAATGATGGTCGGAAACTTGAAAGCAGGCTAGTTACTGCTCTCTTCATTGTATTCAGTTTCCTACCATTTACCTTCCTTTGAATTTGCTCTTTACAGCAGTGTCCAGCATCTTGGGCCCCAAATTCCTCTCTGATGGGCTGAGACCTCTTATGTGTGAGAAGGCTGGGTAATACAGTGCCCCTTGGGGATATGTTGTTAGGACTGCTACAGCAAATAGGTCTAAAGTGAGAAATCAAACCAAAATAGTCTAATCCTAGTCCGGTGGAACTCTTCAGCTGGTAAAAGTCTCTTAATGTTTGCCAAGAGCTGAAAGGGTCCCACCTCACCTGAGCATACAAGGGAGCTGTATCTGACACAATGGCAGTTTATCCTGTCCGGTGATGTGCTGGTAAATGTTTAACAACTGGCTCTGTGGGAGGAAAAAGCTCTGATCTATAGTGCTTGCCAATTTCCATGGTGAAAATACTCCCACCATGGTTGATTGCAAGCTAAGAGCACAATGTCACTCAATGTGGAATTGGAAAGGATGAACACAATTGGCCTTTAAGAACTGGTGCAAGCAAACTCCAGCACACCACCCACTGCATCTGTACGATGGGCCCACACAGCCCAAAGCCTGCAGTCCTGGGGTCTCTGGGGGTGGCAAGGATTGGGGAGAAGAGAGAGAGTAGCACTTACATACTGTCCTGCCTCTCCAACCTGCTCCTTGGGAAAGAGATATCAGGGAGTGGAAAAAAAGAGTGGCCAAGGGTCACTGCAGGGAGTTCTGAGTGTTCTACCTGAATTGCATACCTGCAGGCTTGGTAGATGTTCATCTAGTGACCTGGAGGAGCAACAACTGAGTTCATATCCTGCCTGGATGACAGAGAAACCTTTTTTAGAGACTGCATGGCTCTTTCCATATGGAAGTGGGAAAGAAAGGGAACATTAAATCAGTGTTTGTTTTTTAGCCAACTGTGGTTTGCCTACAAAACGATATACATCCAGCTCTGTCGCGGGAAAGTGGAGAATAAACCTTAGTGTTAGAGAAGCAGATCTCTCACGCCTCGTGGAATGCCGGGGCTTGATTCCATATGAACACAACCAACTTGAACAAAGGATGACCATCTTGGCAGCACTTTAGGCTATTACAAAATGAACGCTGTAGCTCTGCTTTAGACACACTTCTCTTGACTCTGCTTCTTTTGTTTGGGCCAAAACAGACGAGCGTCTATGGTTTTGTTGGCTGTGAAATGAAGATATTTGGCATTCTGTGTAGTATCAGAACTACAAGGACAGCCCAGGTTCAGAACATTAAATGTTAGAGCTAGAAGGACCGTGGAGAAGAAAACTTCAGTGCCAAAGTAACAGCTTTCTCACACCTCAAGGAATGTTAGGGCTTAACGTTACTGTAACAAAACCAATCTGATCAAAGGGCAGCCATCTTGGCAAAGGTTTAGCATGTTGCAAAATGTACACTGTATCTCCACTTTAGACACACTTTCCCGCACAATTCACCTTGTAGACACTGTTGCTGGCTGCCTTCTCTTCTGCCTTGGCCAGTACAGACAAGGGCACTTTATGACAGGTAGAATGGTACTGACCCTAGAGTGTAGATATTTGGCACTACAGCTTGTATCAAAATTCTAAGTTCAGGAAGCTAATGTTAAGGCTGGAAGGACATTTGATTGAAACAATGGACCATGGTTGTAGCATTAGAATTGAGTGAAAAATGCCATATATTAAAAAAATCCCCAGGAGGAAAACTCAGCCACATCATGTTCCTGCCAGCATGTTTTGATTTTTTTCCCCCTACAATTTAGCTCCGGGTAAGTTTCATTCCTGGGTCCCCAAAAATCTTTTAAAGAAGACTCCCTGCCTGTTTAAGTCTCTAGAAAGGAACTTGCAACAAACCCTGTTAGGAGATGCCTTTCTTGGTGCTTAAAGAGCTCAGAAACCTATGGTTCAACAGAACTGCCTAAAATACGATTGTATCGCAGGGACCAATCACCAAGTTAACTGTCACATGGTTAGTTTGATCCACTTCTTTGGCTACCCCAAACATGGGTTGATCGTTCAATGGATATTATGAGATTTATTTAGCTGTGTGGCTATCTGATGACTTGCTTTGTAAAGGACCCCCAAATGGTTTCCCAAAATTGTTTTGTAAATAACAGCTAACATTTATTGAGCACTTGCTGTGTGTCAAGCTTTGCTCTGAGGGTTTTATATGTAATATATAATCCTCCCAACAACTTTCTGAAAGAGGCACTATTATTATTCTATTTTATAATTGAAGAAACTGAGACACAGAGAGGTAACATGTCTTACCCAAGGTCACACAGCTGGTAAGTGTTAGAGCCAGGATTCAAACCTTGGCAAGCCCAGGAGTCCTTTTATTGAGCCCCTAATAATGTAATCTTACCATAGGCACAGAGTTTAATTAAATAGTTAAAATTCTTCAGGCTTGTAGTCAGGAAAGATAATTTCTGATTCTGGCTCTGCGACGGGCTTGTGAGACCTAGGGCAAGTCCCTCTATTTCTCTACGCCTACATTATACAAATGTCAAGAGAATTCGATAAAAAATGTTAAAGCCATGAGGGAGCTTTTCAAAAGAAAGTTGTTGTAGGGGTTTAAGGTGTCACTGTTTCTCACTATCTTTCACAGATCCCACGAGAAAAGATTTGCTTTTGCTGGCTCTATGTTTTGCAGTTGACCCCTATTGTTCTCCTTTCAGTCTCTTCAGGAGAAAAATCCTTAGAAGTTAGACTTGAAAAACGTCCAGCAGAGCAGTCAACCCCTTGCTTGTTCGGGCAGGATTGCTCCCTATGACATGCCCCATGTGTTTTTGTTTAGTGTTTCCAATCTTCTGAACAGAGTACACTTCTTCCTCTGAATACTTTGTTGGGAATTTTATCCAAATTCTTTCTTTCTTCTGTAGAGTCTGTATATTACCTTGGGCTGTAATCTTCCAATTCCAGGCCATATAAAACTGTGAAGTGCTGAGGAACTGTTTTTTGAAGGCTCTACCCAGGCCCATTCCTTAGCACCATCGCTAATGTTACAAGGTTCTAAAATCTGTATGCACCACGCAGAAAGAAAAGGCCTTAGTTCTCAGGAAACACTACAATTTGGCTGTGTCGGCGGGAGGGAGGAGGCTCCTAGTAACTGGAACTGTATGTGGTCATTATTGTGCAAACTAGGGAGCAGTGACAGGAAATCCATAGTGTGAGCCAAACACCAATGCTAGTAGGAGACCCAAGGAAAAAGTAATTATTCTATATCTCTTCCTTATCTCTTTCTTCTCCATCCTGTCTCCTTCCGGTTAGAAAGATTCACGGTTCCATGAATGATCTGAAGTAGGGTCTCTAGGCAAGTAGACACTCTTTAGAGTGCTCTTTGCTGAATCAAGTCAACAGGAGTAAACTGGAGTGTCTTGGGCAAATCAGGGCAGCTGGTTTCCCTCTCTTGGACATAGTAAAAGGTCTCCAACACTTGAGGGTGTGAATTCCCAGTAGAATTTACATGGGCCAAACTCTAGGCCCATGTCTAACATCACAGGGTGCCCCACAGTTGCCCAGCACAGCACATGGAAATGAGACAGTTCCCTAGGCATTGCACGCAGCCAGGGTATCACCTGGGGTTTTTGTGTGCATATTTGTGCAGCTTTTTCTCAAATGAAATTGCCACGCTGGTTGCTAAAAGGTAGAACAATTAGCACATTAATTAATTAGAATCTTGTTTTCAATTCTGCTGTGAAGAGTAATCTTTTGTTAACTTGAATGAGATCCTAAGCTTACCCTAAGCTTTAATTATAGTGTTATTATTTAAAAATATTGGCTGGCCCTGCTCCAAGGTACAAGTGTGTTTAAATTTAAATACTTTAGAGGTAATTTAAACACATTATAATTTACTGACGGGTACTAATGACCCAAAGGAATTCCAGATTGTTTAGTTCAAACAAATGATTAAGATGATAACAGATCCTGCACAATGCTAATCACATTTTAAAATTCTCTTGGCCAGGGAGCATGAGCCCTTATAAATGGACGTGCACCTATTTATGGATGTCTCTGAGCTGTCATGAGAGGCTGCAGCATAAGGGTGTTGGAGAGTTATAGCTTTTCAGGAAGCCTGGCCTGGTTTTGAATTCCTGCTCTACTAAAGCCATACTAGCTGCATGACCCTTGGCAAGTTACTATCTCCTCTTAGTTTCACATTTGTAAAATGAGATTAATGATATCCCTCTCAGAGGAGTGTTTGTGAGGATTAATGAGGCAACATATGTAAAATGCTGGGCATATAGTAGACTACCGATAAATGGTAGCTATTGCAATTTACGTAGATAGCTTATCTGTAGATGTAGATTCTTGTGTGTACCTGCATGTTTATATTTTCCAGGTATCCATTTTTGACCTTGTATCCATGTACTTACCTGGGTATATAGATGTGTATTTTGGTGTTTGGTGATGTGTATCTCTCTCTGTGTTTCTGTGAGTGCAGAAGTCTTGGTATGCAGCTATATCTATACATATATTGAGTGAGAATCTGTGTATGAAGGAGAGATATGTCATACCTGCAAGAATGAGTGTATATCACTGTGCTGTCCATAGTTCATGATCTCAAATTAGGCTGAGAAGACCACCTTAAGCATGACTTCTCCATTTTCAACAATACCTTAAATTCTTTGGCCTTGATTTCATTCATATTTAGGTGACCCAGGTTGTGTTTCTTCCTTTTATGAATCTGTGTATATGTGTATGTGTTTTGGACCCAACAGCTCCTTAGCCCATAATTAGCAACTTCCTGACTCCTTTTTTCTTTCCTTGTCCCTAAGTAACTACTTCTCCTTTCCCTTTTCTTCATTATGTACAGCCCTACTGGCTTTTCACTCCACTAACATCATGAGGAGGAACAACTGAAGTGGGTGGGACAGCAATCTTTGGCTCTGAAGCAAATTATGAGCTCAAATTTGGGCCCCCGTGTGTTGGACAGGCAGATTAGCAAGTAAGAGGAAAAAAGTACAGGTTGGAGAATCACCGGAGCCAAACTGAGAGGCATGTGCTCACTTTTGTGGTGTGACTTTAGAATAACCAGACAGTCCTCTCCACTTATAAATTGTTCTCACACTGGTCTGCCACAGCACTTGAAAGTCCACTATTAGGTTCTGTGTGTGGTGGGGACTTTTTCCTATGTTGCAGGCATAGCTGCAGTGTCCAGGTTTGCGGCACCCCTGTTATGTTAAAGAGTGCCAAGTCTGTGTCCCACTCAGTAAACCCCTATTCTCAATTTCTGAAAAGCCTTGGGAGCCTCCAGGACCATTCTTTTGGGACTTAAGTTGTCACTGAGGGGAGAGAGGCATTAAGGACAAACAATCCTTGCCTTCCCCTTTCTGCCTTTCGCTGATTTCAAGTCCATGGCCCATTATCAAGCAACGACCACATGAAGTACCTAGGTTGGGTGTGGGGACCAGGCACGAAAATGCTGTTTCTTTCCTTTCTCTCTTCTCTCCATCTTGCAGTCTCTACCCTAGGCCCTCCTCATTGCTGCTAGGAGCAAAGAAGATCACATAGACTAGTGTTCAACTGTTTTGGTAATCCTTTACTGCGAGTTTGGGCATTTTAAAAGAGGTCCTGGGGACAGCTTCATGCATTCCTACCCACACTTAAGCAGTGCCCCTACATTCTGAAATTAATCTCCTCTCTACCTCTTGCTTGAGCCAATCTCCCATTTCTTCCACAGTAGAGACCATCTATTTGTTAGGGAGAGAGAATTCTGATTAAATTAACTTGATTTAAGGTGTGAATGATAACTGGCTCAATGTGTTTATTTTCCAAAATAAATGTGTATTTCAAAGGGGAACTTGTTAAAAATAAATAAGCCTCAAATATGAGGAGTTTAGCAGAAATCTGGGCCCTTACATTTTCTGGGCCAATTTAAGATACAGCATATAAGCAATTAATCTGTTCTTCCCAATGCTCATAAAAGCTGAAATTCACCCAATTCTTCTGGTGTTCACTTTTGTTTTCAACAAACCTCACAGCCATGCTTGATGATACAAGATGCCACAGGCTTTCCCTTGTTATAAGGGCTGCTAGGCTCCACAGAGGGACATGGATCACCCTAGAGGTGTGGTGGAGTAGAGAAGGCAGGAAATCAGCCCTATTCTATCCGCAGCTATTACAATGAATCCAGTGATTCCCATAGTAGCAGTCTAACCTAGCCCCACAGATGCCCATGTAATTGTTGAACCCAGTGCCACAAATGTTAAGAACTTCTCCTCGTCTTTCTTCTACTTCTTCAGAAAGCATTTAAGGACCTAATTCTATTTGGTGGTCTCCAAAAGGAGCCACATCACTATGGGACCTGACTTCTGAGAGGTAAAACTCTAAGGCAGAAAGCCCTGAAGATTATGTATTGGTATGAGACAGATGGCTAAATATACTGAAATAGATTGTGAGAGGTTATTCTTAATAAGCCATAGCTAATAGTACTAACAGTTGTTAACATTTTTTGAGCACTTGCTATGTGCTTGGCACTGTAGTAAGTGCTTTGTGGTCATTATATCCTCTACTCTTTGGAAGTACTGCTTAGCTGTGGCTAAGAAATAGAGTGCCTAGATTCATGTTCCAGCGCTACCTCTTACCAGCTATATGACTTTGGGCAAGTTACTTAACCTTTGCCTAGGGAGTCCTAGAAACCTAAGATAATAATGGTCCCTGTCTTATAGGGTGGTTGGGAGAATTATATGAGATAATGTATTTGAAGGGCTTAAAACAATGCCTGATCCCAAGCACTTGGTCAATTAATGTTATTTTTTGTTAATGATTCTCCCATTAACCCAATAAGATAGATACTATTATTATCTTCATTTAAAAAATTATGAAATTGAGGCTCAGAGAAGTTAATTCACTTGACCAAGATCAGATAATAAGTAGCAGAATTAGTGTTCAAACTCAGGTCCATGAGACTTCTCATTGAACTACTTTGCTACTCTCTATTTAATGTATATGACAGAGAAAAAAACAATGATGAATATGTGAGTCCTAGCTTCACTTATGTTATTAGGTGTAATATCTTGTTAATTTTTACCATGCTCTTCTACCTTCATCAAGATCATTAGTCAGTATTAGTAAATGTTACTGCATTTTAATTCACATAAATGCATTTACATTTTGCATTTGTATTTCACAAATACACAAGAGATATAGCCTCTGCCAACACTTTTGTACCCTATAACCTGTAACCAAAACCTAGGATTTTACTTAAGCTACTGAATTAATGCATTGTACAATAGCATTATGGGTAGAATTCTGAGTCTTGGATTTATGAGCTATTCGTTTGTGCAGCAGATATCACTCTGTTTGATCTTTGGTCCGAACAAGTTCTACCAATGTAAAGAAAGGGTCAATGTACTTTAGTAGGGATGAGGCAAGGAGAGCTAAGTACATGATCAGGGAAGGGAGAATAGCTGTGGGTGTTTCATGTCCAGGCTGAGCCAAAAAAACCTGTCAGTTGGCCAATCAATCTTAGAAGACTGGAGGATTGATGGGATCTCAGAAGCCATTTAAAAGGTTGGAAGGAGCATTTGATGGCTTGAAGGAAAAGTATTACAGGGAGAATATATTGTTTTGGAAAAAGTTCAAGTAAGGTCAATAAGGTAAATGGAGCCATCTTACTTGATTAAAGGTGGTAAGACTCATATGGCCTCTGGGATCCTCTCCTTTCTTTTCCATGTTTATCTTGAGTTGATGGTGGATCATCCTGCCACAGTTTGCTTGCTTGAAGTGGAAAACTAAATGGAGTTAGATGAAAATCTTTCACTTTCTACCCTTTGTGAAATAGACTCCATGTGACCAAAGGAGTTCCATCTAGGTCTTAATGGATAGAGACAAAAGCAAGAGAACTAGCAGAGGGAAGTGGTATGATACAAAATTGAATAGATAGATACCACTGGGTAGTCCAAGATGTCTGAGGACTGTTATCCTGGAAGCCCACTCAAAGAGCTTGGTAGGGTGTATGGAGTTTGTTCTATCAGAGTCTTCAGAGAGATTGACAGTACGAAAATAAACAACTGTCATTTAGAAAGAAAAAAATGTATGGGAAAATTATGCATAGTCTGGGATGGAGCTTGGGGTCAGGATCAGGGGTACTCATATGACATCAGACAGGGTCCAGATAAATTCTGGGGCTGGTGAATTTCACACCATAAGTATAAACAGTGTTGCTACAAGAACTCAAAGTAAAAAGGGGTAAAAGACATAGAGTTAAGTGTGTCAATATGTCAAATGTTAGATAATGTTAGTTAAGAAGTTAGGTTAGGGATGACCCATAATATTTACTAAGCACCTATGATGTTCCAGGTTCTTTAAATATATTGCTTCAAAACAAGCTTGTGAACTAGAGGTTAGTGCACCCATTTTAATGATGAGGAAACTGAAGCTCAGAGAGGTAAAGTAACTTGCCCAAAGACACATGGCTAGTCATTTGCAGAGCTAGGATTGAACACAAACCTCACTGATTCCAAAGCTCATGCTCTTCATTTCTTCATTTAAGCTACTCCTTAATGATGGGTGGATATAGGCATGCACATAGAGAAGAAAAAGCTAGAAAAAAAGTGTTTTTTATAAAAAGCTAATAGTCTGAAGGAAGAAGACTTAAGAATGTGGGCAGCAATGGGATCCCAGGTTGGTGCTGCCAATGACAGGGAATGCAGGAGGAAGAATTAACTAGTGTTTTGAACAGAGATTGTAAACTGGTGGCCCGTTGGCCAGATCCAGCCAGCACACATGTTTTGTTTGGCCTGCACAGTGTTTTCTGAAATATCAAATTTATTGCCAGTATTTAAAAGAGAATTTTTCACATAAAAATCCCAGTTTCTAGCTTTTCTTAAAAAAAATAAGAAGATCTGGCAACATAGGGCCTGCAATCCTGCATGGCAAAATCAGCTGGAGCCAGATTGCACATATACTGGGTACTTGCTTTCCAGTTTTCCAAAGTCCTCAGCACATTCTCCACTTGGGCACCTTCACTCATCAGGTTACCTGCCTAACCCCGTAAACATTTTGATTTATGACTAATAGTTTATCTGGTCACACCAGATGGCTCCCTGTTTTCTTTGAAGAAGATACCATCTTCTGGAAAAGATAGCAACAAAAGTAGGGTATGACACATTTCATGAGATGCCAAAACGTCTACGTGGCTCATTTGACTAATGTCTGAGAAGAGCTAGAATCATTGTGGTGTCAGCCAGCAGCCTACCTGGAGGTTCGTTTGTTCTTTAGTTGTTCATTCATTTGGGTGCAGGAGTTGGAGTGCTGTATTTTTTTTCTTGTTTGTTTGTTTGTGATTCAGGATTGAATTGCAAGCAGTTATTAGTCAGCAAGCAGAGAGGACAGTGAAGACAACCAGTGTCTTAGACAAAATGAATCTCAAGATACCAAGAGTAGGGCTTATCATCCATTGCAAAGAATCAGTGGTGGCCAGAGGTGTTAGTATCTCCCTGAAATGGAGGCAGTAGCGTAAAAGTAATAAAGGTGTCAGAAGGAAGATTCTCTAAGTATGTTAGATGTTAGGAAGAAATGTGGGAAATAAAACAGTGACCCAGGAGAATGCTTAATTATTTTTTTAAAAGTGAATGTACTAAGGGACTTGTATCTAGAACTATTACAACTCAATAATAAAAAGAAAAATAACTCAATTTGGAAATGGGCAATTAGGGGGCTGGCCCCATGGGCGAGTGGTTAAGTTCTTGTGCTCTGCTTCGGTGGCCCAGGGTTTCACTGGTTCAGATGCTGGGTGCGGACATGGCACTGCTCATCAAGCCATACCGAGGCGGCGTCCCACATAGCACAATCAGAAGGACCTATAACTAGAATATACAACTATGTACTGGGGGCCTTTAGGGAGAAAAAGAAGAAGAAAAAAAAACAAAGAAGATTGGCAATAGGTGTTAGCTCAGGTGCCAAACTTTAAGGAAAAAAAAAAAAAGAAAATGGACGAATGATTTGAATAGACATTTCTCCAAAGAAGATATATAAATGGTCAATAAGCACGCGAAAAGATACTCAACATCATTAGTGATTGGGGAAATGCAAAACAAAACCACAATGAGCTACCACTTCACACTCATCTAGGATGGCTATAATCAAAAAGAGAGATAATAACCAGTGTTGCTGAGGATGTGGAGGAATTGGAATCTTCATTTATTGCTGGTGGGGACGTAAAATGGTATAGCAGCTTTGGAAAATGGCCTGGCAGTTCCTTAAAAAGCTAAACATATCACTACTATACCACCCAGCAATTCCATTCCTAGGCATACACCCAAGAAAAAGGAAAATACGTGTCCACACAAAAACTTGTATATAAATATTTATAGCAGCATTATTTATACCAGCCAAAAAGAGAAAAAAAAACCCTAATGTTCATCAGCAGACAAAAGGACAAACAAAATGTGGTATAACCACACAATGGAAAATTATTCAGTAATGAAAAGGAATGAAGTACTGATACATGCTACAATATGGATGAACCTTGAAACCATATATGCTAAGTGAAAGGAACCAGACAAGAAAATCTTATATGATTAATGGATATTTCTCTAAAGAAGACATACAAATGATGAACAAGTGTACGAAAAGATGCTCAAAATCATTTATGAGGGGAATGCAAAGAAAAACTACAAAGAGATATCGCCTCACACCTGTTAGGATAGCTACCATTAAATAAACAGAAAACGAAAGACATCAAGTGTTGGTAAGGTTGTGGAGAACTATGATATGATCCAGCAATCCCGTTTCTGAGTATATATCCAAAAGAATTGAAATCAAGATCTCAAAGAGATATCTGCACTGCCATGTTCGTTGCAGCATTATTCACAATAGCCAAGATATGGAAACAACCCAAGTGTTCATCAACAGATGTGGTATATGCATATGATGGAATATTTGTCAGCCTTAAAAAAGAAGAAAATTCTCCCACTTGTGACAACATTAATGTACCTGGAAGACATTATGTTAAGTTAAATAAGCCAGTCTCAGAAGGACAAATACTGCATGATTCCACTTATATGAAGTATCTAAAGTAGTCAAACTCATAGAAGCAGAAAATACAGTAGTGATTGTCAGGGGCTGGGGGGCGGGTTGTGTGGGAGAGCTGGGGAGTTGTTATACACTATATATAAAGTTTCGATTATGCTAGATGAATAAGTTCTAGAGGTCTGCTGTAGTTAATGATATGGTATTGTGCACTCCAGAATTTAAGACAGTAGATCTCATGTTGTGTTCTTCCCATAAAAAACAAAAACAAAGGGACACAAAGAAACTCTGGGAGGTGTTGGATATGTCTAATATCTTTATTGTGGTTATCACGGATGTTTGCATATGTCCAAACTCATTAAATTGTACACATCACATATGTGCAGTTCTTTGTATATCAATTATACCTCAATAAACCTGTTAAAAAATGCTGTATGAATTCATTTATATGAAATGCCCAGAATAGGTGAACATATTGAGACAGAAAGTAGATTAGCTGTTACCCAAGGTTTGGGGGAAGAGTTTGGAGGGAATGGGGAATGATTGCTAACGGATATAGAGTTTCTTTTTGGAGTGAAAAAAATATTCTAAAATTAAATAGTGTTGATGATTGTGCAACTTTGTGATTACATTAAATGCCACTGAATCGTGCACTTTCAGTGAGTGAATTGCATGGTGTATAAATTATATCTCAATGAAGCTGTTTAAAAAATGAACTTATATAACAGATATAACTGTCTGCATGGTGTTGTTTCCCAAACTTGGAAAAGAAAAATTAAAGAGATTTCTATTCTTTATTGGATCCTCCACTCTTCTTTAACTTCCAAAAAGGAGTTTAGGCCACTGCCCCTTAGGAATTCAGCTTACATCTTTACGTTAGTAACGAAGGCTGAAGATCGTTGCTCAGCACAAAAGTTCCTTTCAAATTGTATGTCAATCTGAAAAGTCTCTCTGGCCTCCGTGTTCATTTGGATAGTACTCACCGCATCTTTTACTGCAGGCCACTGTGTTCAGTGTATATGATCTCTCCTTGAGTATGGTTGAAGACAAATATCATTAAATACAAAAGCAAAGAAATTAACTAACAACAAAACCAAAATACCACAGAGAATTTCCCAAAGTCTAGCATTGGAAAGGACCTTGAAATGGAGTAACGTATTCTATAGACTCAGACGGGTGGTAGACAATTCTTTACATGAACATATCTACAATGAAAGCAATTCCATAATTTCTTTTGCTATGTGGTCCTGTCAGTCTCCTTGCCTCATCTGGCAGTTTCTCCTACTGTGAAACCTAAACACAGTACTGGGAATCCTCAGAGAGTATCTGAGAGAAGAACCCTGGGCCTCTAGGAAAAGGCTTGATGGATCTAAAAAAGGAAGTGGGGAGGAGAAAAGAATGGCTATCTTTTGCGGGTGGAAGGGACTAGTCATTACTGAAGACCTTGTAAACTGCTCTAAACAGGCAGACAGCATTTCAGCTCTAAGACCACAAATAAATTACCCTAGCTATGATAAAAAGCTTTTCTATTGATGTGGAGAAAAAGACTTTAAAGTGGAAACTCCCTAGGCAATTCCTAGTTTTATCTAAGACTTCCCTTTCTCAATTTAAAACTCAACGATTTCCTTCTGTGGTTTTATCAATGGGCCAGAGGTCTGATAAGATTACTTCCTTCCTGCACTTGGAACTCTGCCATCTTACTTGGAAGAAGTAATGCACTTGACTTTCTGGCCTGGCTCAGAGCTCAGTGGAACAAGAGGCACAGGAGACATGGGGCCACAAAGCGCAGAGGCAGGGCAGTGTGGCTAACCCAGGGGTGGACTGCAGTGGACTTAACTTGAGTCCTCCATATTTATCTCTGTGAATGTTGATCATCCTGCAAATCATCTTCCTTTGCCCAGTTAGTCTGTGAATTGAATCAAGAACATAGTTTGGAAGTAACCGTGGTATATGATTCTGGGGAGTAATCCTGGACCCAAGAGAGTCTATCTTTTCTGTCATTGGCATTTTCGTTAATACAGCTTTAGAAAATTTAGTCAGCTGAGTAAATGCCATAGCAGGAAACAGCCATTGTATGGAGCTCCTGAAGAAACGAGCTCTT
Source organism: Equus przewalskii (assembly GCF_037783145.1). Lineage (NCBI taxonomy): Eukaryota > Metazoa > Chordata > Mammalia > Perissodactyla > Equidae > Equus > Equus przewalskii. Next base: position 87,840,899 of record NC_091863.1, on the reverse strand, counting down.
GAGAATTTGAGCAACAGGGTAGGAAATAAAACTCACCTCATTGGCTCTGCTTCTCTTCCCCCTAACCAATTTAAGAAAATCACAAGGCAACCTTTTAGCTTGGGCAAATATCCCTGGTGACCTGGTAGTGCTAGCCTCATGCCCAAGATCGGTCTTTCCCAGAAGCAGAATAAGCAGGTCTCCTGCACCAAAATTTCCTCATCTACAGTCATGCTTATTATTCTGTCATCTGAAGGCCATTTCTTTGGTTTAACCCCTGTGAAAATGCAACAATCATACAAGGGAAGAGTGACATATTAAGCCACCAACTATATTTAACATGTTAGGGGGAATTCATTTGCTGTTTAGCAGAAGGGAAAGCAGATCCTTGAATGACTAGGACAAGGAGTGTAGTAGAGGATCTTGAGCCAGGTTGGTTGGACTGAGGGAATCAGGATCAAGGAGGATGATGGTGCTGAAAGTACAGGTGAAAGAATGCCAAAGACAGTCAGCCCTGCCATAGGAGGACTTGAGTCCAGAGGAGAATCTTAGAAAACGGACCTGTCTGCCCTCCCACCTCACTCAAGAGAACTGAGTGACACAATTACAGAGATAGCATGACAGCAAGAGATTTGGCAACAAAAGAGATCTGTTTGCAATGTGGCATCTTTGTAAGCCACTAAAAGGTAGGTGACAGCTAGGTTGTAAGCAAAAAGGACTTGATATGTCTTGCTGTTTGTAGATGTGTGGGTTTGGCTACCCTGGCAATGAGTATGAGGAGAGAGTAGGGTAGAAGGAGCAAGAATAAAAGTTCAGTGAGTGTGAGTGGGGAGTGGGAGGGTGGGAAGGATGACAAGTTCCGTGGCATCAAAGGCCCTCGTCTGGGGCCTTCTGAGAAATGCTTTGCTTGTTTCTTTTTCTCCTTTGTCCTTCCCTTCTTTCCTCTCTGTCATCTTTGTCTTCTCTCTTGCTCCAATTCTCCTAGGACTTCCTGCCTCTCCCTGACTTCTCCTTTGACTGGGTATCAAGGATGCCAGTGGTCCTCTTTAGTCTGTCTCTGGCCCCATTCCAGTCCCAGCTGGTGTCCCTCAGGACCAAAGAGGCTGCTGGCACACATTGTTTTCACAAATCAAGTCACATATTGGGCCCAAAGTCTACATACGCTGAGTTAATTATCAGCTCATCAATTAATGGTGAGCAGCTGTATGCTTTGTGTGTTTTTCCAGAGCCTCACAGGGAGCCCTGGTAGCTGCTCACTGGCTTGGGCTCTGGTTCCCAGTGGAGTTGGAGGGAACAATTTGTTTTGGCTGTGGATGACCTGTTAGAATAGAATTTCTCTGCTTCTCCTTGGTGTACAGACTGTTTCCTATTACCCCGTCTGGTAGTCTATAAGAACTTCTCCAGCATAGGGTGCAGCTTTGATAGTGACCCAAACAAAGAGGACGGGAGCACAGAAGGAATCTCACCTTACCCAGCAGCCCCTTCCTCCCTCCTCAGCATCCACCTCCTCCTCCCACTCCCCATAATACTAGGCTTGTGTCTGGTATGGGTGAGGTGGTGTTTTCGCACCAAGAGTTACCTCCTTATGGATTATGAGAGGTTAGGGGAATTGTGCCTTCCTTTGTACCCAAGGGGTCACTGGGAAGGGGATGTGGGGAGCAGACACCCTTGTCTCTATCCTCTTCTCTCCCTTCCTGGAGATTGGAGTAACAGGCAGAAAACACCTTGTCATAGATGCTTCAAAAGTCAGGTATTTCCCTGAGGCTTAAAGGTACTCTGGGTCTTCTAGGCTCAGTTGGCTTCTTTCACCCAGAAGTTCTGCTGCTGCTGAAGCTCACATCTGGTATGAACAGAAGGAAGGGGCCAGGGAGACTGTTGGCTCCTCCGAACTAAACAAAATCCTAGTAATTGAAGAAGTTGGAAAGAGATAGTAGGGTTCAGTGCATGAAGGTGAAGAGTAGGAGGCCGTTCTGCGAGTTCTTCAGAAAATTTAGTGGTCTCCAAATTCTACATGTGCCACTTCAGTTTCCCGTGCACATGGTAGATGCTCAAGGATGCTTATTGAATTCAAAGGGACAATGAAGTCACATTCTTCGAAGCCACAGCCCATCTTCCCCTAAGCCCATACAGATTTCTTGGACGGGGGCTAGAAACAAAGATCTGTATTGATCTTTAGGACTTTCCAAATCACATTGTATCTGGGCTATAGTCATGACACATGTAGGGAGAAAATTCGTTCTTGACAAAAGCAAGCACCATCTGTAACACGCATGAAACCCTAAAAGACTGATGGAGTGTTTGAGATTCAGAGAGGTGAAGTGACTTATTGAGCTTCTACAGTAGGATGAGGAGGAAGGTGAGGACATAACTCAAATACTCTAACTCTTGTTTCACTAAGGGAATAACTTTCATTTCCCTGGTTACAATGGTGAGAATGGAAATTCCATTTGTTTGGCAGCTTTGCATTTTACTAATCTAAAGATAGTCATTTCACCATAAACAGGAAAGCAGAATTAGGTGCAAATGCTTGCCCCCAACCCCCTCCCAACCAAACTGTATTTCTAAGAACTTCATATAGAGTTGTAACAATGCTAATTATAATACTTGGCATATGTTCGTGATTAAGATCCTGCAACATCTCATCTCTTATGTGTTTCCATGGTACATTTTTCTTTGAATACAGTATCTTTTTCATTTTATGAAATGCTAAGTATTACATTGGTTCCTTTTGCACATTCACGTTCTTTTTTGAAAACAAAATTTTTTAAAAGCTTGCATTCATTGATTTATAGAAGCATGCTTTACTTTTAATGACACTGTATCCAAGTTGTTGCTAGCCAAGCCTTAATTATGTTCCTGCTTTCTGTCCCCCTTCCCTTTTTTTCTGTCTTGTAATTATAAATAGCGTAATGTTCAACTTGACTGGCTTGCATTTAGGACTTTACCCAAAGGTCCTGGCAGAGGACCTGGGGATGAGCCAGTATTTCACAAATTTGGTTTGGACATGTACCCCAGAGGTTTCCCAAGTCTCCAGTCTGCCAAGTTGGCCTAGCAATGTCCCAAAAATCAATTCTCCTGCTGTGCTCTGCCCCTTGGACTTCCATGGGATCTATTCAATTGGGTCCTTGTCTTCTAAGAGGCCCACGTATGCCCATATCTGAGGCATAGCTAAACAGACCCAGCAGAGAATGGGGAGCTGCCTGTGTTACCACCATCAGAGGAGCTATTCCCCTCATCTGTCTTTCATCACAATTCCCAGCAAACATTAAGCACTTGGTTGCAGAGGAAAAGATACATTCTCTGGACTCCCTGGGCTCCTGTTCTATGAGGACCAGGCACACGTTCAACCAACAGACACACAAACATGAATGACATAACTAGGAAATGCTAAAGGGACGGCATTGAACAATGGTGTGTGTGTGTCAAAGCAACTTAAGTTAAGGCAATTTATTTAAGCCTTTTGTCTTTTCCAGAAAATTTGAGGCAGGGCTGGCCATAACCTAAATGGGGCTCTTAGCCAGTAGCCTTCTAAGCCCATGTCTACATGCTCCCTGTCTCCCCATCTTTTTTTAAAAGGGAAAATAAAGTCCTATAGTAAAGCTGTGTGCAACCATACATTTATTTTATTTAGTAGAGGCAAAAATGTTACCATCTTATATCTGTTGTCCCTTCTTTTCTACCTTTCTTCTGTATCTTCCTCCTTCCAGTGTCCTTTTCAGCCCCTTTCTTCCTAACTTCTGTCTCTCTTAATCTGCTCCCCTCTCTTCCTTTCATAAGCTCTGAAAACATCTCTTCTGGAAATTATAGCTGAAAAGAAAGAGAAAGAGAAGGGAGGGGGGAAGGAAGAGGGAATAAGACAAGAGTGGGTGAGGGGTTTATGAAAGGGCAGGTATTTCTCAAGGTCCTAGCATATAGCTTCTGTGGCTTCTCTTCACTTTCAGAGAAACTAATAGTAATAGGTACCATACAATGAACACTTATTATGTGCTTTTGGTACATTATCTCACTTAATTCTTATAATAACTCTGCAAGCTGGCACCATTGATCCCACTTTACAGAAGAGAAAACTGAGGTTCAGCAAGGTTAATCAAGTGGAACCAGACAGCTGGAGTTTAAATCCTGGCTTTGTTATCCACTAGCTAAGTGAGCTTGGGCATGTTGCTTATCTCTCTGTGTTCTGGCTATCACAATTTCTTATTCTAGAAAGGTGCATATTATATATCCCACTTGCCAAGAGCCTGTACTTTACTTATCTGTTAAACTCCTAGGTACCAACTGGCTTATTGGAGAGAACCAGTCCAGAAGTTCTCCAGGATTCTCCTTCTCTTCCCATGGGGTTCATGCACTTAGCCAAAGGTCTTTGGAAGACTTGGTTGGCAGGCATTTCAGGCCACTCATTCGTTGCACAATTAAACAAGCAAACAAAAAACTCACTTACTTGGTGATGGCCATGCCAGGTGCTGAGGATATAGTGGTGAACAAGAAGACGTGGCCTCTGTTCTCATGTAACTTTCATTCTAATGTTAGAGGCAGATGTTAAATATCACACAAATAAATGTAAAATTGCAAATGTGGTAAGTGCTGTGACGGATCCAATGTATAGGATCATGCTACCATGAGTGAGGGAGGCAGGAAAACTCCTGTAGAGAAGTGATGATGGAGGTAAGATCTGGAAAAAGATGGAGAGGTAATTCTCAAGAAGAGAGAAAGAACTTGCCAGAAAAGGAAATAGCTTACACCTTGTAGCAGGAGGGAATAGAGCAAATATGAAGAGCTAGAGGCAGGTGAGTGTGGCCAGAGTGCAAGGAGTGAGCAGTGTGTGGTAGGGTGTGGTCAACATGTCAGGCTAGTGGGCATTGTTTTTGAGCACACAGCCACATGTGGCACCCTTCCATCATACTATATAAGCATGGTGATGGCACATCGAAGATTTTCCAGGGCAGTAATGAATTAAAATTTTCCATTGTATTGTTGCGTAACCACATTCATAGCATCAGTTAATGTATACTTTATAGTTTAAAGAATTTGGCAGCTATATACATTCTCAGTTCCCTGGATCATGTCTATTTTGGGGGATAAATGGATTGGCCACAGGAAGTTTCCAAATAGTGAAAGGGGATTAGAGTTTAGTATACCCCGAAGGAGGCGTTTACACTAGGTAGAGGCACTGGCTAATCTTTCTCATTGACTATCACTTTCTGATCCCCCTCTCTGTTCCCCCAACCCCTTACCACCTTGAGGGCTGGGTTACTGGTCAGGTGGGCCAGTGCCAGGACAGCTTGAATTGGCCTGGTTAGTGACCTGGAACTGTAAGGAGCATGACGAGCCAGGGGATGAGGGCAAGGCTGTTCTTAGAGAGCACTGAGAGTGTCAAAAGCTGAGTGTGGCAAACCTAAAGGGTAAATAGGAGACAATTCCAATAAAGTCTGGAGCCAGGTAAGCAAAGGAACAGAGCAGGAAGTGAAGAGCAAGGGCAGGAGTGAAGTGAGAGGGTTCAAGGCAATTGCCTTGAATGAGGCCCTGAGGTCTGTGACTCATTTTCCTTGGCCACCTGCCACATAGTGTGTGGGTGAGTTGGCCCAGTATAATGGCAAGGTGCCGGGATTTCCCCTGGTTTCCCCAGTGAGAGGTGACTTGCTTGAGAGCATTCTTGAGGTGGGAGGCTGGTTCCCACCAGCACTCTGCTAATCCACAGCCTTCCTCTTGCACCAGCTCCTGCAACTGGCCAATGCAGAGTTGAGAGTTTCAGCACCTCCCCTTCCTCCAGCTCCTAGTTCTCATGGAGGGGCATGGGGCCATAGGCAGGGATATGGGTAGGCTGGGCTTACCCAAGAGTGTGGAAGCACCTACTCACTAGGTGGGCAGGGTTAGTAGGAAAGAGAAGTCAAAGACGTTCACAAATTCTTGAACTATAAATGGGCCCGGCAAAGTCTTTAAGCACTTAGTACAGTGGATATGATGTTAGTTGGGAGGCAATAGTGTTCAACGGTTAAAAGTGTGGGATTTAAAGGCATGCACATCTGAATTCAAATCTCAGTGTTCATGTAATGGCTGTGTGATCCTAGGTGAGTCAGTCAACCTTTTTGTGGCTCAGTTGGAAAATGAGGATAATATTTGCACATAAGATTGTTGAACAGTTTTAGTGAGGGTATGCACGTAAACTATTTAGCATTGTGCTTGGCATATAGTAAATGTTTAATAAGTAGTAGTGGCTATTTTTATTGGGAAGAAAGATGGATGTGATCTGCTAGCTGAATTTTCTCCTCAAGTGATTGGAATGTACAGGGATTGGGATGGTGCTGAGTAATGCAGAAAAGAGGCACGGATGGAAATTGCCATTGTAGTGTTTTGCTTAAGGGTGCATTTTAGATAAGGAAATTCCTGAATGGGAACTCAGTGGTGGCAAACTGGGAAAATCAGCCATGTGGCTTCACAATGTGTACTAGCAGAGGTTTACTCTGATGGCCCCCAGCAGTGGTCCAGGGCTGCCTCATTGAGAGCTAGGTCTGGAGCTTGGCTGGGCAAGGGATAGCTGGAACAGCCAGAAACAGGCAGGACAAGAGAGTGAATGCTAAACTTTGCCTAGGAAGCACTGAGATGTTCAAGTATGGGAGATCAGTGTGAAGACAGACACAGGATGCAGAGCCAAGATCAAGAGACAGGTACCCATAGGGACCAGTCCAGAGTGAATGAGAAGCCAGAGCAGGAGCAAAGTGAATGGGTTCATGCCATGAAAGGTGATTGCCATGAAAAGGGCCCTGAGGGCTGATATTTGGCTTTATTGGGTGTTGGCTGAATAGTGTGTGGGTGGGTTGGCTTGAATTGGTTGGTATGGGCTGGGGTAATAACAATCCTATTTCATAGGGGAGGAAACTGAGAATTAAAGACATCAAACAATTTGTCTTATGCCACACAGTTCATCACTAACAAAGATGGGAATATGGGAACGATCCCTAAGAGGACAGTTAAAGCAAAATGAAAAGCAAAGCGAAGTTTTCCCATGAGGAGTGGGATGGGGGCAGGAGCCATAAGTACAAGAGAATGTTCTCTCTGAGACTGTGTTGATTAGAATTGCCACATCATAAGAGATGCGTATGACTAAGTGGTTAAGGAGTACTTCTGGAGCCAGACTGCTTAGGTTCAAAATCTAACTCTGCCACTAATCAGCTGTATGCCCTGGAACAAATTACTTAACCTCTCAGTGCAGTGTTTTCATTTGTAAAAAGAGCAAATAATAGTACCCACTTTTTAGAGTTGTTATGTCATTTTATTAATTAATATAATTAAAGCACTTAGAAAAGTGCCTGGTTCATAAGAAGCACTATTTAAAATTTAATTATTAATATTAACAGTAATAATAGGGTTAATGCAAGGATTTAGATATTGCATATAAAACACTTAGCACAATGCCTGCATGTAGTAAGTGCTCAATAGAAGAATTATTATTACTATTAATATTCTACAACAATTAAGATTATGTAAGAATTGCCCTCAGATGGAATGAAGCAATCTCACAAAACCCATAGTGGAGACTAGCTTTATGCTAGAAATCTGAGAGGAACCCACTTCTCTCTCGAAAATATCACTCCTTATCTCTGATAAACCCCTTTAATTTCAAAAGAAATGGGCAGTCCTAGGAATCAGAGTGCTTCCATCATTGCAGGCACTGAAGCATAGGCTGGATAACTGCTAGGCAAGGTTGCTATATAGAGGATTGACAGATAATAATGATAGCTAAGAGTGATATAGGCACTCTTATTATCCCCCTTTTACAGATAACGAAACTGAGGCAAGAACAGTTAAGCTCTTTGCCCAAGATCCTATAGACAGTTAAGTGGCAAAGGTTCCTTCTAACCCCCGACATCCTCCTGTGAGACAAAGCAGATTCAGTCCCTAACACTGTAACATGAATAAAGATTATTGGATCCTCTTTTCTTTTTGCCAGGATGAAGGGGAATGACAGTGAGTTCTGGATTAGAGGATTTAAAGGAGGAAAAAATATAAAAGGAGACAGTGAGGCTAGTGGGACATCTAAACACAAACTTGATCATCTCACAATTTTCTTTGGGACAGCCTCAGAACCTTGAATTTAATCTCATGTGATCAGAACTGCCTGAGTTCTCTCTCCCTGGAGTCCTCAGGGGACCTTAGGATAAGAACTGGCCCAGAACTGGTGATTGGGGGCCGAAATGTTCACACAAAGTTGTTCTGCCTGTTCCAGGTCTGTAGGGAGCAAACTTTCATTTTGCTTACTGCAGTGGGCTCCATTTCAGTCATCAGTTTGATCTCCTTCCAGAGCTGTGTTCATGGAGGAAGGCAGGGGAAGAGAAGATTCCTGGTATGTAGGACAGTTCAGAGACAGGAGTGAGCAGGTCATATTTACTCACTCAGGAAATAAGATTACTTGACTGGAACAATGTGTTCAAATCAGACAGTAGCAGGAACTGAAGGAAGTACAGTAAGGAGGAGTTTGTTACAGAGGGCTTTGACATATAAAAAGTTTGGACTTTCTTTGGTGATTATCTGAGCAAGAGAAGGACATCAAAACACCCCAGAAAGATTCTTACTGACCCATGTACACTGCCTGGAGGGAGGTGAGATGGAAGTTCAAGGAGGAGAACTGAAGGTAAAGGAGGCTGTGTAATAGCTCAGCCTGAAGTGAAGTGGATGTGGGACTGGATGGAAAGGGGGTAAAAGCCACAGGAAGAGAACTGGCAAGAAGGAATAAGAAAAGAATTGGTTAACACCAAGGAAGCCTTCTGTTTTATTTCATCGTATCTTTACTGAAGATAAGTCCTCTGCCTAGAACTCACTTCCTACCTTTCTTTATTTGACTTGCACTCATCTTTCTAGACTTAATGCATTCTCGAGACTGTATTAAAATGATTTGTTTATGTATGCATTTTCTCTACTAGATTTAGAGCTCCTTGAGGACAGTATCTATGTCTATCCTCCGTCCCTCCCTTCTTCCCTCCCTTCTTTCCTCTCTTCACTCATTCCTCTTTCTTTCTTTCTTCCTTCCTTCCTTCCTATCTTTCTTTTTTCTTTTACCAAATATTTTTTGAATACCTGCTGCAGTCCAAAGAAATCAAGAAAAAAGTTGGAACAGATATTCCACTTGATTCTGGTGATACTGAGCTTAGAAATTGATGGCATATCTTATGTGAAGCTATTCTATTGACCAACAGAGAAAATGAAATCTTCTGGTGTCACTAGGATAGATGGTGTGATATAATAAAAAACAATTTGACCGAAAAATAGAAAAGGGGGGATCTCTTCCAAACACATTTTATGAGGCCAGCATTATCCTGATACCAAACCAGAAAGGATGCCACAAAAAAGAACTTTACATGCCAATAGCCCTGATGAACATAAATGCAAAAAGATGCAACAAAATATTAGCAAACTGATTTCAACAATACATTAAAAGGATCATAAACCATGATCAAGTGAGATTTAGTCCAGGGATGCAAGGATGGTTCAACACCTATAAATAGGTTAATGTGATACACCACAGTAACAAAATGAAGGATAAAAATCATATGATCATCTCTATAGATGCAGAAAAAGCATTTGATAAAACTCAACACCCATTTATGATAAAAACTCTAAACAAAGTGGTTATAGAGGGAACATACTTCAATGGAATAAAGGCCATATATGACAAGCTCACAACTAACATCATACTCAATGGTGAAAAGCTATAGGCTTTTCCTCTAAGGTCAATAATTAGACAAGGACGCTCACTCTCACCACTTTTATTCAACATGGTATTGTAAGCTCTAGCCAGAGCAATTAGGAAAATAAATAAATAAAGCAAAAAACAAATAAAATGTACCCAAATTGGACGGGAAGAAGTAAAATTGTCACTATTTGCAGATGTTCGAACTAATAAATGAATTCAGTAAAGCTGCAGGATACAAAATCGATATGCAAAATCTGTTGCATTTCTTTACACTAATAAAAAACTATCAGAAAGAGAAATTAGGAAAACAATCTCGGTTACAATTACCTCAAAAAGAATAAAATATTTAGGGATAAATTTAACCAAGGAGGTGAAAGTCCTGTATATTGCAAAGTAAAAGGCATTAATGAAAGAAATTGAAGACACAAATAAATGAAAAGATACTCTGTGCTTATGGATTGGAAGAATTAATATTTTTGAAATGTCCATACTACCTAGAGCAATATACGGATTAAATGCAACTCCTATCAAAATTCCAATAGCAGTTTTCACAGAAATAGAAGAAACAACCCTAAAATTTATATGGAACTACAAAAGACCCCTAATAACCAAAGCAATCTTGAGAAAGAAGAACAAAGCTGGAGGCATCATGCTCCCTGATTTCAAGCTATATTACAATGCTATTGTAATTTAAAAAGTATTGTATTGGTATAAAAACAGAAACACAGATTAATGGAACAGAATAGAGAGCCCAGAAACAAACCCATGCATATACAGTCAATTAATTAGTGACAAAATAGCCAAAAATATACAATGGGGAAATGATAGTCACTTCAATAAACGGTGTTGGGAAAGCTGGGCCCCTATCTTACACCATACACAAAAATTGACTTAAAATGGACTAAAGACTTGAATGTAAGACCTGAAACCATAAAACTTTTAGAAGAAAATATAGGCAGTAAGCTCATTGACATAGGTCTTGGTGATAATTTTTTTAATTTGACACCAAAGGCAAAAGCAACAAAAGTGAAAAATAAAGTGAGACTACATCAAACTAAAAAGCTTCTACCCAGCAAAGGAAGCCATTAACAAAATAAAAAAGCAACCTACAGAATGGGAGAAAATAATTGCAAATTGTATATCTGATAAGGGGCTAATATGTAAAATATATAAAGAACTCATACAACTCAATAGCAAAAAACAAACAATCTGATTAAAAAATGGGCAGAAGATCTGAATAGACATTTTTCCAAAGAAGACATACAGATGGCCAACAGGTACATGAAAAGATGTTCAACATCATTAATTCGTAGGGAAATGCAAATCAAAATCACAATGACATATCACCTTACACCTGTTAGAATGGCTATTATCAAAAAGACAAGTGATAACAAGAGTTGGTGAGGATTCGGAGAAAAGGGAACACTTGTGCACTGTTGGTGGGAATGTAAATTGGTACAATCACTATGGAAAACAGTATGGAGGTTCCCCAAAATATTGAAAATAGAACTTCCATATGATCCAACAATTCCACTTCTGGGTAGTCATCTGAAGAAAATGAAACACTAATTTGAAAAGATACGTGCACCCCCATGTTCATTCAGCATTATTTACAACAGCCAAGATATGGAAACAACCTAAGTGCCCATTGATGGGTGAATGCAGAAAGAAATTGTGGTATATAAATGCGTGGTCTATTATTCAGCCATAAAAAAGAACGTAATCTTGCCATTTGTGACAACAGGGACGGACCTTGAAGGCATTATGCTGAGTGAAATAAGTCAGATAGAGAAAGACAAATACCATATGATCTCTCTTATATGTGGAATCTAAAAACAGAAAAAGAAAACCAAGTTCACATATACAAAAAACAGATTGGTGGTTGCAAAAGGGTGGGGGTAGGGGAGTGGGATAAATGGTTGAATTTTAATTCTTTCAGTTTAAATAAATTGAATAAAAATTTTAAAATATATACATTTGCTCTTTGTCCCTTGTTCTTGGCACAAAGCTTCAAGAACCCTTGCAATTTCCAGAGCAATAGGAGTGTCTTTGTTATGCTAATTAGGCGACTCATTGGGACCATGAACCAGATACTTTCGGGATTTGAGGTTTGTTGCCAGAAAAACCAGTTATGTGATTAGAGGGTTGGAACTTTCAGTCCCATCCCCTGACCTTCTGGGAGGGGGTAGGGCCTGGAGATTGAGCTCTGAAGCCCCACATAAAAATTCTGGAACTATGAGATTCGGAGACCTTTTGGGTTGCTGAACACATTGATGTCCTGAGAGGGTGGAATGCTCAGATTCCATGAAGAGAAGGTATGGAAGCTCTGTGCCATCCCCCTCCCCAAGAGCTTGCCTATGTATCTCTTCACTTGGCTGTTCATTTGTATCTTTTATAATAAAATAGTAATCACAAGTATAGCACTTTCTAGCAAATTATTGAACCTGAAGGGGAGTTTTGGGAACTCCCATATTTATAGTCAGCCAGGCACACATGTGAGTAGCTTGGGGATATCTGAAATTTGCTACTGCCATCTAAAATGCAGACAATCTTGTGGGACTTTGTCCTTAACTTGTGTGGTTTGTGTTAACTCTAGGTATTTAGTGTCAGAATCGTAGGACATTCAGTTGGTTTTAGAGAGTTAGTGCAAGAACACTGAGGGGCAGTTGAAAACATATGAGTTATCAAGTTTCCTCACAAGGGTGTATAGGTAAAATGTCCAGAATGGAGACTCGGTTGGGTAGTGATGGGGGCAAGTGGTGAAGATAAATATCCACGATTCATGAAGGACCCAAATGTGAGTTTCCAGTGTATTGTTCCTCTTTTAAGCCCAGCCCTAGTTGGACCTTATGGTAGGCAGAATAATGGCCTCTGAAAGATGCTTTTTGGCCTAATCCCCAAAACCTATGAATATGTTACTTTATATGGCAAAGGGAAATTAAGGTGGCTGATGGAATTAAGATTGACCTTAAAATAGGGGGATTATCCTGTTTTATCCAGTTGGGCCCAATGTAATTCCAAGGGTCCATAAATGTGGGAGATGGAAGCAGATAAGTCAGAGTCAGAGTGTTGTAATGTGAGAATGACTTGACTGGCATTGCTGCCTTTGAAGATAAGACAAAGAAAGCCATGACTCAAGGAATGTAGGTTGCCTCTAGAAGCTGGAAAAGGAACACAACACTGTCAACACCTTGATTTTATCCCAGTGAGCCCCATTTCAGACTTCTGACCTCCAGAACAGTAAGATAATAACTTTGAGTTGTTTTAAGCCACTAAATTTGCGGTTATTTGTTACATCAGCCATAGGAACCTAATACAGACTTATATCCTCTTCTTTATCCACTCTGATCTATACTGGCCTCTATTTTCTCTGCACATAGTCAGTTTAACTCAATTTATCACCTCATTATTTGTGAGCGAGAATTATGTTTTGATGGCAGGTGTTAATTTGATTATTCTCATATAACAATAGTAATAACAAGAACAACAAAAACACCTAACACTTACCGAGTGTTTATTCTGGGCTAAGCACTGATTGTTGTAATCATTTTACCCATATTAATATCTCATTTAACCCTCAAAGCAATTCTGTTATGTATGTACTAGTATCATTCCAATTTTACAGATGAGGAAGCTAAGACATAAATAAGTCATGTAAGGACAAACAAGTAGCAAAGGGTAGAAAGGGATTCTGAGGCATTGTGGCTATAGAACTGTGCTCTTAACCTCTATACTACATTAAGGGCAAATTTAAACAAGTGTATGTGAAAAACAGAATCTTCTTTTAGCTTGTATTATATAAAAAATCTTGGTATCAAAAAGTAGTTAAAGTTGTACATATCTAGCAAAGATGGAGTAGCAGGGACCAGACTTACTATAAGTCCTGTCTGAAACAAATAGAAGACCAGAAAAAATACATAAAACAATAGTTTTAGGACATTGAACATCAAGCAGTAAAGGATACTGATCTCTGAGAAATAAAAGAGGTGAGCACCAAGATTTCCTGATAAAGAGCTTACTGCTTGAGAGTGTTTCCATGTTGCAGCTCTGGAAGTGGGAACCCAGGTAGAACCATCAGACTTCCTGAATTTAGGAGATGGAGTTGAGAGTCCAGGGAGAACAAGGTGGCTAGAGTTTGCAGGACAGAGTACCAGAGAGAGGAGAGACACACAGAGAGACAACTCCAGAAATCTGTGGAGGGTTCCTCTCTAGTCATCAGGAGAATACTGATCAAGATGCGCATGTGAAGAAACTACCATATGCTGGTAGAAAGATCCATTCAAAAAGATTAGAAGGAGCAGTACTCAGCACTCATATAAGGTAGAAAAAATTCTTATTTCTACCAACCAGATCAGAAAACCTCATCATCCATGGGGCATTGTTTAGAGTTCTTAGAAGGGGCTTTCCTCAGTAGTGGAGAAATAATTAGTCCTAGACTGAACGTTGACTGCTCTGGACCAGCCTAACCAATCTTAAAAGCAAGACATGAAATGATCAAACTATTGCCAAGTAACTTAACTGCATCCCAGAAAAAAGCTCAGGAATATTTATTGAAATACAAAAATATTCAGGAAGAATGATGTCAGTAAAATGGCATAATAGGACTTTTTACTGTCTTTCTTCTTAAGAACACCAATTTTGACAATCATTCATGACAAGAATGTCTTTGTGGAAGTCCAGGAGTCCAGCAAAGAAGTTCCAGCACACTATTGGAGCAAAGAAAATCTAAGACTGGACACATCGAAGAGTGGAAGAGGAACAGTTTCACTTTACCCTCATTGCCCCATGCCCAAAGTCACACAGACCAGTGCCAAGAGAGAACTTCTCAGCCTGCAATTTCTCCCATGGGGAAGTGAGAATGTGTGCGTGGGCACCCAGCTTCCTTAGCTGTGTGGCATGCCACCAGAGAGACTCACTCCTTTCTCACACCCCAAGAATACTGAGGTATGCTGCACAACTGTGCAGCAGGGAGGGGCTTGGGAGAACACCAGCTAGAGTCCTCAGAAGGCTTCAGAGAGACACAGATGCTACTAATTACTTCACGAACTCCATCAGGAAGCCCACCCTAAGAACTACTGAGGACACCTTGCCTGTGGATCTCCCCAACTGGCTCCCAGGTACCCCCAATGCTCCATGTACCTCACACACACACCCCATCCCCACCCTGTGGCTGACTCCTGGTGCACACTAGGATGGCAAGTGTGAACATTTGCAAATGACTAGTGAGTATGCACTAAAAACCAGCCCAACTATGTGGGATTGGAAGAAAGTACACAAACTTGAGCATTTAGCACTACCCTAGAAAAAGAAAATGGGAGATCATTAGTACCCAACCTGGGTTTGCAGGATCAAGAGAAGGTGTAAAATCTTAAGAATTCCGCCTCAAGAGGAACAAAAAGTGTGAAGTAGGTGTATCCATAGAAAATGTCTGAGAAAGCCTAAGAATCCCTAGCAGCACTGGTGAAAGGTATTTCTCTCCCAAAGCCAGTTAATAAAGACGGGAGGAGGTCACTGTTACTTCAAATGCAAAGACAGGAACACAAGACTTCAAGGAGCATGAAAAATCAAGGAAATACGACACCACCAAAAGAACACAATTTTCTAGTAACTGACCTCAAAGAAATAAAGATCTGTGATCTATCCGACACAAAATTCAAAATAGCTTTTGAATGTGATCAAAGTTAAGTTGTTATCAGCTTAAAATAGACTGTTATAACCATAAGATGCTTTATGTAAGCCTCATGGTAACCACAAAGCAAAAACTACCATAGATACACAAAAGACAAAGAGAAAGAAATCAAAGCATACCATTACGGAAAATCATCAATTCACAAAGGAAGACAGCAAGAGAGGAAGAAGGAAACAAAGGAACTACAAAACAGCCAGAAAACAATAAGATGGTATTAGTAAGACCTTATCTATCAATAATTACTTTAAATGTAAGTGGATTAAGTTCTCCAATCAAAAAGCAAAGAGTGGCTAAAAAAACAAATCCCAACTATATCCTGCCCACAAGAGACTTACTTTGAAAATACACATAGACTCAAAGTGAAGGGGTGGAAAAAGATATTTCATGCAAATGGAAACCAAAAGAGAGCAGGGGTAGCTATACTTATGTCAGACAAAACATGTTTAAGTCAAAAACAGTAACAAGAGACAAAGAAGGTCATTATATAATGACAAAGGAGTCAATTCATTAAGACTATGTAACAATTGTAAATATATATTCACCCAACATTGGAGCACCTAAATATATTAAGCAAATACTAATAAATCTGAAGGGAGAAATAAATAACAATGAAATAATTGTAGGGGCCTTCTATACCTCACGGTCAACAATGGATAGATTATCCAGAGAGAAAATCAATAAGGCAACATTAGACTTGAACTATACTGTAGACCAAATTGACCTAACAGACATATACAGAGCATTCCATCCAATAGCAACAGAATTCACATTCTTCTCAAGTGCACATGGAACATTCTCAAGGGTAGATCATATATTAGGTTACAAGACATGTCTTAACAAATTTAAGGAGACTGAAATTACACTAAATACCTTTTCCAACCAGAATGATATGAAACTAGAAATCAGTAACAGGGAAAACTGGAGAATGCACAAGTATGTACATACTCTTGAACAACCAATGGGTCAAAGAAGACATCAAAAGAGAAATTAAAAACATCTTGAAACAAACAAAAATGGAAACACAACATACAAAAATTCATGGGATGCAGCAAAAGCAGTCTTAGAGGGAAGTGTGTAGTGATAAATGCCTGCAAAGAAAGATCTCAAATAAACAACCTAACTGTGCACTTCCAGGAAATAGAAAAGGAAGAACAAACTAAGTCCAAATTTGGTGGAAGGAAAGAAACAGCAAATATCCAAGCAGAAATAAATATAATAGAGACAAGAAAAATAATAGAAAAGATCAACAAAACTAAGATCTGTTTTTTGGAAAAGATAAACAAAATTGATAAGCCTTTAGTTAGACTAAGAAAAGCAGAGAGAAAACTCAAATAAATAAAATCAGAGATGAAAGAGGTGACATTACAACTGATACCACAGAAATAGAATCATGAAATTACTATGAACAATTATATGCCAACAAATTGGGTAACCTAGAAGAAATACATAAATTCCTAGAAATGTACAACCTACCAAGAGGAAATCCTGAAGAAATAGAAAATGTGAAGAGATCAATAATTAATCGGGAGATTTAATCAGTAATCAAAAACCTCCCAATAAAGAAAATTCCAGAACCCGATAACTTTACTGGTCAATTCTACCAAACATTGATTGAAGAATTAATACCAATCCTCCTCAAACTCTTCCAAAAAATTGAAGTGAAGGGAACACTTCCAAACTGATTTTACAACACTAGTGTTACCTGATACCAAAGCCAGACAAGGACACTACAAGAAAAGAAAATTACAGACCAATATCTCTGATGAATATAGATGCAAAAGTCCCCAACAAAATACTACCAAGCCAAATTCAACAGCACCTTATAAAGATCATACACCATGATCAAGTGGATTTATCCCTGGGAGGTAAGGATGGTTCAACATAGGCAAATCAATAAATGTGATACACAACGTTAACAGAATGAAGGATAAATATCATATGGTCATCTCAATAGATGCAGCAAAAGCCTCTGACAAAATTCAATATCTTTTTATGACAATAACTCTCAACAAATTAGGTATAGAAGGAATGTGCCTCAACATAATAAAGGCCATATATGACAAGCCCACAGCTAGTATCAAAGTCAATGGTGAAAAACTGAAAGTGTATCTGCTAAGATCAAGAACAAGACAAGGATGCGCACTCTCACTACTATTCAACACAGCACTGAAAGTACTAGCCAGAGCAAGTAGGCAAGAAAAGGAAATAGGTATTCAAATCAGAAAAGGAAGAGTAAAATTGTCTCTGTCTGCAGATTAGATGATCACATATATAGAAAACCCTAAAGACTCCATAAAAAACACTCTTAGAATTAATAATGAATTCAGTAAAGTTACAGAATACAAATCAATTTAAAAACTCAGTTGTATTTTTAAACACTTACAATGAAATTAAGAAAACGATCCTATTTATAACAGCACCAAAAACAATCAAACAATAAGGAATAAATTTAACCAAAGAGGGGAAAGACCTGTACACTGAAAACTATAAGACATTGATAAAAGAAATTGAGGAAGAAACAAATAAATGGAAAAATATCCTGTGTTTGTGGAAGGAAAAAATTAATAATATTAAACTGTCCATACTGCCCAAAGTGATGTACAGCTTCAGTACAATCCCTATCAAAATTACATTGGCATTTTTCACAGAAATACAAAAAAAATACTAAAATTTGTATGGAACCACAAAAGACCCTGAATAGTCAATGCAGTTTTCAGAAAGAACAAAGCTGAAGACATCACATTTCCTGACTTCAAACTTTATTACAAAGCTACAATAATCAAAACAGTATAATACTAGCATTAAAACAGTAACATAGCCAAATGGAACAGAATAGAGAGCCCAGATATAAACCCATGGCTATATGATCAAGTAGTCCTTGCCAAGGGTGTCACAATGGAGGAAGGATATGATTTTGGGAAAACTGGACATTTTCCCAATATTGCAATATTTGCAAAAGAATGAAACTGGATCTTTTTCTTAGACCACCCAGAAAAATTAACTTAAAATGGATTAAAAACTTAACTGTAAGATCTGAAACCATAAAACTCCTAGAAGAAAACAGGTAAAAAGCTCCTTGACGTTAATCTTGGCAATGAGTTTTTGGATATGACACCAAAAGCACAGGCAATAAAAGCAAAACTAAACAAGTGGAACTACATCAAACTAAAAGGCTTCTGCACAGCAAAGGAAACCATTAAAAAATGAAAAGGCAATCTGTGGAATAAGAGAAATTATTTGCAAACCATTCATTTGATAAGGGGTTAATATCCAAAATATATAAGAAACTTATATAACTCAGCAAATAATAATAACAACCCAAGTAAAAAATGGGCTAAGGACTTGAATAGACATTTCTCCAAAGAAGACATACAAATGGCCAACAGGTACATGCAAAGGCCCTCAACATCACTAATTATCAGGGAAATGTAAATCGAAAGCACAATAAGATATCACCTCATACCTGTTAGGATGGCTTTTACCAAAAAGACAACAAACAAGTGTTGGCAAGGATGTGTAGAAAAGGGAACACTTGTATACTGTTAGTGAGAATGTAAATTAGTACAGCAATGATGGAAAAAAGTATAGAGGTTATTAAAATATTAAAAATAGAACTACCATATAATCCAGCAATCTCCCTTCTAGGTATACATCCAAAAGAAACTAAATAAGTATCTTGAAGAAACAGTGGCTGAAAATTACCAGAAATAAAGAAGCCTATCACATAATGATAAAGAGGTCAATTCACCAAGAGCACATAACAATCCTAAATGTTTATGTCCCTAATAACAGACTCAAAATACATGAAGAAAAAAGACAATAAAACTCCAAGGAGAAATAGGAAAATCCACAATTATAGTATAAGATTTCAGTATGACTAAACAAAAAGAAAATCAGAAAGGATATAGTAGACTTGAAAAACACAATCAATCAGCTTGACCTCACTAACGTTTATAGAATACTGCACCAACAGCAGCAGAATACACATTATTTTTAAGTGTAAATGTTCACAGAACATTTACCAAGATACCCCATATTCTGGGCCACAATACACATATTAATGTATTTAAAAAGTTTTAAGTCATACCAACCAGATTTTTTTAACCACAATAGAACTAAATTTGCAATCAATGACAGAATGACCTCTATAAAGTCCTCCCAGATATTTGAAGAGTTAATAACAAACTTCTAAATAACCAATGGGTCAAAGAAGAAAATTGAACATAGATTTAAGAATATTTTAAATGAATGAAAATGAAAACGTGTCAGAATTTGTGGGATAACACTAAAGCAGTACTTATGGTGAAATTTATAGCACTAAATGTCTATATTAGAAAGAAACAAGTTCTCAAACCAATGACCACAGATTATTTTTCTAAAAAGAGCAAAGTAAACCAAAGCAAGCCAAAGAAAGGAAATAAGTATCAAAGCAAAAATCAATGGAATAGAAAACAAAAACAAAATAGAGAAAAAAAATCAATGAAACCGAAAGCTGATTCTTTAAAAGATTAGGAAAACTAAGAAACTGCTAGCCTATCTGATCAGGAAAAAACGAAAGAAGAAATAAATAACCAATATTGGGAATGGGAGAAGTAACGTCACTAGAGATTATGCAGATATTAAAAATGTATTAAGGGGATATTTTAACAACTTTAAGCCAATAAATTTGACAACTTAGATAAAATGAACAAATTCTTGAAGGACACAACCTAACAAAGCTTAATAAAAAGTAAATAGATAACATGAGTAGCCCTATAATTATTAAAGAAATTGAATTTGTAGTTAAAAGCATTGCCAGAAAAGTAACTCTGGGCTTAGATGGCTTCACTCATGAATTCTATCAAATATTCAGAAAAGAATTAATGCCAACTCTATACAAACTCTTCCAAAAAATAAGAGGAGGGAATACATTTCAACTTATTCAATAGATCCAGTGTTACCTTTACATCAAATCCAGGAAAAGACATCATAAGAAAACTAGAAAGCAAGATCCCTTATGAATATAGACAGAAACATCCTCAAGAAAATACTAGCAAATCAAATCCAGCAATATATATAAAGATTATACAGCATGACAAGTGGGATTTATCTGAGGAATTCAAGCTTGGTTCAACATACTAAAATCAATCAGTGTATTACGCCATGGCAAGAGGACACAGGGGAAAAACCATATGACAATCAGTAGACACAGAAAAATCATTTGACAAAATCCAATAACCATTCACGATCAAAACACTCAACAAGCTAGGACTAGAAGGGAACTTCCCCAATCTGATAAATAGTTTCTATAAAAAACCCACAGTTAATACTGTGCTTGATGGTGAAAGAGAATAACTTTTACCTAAGATAAGGAATAAGACATGAATGTTTGCTCTCACCAGTTTCTCTTAACATTGAAAAGAGTTTCTGATCAGTGCAATAAGACAAGAAAAACAATAAAAAGTATCCATATTGAAATGGAAGAAGTAACTTTCTTTTCTTTCACAGATGACATGATCTTGCATATATAACATCTTAAGGAATTCACAAATGAACTATTAGAGCTCATAAATGAGTTCAGCCAGGTTGTAGGATACAAGATCAATAAAAAAATCAATTGTACTTCTATATGTTAGCAATGGTGAACAGAAAATTAAAGTGTAAAAAAATAATTTACAATAACATAAAAAATACTAAATACTTTGGGATAAAGCTGACAAAAGGTACCCTAAACCTGCACTCTGAAAACCACAAAATGTTGCTGATAGAAATTAAAGACCTAAATTAATGGAGAAATACACTTTGTTCACAAGGTCAGAAGGCTCAGCATTGCTATCAGTCCTCCCCAAATTGATTTATAGATTCAACACACTCCCAACTGAAATCCCAGATGTCTTTTCTGTAGAAATTGACAAGCTGATTCTAAAATTCATATGGAAATATAAAGGCCTTAGAACAGCTAACATAACTTTTAAAAAGAAGAACAAAGTTGGGAGACCAACACTACTTGATTTCAAGCGTTGTTATAAAGCTACTAAAATCAAGATGGTGTGGTATCGCTATAAAGATGGACAATAAATGTAACAGAAGGGAATCCAGAAATAGACACACACATATATGGACAACTGATTTTTGACAAAGATACAAAGCAATTCATTGAAGAAAGGAGAATATTTTCAACAAATGTTGCTAGAACAATTGGATATCCAAATGCAAAAGCATGAACTTCGATCCATGTTTTGCACTATATACAAAAATTAACTCAAAATGCATCAGAGACCCAAACATAAAATCAAAATCTATAAAACTTACAGATGTCAACATAGGATAAAATCATTGTGTTCTTGGGCTAAGCAAATATTTGTTAGATATGACCCCAAAAGGAAGCCATAAAAGAACACACTGATAAATTGGACTTCATCAAAATTAAAAATAAAAACTTCTGTTCTGTGAAAGACACTGTGAAGAGAATGAAAAGACAAGCCACCAACTGGGAGAATATCTTTATGATGCATATATATGATAAAGGACTTGTATCCAGAATATATGAAGAATCCTCAAAACTCAACAATAAGAAAATGAACAACTCAATTAAAAAATAGGTGAAGGTCTGAGTAGACATTTTTCCCAAGAAGATATGCGATGGCAAATAAACACATGAAAAGATGCTCATCTTAGTCATTAGGGAAAGGGAAATTGAAACCACAATGAGATACCACTACACAATATTAGGATGGTTAAAATTTTAAAAACTGACTATAGTAAGTGTTGGAAAGAATGTGGAGGAACTGGAATTCTCATATACTCCTGGTGGGAAGGTAAAATGCTTCAACCAGTTTGGAAAACAACTTGGCAGTTTCTTAAAAATTAAGTGTACATTTACCTTGTGATTCAGTTATTCTCCTCCCGACTATTTACCTATGAGAAATGGAAGCCTATATCGATGCAAAGACTTGTACATAAATATTTATAGTAGCATTATTGGCAATAGCCAAAAAACTGGAAACAACATAAGTGTCCATCAACAGGTAAATGGAAAAATAAATTCCAGTGTATCTATGCAATGGAATACTACATAGCAGTAAAAATGAGTGAACTATTGATATATACACATTATATTTGAATCTCAAAATAATTATGCTTAGTGAGAGAAGCCAGACCAAAAAGAGTACATACTGTATGATTCCATTTATACAAATCTCTAGAAAATGCAAACTGATCTTTAGTGACAGAAAGTAGATCAAAGGTTGTCTGTGAGAGGAGGAGTAGGAAGGAGGGATTACAAAGAACCAAGAGGAAACTTTTGGGGTTGATGGATATATTCACTATCTTCATTGTTGTGATGCTTTCATGGATATTTTATATATATAATATATATAAAAATATTTTATATATACTATATATATATACTTTAAATATGTGGTGTTTATTGTATGTCAATTATATCTCAATAAATCTGTTAAAAAGATAAAGAAAAAAACAAAAGAATAGTTAAATTGCTGATATTTATAGCTAGAATTGTACAGCCTCCACAGTCCAATTCAAATACTTACCCATACAGCTCAAGCATTAATTAGTTAGTTAGTTAGTAGGCAGTGTTTTTAAGGTCTCAAATTACTGCTACTCTTTCCCTCTGGAAAGGTCATGACCCAGCCATGTTTTCCAGGGCTGGACAGAATATCAAACACTTCCTCTATCTCCACTCCCCTGCCCAGTTTCATACATCTTCGGCTTTTGTCTGCAAATATTTACAGTGGGTTTTCTTTTTATACCACCTTAACGGTCTTGGATCTTTTCTTTAGGGAATGATTTTGTGGGTTTATTTTGGGAGAAGAAATCGGTCTTGATCACACTTAGAAAGCCAGATCATCCCAGAAACCACTGAAGAGACTGCTGCGGTGGTTCCTGACAGAGATGAGGAGGGCTTGAGCTAAGGAGGATGGAGAGGAAGGGACTCATTCAACAGCTAGTCAGCAATGTAAAATCAGTAAAATTTGAGGGTCCTTTGAGTGCACAGCATTGTTACCACTATAGAGCATGTGAAATAGTATGAGGGTCTGCCTTTGCCTTCATAGGTTGAACAGACAGTTACATACTCCCTTGGAAAGTGAAATCAAAACCAACATTTCTCTGTGAAGTAATGAGGCTGGGAGAAATAATTTGTAAGATAAGAAGATGTTCAAAGCCAGTGGTGATGATTAATTCCCCTCCTTCCAAAGTAGATGCAAAGTGCTGTAGGAGTTCAGGAGAAGAAGGAAATCTGCACCAACTGGAGTGGTCAAGTAAGACTTAATAAAGGAAGGGGTTGTCAAATTGCAGTAGGGGAAGAAATATGGGAAAGCAACAAGGCATAGGTTGGGAGTGCCAAGTTATTTGTGGAATAGCACGTGGTTGGGTCAGAGAGTAGTATGGGATAGATAGTTAAACTATAATTTCAGATAAAATTTGGATTAGATAGGTTGAAGTGAAAACTAGGAAAGTGCCAAAAGCCACGCTAGATAGTTAAGACTTTATTCTGAATGTAGTGGGAAGCTGCTGAAAACTTTTGAGCAAAAAGAGACAATCTGATATGGGATTTGGGAAATGAATTTGATGGCAATATGAAAGATGCATTGAAATAAGGAGAGATTGAGGAGGTCAATTAGGAGGCTGTTAATCATACATGATATTACGTATGATCATTCTGCTCAGTTGCTTTCCTTCCCTACATACAGGCACACGCACACGCACAAACACACACACAGACACACACACACACAATACACAATCTACTTGTCTATTCCCTGGGTCACTGGTGAAGCAGGATCCTTATCTATCTGGGTCCTAGGTCAAATTTCAGTAGCCTCAGGTTGAAAATGCCACTCAGTAGGCATTTCTTGATCTTGGCACACAGAAACCTTTTCTTTTGGTGTTGGTTCAAGGCATCTAGCCTCTTCCTTGGTGCCTCTGTGTTGAACTTTTCATTGTGATTGGCACAGAGCTCTGAATCAACCACATATCTGGCTGGCATGAAA
The DNA here is from genome assembly GCF_037783145.1 of Equus przewalskii. Lineage (NCBI taxonomy): Eukaryota > Metazoa > Chordata > Mammalia > Perissodactyla > Equidae > Equus > Equus przewalskii. The sequence goes on along the minus strand of NC_091863.1, from coordinate 87,816,553 downwards.
TTCTTATCTCACCTGACGGCCTTTCCTGGGATGTCCAAGATTTTTTCCCTAACATTTACACAAAATATCATATCTGCAAATTTTGGTCAACTGTCCCCAGCAGACAGAAAAGGTCCTAAAACCACAGTGGCTTCTGGAGAGGAGGTAGCCATTACAGGATTTAAAAACTGGAGTGGCATTCGCACAGCTAGTCCAATTAGCTCAGGGCAGGGAAAATTCTCTTCCCCAGGGCACCCTCCCTTTGATTTCCTAGAATATCAGGACTAAAGGGTTCCTTAGAGATCATTCACCTACAGATGAGGTGGCTGAGACCCAGAGAGAATAAGTAGACTTTCCTAGATTACTCTGCTAATTAGTGACAGAACTGGAACTAGATGCAGTTTCTTAAGTTCCAGGTCAGCCTTCTTTTCATTATATTTAGCTCTCAAGGCAATGTTTGTCTGATCCCTGTTGCTGCACCCTAGAGAAAATTTTGCTGTGATGTGGCTATTTTTCAGGAAACTGAAAATCTAATGGAAGATTAAGAGACCTATAAAAGTGATTAATGCTCTACTCAGAATTTCAAAAGAAAGTAATAAGAGGTAACACCTTGAAGATTACAGAGTATCCAAGGGCATAACAGCAATGGCAATAAAATATTTAAAATATTTGTTGTATTTATGGAATACATTTTGATGTTCCTAATACTTATCTTTCATTTTAATGGTCATTGAACAATTCAAATGTCTCTTTCAATTAAATTTTATCTTTCTTTCTGCTTTTTCTCCCCAAATTCCCCCAGTATATAGTTGTATATTTTTTTAATTGTAGGTTCTTCTAGTTGTGGCATGTGGGACTCCACCTCAGCGTGGCCTGACAAGCAGTGCCGTGTCTGTGCCCAGGATCTGAACCAGCTGAAACCCTGGGTCGCTGCAGCAGAGTGCGAACTTAACCATTTGGCCACGGGGCTGGCCCCCTCAATTAAATTTTTTATTTTGAGATAATTGTAGGTAATCATGCAGCTATAAGAAATAATATAGAGAGATCCAAAGCACACTTTATCCAGTTTTCTCTAATGGTAACATCTTGCAAAACTATAGTACAATATTGCAGGATCTTATTTGTGTAGGCAAGATACAGAATATTTCTATCACCACAAGGATTCTTCATGTTGCCCTTTTATTGCCACACTCACTTCCCTCCTGCCCCACACTTCCATAACTTCTGGAAACCACTAATCTATTTTCCATTTATATAATTTTGTCATTTCAAAAATATGTAAATTGAATCTTACAGTATGTAACCTTTTGGGATTGGTTTTTTTCACTTAGCATAGTTCTCTGGAGGCTCATCCAGGGTGTTGCATGTATCGATAATTTGTTCCTTTTTATTCCTGAGCAGTATTCTGTGGTATGGATGTACCATAGTTTGTTTATCCATTCCCCCCATTGAAAGACATCTGAGTTATTTATACTTTTTGGTTATTACAAATAAAGCTGCTATGAACATTTGTGTAGAGGATTTGTGTGAATATAAGTTTTCATTTCTCTGGGATAGAAACCCAGGAACATGATAACTGGGTCATATAGTAGTTGCATGTTCAGGTTTTTAAGAAACTCTCAGACTGTTTTCCAAGTGACTGTACCACTTTGCATTCCCACAAGCCATGTATGAGTGGTCCAGTTTCTCTGCATCCGTACCAACATTTTATGTCACTATTTTCTGTTTTAGCCATTCCTGTGGGTTTGTAGTGATATCTCATTGTGGTTTTAATTTGCATTTTCCTACTGGCTAATGATGTTGAACATCTTTTCATGTACTTGTATTCTATCTGCGTATCCTCTTCAGTCAGTCCTTGAGGGTATTATGCTGAGTAAAATAAGTTAGAGGAAGAAAGTCAAATACTGTATGATCTCACGCATAAGTAGAAGATAAAAACAATGACAAACAAACACATAGCAATGGAGACTGGATTGGTGGTTACCATAAGGGAAGGGGGGTAGGGCAAAAGGGGTGATTAGGTTCACGTGTGAGGGGATGGACTCTAATTAGTTTGTGGGTGGTGAACATGATGTAATCTGCACAGAATTCGAAATTTATTACGATGTACATCTGAAAGCTATATATTGTTATAATCCAATGTTACTGCAATTAAAAAATTTTTTTTTAATTTTTTTTTAAAACAAGAACATAGACTAAATAAAAAAAACTTAAACTAAAAAAAAATTTCTTCATTTTTTTTTGCCAATTTCCAAATTGGATTATTTGTTTGTTTACTGTAGAGTTTAGAGAACTCATTATATATTATGGATATGAGTTCTTTGTTGGATATTTGATTTGCAAACATATTCTCCCAGTCAGTGGCTTGTGCTTTCATCCTCCTCACAGAGTCTTTCTCAGAACAAGATATTTTTAATTTGATGAGGCCTAATTTATTAATTTTTCCTTTTTTGAATTGTGCTTTTGGCGTCAAGTCTACAAACTCTTTGTCAAGCCCTAGATCCTGAAGATTTTCTTCTATGTGTTTCTCTAAAAGTTTTAAGTTTTACAGTGTACATTTAAGTCCATAAAGCATCTTGAGTTAATTTTTGTAGAAGGTATAAGACATAAGTCAAGGTTCTTTGTAGTGTTTTTGTCTGTGGATGTCCACTTGCTCCAGTACCACTTGTTGGAAAGGATCCTTCCTCCACTGAATTGCTTTTGCATCTTTGTCAATAATCAATTGGGCATATATGTGTGGGTGGATTTCTGGGTTGTCAATTCTGTTCCATCATTTGATGTGCCTATCACTCTTTCAGTGTCACAATCTTGATTACTGTAGCTATTCACTAAGTCTTGAAATTGCGTAGAGTGATTCCTCCCACTTTATTTTTCAAAATTGTTTTAGCTATTCAGTTCTATTGCTTTTCCAAATAAAATTTAGAATGATCTTGTCTATATCTACAAAAAATCTTGCTGGCATTTTAAGAGGAATTATGTTAAACTTGTATATTAATTTGGGAAGAATTGACATCTTTACTATGCTGCATCTTTCAATCCATGAACACATGTCCCTCCTTTTATTTAGATCTTTGATTTCTTCCATCTGCTTTTTGTAGTTTTCAGAATACAAGTTCTGTACATATTTTGTTAGATTTATACCTAAATATTTCATTTTTTGAACAATTGTAAATGATATTGTATTTTTGTTCATTGCTAGTCTATGGAAACTCTATAAGCGATTTTAGCATGTTTGTCTTGTATCCAGTGATCTTGCTGAACTTATTAGGTCTAGGAGATTTTTTTGTAGATTCCTTGGGAATTTCTGTGTAGACAATCATGTCATCTTTAAAAAGGAAAACTCTTATTTCTTCCAATCCATACGCCTTTTATATCCCATTCTTGCTTTATTGCACTGGTTGGAGCTTCCAGCATTATGTTTAGTAAGAGTGGTGAAAATGGACATCTATGCCTTGATCTTAGGGACAAAGCAGTCATTCTTTCACCATTCAGTATAATGTTAGCTCTAGGTTTTTTTTAGATGCTCTTTATGTTGAGGAAATTCCCTTCTGTTCCTATTTTTCTGAGAGAGATTATCATGAATGGATATTGAATTTAGTCAAATTCTTTTTCTGCATAGATTGATGTGATCATGTGATTTTTCTTCTTTTGCCTGTTAATGTGGTGGAGTATACTGATTGATTTTTGAATATGAAGCAGCCTTGCATCCCTGGAATATTCTCATTTGGTTATGGGATATAATTATTATTGCGTATTGCTAAATTCTATTCTTAATATTTTGTTAAGAATTTTTCCAACTATATTCATGAGGAATATTGTCTATAGTTTTCCTTTTTTGTATTGTCTTTGTCTGGTCTTGATATCAGGATAATAATAGCATCATAATACTAGCCTCCATCTTCTGCAAGAGGTTGTGTAGAATTGGTGTTAATTCGTCTTTAACTGCTTGGTAGAATTCTTCAGTGAAACAATTTGGGTCTGGAGATTTCTTTTTGAGAGCTTTAAAACTAGAAATTCAATTTACTTAATAGTTTATAGGGTTATTCAAATTATCTTTCATATTGAGTGAGTTGTGGTAGTTTGTATATTTTGAGGAACTGGTCCATTTCATCTAAGTGTGTAGGGTTTTTTGTAGCATTCACTTATTATCCCTTTGAGTCTTGCAGGGTCTAGAATAATATACCGTATTTCATTCCTGACACTGGTAAGCTGTGTTCTCTCTCTTTTTTGTTTGTCAGTCTTGCTAGAGGTCTGTCAACTTTATTGATCTTTTCAAAGAACCAGGTCTTTGTTTCATTGATTTTCTCTATTGTTTTTCTCTTTTTAATTGTATTAATTTCTGCTCTTATGTTTATTATTTCCTTTGTTGTGCTTCCTTTGTTTTTATTTTGCTCTTCTTTTACTAAATTCTTGAAGTATGGCTTATATTATTGATTTGAGAGGCAAACTCTCCAGAGAGGCAAAATGTAAGCATTTAGTGATATAAATTTTCCTCTCAGGATTGCTTTAGCTACATCTCACAGATTCAGATATGTTATGTTTTCATTTTCATTCAGTTTAGGTATTTTTAATTTCTTTTGAAACTTCTTCCTTGACTAATGGGTTATTTAGAAGTATGCTCTTCGGTTTCCACTTGTTTGGAAATTTTCCTGTTAGTTTTCTAATTTGATTTCGTTGTGGTCAGTGAGCACACCTGAATGATTTTAGTTCTTTCAGATTTTTTGAGGTTTGATTTATGGCCCAGGATGTGGTCTAGTTTGGCAAATGTTCCGTGGGATCTTGAAAAGAATATGTATTCTGCTGTTATTGGGTGGAGTGTTCTATAAATGTTAACTAGAGCCTATTGATTAATGATGCTGTTGAATTCTTCTGTGTCACTGTTGATTTTTGGTCTAGTGCTTCTACCAATTATTGAGTGAGAGGTGTTAAAGTCTCAAATTATAATTCTGTATTTGTCTATTTCTTATTTCAGTTCTATCAATTTTTGCTTCACATATTTTGTAGCTCTGTTATTTAGTGCATATACATTTAAGATTTCTTTGTCTTCTTGGTGGATTGACACTTTTATCATTTGTCATGTCTCTCTCTGTCCTTGATAATTTTATTTTCTCTGAAGTCTACTTTATCTGATATTAATATAGCCATTCTTGCTTTCCTTTGACTAGTGTTAGCATAATACATCTTTTCTTTTTGTATCCTTCTACTTTCAGTGTGCCTATATGGCTTAATTTATGTGTTTTTTATAGACAATATATGGTTGGGTCAAGTTTTTAAATTCATTCTTCCACTTTCTTTTAATTGGTGTACTTAGACTATTTACAATTGATGTAATTATTGATATGTTATGGCTTATGTCTGCCTATCTAATTTTTGTTTTCTGTTTGTTCTCTCTGTTTTTCCTTTCTGTGTTTTCTTTTCCTGCCTTACTTTGGGTTACTGGAGTATACACTTATAACCACATTAGACAGTGTTATAATATTTGCTCCCAACATTAAACATAATTAGAAAACTCAAGATGAAAAGGAAAGCCTAGTTTATTTATGTATATTCTTGCTCTTTCTTTTGTTTTATCTTCCTCAAGTTGAGAGATTCTTATTGTTTCCTTTCTGTTTTGAGAACTTCCTTTAGTCATTATTTTAGGGTAGGGTTGCTGGCAACATATTCTCTTAGTTTACCTTTATCTGAGAATATCTCAATTTCCCTTTCCTTCCTGAAGGATATTTTCACTGGATATAGGAATCTGGATTGACAGTGCTTTTCTTTCAGCACATGTAAAAAGCTAGGCCACTTCCTTCTGGTCTCCATGATTTCTTACAAAAATCTGTGTCATTCAAATTGTTTACCTCCTATAAGTAAGGTGTCATTTCTCTCTCATTGCTTTCAAGATGCTTTCTTTGTCTTTAAGTTTTCAGAAGTTTGACTATGACATGTCTTAGTGTGGATTTCTTTGGGGTTTTCTCGTTTGGGGTTCACTCAGCTTTTTGTTTTTGTTTTTGTTTTTGTTTTTTTGAGGAAGACTAGCCCTGAACTAACTACTGCCAATCCTCCTCTTTTTGCCGAGGAAAACCAGCCTTGAGGTAACATCCATGGCCAACTTCCTCTATTTCATATGTGGGATGCCTACCACAGCATAGCTTTTCCAAAGCGGTGCCATGTCCACACCTGGGATCTGAACAGGCGAACCCCCGGCTGCCTAGAAGTGGAACGTGTGAACTTAACCACTGTGCCACTGGGCCAGCTCACTCAGCATTTTGAATATTTAGTTTTATCTTTTGCCAAATTTGGCAAGTTTTCAAACCTTATTTCTTTGAGTACTTTTTCCATCTTGACCTCTTTATTCTCTTTGCTGAGGCTCCAATGACGTGACTGTTAGATGTGAGACTCTGTTCACTTTTTTTTCCAAATTGCTTTCTCTCTGTTTTTCAGATTAGGCACTTTCTATCATTCTCTCTTCGAGTTCACTGATTCTTTCCTTTATTCCCTCCATTCTGCTGTTGAGGCTATCCATGGTGATTTTTTTCTTTTATGGTTATTGTATTTTTCAGTTCTCATATTTCCATTTAGTTCTTTGTATCTTCTGTTTATTCCTGAGGCTTTTTATTTCTTTCCTGAGATTCTATATTCTTTCATTTGTTTCAAGCATGTAAGTAATTGCCTGTTGAAGTATTTTTATAGGGTTACTCTGAAATATTTGTCAGGTAATTCTAATATTTCTCTCATCTTGGTGTTGGCTCCTATTGACTGTCTTTTTAAAAACAGCTTTACTGATGTATAATTGATACACAAAGGGTTGTACATATTTAATGTGGACAGTTTGATGAGCTGGAGCATATGCAAATACCTGTGATATCATTTCACTTAGTTTGAGATCTTCTTGGTTCTTGGTATAATAAGTGATTTTTTTACTGAAATCTGGATATTTTGGGTATTATTACATGATAGTCTGAATTTTATTTAAATCTTCTGCATTAGCTGACATCTTCTGACACTGCTCTGATGGAGAAAGGGAATGAACCTTGTTACTGCCAGGTGGAGGTAGAAGTCTAGTTTCCCTACTCAGCCTTCTTTGACATTCAGGTGGGGTGGCATCCTCATTACTGCTGGGTGGGGGTGGCATTTTTGGCTCCCTACTACTGATACCTCCCTGGCAGGGAGGGGTAATTCATTACTGCTCTCCACGTGGCATTCTAATTACACCATGGAGTGGAGTGGCCTTATGACTTCTGGTTAATGCTGAAAGAACTTTCTCTACATTAGGCCTCCTCTGACAGCACAAGCAGGGAGGGAGAGAAGTGCCTCATTACTGCTGAGTGCAGGTAGAATTCCAGGTTCCCCATGTAGTCTCCACTGACACTATGGGGGATGAGGGTTTGACCTTGTTATCAGCTAGCAGTGATGAAAGTCCCAGGTCCCTAGTTGGCCTTCGCTGATCCCACTCTGGTGAGGGTGTTTTGCTGCCTGGTTATAGACCCCATAGAGTGGTACCTTCCCTACTTGTCCTTTACTGGCATGGATGGGGTGGAGCCACCATTTTTTCTGTAGTGATTGGCTATAGTAGACCAGTTATTACCTAAAATGTTTTCTGTCTTGCTAGGCTGTCCTTTTCCTAGCCATTTGGCTAAAGAGAACAGACTTTTGTTGGGAACTTTTGGTTTCCACCTGTCAGCATTTCCCAGTTGAAGACTTCTTCAGTGCCATGTCTCTGATATATGAAGCAAAAGGAAAACCCAGGAAACTCAACACCATGTCATTCTTTGAGTCCCAATTTTCCTAGCCAGTCTGTTTTCTTCTCTGTAAATTTCAGAGTCTTCTCTTGTTTGTTTCATACATAATGTCCAGGTTCTTTACTTGTACTTATTTGGAAGAAATAGAAGAAAGGAAATCTATTCCATCTTCCCACAATCAGAAGTAATCAAATATATATTTCAACAAAATTTAATTTGTGTGTGTGTGTGCATGCATACAAGTGTGTGTTTTTTCACCTTTCGGTGGATTTTCCTGGGCCTCTGGCCATCCATGGAGTGTTGTAGAGTCCAATGGCTCTACACCGAAAAATTTTCTTGCCTCTGAATTAGTACCACTAACAATTCTTTTTTGAGGAAGATTAGCCCTGAGCTAACATCTGCTGCCAATCCTCCTTTGGCTGAGGAAGACTGGCCCTGAGCTAACATCTGTGCCCATCTTCCTCTTCTTTATATGTGGGACACCTACCACAGCATGGCTTGCCAAGCAGTGCCATGTCCACATCCGGGATCTGAACTGGTGAACCCCAGGCCGCTGAAGTGGAATGTGCGAACTTAACTGCTATGCCACCGGGCCGGCCCAGTACCACTAACAATTTTAAAGAAAATTTTATTTGCTTATCCCAAAAATGCACATTACATTGGCATAAGGCAGTATTGTGGAGTTTTTAGGAAGAGAGACTCTGAATTTGACTTCCAGTTCTGTCCCTGTGTGATCTTGGGCAGGTTACTTAACCTTTGTATTCCTCAGTTTCCTCATCTCTAATATGGGGATAATGACACAACTTATCTCATAACATGGAATAGGAACTAAATGAGTTAATATCTATAAAACACTTAGAACAGTATCTAGTTTGTTTTTGACCAAAATAATATATAATTTAAAGTATTGTGTTTGCATTCTGTACCACTAAGAGGGATGTCATCTTTTTTACTTCTCTTTCAAACTGTGAACCTTGTCCACTTCTCCAGTCTCATTTCACACCATTATCTCCTCGTTCTCTATACTCCAGTTGTCCTAGATTTGTTCAGTTTGTTGAACACATTACATGCTCTTTCAGCTCTGGGCCTCCGTACTATATGCTCCTCACTCTTCAGGTCAGGGAGGATCTTTCCTGAGTCACAGAGATCAGTCCAGGTCTCCCTCTTTTATGCTCACACAGCACCTGCACTCCCTCTACCATTTGTGCCCCTGACCTCAAGCAACTTTAGACCCAGGAGAGAGCGAGCGCTGGTCCATTGTGGCCCTAACTCAGGCCTCTTGGGCCATAATCGCAGATTGTGATAATAACACTTCTGGAGCTAGTTGGGCTGGCCTGGGACACAAATAGTTTGAGATAGCTTTGAGAACAGCTTTGAGTATACAAATATGCACAGGAATTTAGCGAACTTAATATGGCAAAATGAGAGAAAATGTAAAAGGAACTTCATTAAATCTGCTTTATAATTTTATTTTAAATGTAGCTTCTTAGTCTTTAAACTTAAAAATAGCTACACACAGAACAACAGTTTAGTAACACAGAAACAGAGTTTCTAAGTGGAGAAATTTATTACTGGCATTCAATGTCTGAAATTAAGAGTGAATGAATGCTGACTTGGCAAGCCAGTTCTGAAAGGTTGCCAACCCCTGGCTTAAATGCCAGAAGACCCAGTGTGTGGCCTTCAGCTGCTGATAATGGCCATTGACTTAAGTGTCCCAACTTAGAGGTCATGTGCACCTGGGGCTCATCAGTCCTTTTCTTCAGGCTCTTTCTCCACTTCTTCACCTTTAATCTTTCTGCCCATTAGTCTACCCTTGTTAGCCCATTTATAAATATCTCATCCATCTCTCTTTTGTGTCCTATCCCTTTCCAAGGTCACTCTCTGATCAAAGCATCCTAATCTTCCTCCTCTCAGTTTTCCCCACCAACACTAAACTTGTTCTTAAATACCTTTAACACTTCCAAATCCTCGACTCTTCCCTATTCTCAAAGTTGCTCATTCCTTGCTGGCTTTGTGTTTCATGCGAAGCTGGGGCAAATTCTCAATCCTTTCTTACACCATGACTTTTGCCCTTAATTTCCACACCTACTTAACTTTCCATCACCTCTGCCCTACAAATCTCCAAGACTAGATGAATATAAAGATCCATTTTCTTTGCTTTTAATCCTAGGTTGCAGAGTGCTACTGCAGAAAATAGCATAAGTACACTGATGGGCACCATTTCCGAAGCTAGTTTTCCAACCTCACATGTACTCTCAAAATTGTTCAGTAAAACTTCTGCTTTTGTTCTAATCAGTTCTTTTTCTTTGGTTTGTCACTAGTGTCTGTCTCAACCATGTATCCCACTATTCCCAAGACCCTTAAATATGCATTTCTCATTAGATGATCTTGCCTCCTTCACAGAGAAATTAAAACCTGCCATAAATGGGCTGGCCCTGGTGGCCTAGTGGTTAAGTTCCATGCTCTGCTTTGGCGGCCAGGGTTTGGTTCCTGGGTGTGGACCTACATGACTTGTTGGCAGCCATGCTTTGGCAGCGACTCACATGCAAGGTAGAGGAAGATTGGCACAGATGTTAGCTCAGGGCTAATCTTCCTCAGCAAAAAACAAAAAAGTGCCCTAAACTGACTGTCCTGTATTTATTTCCTTTCCTCTCATCTTATAGGAAGAAATGTCTTTAGCTTTTTCAAGACAAATCATTCCACTCATGATGTGCCTACACAGAGTGATTGCTCCATCAATGATTCCCCCTCACCTAGTTCTACGTCTTCAGCCCCTCTTTTTGCACTGGCTTTTTCCTTTTTGCCTACAAACATGCTCAAATCCTCTATGTCTTAAATAAATCCCCTTCCCTCGAGAGTGCCTCTCCCTCAAGCTATCACCTTATTCCCTTTTCTTCACAGCTAAGCTTCCTGAAAAGAGCAGATTGTACCCAATGGCTCTATTTCTTTGTCTCTAACTTATTACTCAAGCCACTGCAATATGATGTCTGCTTTTGTCTGCTGAAACAGCTCTACTAGAGGCACTGATGAATAGTTAAACAACGACCAGATCAAACGTCCTGTTTTCCTTAAGTAGCATAAACTACTTGACCTCTCATCAATATTTAATACTCTTTACCACTCTCTCCTGGAAAATCTCTCTCTCTGTTTCCACTGTATTACTCTCTTAGTTCTTTGACCTCTTTGCCTGCCACTCCCTCTCTGTCTGACCATTACATGTTGATATTACCAATGGTTCTACTTTTGATTCTCTTCTCATATGAATCTAGACATTTTCTCCTTCACCTTTATCTACTTTCATGCCTTCAACCACTGTTTGTGAATGATGCCCAATTCCATCCATCTTATCTCCAGCACGTCACTCTACCTAGATGTTCCACGGAAACTTCAAACTCAGTATGTCTAAAACTATATCCTCTAAGTTGATGTCCTTGCTGCATTGTCTGTATCAGAGATGATATCAATATTCCCCCATTTGCTGAAGCCAGATACCTGGGAGCAATTCTCCTCTTCTTCAGCATCCTCATTCTCCCTCTTTCTATACTCCTCAAAGTCCTAGCACCAACTAATGTCAGTTCAACTTGAAAATGTTATGTATTTGCCTTCTTCTTTTTATCCACTGTCCAAGTTTGGACTCTTGTCCTGTTTCACCTTGACTTCTACAAAAGGCTCACGGATTGTCTCTCTGATTTTGATATCTCCTGCCTGCAAATCACCATCCATTCAAGTTGACCTTTCTAAAACACAAATCTGATCATGTCAAGCAGTCACTCCAAAAGTTTAGATTGTTTCCCATTGTCCATAGGATAAGGTTCAAAATCTTTCATATAGTATAAAGGTCATTCTTGGTAGACCTGAACTTCATTTTTTTTTTTCGAGGAAGATTAGCCCTGAGCTAACTACTGCCAATCCTCCTCTTTTTTCTGAGGAAGACTGGCCCTGAGCTAACATCCATGCCCATCTTCCTCTACTTTTTTTGTATGTGGGACGCCTACCACAGCATGGGTTTTCCTAAGCAGTGCCATGTCCACACCCGGGATCTGAACTGGTGGACCTGGGGCTGCCAAGAAGCGGAACGTGCGAACTTAACCGCTGTGCCACCAGGCCCGCCCCTGAACTTGATTTTATAACCTCTTCTCCTAGCGCTTGTCCTCACACTCTCTATGCTCTAACCACACTGAAATATTACCATTCTCCAACACTTCACCCTTAAAATCAAAGTCACTGTGCCATCTGCTTATACTATTTCTTCAGATTGACCATCTATGAACTCCTCTTTATTAATTCTATTTCAGTCTTTGTTCTCTCTGTGCTTCATTTTGAAAAGTTCCTGTTGTTTTCTCTTCAGTTTCACTATTTTTTTTCTGTAGTACCTAACCTGCCTTTACTTTCATCCAGTGAAATTTTTAGATATTGTATTTTTCAACTCTAGAATTTCCATTTGTTTCTTTCTTTAATAATTCCATTTATTTTCTCATTATGTTCATGTATACCTTTAAACCCTGAGCATATTTATAATAGCTGTTTTACATTTCTTCTTGGCTAATTCTATCACATAATTTGTGGGTCTATTGCTCTGGACTGATTTTTCTCCAAGTTATGGATCCCATTTTCCAGCTACTTTGTATATTTAATAAATTTTTTTATTGGAGGACGGAATTGTGAATGTTACACTGTTGAGTGCTAGATCTTCTTGTCCTCCTTTAAAGACTGTTGGACTTTTTTCTGGGAGACATTTGACTTATTTGCACATCAACTTGATCCTCTCAAGGCTTTATTTTAAGTTTGTGAGATCGGTGTAGGATAGACTTTACTCTTGGCTAATTTAGGCCTACTAGCAAGGCATGACCCTGCTTGGCTCCCTACTATTCAATCGGGGGCCCTGGGTGCAGAATGAGCCCTCTTTACTCAGCCTGGTAGGTACTTAAATGTCTCCTAGTTCTATGTGAACTTTGAGAATTATTTAACTCATAGTTCCCTGATCATTCATTGCCCAGCCTCATAGAGTTTTCCCTAAGGCATGCAAGGCTTATTATTTAGACACACACTCCAGGGTACCTCTCAGCAGGTTCCTACAGTTCTTTCTCTGTGTAGCTTCCTCTTCCACAGCTACCTCAGCCTTCCTGAGTATTGATCTCTGTGTCCTAAACTCGGTGAAACCACTATGTTCTACTTGGGTTCCCCTTCCCTGCATCATGTTCTGGAAAGTGCCTCTAGGCAGAAAGCCAGGGTTCACTTCATTTGTTTCTCTTCTCTCAGGAGCTATAATACTGTACTTTCTGTTGTTCAGTGTCTGAAAACATATGTTTCTTTCTCTTTGTCATTTCTACTCTTCAGGACTTGAGAAAAAAAGATCTCTTCAGTGGTTAAGTAGCCTGACTGCCTTAGCAACAAAGTCATATGGTCGTGCCATCAATTCCCATCCTTTTGCATCCACAAAGCAGTGTTGAGACATTAGTTCCGTACATCTTCAAAAGTGGCTTTTCCCAGATAAAAAAAGATTCAAATGGGAGGGCATTCATATCTCTTCTATTCCAGTACTACTGCCTTCTACTATATGTTTGCAGCAGACTGTGTTGAGTGTATTCATCTAGAAAAGCCAAAGGCAGAGAAAGGGAGAGAGAGAGAGAGCTATTTGTCCCACTTGTCTTTAATCAGTAACTTTTACAAATGAATAATCAAGATTTAGTTTGTACTATCCTTACCATATCCAATTGATATAGCTACTATAACCCACATTGGTATTCTTTTAAGGGATTGGTAGAATATGAGGCAAAAGTAAGTGATAGCTTTTGCTATGGATGACCCATGGTTATATTTGTGTTGTTTCACTGTACAAAACCATTTTAAAATCCATGGTAGAAGTCCAGGTAAAAAGGATAGATGCCACGATGCAGAACATCTGAACAGCCACTGCTCAAATGGGCTACAACAAAGATGACAGAAAAGGTATGTGGTGGCCAATGCATAGTTTTGCTAATCAACAGTCTAGCTTACCCCCTGCTAGACTGACATTGTACTTTGGTTGATAATGACACTTCTCAAAGCCAAAAAGTTTTAGAACAAGTTGCGCTTGGTGGGTTGCCATTATACTGAGTGATCTTATTCCTATGGGATTCCAGAGAGTCCACCGACACACCAAATCACTTCCTAATAATATGACAAAAGTAAAAAGAGATTGAAAATGTCAGTCTTGACACTAGATGAAGATTTTAAATTAGTATGCAAGATAAATTCTCTTTTTACAATGCAGATGTGATCTAGAAAAACTGGATGACAACTACCTATCCTCTCCCTCTCTTCTTCTCAACCCTTTTTCCTTCTCTTTCAACTAGTCTACTCTTTGCCCTACCCGTAGCCCATTTAACATCAGTCAGAAGAGAGTTGTGGCACGTTTAGTTTGTGGACTTACTGAACTTCCATCAAGTTGATAGATGACAGGGCCAGGATACAGAATCATAGATGCTTTAGCTTGGGGGGCAGAACCCATACTCATCATCTATCTTGATTTGGCAGGTGAAGTAAGGGCCAAAAACAATGGCGATAATCCTGTCTCCTGCTTAATACCCCATCTACTGCTGCTGGCTTCTTGCTAAGCTCCAGAACCTGTTGCTTCAAAAAGAAAATAAAAAGCAAGCTAACAGACAAAAAAATACACAGATGCATAAAATCAACTAAATCCAAAGTCAAAAGAGATCAACCAACACAAACTAACTCCAAAAAAGAATGAGGATAGTAAAGTGGACAATCACTTTGTCTATTTGAGTCAGAGGGAAAACTCCTTTTCCAGAAACAGCTCTAACTTCCCTTCAGTGAGTCATAGGCTTTATGTCCTTTGAGGCTTGGCAATAAGAAATCGCTCTGTGGTTGAATTTAGAGGAAGATTTTGTTGCTGGGTGCCTAGGAACCACTGTTGTGATTTGATAGGGAAAGCTGACATCCCACTGTCAATCCCTCCATGTTCCTGGGTTGTGGCCTCCATGTCTACTCATTGTTTCATTCATTGCTCCTAAGGTAATAAAGACTGCTAGAGACCTCAAGGGTTACCCTCCCGTTATAAAGTTTTCCCAAACTTCAGCCATTCACATATCACCTCTCGATTTTTGTCACACAACGTAACCCCAGCACTTAATATTTACCTAACATATTTTTTACTATCCACTCACTTTTTAAAATAGTCTCCTCTTAAGCTATAGTACTTATATTTATTTTATAAATGTATATGTATAGTATATGTATATATACATGTATATATAAAATATATGTATATATACACATTATATATTATATATACATATATGTGTTTATATATTATATATACATACATATATACTTACACATACACATACAATTTGACTTGTGTAATTGTGTACCACTTAAAACCATCTCCCTTAACACCAGTAACACATGTAGTATATCTACGTATCACATTTTGGGAAAAATCGTTTTAAGGGATAGTTGAGAGGATTGAATGAACTAAAATACAGTAATGCTTCTAAGTCATCTAGAGATCCAGGAGAGTTGCGTCAAAGACTACTCATTTGCCACTAAAACCCATTCTTCCCTTCCATAATGTACACTTGTACCCTGAAAGTAGCTGCCCATCCAAGACTTCTTGCATCTAAATGTGTGCAGCTATATGAGTTTGTATAGTCACTGAATGAGAGCAAAAGCGATTTGGACACTTCCAAACCAAAGCTTGTAAGAAGCAGTTGTAACTTCTCCTACTTTCTCTTTCTTTCTTTCTGGCTAGATGCATAGATAACTAGGAGGTCTTGGGGCAGAGGTTATCTACACTGGTTATAGATTAGAATCACCAGGAGTACTTCTTAAACATACTGATGCCAGGCCCATCCCAAACCAATTGTACCATAATTTCTGGAGATAGAGCCCAAGTGATATACCCTGGTTATGGATTTGAAGTCTCAATATTGTTAAAATGTCAATTACCCACAAATTGATCTTTAAGTCAATATTATCCAAATCAAAATCCCAGCAAGCTTTTCTTGTAGAAATTGACAAGCTGATTCTAAAATTTATGTGGAAATGCAAACAACATGGAAGTCAAAGCAACCGTGGAAAAGGAGTACAAAATTGGAAGACTACACCACTTGATTTCAAAACTTATGATAAACTACTGTAATCAAGACAGTGTGGTATTGACATAGGACTGACAGGTAAATCAATGGAACAGATTAGAAGGTATAGAAATAACCCCACACATATATGGTCAATTGATTTTCATCAAAGGTGACAGGGTAATTCAACGGAGAAAGGAAATTCTTTTCAACAAATGGTGCTGGAAAAAATGAATATCTGTGTGGAAAAAAACAAACCTTGATTCTTACCTTGGACTGCACACAGAAATTAACTCAAAGTGGATCATAGACTGGAATATAAAAGCTAAGACTACAAAATTTCTAGAAGAACGTATAGGAGAATATCTTCACAACCTGGGCAGAGACAAAGACATGGAGGGCAATAACCATAGACAAAATTATTTATAAATTAGACTTCATCAAAATTTAAAATGTCTGCTCATCCAAAGACACCACTGAGAAAAAGAAAATGATGACTGTGCAAGCCACAGTATGGGTGAAAATATTCATAAGCCATATATCTGAAAAAAGACATATCCAGACTATGCGAAGCACCCTTAAGACTCAATAATAAGATAAACAACTTATTTTAAAAAGGAAAATATTTGGACAGAAGTTTAGTAAAGAAAAAATGCAAATGGCCAATATACATAACAATAAATGATTGAAAAACACGTGAAAATATGCTCAGCATCATTAGTCATTAGGGAAATGTAAATTAAGATCACAATAAGATACTAATATACAACCATTAAAATGCCTAAAATTATAAAGCTTGACAGTTTCAAATGTTGGTAAAGATATAGAGCAATCACAACTCTCCTACATTGCTGAGGGGAATGTAAAATGGCAAAACCACTTTGGAAAAAATCTGGCAGTTTCTTTTAAGTTAAACATACATTTATTATATGAACTAGCAAGTCTACTTTTAGGTAATTGCTAAAAAGAAAGGAAAGAGAAAACATGTTCACTGAAACTATTGTGCACGAATGTTCATAGTAGCTTTATTCACTATCACACAAAACTTGAAAGAACCCAAATGTCCATTATTGGGTGAATAGATAAATTGTGGTATATTGATCAACAGAATACCACTCAGTAATAAAAAGAACAAATTACTGACACATACAGTGACATAGATAAATCTCAAAACATTATACAAAGTGAATGAAGCCTGGAATGTATGATTCCATTAATGTGAAATTCTAGAAAATTCAAAGTAATCTATAACGAGACAATGTACATCAGTTGTTGCCTGGAGATGGGAGTAGGGGCACTATAAAGGGACACGAGAAAACTTTTTGTGGTGAAGGAAATTATCTATATCTTGATTACGGTAGCTACGTGGGTAAGTACACTTCAAAACTTGCGGAAATGTACCCTTTAAATGGGTGCAGTTTATTTTTTTTATAAATTATGTCAATATAATTGGATTTTAAAATGTTCACCAGGCCCATATAATGTGCAGAAACTTTTGACAACCATTGCTCTATGGCATTGCTTCTCAAAGTGCATTCCTTAATCAGTAGCATCTGATTCCCCGGGAGCTCATTAGAAATGCAGAATCTCAACCCCCACTCTCGAGCTACAGAATCACCATCTGCATTTTAACAAGATCCACAGGTAATTTAAATGCACATTAAAATTTGAGAAACAATAGCATAGGGGATAATGGAATCTTGAGCCGGAGGTAGCCTGGGTCTGGAATCACCACATAGAAGAAAGCTACCTGCTGGCCAGGAACATTCACCTTATCCTCTAATGTGAACAAGGAATACTCCTGTGGTTGAGGCATTTTAATTTTGGGTCTATTTGTTATGGCAAGTTAGCCTATCTAACTATAATAAGATTGATCTTGTAGAGGGTCTGAGAGCACAGCCCAAAGTAGTCTCAGTGGAAAATAACTTTGAAGTCTCACGTTCATGCTTCATCTTTAAAATTCGCTCACAGTTCTTTCTATTTCATGGTGTATTTGTGTTTGTTTGAATGTAATAATAATGTTTTCAATTATGTATTAGTTAAATTACTTCATTGCTTTCCCGTAAATTTGGAAGTAAAACTAAAGCTCCAAGATGTGCCATGTCTGTCTTGTTGTTTTCCCTTCCTCCACAGGTTAAGTGTTCACTGTTTAAGGAGCACGGGGTTGGATAGAAAGTATATGGCACAAAGCAGAAATTAAATGTTTTTCTTGTTGTCGCACGTAGGATGGTCAGATGTGAAAGAGAACCGTCTGCAAATGTTACTTTAAACAGGAAAAATGACTCTCTAGTCTCTAGTATGCAATTCCAGAGATTTTAACAGGTTCGGCGAGGCGAGAAAATCCTCCAAAGGCAAACATTCCCTCAGTCCCTCAAATCGTCCCACAAAGTGGTTTGCCTACTCTGTACAAACAGAGGGTCAGAAAAGGTTCTGCATATCTGCGAAAGCTGGTGTGAGGATCCAGAGTTAACCTATTGATTCCTGACCATGTGCTAGACTCTATGCTGGGCACTTGCCTGCACGTAATTCCATTTCATACTAGCCACAACTTTAGAAAATAGTATTCTTTTATCCTTAATTTTGAATGAGGATAGTGAGGTTCTGAGGGATTAGGTAGCTTTCCAGACCTCACAGTGGATTGAATATAAAACTGTCTGACTCCAGTGCCATCCTCTTTTTACAACAGCATAGTGTTCTGGGCAACATCTTATCTACCTCTTTATCCTAATGCATTCCTATCGTTATAAAAGAGAAAGGGTCCTGAAACAGAAAGAACGAGAGCCAGTGAGCAAGCGAGAGCTCTTTCCTGTATAGAGAAGGAGCAAGGGAGCCAGTTAAAAGCAGATGGGACAGCCCCCTCATCACCCTCCCCATTTCCTCCCATTCTGAGGCTCAATGCACCTCACACCTGTCTCCTGCTCATTCTTTCTTGCTCCTTTATCAGCCTGAACACCCTGCCCCCTCTGCAATCCCTAGGCTTTTCTCCCTTGTCTCCAGGCCACCCCACTCTCATTTCCCTTTGCTTTCCTTTGATTCCTAACCACTGGCACCACCACTCCGCCCCACTGTCACCGTCCTTTGCACTCCTACCCCCACTTCCTTTACTTCTTATGCTCTCTCTGTTCCTTTCTCTTCTGCTCATCTTTCAAGGCCCCATTAGGGCCCCACCATTGACTCTGCTCTTACAATGGCTCAGTGGTTTTGAGATGAAGTAAAACGTCACTAATTTGTTCTAATTGGGGGGAAAGGTCAGTCTGCCTTAAATGAAAAGTATGAGTGATAGGATATTTGGGGGGAGAACATGCAATCTCATTACTTTCAAGTACATAAAGTAATCCCAATGACTAAGACAAGAGGATAAAAGCCGAACCTATATGTCTCGGAGATCTGTAAGTGGTTTGACAAATAGGCATGGCTCATTTATAATTAGGACATTCAGCCCGGGCATATAAATGCTTGCTGCTGAGGTCTTTGCAGTGAAGTAGGCTAATATTTCTCTTGTTTACACCATTAGCTTGCGAAGAGAGCTCTTTCATCATAGATACAGGTACAATCTCATTAGAAAGGTCCAGCAGTTCAGATCCACTTTCTTATGTCACATGCCAGGTAGAATGAGTGTTTTGTTCACCCAGTTCTCCAAAAGGAGTAATGGTGAACAATAACAAAAATAGTCATTTTTCTGGTTCCCTTCTATGCAAGAGTTACTATCAAGAAGAAAAAAACCCGAAAACCTTGTTCAGTTCCTATTATTTGAGGGTAGGATTGAGAAGTTGTAGGGGAAAGAATTGAATGGACGCAAGCAGAGTCAAACCTCAAATGGTCTTAGTTTGGAATCTACTCATTTAGAATTAGTGAAAATTGAGGAACCAGCATACTTTATTTTTATGCTCTAAGAAGCCAATTTGCTAAGCTAATTACAATAGTAAACTAGATTTTCCTGCAAAAATTTATAAAATTCCTTAAAATACAAATTTTCCATGCATTGTCCAATACTTTGAAAGCACCCCCTTCGTTTACGTGTGATTGTTAAGCTAATTAGGTAAACTTTCTCCCAATTTCTGGGAGTAGTTCCCTAGAGGAAGTGCTACTAGGAAACCCTTCTTTGGCCTATTTCACTTTATTATGTGTGAAAGCAAGCAGCCATACTTATTTTCTTCTTGAATAGCTTATAATTAAGGCTTCATGTCTACTCAAACTAGCCTCCCCCATCCTTCCTTTATCGTGTCTCCCTAAAATTTTTCGCTCTGTACAATTAAGCAAGAATGGGAAGAAATGGGGGCTAAGTTTTACCGAGGTCTTTCTGAAGCATTGGGAGGCCAAGATCCATGAATTCCCATATATCCTTACCCTCTATCTCTGACAGTGTGGAGATATGTGGGTAACAAGTAAAAGGGGACTTTCCATCATGCTTTACCTTGTAGCCTTAGAGGACTTCTCTGGCACTCAGAATGTAGCTATGTCTTGCTATAAAAATATAATGCAAAATTTGTGGAGATTTTCTTCAGCTACTAAAGGGGTCAATTGATGTGAAACTATTACTTTTCCTAAAAACCATAAATTAGATACTACTTCTTGCAGTTGTAAGATTCTTCAGTTTTAACCCAAAGGATTCATGGAAGGGTTCCTTGAAATTGTTGAGCAGGACAAAGCTAGGGAGATAAGGGAGCAGCTTTGCTTATAAACCATTAGAAGTAAATTTGAAGGGATTAACTTTGTTTGAAAGCCACTAAAATTGCTGAACAAGGTCATGAGGCTATTTCTAACTAGTCTGAATTTTTGTGCTTTGGGGTTCATACAAACATCATGCTTGGAAAGGAACAACAGTAATTCTTGATTAACAGAGTGTACTGAATGGAGGTGAGGCTACTGAGTTCAAGAACAGTGACCTATACCTGGCAAATTTCAAGGCAGAGTCAGAAGGAAAGCCACTGCCTGCAAATTTTAAAGGGAAATGTTCTAGGAACCATTGAGGGTGAGAATATGATGACTTTCGGACTTTAGGAAGATAAAAAGTTCCAAAGGCCCCCTCTATCTTCGCAAATGCCGAATTAACGCAATATTTTAGTGGTGGCACAATCAAATTTAATGTAATATAGACACAGGCCAATATTTTCAGAAAGGTATTTGCTTTTATGTTTAGTGGTTTAAAAGAAAACTGAGCTGCATTTTAAGTGTATTTTTGTTCATATTGGGGTTCTAATATTTTCTATGGGTATACTCACTTTTGACACTAGAATGTAAAGCAAAGGGAAAATGGAATTTTGTTTACAAATTTCTGCTTACAAGTCTGCATGACTAAATCTGTAAAATTACCAAGGGTCATTTAAAAGAATACATCAAAAGCATTCAAATATAAAAATTGAAGAATTACTGACTAATGAAACTACTTGGCATCCCTTTCAGTACATATTTCCTTAAATGAGGCACACAATTTCTGGAGATAGTCCCACACCTTTGGACTTTAAGGTTGGAATCAGAGACATTTTGAGTAGAAAGGGACTTTAGAAATTATCTAGTGCAGTAATTCTTTTCAAATTTTTTTCTTCAAATTTCTTCAATCAAAATCTTGCTTAAAAGTTCAACATAGGAACATGGTAAAGGGGAGAGTCAGTAATTAAAGCAGAGGTCCAGAGGATTGAAATCTAGTCTACTCCCTTACCACTTCTTCCCCCACACTTTCTGACTAGGAAAGCTGAGCTCTACAGAAACCAAGTGACTCGGTCAAGTTCACTCAACATGTGATGGTGGGTCTCCTAATTTTCTTTCATCTTCCTCACCTCCATTTTCTACTCCCTTGCACCTCTAATAAAAGAAACACACATTCATGTACGTAGGCACAAACACACCCCATCTCAGGTGGCCAGTAGAAGCTTCTCTTGCCTTTCACAAGCCACTAACATTTCATTGTGAATATCTTTATTGCATTCTTTCTCCCAGGAATATTTTCACTTCCAAGGAGAAAAGTGGAAAGAGGGCAATGGTGAAGGCTATGAAATGAAATCACTAAAGATGGCATGACAGCACTGTGACAAATTTTACTGTGTGTGGGTTTCCTCAAATCACACTCTATGGGCATCTTCATATTTACTCAATATTTAAGGCTAACCCTGCTGGCTTATTTAAAAAGAGTGGCCTCAGACAAAACCTCAATAAGAATTTGCATTTAGACCATTTTGGTCTTGAGATTTGAACAAGTAGAATGAGGGTGAAAGGTGCTCCCACTCTTATTTAGCGGGTTCCATTTTACTGCACTTCTTTCTGAATAGGTGCAATGTTCCACAATACTTTGCTTTGTTTTCTCTATGTCTAGGAGACGGGCCTGTGTGTATGTGTGTGTGAGTGAATGAGCATGTGTGGTGAGAGAGAGACGCCCACAGAAAGACACACACACAAAGACACAAATGTGACACAAAGAGACATACTCACAAACAAAGACACAAAGAAAGAGAGACACAGAGAGTGACATATACACATACACAGGGAAACACACACACTCATACACAGAGAAATGAAAGAAAGAGATAGAGTGAGTGACAGTGATAGAGAAAGACAGCAAGACAAAGAAAAACAGTGACACACATATACAGAGTGAAACTGAGAGAGGATAGAATTGAGACTGAGAAGTTGAGAGAGGTACACATGAAGAAATAGAGTGAGTGAAAGACATACAAAGAGAGACACACAGAGACCAAAGAAATAAGCTGAGAGGGAGGACAGAGAAACTGAGAGCGACAGAAAAAAGCTAAGACTGAGTAAGAAGAAAATCATGGTGATAGGGGAAGAGAGAAATCACTCATT
This sequence comes from Equus przewalskii, assembly GCF_037783145.1. NCBI lineage: Eukaryota > Metazoa > Chordata > Mammalia > Perissodactyla > Equidae > Equus > Equus przewalskii. The sequence continues at coordinate 87,793,974 of NC_091863.1, read as the reverse complement.
TTTTCCCCCCACGTTGGAAGCTTTCAACGTTTTTCTTTTGTGTTACATATAGCTTGGAAATTAAATTTTAATATCTCCTATTCAGAGGCACACTAATAAGAGCAGTATCTGCTGCTCAGAGGCAAATATTTTCATCTGACTGTACAAAATATGTTTTTTCTATTTTGTTTACCAAATTTAATTGTTTAAGAACCACAATTACGGGAGTATGGGAGCCAAAGCTGAAGCTGGGGCTGACAGGGGATCAACATGATAAATTGACCAGCAGTTTCCCAGATCAATGCCAGACATTCACATCCCTCAGCAGTCCTGCAGTGTTATGTGCTTTCTGGGTTTATGCCCCATGTAAGGGAGATACAGGGGCTGGATGGATCCCATTTGCAGTGTCTGTGTCTCTGGCACTCACTGCAGTCTTAGAACCCTCTCTGTGCTCTTCGGACGGGGTGCTTACTTCACCAGGGAATTCTGCATCTTACCTATTCTGACAGGAAGCTTCCCACTGCCGCCTAACACTAGACGCTGCAATAGTTCCCATGTAAGAACGAAAACAAAAAGAGAGGCTCAGATGGTCTCACAAGTCCATGTTTTGTAAGTGGTTCTGACCATCAATCCGACCTAATAGTTTGGAGATACCATTCTCACACACACACACATACACACAACCCAAGGGGGAAAAGAAATGAATGTTTACGTCTATCACAAAATGTGTACAAGAATGTTCATAGCAACTTTGTTCATAATAGCCCCAAACTGGAAACAACCTGAGTATACACAGAGAACAAATAAATAAATTATGGATAATTAATTATATATTCATACAGCAGAATATTATACAGAATAATACATGAATTACTGATACATACAGCGTGGCTGAATCCCACAGACAGGAGTCAGACACAAAAGAAAGAAGTCAGACACAAAAGTGTACGTATTGGATGATTCCATTTATGTGAAGTTCAAGAACAGGCAAATCTAATAAACGGTAATAGAAGTCAGAATAACAGTTACTTCTGCAGGGAGGGTCTTAGGGAAGGGGCTTGAGGAAGACTTCTTTGGTACTGGAAATGCTTTGCATCTTGATCTAGGTCAGGGGTCAGCAAATTATAGCCTTAGGGCCAAATTGGGCCACCACCTACTTTTTGTATGGCTAGGGAGCTAAGGATAATTTTTATATTTTAAATGATTGGGGAAAAACAAAAGACAATATTTCATGACATGTGAAAATTATATGAAATTCACATTTCAGTGTCCTTAAATAAATATTTATTGGCACACAGCCACACCCATTTGTTTACATATTGTCTAAGGCTGCTTTTGTGCTACAAAGGCAAAGTTGAGTAGTTGTGACAGAGCCCATATGGCCTGCAAAGGCTAAAATATTTACTCTCTGGCCTTTACACAAAGGGTTTGCTGTCATCTGATCTAGGTCACAGTTACACGGGTGTAGACGTATGGAAAAACTCATTGAGCGGTGCATTTAAGGTTAGTGCACTTTATGTACTTTACTGCAAAGAGTTCTTTCAAGATTTAGAGAAAGGGAGATTACTTGCTCAAATGCTTGATGTACGTTAGGTTCAGAAAAGAATTGTGAATTCAGGCCTTCCTTTTCTTTATTTCTTATAGATGAGAATCACTCCTTTATACACCTTCTTTATGACCAAGGTATTATGTGAAGCAACAATAGAAGAAAATTAGCACAAATTAACCAATCAATAAAGTTCTTTCAAATCCTGAAACTCAGAATGATGTCTTGCAAGTAGGAAAAAACATGATTAATATGTCTTTTCCTATTCTCTTTTTTAAAGAACAAAACAGTAAAATGGAAAACTGTTTTGGCAATAACAGAATATATGACTCTCATTGGTGGTCCATCTCTGAGTCACATGTTAAATCATTGTTAAGGATCATCATTACTTGTCTGAACAGGCATTTGTGCTATTAACTAAAGAACTGCTAAAAAACAATCCCCATGCTACTCTTTCACAAAAAAACACTGTTACTATGAAGAGGCCAGTGTAAGCCAAATGACAGAGATAAATGCACTATAAACATTTCTTGTTGGAAGCTTGTAATGATGTGATTTCTTTATATTGTCAAATTTGTACCCAACTTTAGTTTCATATTTTGGCTGTTTTCAATATTTATAAATTGTGATGTATGTCAAGGAGCACATTTCAGTGTAAAACAGAAAAGAACTAGAAAATATGTCTACAAGATGGCTTCAGGGTGGGAAATGCATTTTCTTTAAAGATTTTTTTATTTTTCCTTTTACTCCCCAAAGCCCCCTAGTACATAGTTGTGTATCTTTTTTTAGTTGTGGGTCCTTCTAGTTGTGGCATGTGGGACACCACCTCAGCATGGCCTGACGAGCAGTGCCATGTCCCTGCCCAGGCTTTGAACTGGCGAAACCCTGGGCTGCCGAAGTGGAGCACGTGAACTTAACCACTTGGCCACAGGGCCAGCCCTGAAATGCATTTGTTTTTAAAAGCCAGAATACAAGTTTAAAATCACAGGCTGGCAGTCAGATAAGCCAGTGACAACCTTTTCGTTAAATCTTGGCCAAATTGTATAGTTGTGGTGTTGTTGTAGTTGTTGCTATTGTTACAGCTACAGTTGTAAACCGAACAACGTGAGAGTGATCTGAACAGAGTGGCAAGACAAAGCAGGTCAGTTTTGTTAATCAGCTTGTGTTATTTTTCCTCCTATTAATGACATTTTATATTCATCTTCTAATTAGCATTCAGTCTCAGGTATTCCTACCAAACATATTTCACCATAAATACCTAGCAGAATTTCAGTTATGGTTGTAGGACTTCTCCAGTCTATCTCCAATTCATTTCTTCTTTTTTTTTTCAGGAAATCCCTGAGCTAACATCTGCCGCCAATCCTCCTCTTTTTGCTGAGGAAGACTTGCCCTGAGCTAATATCTGTGCTCACCTTCCTCTATTTTATATGTGGGACGCCTGCCACAGCATGGCTTGCCAAGCAGTACGTAGATCTGCACCCAGGATCCCAACCGCCAAACCCTGGGCTGTTGAAGTGGAATGTGCGAATTTAACTGCTGCGCTATTGCACTGGCCCATCCAATTCATTTCTTATGAACCCTGATGACTGATCCCACCTCTTGAAATGCTGGGAGGTTTTAGCTTCAATTTGAAGTCTGCCTGGCTTCAGGAATTCATTTTTACATGGGAAACACCCCATTATGTTGTTGGAGGATTAAATGAAATAATGTATCTAAAATTCCAAGAGCACAGTAGTGCTCTATGATTGATACTGAAGTCAGCTTTGTAAGAAATCCACTTGGTCCTTATCTAATTTGGTGGTAGATGGATCTGGGCAGAGTGGAGCAATAGCAGCACTGTTTAATAGAACTTCCTGTGGTGATGGAAATGTCCTGTATTTGCACTGTCCAATTCAGTAGCCACTAGCCACATGTGGCTATTGAGCACTTGAAATGTGCCTAGTGGGCATGAATTTTTAATTCAATTTATTAATTTACATTCAAATATAAATAACCACATGTGGCTGCCATACTGGACAGCACAGCTTTAGGGGACCAAGTTTTCCTTGCTAAAGCAGCTTTGGGTTAGGTGTTCTTATGTTTCTTTGAAGTGCCATGGGCCCCTTGGAAAGTCTAGTGAAACCTACTGGACAATTTCTTAAAAATATTATTTTTCCTTTTGTTTTAGAAACAGTTTTATTGAGATATAATCCACATACCATACAATTCACTCTTTTAAAGTGTATAATTCAATGGTTTTTAGATATTCACAGATATGTGCTACCATTAACACAGTCAATTTTAGAACATTTTCACCACCTCAAAAAGAAACCTCATATCCTTTAGCTGTCATCGCCCTATCCCCCTGCAACTCCCTCTAGCCCTAAGCAAGGACTAATCTACTTTCTGTCTTTCAATTTCCCTAGTCTGGATTTTCACATTGTTATGGGTTGAGCTGTGACCACCAAAAGAAGTCCTACGTCCTCCAGTGCCTCAGAATGTGACCTTACTTTGAAATAGAATTATTGCAGATATAATTAGTTAAGAAGAGGTCACACTGAAGGAGGGTAAACCCCTAATCCAATATGATTGGTGTCCTTATAAAAAGGGAAATTTGGACACAGACAGGTACAGGAGAAGGATGATGTGGAGACACAGGGAGGAAATGGCCGTGTGACAATGAAGACAGAAAATGAAGTGATGCAAGCCTTGGAATGCCGAGGATTGCTTGCAAACACCAGAATCTAGGGAAGGCAAGGAACAGTTCAACTCTACAGGTTTCAGAGGAAGTATGACCACCTAATACCACGATTTCAGATTTCTGGCTTCCAGAACTCTGAGACAATAAATTTCTGCTGTTAAGCCACCCAATTTGTGCACTTCGTTATGGCAGGCCTAGAAAATTAAAGCACATATGAATGGAATCATACAGTACGTGGTCTTTTGTGACTGGCTTCTCTCAATTATCAAAATGTTTTCAAGGTTTATACATTAGCATGTATCAATACTTGATTCCTTTTTATAGTCAAGTAAAATTCCATTGTACGGATGGATACACCACATTTGTTTATTCATTTGTCCATAAATGGACATTTGAGTTTCTTCTACTTTTTGGCTACTATGAATAATGCTGCTATAAGCATTTGTATATAAGTTTCTGTGTGGACATATGCTTTCATTTCTCTTGGGTATATACCTAAGAGTGAAATTGCTAGGTCATATAACTCCATGTTTAATCATTTGAGGAACTGCCAGACTGTATTTGCACTGTCCAATTCAGTAGCCACTAGCCACATTTTCCAAAGTGGTTGGACCATTTTACATTCCCACAAGCAATATATAAGGGTTATGCTTCTCCACATCCTTGCCAACACTTAGCTGACTTTTCAATTCCAGTCATCCTAGCAGATATGAAGTGGTATCTCATTGTGGTTTTGATTTCCATTTTTCTAATGACTAAAGGTGTTGAGCATCATTTCATGTGCTTATTGGCAATTTGAATATATTCTTTGGAGAAATGTCTATTCAGATTCTTTGCCCATTTTTAATTGGGGTATTTGCATTTTTGTTATTGAGTTTTAAGAGTTTTTTGTATTTTCTAGATAAAAGTTGCCTATCAGTTGTATGATTGGCAAATATTTTTTCCCATTCTGTGGGTTGTCTTTTCACTTTCTTGAGGGTATCCTTTGACATAAAAGTTTTTAATTTTGGTGAAGTACAACTTATTTATCTTTTGCTCATGCTTCTGGTGTCATATCTAATAATCCTTTGCCAAATCCAAGGTCAGGAAGATTTACTCTATGTTTTCTTCTGTGTTTTATAGTTTTTGCTCTTACATTTAGGTCTTTGATCCTTTTGAGTTAATTTTGTATATGGTGTGAGGTAGGCATCTAAATTCATTATTTTACATATTTACATTATTTTACATGTTGCTAGTTGTCCCAGCAATTTGTTAAAAAGACTATTTTTCCCCATTGAGTGGTCTTGGCATCCTTGCCAAAAATCAATTGACTATAGATGTATGGGTTTATTTTTGGATTTTCAATTCTATTCCCTTGACCTATATTTCTATCTTTGTGCCAGTACCACACTTTTTTGATAACTGGTGCTTTAGAGTAAGATTTGAAATTGGAAATTATGAGTCTTCTTACTTCATCATTCTTTTTCTGTATAGTTTGGCTATTCTGGATCCCTTGTCAGATTTTGGAATCAGCTTGTCAGTTTCTACAAAGAATTCAGCTGGGATCCTGATAGAGATTGCATTGAATCTGTTTATTACTTTGGGGAGTGTTACTGAATTAAAAATGTTAAGTCTTCCAGTCCATGAATGTGGGATAGTTTCCCATTTACTTGGATCTTCTATAATTTCTTTCAACAACACTTTGTAGTTTTTTAAGTTTTGCACTTCTTTTGTTAAGGTGATTCCTAAATGTTTTTTTGATGCTATTGCGAATGGAATTGTTTTCTTATTTTCATGTTTGGATTGTTCTTTGAAAGTGTATAGAAATACAATTGATTTTTATATATTAATCTGGCATCTTACAACCTTGATCAATTAACTTACTAGTTTCAATAGTTTTTTAGTGGATTCTTTAGGATTTTCTGTATACAAGACCATGGCATCTGTGAATAGACATAGTTTTACTCTTTCCTTTCCAATCTTAATGCCTTGTATTTCTTTTTCTTGCCTAATTGCCCTGGCTAGAACCTCCAGTATAGTGTTGAATGGAAGTGGCAAGAGTGAACATCCTTGTCTTATTCCTGTTCTTAGGGGGAAGGCATGCAGTCTTTCACCATTAAGTATGATGTTAGCTGTGGGAATTTCATACATGCCCTTTATCAGGTTGAGGAAGTTCCCTTCTCGTCCTGGTTTGTTGAATGTTTTTATCATGAAAGGGTGCTGCATTTTGTCAAATGCTTTTTCTGTATCTATTGGAATGATAGTGCAACTTTTTACTCTAGTTATATGATGTATTATATCAATTGATTGTTGGATGTTACGACAATTTTATTTGGTAGAATTCACCGGTGAAGCCATCTGGGTCTGGGCTTTTCTTCATGGGTAGTTTTTTGATTACTTGTTATATGTCTATTCAGATTATCTATGTTTTTCTTAAGTCAGTTTCAGTAGTTTGTTTCTCTCTAGGAATTTGTCCATTTTGGCTAAGTTGTTCAATTTCCTGGCATAAAATTATTCACAGCATTCCTTATAATTCATTTTATTTCTGTAAGATTGGTAGTAATATCTCCTCTTCTGATTTAGTAGAGTCTTCTTTTCTTTTCTTGGTCAAATTAGCTAAAGGTTTTTTTTTTTTTCTTGGAAGATTAGCCTGAGCTAACATCTGCCAATCCTCCTCTTTTTTCTGAGGAAGACTGGCCCTGAGCTAACATCTGTACCCATCTTCTTCTACTTTATATGTGGGACGCCCACCACAGTGTGGCCTGCCACACCATGCCATGTCTGCACCCGGGATCTGAACTGGCAAACCCCGGGCCACCAAAGCGGAATGTGAACACCTAACGACTACGCCACCAGGCCGGCCCCAAATTAGCTAAAGTTTTGTCAATTTTGCTGATCGTTTCAAAGAACCATATTTGGTTTAATTGATTTTCTCGATTTTATTTTCTTGTGCACTAGTTTTTCTATTTCTTTCCTCCTGCTTCCTCTTGGTTTAGTTTGCTCCTCTTTTTTCAGTGCCTTAAGGTGGTAGGTTAGTTTAATGTTATGAGATCTTTGAGGTTCTTAATTTAGGCATTTGCAGCTATAAATTTCCATCTAAGAACTACTTTAGCTGCATCTCATAAATTTTAGTAGGTTTTGTCTTTATTTTCTCTCATGATGAAGTATTTTCCGACTTCTCTTTTGATTTCTTCTTTGACCCATTGTGTTATTTAGAAGTGTACTATTGATTTCCACATATGCTTGAGATTCCCAAAATTTTCCCTTTATTGACTTGTAATTCCATTCCATTGTGGTCAGAGAACATACTTTATATTGTTTCTACTCTTTTAAATTTATTTAGAATTCGAAATATATTATGATGTACACCTGAAAGCTATATAAGGTTATAATCCAATGTTACTGCAATTAAAAAAATTTATTTAGGTTTGTTTTATGGCCTAGCATTTGATCTGTCCTGGAGAATGTTTCATGTACATTTGAGAAAAATATATTTCAGGTTATCATTCTGTGGATTGTTCTATAGATATTTCTTCAGTGTATTTGGTTTGTAGAGCTGTTCAAGTCTTCTGTATCTTCATTGATCTTTTGTTTTGTTGTTCTATCCATTATTGAAAGTGGTGTACCATTATTATTGAATTGTCAATTTCTCCCTTCATTTCTGTCAGTTTTTGCTTCATTATTTTGTTCTCCATTATTTGGTACACCTATGTTTATAATTGTTGTATCTTCCTGATGAATTGACACTGTTGTCATTATAAAATGTCCCTCTTTATTTGTAGTAATGTTTTCTGTTTTAAAGTCTGTTTTGTTTGATATTTGTATTGTCACCCTAGTTTTCCTGTGGTTGTTACTTGCATGGTATATCTTTTTCCATCCTTTTAATTCAATCTATTTTGTCTTTGAATCTAAAGTATGTCCAATGTAGACACCATATAGCTGGATCATGTTTTTTAAAAACTCCATTCTCTGTCTTTTGATTGAATTGTTTAACCTATTCACTTTTAGTATTATTATTGATATTGTTATTTTTGTTTTCCTTATGTTTTATGCCTTTTTTCCTATTTCTCCTTTCCTGCTTTCTTCTGCATTAAGGGAATGTTTTCTAGTGTAGCATATTGATTTCATGAATGATATTTTCACTTATCTTTTGGTATTATTTTTAGTGATTGTATCTTAAGTTTTCAGAATCAGCTTCAGGTTTATACTAGCTTAAGTCTAGTAATATATAGAAATATTCCTCTTATATAGCTCTATTCCATTTTCTCCCTTCTTGTGACATTATTGTTATACATATTACATCCATCAGTGGTTATTCATGGTACAAATCCACTCACAGATTGTTATAATTTTTACTTTTCCATTGATTGTCATTTCCTTAGAACATTACAGCTTTTATGTTACCCACCTCTATTGTGCTATTATTGATAAATATATTACACAATATTACATTTCTATATGTTAGAGGCCCAACAATATGTTATATACATATTATTTTATATAGTTGCTTTTTAAATGAGCTATGGGAATAAAGGGGGATAAATACATTAATCATGTCTTTTATAATTACGTAATTACCTTTACTGGTGCTCTTTGTTTGTTCATGTGGATTCTAGATTACCACCTGAGGTCACTTGCCTTCAGCCTGAAGAACCTCTTTTCATATTCTTGCAAGGTGGCTCTGCGAAGCAACAAATTCTCTCAGTTTTTGTTTATCTGGAAAAGTCTTTATTTCACTCACATTATTGAATAATAGCTTTTCTGCATATTGGAATCCTGGTTGAGTATTTTTCTTTCAGCATTTTGAATATGTTATTCCACTGCCTTCTGTCCTCCACGGTTCCTTCTAAGAAGTCAGAGGATAATTTTATTGGGGTTCTCTTGAAAGTGGTGTGTAGTTTTTCTCTTGCTGCTTTCAAGATTTTCTTCTTGTCTTTGACTTTCATCATTTTTACTATGTTGTGTCTGTTTGTAAGTATCTTTGCATTTATTCTGTTTGGAATTCATTGAGCTTCCCGGACATGTAGGTTATTGTTTGTTCAATAAAGCTGGGAAGTTTTCAGTCATTATTTTTTCAAATATTTTTTCTCTTTTCTCTCTCTCTCCTCTCCTTCTGGTATTCTCATTACATGAATGTTGGTGTGCTTCATGGTTCCCACATTTCTTTGAGAATTTTTATTTTTCTTTACTCTTCACTCTGTTCTTTAACTTGCATAATCTCTATTGATTTATCTTCAAGTTCACAAATTCTTTCTTCTGTCAGTTGAAATCTACTGTTAAGTCTTCCAATGATTTTATTTTCATTTACATTTCACCTCCAGAATGTCCATTTGGTTCTTATTTAAAATTTTTGTCTCTTGGGTCAGCCCTGGTGGCCTAATAGTTAAGTTTGGCACGCTCTGCTTCAGCAGCCCAGGTTCGGTTTCCTGGCATGGACCTACACCACTTGTCTGTCAGTGGCCATGCTGTCGCAGTGGCTCAAATACAAAGACAAGGAAGATTGGCAGTGGATGTTAGCTCAGGGTGAATTTTCCTCAGCAAAAAAAAAAAAAAATGAGTGAAAAAATTTCTTTCTATCTCTTTATTTATAATGTCTATTTGATGCAACACTGTCATTATATCTTCCTTTATTTCTTTTTTATTGAGGTAACATTGGTTCATAACATATAAATCAGGTGTACATCATTATATTTCAACTTCTGTACACATACACTACATTGTTTTTACCACCAAAAGTCTAATTTCCATCCATCACCGTACAAATGCTCCCCTTTACCCCTTTCTTCTTCCCCTTACCCCCTTCCCCTCTGGTAAGCACTAATCTGTTCTCTCTGTCTATGTGTTTGTTATTTTTTTATCTTCCACACATGAGTGAAATCATACAGTAGATGTCTTTCTCCATCTGACTTATTTTGCTTAGCATAATACCCTCGAGGTCCATCCATCTTGTTCACAAGTGTCAAGATTTCATCTTTTGTTATGGCTGAGTTGTATTCTACTGTATAGATATAACACATCTTTATCAAGTCATCTGCTGATGGGCACTTAGATTGTTTCCAAGTCTTGACTATTACAAATAATACTGCATTGAACATAGGGGTGCATAAATCTTTTTGATTTAGTGTTTTCATGCTCTTGGGATAAATACCCAGAAGTGGAATAACTGGATCATATGATTATTCTATTTTTAACTTTTTGAGGACTCTCAATACTGTTTTCCATAGTGGCAGCACCAATTTACATTCTTACTAGCAGTGTATGAGGGTTCTCTTTTCTCCACATCCTCTCCAACACTTGATGTTTCTTGTCTTTTTAGTGATAAACATTCTGACAGGTGTGAGGTGATATCTGATTGTGATACTGACTTGCTTTTCCATAATAATTAGTGATGTTGAACATCTTTTCATGTGTCTGTTGGCCATCTGTATATCTTCTTTGGAAAAATGTCTATTCAGATTCTCTGCTCATGTTTTAATTGGGTTTTTTGTTTTTCCATCATTGAGTAATGTGAATTCTTAATATATTTTGGACATTAACACCTTAGCAGATATATCCTTTGCAAATCTCTTCTCCCAATTGGTAGGTTGTCTTTTTGTTTTGTGGATGGTTCCCTTTGCTGTGCAGAATCTTTTTAGTTTTATGTAGTCCCATTTGTTTATTTTTTCTTCTGTTTTCCTTATCTTAAGAGACATGGTATTCAAAAAGATATGACTAAGACCAATGTCAAAGAGTGTACTCTTTTCTTCTAGGAGTTTTATGGTTTCAGGCCTTACATTCAAGTCTTTAATTCATTTTGAGTTAATTTTTGTGTATTGTGTAAGATAATGGTCTACTTTCATTCTTTTGCATGTGGCTGTCCAGTTTTCTCAACACCATTTATTTAAGAGACTTTCCTTTCTCCATTGTATGTTACCTGCTTCTTTGTTGAAAATTAGCTGTCCATAAATGTGTAGGCTTATTTCTGGGCTCTCAATTATGTTCAATTGATCTTTGTGTCTGCTTTTCTGTCAGAATCATGCTCTTTTAATTACTATAGCTTTGTAGTATACTTCAAAATCAAGAAATGTGACACCTCCAGCTTTGCTTTTTTTTTTTTCTCAGAATTGCTTTGGCTTTTTGGGGTCTTTGTTGTTCCATATAAATTTTAGGATTCTTTGTTCTATTTGTGTGAAAAGATGTCACTGAGATTTTGATTAGGATTGCATTGAATCTGTAGATTGCTTTAGGTAATATGAACACTTTAACTATGTTAATTCTTCCAATCAATGAGCACAAAATATCTATCAATTTCTTTGTGTCTTTCATTTCTTACATCAATATCTTATAGTTTTCAGTGTATAGGTCTTTCTCTGCCTTGGTTAAATTTATTCTGAGACATTTTATTCTTTTTGTTGTAATTATAAATGGGATTATATTTTTGATGTCTCTTTCTGCTAGATTATTATTAGTTATAGAAGAAACAAAGAATTTGAATAGACTGATCACTAGCAAGGAGATTTAAACAGTAATGAAAAGTGTCCCCAAAACCAAAACTTCAGGACCAGATAGCTGCTCTGGTGAATTCTACCAAATGTTTAAAGGAGATTTAACACCTATCTTTCTCAAACTCTTTCAAAAAACTGAAGAGGATTGGACCCTTCCTAACTCATTTTATGAGGCCAACATTAACCCTGATGCCAAAACAGACAAGGACAACACAAAAAAGTAAAATTACAGGTCAATATCACTGATGAACATAGATTTAAAATCCTCAACAAAATGTTAGCAACCTGAATTCAAGAATATACTAAAAGGATCATACACCACAATCAAGTCCAGTGGTGAAAGGATGGTTCTACATCTGCAAATCAATCAATGTGATAGATCACATTAAGAAAATGAAGACGAAAAATCATATGATCATCTCAATAGATGCAGAGACAGCTTTTGAAAAGATTCAACATCCATTTATGATAAAAAAAAAAGTCCCAATAAAATGGGTATAGGAGGAAAGTACCTCAACATAATAAAGGCTATACATGACAAACTGATAGTTAGCATCATACTCAATGATGAAAAACTGAAAGATATCCTTCTAAGAACAAGACAAGGTTGCCCACTTTCCCTACTCTTATTCAACATAGCATTGGAAGTCCTACCCAATTAGGCAAGAAAAATAAATGAAAATTATCCAAAATGTAAAGGAAGAAGTAAAACTGTCACTATTTGTGGATGACATGATTTTATATATATAAAACCTTAAAGAATTCACTAAAAAATTATTAGGTGTAATAAATGAATACAATAAAGTTGGTGGGTACAAAACAGCACAAAAAATTAGTTGCATTTCCTTTCCTTCTTTAATGAAGCTTTCCTTTAGTTCTGTGAACATATTTATAATGACTACTTTGAAATCTTTTCCTTTTAAATTGACATCTGTTCATTCTCTCAGGCAATTTCTGTTGCCTGCCTTTTTATGGTATATGGGTCATATTTTCCTATTTCTTTGCATGCCTCCTAATTTTGGTTGGAAACTGGACATTTTAGATAAAATATTGTATCAATTCTGGGAACTGGTCCCTGTCCTTTGGGGCTTGTTATCTGCTTGTTTATTTGTCTAGTTACTGATGGGATATTTTAATGATGTCTTAACCTCCATTCCACAGTGTTGTCTTTGGTGTTGCTTTTTAGGGAATCACAGCTTTGGATATGCCCACAGTCACCCTGAGACCATAGTGTTACTGGTAAGGCTCTTCTACTCTTTTCCTGACCACAACCGTCTGTTAAGCTCCACCAATTGCCTGCCAATGGCTCTATTAGCTACAATAGTGTCCTGGGACATGAATACCTCTGAAACTGATACAATCAGAATAACTTCTGAGGTCAGTCCTTGATATTTGTTATGACCCCATGAGGGTTCCTCCACGCTGTCTGATTACCCTCATCTCTCCTGCAAACTAGCTGACCTATAGTCTAGGCTTTATCAACATTAGATTCATACATCTCCTCCCATTTTCCTTCACCACAGTCTCCACTGTTTTTAGGTTTAAATTTCTTCATATTCTATTGCAAGGGAAGTCACTTCCTAAAACAGGAGCTATCTGATTTAAGGCCTGCTTCTCTCCTTCTTTCCTCCCCTCCCAGGGAAATCTCTGAGCCTGAGCTCTACATCTGGTGGTGAGGACAGTGGTAAGCTTCTCTTTGAGTGACATCCATTTCTAGGAGCTGAGTGCTCAGTGGAGGGGGGGGGGTGACAGTATCTGAGGTCCTCTTGGCTTGTCTCTCTTGGTATGGAAAGACCATCTGATGAACTGGGGCAAGGGCTATTGAAGCCCCGTATTCTCCGTTTGCCATACCCAAGGCAGAGCCACTGTTTCACAAGTGGTGGCTAGACGGAAGAAGGGAGTCCCCACCTCTTGACTGCACTGCTCAAGACTTAGCCTCAGCAACAGGCAGATGGGAACAGGATGAGAAATACAGACATCCTGCTCCTCCTGGGAAGAAAGCCCTCCTCCTGGAAGCTGGAGGGAGAGGGAGCCCTGTGTTCTTGGTTGCAGTAATCTGGAGTGGAGTCTCACTGAACGGAACTGAGAGGCCAGAGGGAGAGAGAGGTCTTGGTTCAAACACCAGACTTCCTTAATAAATTTCCATCGATTTTCTTGACTAGATATTTCTTCATTTCCTGTTTGCCCTTATGACCATTTACAGAGGCTTTAAATGGTTTTTTAAAAATATATGTATAATTTTCCCCATTTTCATAGGGGGTCGGGTCAGTGGAGCTCCTCACACTGTTATGCCAGAAGTTGATCTCTTCTAAAAATCTCTTCAAATACAAAAAACTAAATACATATAATTCCAAAGGAAACCAACAATATTGAAATACAGTTTTCAAAATATTAAAACACACATGATATATTGATATGTGTACTTTTTTTGTTAATGCATTAAAGAATGATAGAGTGATAAGTTTAATAAATGCCATAATTTGAAAATAATGATGAAGATAAACTGTATTTGAAAACGTCTGGTAAACTTTAATATAATATGCAAATATCTGTTATTACGACTGTAGAAAAATTACAAGGATAGTTGAAACAACTGTAGTTTCTTGCTAACATTCATAATTAAAGGAAATGCTACATTTCAACTAGCGATAGTGAAAATAACGACGTAAATTTTTTCCTTACAAGTTCATGGGCCCCCTGAATTATATTTATGGACTCTTTGCGGGGGCCGTAGACCTCAGGTTCAGAATCCCTGCCCTAAATGCTCCCTCGGGTGGGGAGAGAGGGTGAGGAATCCTAAGAAACCGCATCCTCTTCTATGACCAATAAAGCACTATTAAGGAAAAACTAAGATTTGGGCTATTGCAAAATCTAAATGTCTTTCTTCACAGTTTCCTTAACCTCCATTCTTTCTTCATCTAGACAGCTAAAACCATGATCTATATTTTTAATATTTATTTCTCTATTGTGGTTTTTCTCCTTCATATTCACCCCATCTTCTCTCTCTGAAATGGCTCACAATGTTTCTGTTAAGATTCTCCGTTCTTGTTACCATGGCCACCTTACACAATCCCTCTTCAGACCTTTTCACTGACTCCAAAATTGCTTGCTATCAAGAATAGAATCTTATTATCCTTATCTGAAAAGCTCACTGTCACATCACTGCTTCCATCTCTTATTTCTTCTCCTCCCATATGGGTTGGCTCAGGATGTGACATGTGCAGTCCAGGGCTTTGAGCTGAAGGCACTCATCATCCTTTGATTTTTTCAATGGAAAGTCCTAGTACTAGGATCCAAGAGGAAGCTGGTTCTATCGCAGGCTCCAGGAGATGTCACTCTGGACAAATTCACACTGCCATTCTCCTTTGTTACTTTGGGATGTCACTGTTTTTTGGAAGACTATTATCCCAACCCTCTGCTAAACCTTTGTTCGTCATCTAACCAGCTTCCTCCTTCTCAAATCCTGCTTACAAAATGTCTCTGATTTTTTAAAGTATTTCCTCCACTTTTTTCACTTCTGGAGAAAATCAGTGATTAATCCATAAATCCAACTATTAACACTTGTCTCCAGAACATTTTTCTAGTCCATCCCTGTGCAAGAGGCAATTTCAACTAGTAGGAGCCTACCCTGGTTCCTTTCATAAAATTGCAAACTAAATGGAAGTCTGCCTACATGTACTGCTTGCTAAGGCTATTTGATTACACATCAGTTTCTTAACCATACACTTTCACCCTTCAGCCAGGCTCTGTAGCAATACTACTCGAGGGCTGTCTTCAAATACAAAAGATAATATACATAGGTAAGTGATGGAAGAAAATAACGATGAGCAATTCTATTTAGCTCTCAACAGGTAAGGTTATTCTTTCTTTCTTTCTTTCTTTTTGCTTGTTAGAAACATCTTTACTAAATATGTTCACTCTTTTTTTGAGATAAAATTGGTATATTACACTATATAAATTTCTGGTGTACAGCATTGTAATTCAACATCTGTACACAACAAAGCTATCACTGCCAAAAGTCTAGTTCCCATCCATTGCCATACTGTTGAACCCATTCACCCATTTTGCCCACTTCCCAGCCCTCTTCCTCTCATGTAATCACCAATATGTTCTCTTTATCTATGACTTTGTTTTTGTTTTGTTTTGTTTGATTGTTCATTTTGGGTTTTTTTAGATTCCATATGTGAGTGAAATCATAAGGTATTTGTCTTTCTCTGTCTGAATTATTTCCCTTAACATAATACCCTCAAGGTCCATTCATGTTGCTGCAAATGACAAGATTTCTCTTTTTTATGGCTGAGTAGTAGTCCTTTGTGTACATATACCACATCTTCTTTATCCATTTATCCATTGATGGACACTTAAGTTGTTTCCATATCTTAGCTATTGAAAATAATGCTGTAATGAACATAAGGGTGCATATAACTTTTAAAATTAGTGTTTTTGTATTCTTTGGTAAATACTCTTCATTTTAGTAAAGATTTCTACAGGCAAAATGTAGCTATTGGGAAACATTCAGCATAACAGAACTGTTTCTATGCTTGGGTTGATGGCCCATTGTAATATTGCTTTATCAATTGGTTATGCAAATTCTCTGCAATGATGACTCTGTACAAAAAGGCAATTTCCCCCCATCTGTACATTTGACAGCCTTTTCCTATAATAAAAATACCTATCTTATGTGGTTTCCACTGTGTTCAGAAGAGGAAGAGAGTTAAACTGAAATGTAAATAGGATCTTCAATGCACGTTTGTCCTGGCATCAAGTAGAAATTTTCACTCAATTACCATACTCGTAGCATTCTTAAAATATTTCCCACTAATCTCCCCACTTAAAAATCACACACACAGACACCCCCAAACCAGCCTTCCAAATCACTAAAATCAAAGAAAACAAATCCTGAGGTAGATGTTAGGTGCATAATACTTCCCACATTTCTCTTATGGTATCTGCAAACTAGAGTAAGAATAAGAGTCTTAGCAAAAGCTTCAATGAAGGAAAATTCTGCTCTGATAAACTAGTTGGAGATCTTCTGAACTCAGTATAACAAGGTAAAATCAATGAGTGGGAAGAAGGAGGGGGTAGAGTGACAGGTTGCCAGTTTCTTCTTGGACATATTGAGTTGCAGACTCTGACAGAATATTTTGGAGATGTTCGACAGGATGTTAGAAATTCAAGTATACTTGTGTTTCATAAGTTTTATGTTTTACACTAAAACACCAGACTCACACTTTTAAATATTCACAGTGTTGATCGGAGCAGTAAACTTTACTTAGACAACTGCCCTGGGGTAACGGGAACAATATGCAAAATAAAGAATTAATAAATTTACTATTGTTTGAGGCATTGCCCTTGGTTTAGTCTTTGGCCCTCAAAACACATAAGTTTTGGAAGCATTTGGCTCTAGATAGCATACTTTTGGGCCTCACACTGTTTTGCATAACAAAATGTTGACTTATATCCATATTACTGTGACATCATGAAAACCCCATTTTGCAGAAGCATCAATTATTATCTACGTTATTTTCTTCATCTAAACATTTCCTCTGAGCTCTAGAGTTCAGCTACCTCTCCAGGAAGCTGAAATCTGAAGGCTGGCTTCTTACAGATAAAAGAGAAGGATGTTTAATCATCTTTGAGAATTAAGCACATCATATTTCTAATGACACTAATAAAGTCAATAAAATTGGATAATCTAATTGTCTCTCATCCAAAAGAAATGTCCCTAGTACCCTCTTTACACATCTATCATTACCTAGGTAATTTAAGCAAAAAGCTTCTGCTTTTACATGAATTATTTTAGATTGTTATGTGGTTGTTTTCAGCCTGAATTGTCCAGATTGATATAGTGTGGGTCCATGAAAGAAAAGCAGGCTGCCTTCAAATGGATGTGTGAGGAGGATTTTATGCATTAGGTGCATGTCACTCATCACTGTTGCCTTTGATGTTTGCAAAGAATACTTTTCGTGGAGAACATAGAAGACGTGGTACATAGAAGCACTTAGGGGTCTTTACACCCAAATATAAATGATAATAATGGGATACAGATTACTCTATAAGCTTTGATGAAGAAGTGCACAGCCCAGAC
This sequence comes from Equus przewalskii, assembly GCF_037783145.1. Taxonomy (NCBI): domain Eukaryota; kingdom Metazoa; phylum Chordata; class Mammalia; order Perissodactyla; family Equidae; genus Equus; species Equus przewalskii. Next base: position 87,776,218 of record NC_091863.1, on the reverse strand, counting down.
CAAATATTTTAGTGATCCTAGCTTCACTCTTTTGTTGGTTACTTTCTGGAGCCATATTGGATATCTTTGCAATAGACATTATGTAAAATGTTAGTCAGGAATGGAAATTGAAAGCAAAGCTGGTTTAATAAGTGAATTAAAAATAAGATCATCAGATGGCCCATCCCAGTCCAGGCTATTACCATCTTGGTATGGGGAACCTTTAAGTGAGTGGTCAAGTAACCATGGAAAGTCCCACATTGGGGACCAGTGAAGGGTCAAGTTACCTTGAATCTAGTTAAAGACAAGCCATGAAGGGCTTTGGAAAGTTTTGCTAATTATAATACTTAAGTTAAACCAAGAAGAATACTTTTGTGAATAACAACACATAAACAAAGGATTCACAAGCGTTCTCTATGGGTTCTGAGCCCCTTTTTCCTGAACTTGCAAGGAAAATTTGGAGACTTGGGTCAAGATTAGTGTTCCCTCCTTGGACTGGGATTAATGGGGAAAGTATGAGCAGAATCCTCCTGGTTGCCTTGTTCTGGCTGTAGCAATGTCCCTCTGATTCTGTAACACTTGCTCGACTCAGACTGGAAACCATACAAAATATTAGGGAATTATCCTGTCCTGTTAATTTGGCCCATGGTGACTGGTTCACAACATGATAGCTTGAATTCAAGAGTGGTTTGCTTCCACATTACTAATAATTCCATACTTGATAAATCGTAATTTCTGCAATGTAATTTTCAAATGCACACACATCTCCCAATAATGTCATGCCAGAGAATATTATGTGCATTCAGCCAATGACTTAGGAATGACCTCAGCGATATATACAGTTGGTTGACAGTAGAAACCATGATAAAAATTGAAAGCAGTAGTCAAATTTGACCTTGGAGTATAGAAAGACTCCAATGAGTAGTTATTTGAAGAAGACTTTTCATGACATGAAGAATGGCATTTTCAAGCCAACCTAGAGGTTGAACCAGGTTGGAAAATGTAAAAACATTCCATCAGTCTAGGTACATCTAGAGATTCTCAGCAGTAATTTATAGCAATAAACAGTGAGTCTATCACTAGGGTCACATGGTCTGCTGGTTAGTTTGTATTTAAAATGAGTGGCACTGTTCATAATCATTCACATCTCTGAGATGGGCTCTTAAATCCTGCTGAATGGAAGCTTGACTATGGTCATCTATTAAGAAAAACCCCAGCAGCTACTTCTCATATTTACAAGAACATCAAGGTGGAAAAAGCAATAATAATAGGCATGTCCATCTTCACCATCTCTTAAGAGTGGGGGTACCCACGTTCAGGCTTGGACAGTGAGGTAAGCTGATGCAGGAAGTGGTGCAAAATAAAGATTTTTCAGAACTATCAAGAAGAAGGGTACAATTTTACATAGTATAGTTTTAAAATTATTTTTCCTAATACTCCACTGTCTCTTGTAGCTTTAACATCATCAATTCAATTTGTAACTTGCTTACCAAATGTGGCCAGGAATATGAGATTTCAGAGGAAACTGAAATTCTCTACTTTAACTTCTCTTAGCTTTACTTCCTGTGATGGTTAATTTTATGTGTAAAGTTGATTGGACCATGAGAGTCCAGATATTTTGCCAAACATTACTCTGGATGTTTCTATAAGGGTGTTTTTGGATGAGATTAATGTTAAATCAGTAAACTGACTGAAACAGATTGCCCTCCCTAATGTGAATGACCCTCATCCACTCATTCACAGGCTTGAATAGAACAAAAAGCCTGACCCACTCTCCAGTAGGAGACTTGCTCCTGCCTTACTGCTTTAAAACTGAAACATTGGCTTTTTCCTGCCTTTGGACTCAAACTGAACCATCAGCTCTTCCTGGGTCTTGAACCTGCTGGACTTCAGACTGGAACTGTGCCATCAATTCTCCTGGTTCTCAGGTCTTCACACTCGGACTGGAACTATACTGTTGGCTCTCCTGGGTCTCCAACTTGCTGACTTACCCTGTGGATCTTTGGACTTGTTAGCCTCCATAATCACATGAATCAAATCCTTATAATAAATCTCTCTCTCTCTCTCTTTCTCTCGCTCTCTGTCGCATATTGGTTCTGTTTCTCTGGAGAACCCTGACTAATACACTTGCCAACGCCTTTTGAGCCCTGCCCATCCTCTTAACAGAAAGAGAGGTCCCCTTTTTCTAAGCCCAGACCCTCCATTTAGACCCTATCTCTTTAACATCTCTAATATCTCCCTCTGCATCGGATCCTTTCTATATGGCTGTAGTCATATATAGGTCTTTCCTATCTAAACAAAAACCATTGCTTGAGCCTTCCTCCCCACACTCCACCCACATGCCACCTTATCTCAGCTCCTACCCTATGCTCCTCTTTTTCATTGCTAAATTTCATAAGAAGTTGTGAGTATCTGTGCCTTCACTGCTTCACTGCCCACCCAATACTTAATAGCCCCCAATCAGGCTTCCATCCCCATGAAACAAAAATGTTTTTTCAGGAAATTTTCTTATCACCAATTCACCAATCTTGATTCTCAGGACCGAGGTCAGATTGTAGTAGACTGAGTATCATATGGGAAGTGAGGGATTGGAGACAGTAATGGGCTATTCTTTTGAGAAGCTTGGACAACAATGATATGGGAAAGAGGGAATGAAGTCTAGTGAGGAACACTAAGCTGGACGGAAGTTTGTTTGCTTCAGTGGGAAAAACCTGAGTAAGTCTCTATAGAAAACACGAGAGGATAGTTGATAGAGCAAGAACTGGGAGGAGTTGAAAAGGGAGAGAACCACTTCAAAACACTTGGGAAATGACTCTTCTAGAAACACAGAATGAACAAATTAATGGGACCTGGAGTATCTATCACTAATCCTCCAACTGGAATACCTGATCTTTCTAGCCCTGTCATCACGGAAAGGAGGGAATCCCAGATTCTGCTGCAAGAATTGTGGGAGAATTTGAACACCAGCTGCATTTTCACATAGAAAAAAGATATTCCATGCTCTTGGATTGGAAGAATTATCATTGTTAAAATGTCCATACTTCCTAAAGCAATCTACAGATTCAACGCAATCCCTATCAAAGTTCCAACAACATTTTTTACAGAAATAGAACAAAGAATCCTAAAATTTATATGGAACAACAAAAGACCCCGAATAGCCAAAGGATTCCTGAGAAAAAAGAACAAAGCTGGAGGTATCACACTCCCAGATTTCAAATTATACTACAAAACCATAGTAACCAAAACAGCATGGTACTGGCACAAAAACAGACACACAGATCAATGGAACAAAATTGAGAGCCCAAAAGTAAACCCACATGTTTATGGACAGCTAATATTCGACAAGGGAGCCAAGAGCATACGATGGAGAAAGGAGAGTATCTTCAATAAATGGTGTTGGGAAAACTGGACAGCCAACATGCAAAAGAATGAAAGTAGACCATTCCCTTACACCATGCACAAAAATCAACTCAAAATGGATTAAAGACTGGAATGTAAGACCCAAAGCCATGAGACTTCTAGAAGAAAACATAGGCAGTACGCTTTATGACATTGGTCTGAGCAGCATATTTTCAAGTCCCATGTCTGACTGGGCAAGGGAAACAAAAGAAAAAATGAACAAATGGGACTACATCAAACTAAAAAGCTTCTGCACAGCAAAGGAAACCATCATCAAAACGAAAAGACAGCCTAACAATTGGGAGAAGATATTTGCAAACCACATATCAGATAAGGGGTTAATATCCAAAATATACAAAGAACTCATACAGCTCAACAACAAAAAACCCAACAATCCAATTAGAAAATGGGCAAAAGATCTGAACAGAGATTTCTCCAAAAAAGATATACAGATGGCCAACAGGGCATATGAAAAGATGCTCAACATCATTAGCTATCAGGGAAATGCAAATGAAAACTACAATGAGGCATCACCTCATTCTGGTCAGAATGGCTATAATTAACAAGACAGGAAACAACAAATGTTGGAGAGGGTGTGGAGAGAAGAGAACTCTCGTTCACTGCTGGTGGCAGTGCAAACTGGTGCAGCCACTATGGAAAGCAGTTTGGAGTATCCTCAGAAAATTAAGAATAGATCTACCATATGATCCAGCTATTCCACTGCTGGGTATTTATCCAAAGAACTTGAAAACACAAAGGCATAAAGATATTTGTACCCCTATGTTCATTGCAGCATTATACACGATAGCCAAGACTTGGAAGCAACCTAGGTGCCCATCAAGGGACGAATGGATAAAGAAGATGTGGTATTTATGCACGATGGACTACTACTCAGCCATAAGAAATGATGAAATCCGGCCATTTGTGACAACATGGATGGACCTTGAGGGTATTATGCTGAGTGAAATAAGTCAGAGGGAGAAAGTCAAATACCATATGATCTCACTCATAAGTAGAAGATAAAAACGACAAAAAAAAAATCACATAGCATTGGAGATTGGACTGGTTGTTACCATTGGGGAAGTGGGGAGGGGGGAGGGCAAAAGGGGTGATTAGGGTCACATGTGAAGGGATGCACTATAATTAGTGTTCGGGTGGTGAACATGATGTAACGTATACAGAATTTGAAATATGATGTACATCCGAAAAAAATAAAAATCAAAAAAAAAAAAAAGAAATTAGGCTCTAAATCCTGACTGGGTGTGGTTAAAAGAGTTTTACTACTCTCTTCAGCTATACTACAAGATTAAATAGGTTTTTATGATCTGGTCTGGAGATTGAACTACCACTTACAGCATTGTTTCTATGGGGAAACTCTTTCTTTGGCTTCTCTAAAATCATAGTATCCAGATGGGAATTGCCTGTTGATAGCTGGAAAGCTGGCCACCTATTCTGCTGACACCAACATTGGGAAAAAAATTCCTTGGAACTCATATAGAGAAATTGCTTTCAAAGTCACTTTCCAAACCACCCAAGAAAACCAGCCTTATTGATTTGTGGTCCCACCACAATTTAACCCAAAAGTAGCATTACTCAGCTTGTTTGGCTTTCTTATTCACCACGCTTGGCTCCAAATAACTCTTAACTGTTCCTTGAAATCAATTTCACCTTCTCAGTAGAAATGCTTTGGCCCCTGAGGAAATTCCAAAGAATGGATCACAAGCTCTGAAGGCAATATCAGAGGATTTCTAAAGGTCATCTTGAACAATGGTAGCCACTTCAGAATAAGTTTATAAACTCCAATGGTACCACTTTGAAGGTATGAGAAATCATTTTGTTAAGTTAGAATATATTTGTTTGAATTTTTTCTTAAAAGCATAAACTATATTTTAGAGTGTTTACTAGTTGTCTTTTCAGGAGCTGATTCTTTTTCTGCCCAGGTAGATTGTAAGTGCTAAGAGCCAGAGGCGGTAGTTTCTTTGTAGTCCTATCTGTAGTCCTGTTTGGTGCCTTTCAAAGAGTCGATGCTTGGTGAATGCTTTAGATTGATAATCAATATGATGCATGTTTTCTTCAGAATATTATTTATGATCTAGGCATGTAAATATCAGTAAATCTCATCTGGGCTGTTTTGAACAGACATTGTACTTGTAATAGAAAAAACTTGCAAAAAACTGAAGGATCATATAGAATGGATGATGAGTGCTCAAATTAGCTTTTAACACAAACCAAAGGGAAGAAAATAGAGAAGACCGTGGAAGATGGAATGAGCAATCTTATCTTTTGAGCATAAAAATGGAACTACATATTGAAACTTACAACTCAATCTGACAGTTTGGGTTTAACTCTCATTCTACAAACTACTCCGCCTTTCTCTCTCAATTCTCGAGCCTTCCCAGACCCCCCAAATCCTATCCTATTGACTGGCTCCACATCTGACATTTAATTCATCAGCTCTTATTTCATTTCTTTGCTGGAAATGGCTCCAGATCTCAAAAACAAACTTACTATCTTATTGTCAATTTCTGTACATAGTTTGTTTCTAAATTGTCCTGAATATATCCCAAAGAATGACATTTTTCTCAATTTATAAAAGTACACCAAAAATGTAGGTTAACAAAACTAGTATCTTAATGAAAAAAAATTCCACAGATCGATTTTAATACCTATGTCATATTCTTTAAAACATGCAAATGAAGTCTGAGTTGTTATTGAAGAGATAAAATGAAAAATTATGATGTTGGCAAGAACAAGAGTACGAATATTCATGAAGAAGGACAAGCATATATTTCCCTAAAATGTAGTGCTATCCTTCCCAGGGGAGGCCATCTGGCCTCTTTGATTGCTAGTTAAAACCAATTAGCACAAAACGGGATACTACCTTATTGGGTTTCACCACCAGCCTTCTGATTTCATCCTTAACCTTATGATTTGCTCTTAAATGTTTTCTGTTAATGGTACAAATTGAAAACAACAACAGCAAGAACTCATGTTTAAGCTGAGTATGGTCTACCAGGGCTCAAGCAAACAGTCCTCATTAATATCTATAATCATTGCTGTATCCCAGAGAGACACAGATGATAACAACTCAAGCCTGCTCACGCACACAAACTCTTCTCATCGGAACAGCCAGGCAGCCAGCTAACTGCTTACTCTTTGCCCAGGCTGCCAGCACCTGAGGTCCTGAGAGTCTCTCAAGTGGAGTGGCATTAATGTCAGAAACACTGATGACCCTGATTTCACACATATTTCCTCAAAGTGAGTCATGATGATACCGGAGTGAAAGAAGCTTGCATTGCTTTACACTGAACACAAGAAAAACACTGACCCTACCTGTCTATAGGTTATGATCACTGGTGCATAACCCCAAGTCCCTCAATACTGCCTATTTTCTCAGCGTTTAGGTCCAAGCTTCCTCCCTTAACTGCTTATTAGTAAAGTCTGTTTTCTCCGTAGTCCAAATTTTCTTCTAAATAAAGCATTTTTCCCCTAGTTATTGTTTCACTGGTCATCTCTCACCTTCTCTTATATCTGAGCCATAGCCACTTCTTCAGATAGTCACCATTGCTCTGTAAATTAATTTCTTCTTCTGGAGAAAATAAAAAGAGATAGCAACTAATTACCCAAGTTTTAATCAGATCTATTGACTACCCAAATTTGCATGCAATTGTGATAAATTAATTATACAAAGAGAATAGAGTAGGGAAGTGTTTCCAAAGAATGGCATGCATACTATTTGTGATATGTGAGATGATTTTAGGTGGTCCATGGACTAACTTTTTTTTTATGATAATAGTTATATATTTATTTTACTTTACGGGTATACACAAACACACACATACGTATATATGGTTAGCACTAGAAAACCATGATTACTCAGCTTCTATTGCCTAGAATAAGATTAAGGTTTCTAAAAAGGAAGGGAGCCAATTTTTTAAATTAAGTAAACAATAGTATAGACGTTAACACAGATGTGGCAAGATCATGAAGGTGGTAGCCAAAACATCAAAATTTGGGAAACGTTTGTGTCATGGTTAAGAACTCTCGCATGTTTCAATGCCCTGCTCTTCCACTTATCAGCTGTGTGACTTTGGGTAAGTCTTCCTCAGTGAGTCTCAGTTTTCTGATTCATGAAATGCATTGATGATAGCACTTACCTCATAGGAATGAAAAACAATAAAGACATAACCTTCCTTCCTGAAATGGATAGGTATATCCAAATTAAGGCTTGAGCCTTAAAATATCTCTCAATCTAGTATGAAAGGAAGGGAAACTATAGTTATCAGATGAAACATAGCAACATCTATAGCAGAGGCTTTGGTGGAGAGAGTTTGAGGGAAGATAATAGAGGCTTTGATCAATCTCCCAGGACATCAGAACCTATTTTTTGGTAGATGTTGGAAGAATAGGTTGGGTTGGATAACAGACTTTCATCTGGAATAAGAGACTGCTCTTCAAACAACCTTTGCACACCTCTGCACTTACCATATTGGGTTAGACGTTACATATTTCTATGTCTGTTTCCCCCAAACAGCTTGTGAGCATCTTTAGGAAAGCAACTATGTCTTTTCATCTTTGTAGCCCAACACCTAGCAGTGTTTGGCCCAATGAAATGGCTCAATAAATAGCTCTTGAACAGAAAATAACAAGGCTGATTTTGTGTTTTTAAATTTAAAACTCTGGTAACTTTATGATGTAATATGCTATGTGTTGACCTGCATATTAGTAAGAAGAAAGATTCACTTCTTGACTTTTTATTAAATGGCCCCAGAGTACTAGAGGAGTGTCCATGTTTGTGAATGAGACTAGATATAATGAAAACGGCAAGACTCCTAGGTGAATATAAAGACTGAGACAGTGAATATAATGCAAAGGAAAAGCACATTATTCCCCAAACAAAATACACACTTTGAGAAATGCCAGACACCCTTGGGGAGAGAAACCTCTACTATTCATAGATGACAGATTCCATATCCAATTCCTACAATTTACTTTATTGATAAGACTAAATTTCTCTCATTTTCTTGATGAAATCTGGTAATTGTGCCACGATGCCTAAGAACATCATGTCTCCCCACGTCAACTGCTCTGCTTGTCCTGATGATTTAAGCTAATGAGTAAGAAGGGGAAGATAATCATAATCATTGCTAACCAATCTTTGGAAAAAATTAAGACTGTTGAAACATGGAACCACCTTACTTTAATCTTTATTATCAAGAGCTGAAGATCTTAAAAATAGCCCTGATGATTACCCTGTAATAGATAATCTATATAAAATACCATACTGTACACTCATAATATCAGCTAATATATAACTATATCTAAAGATTGAGGTATTAATTTCTAATATTTGGAGTTAGGAAAAAAATCAATTACTATATGTTTTTTCCAGCCTTTTTTTTTTCTGTAAAGATTTTATTTTTCCTTTTTCTCCCCAAAGCCCCCTGGTACACAGTTGTGTATTTTTAGTTGTGGGTCCTTCCAGTTGTGGCATGTGGGACACCGCCTCAGCATGGCCCGATGAGTGGTGTCATGCCCGCGCCCGGTGAACTGGTGAAACCCTGGACTGCCAAAGTGGATCATGCAAACCTAACCACTCGGCCACGGGGCCGGCCCCTCCAACCTTTTGACACAATCTCAATCAGTTTCCTGCCTGCTTATAAGTGGACAATCTTGAGGGTGAAAATAGCATCTATGACTCCAAGACCCCTTACAATATCAGATTTCATAGAACCCTAGCCTACTAATTATTGAGAACTTTAACAAACACCAGCTAGTGATTGTGGTTTGCTGGTGTGGGCATAATTTGATTAAATTTTATCGAAGTATGGCCACTAACTTTTTTCACATGAGAAATTAACAACAAAAGACTTAAGATATGATAAATAGGGAAAACAAATATTTTAGATACTATTTATTGAGTTGTGGCCAAATCAACGATCTAGAGATAATAGGCTAGGCGTTCAACCACCTATTTAATATTTTCTTCTTTCATATATGAACATTGATGTATTTATTTAGGAGAGATGTAATACATGAAAAAGATTTGGGAAGTACACCTAGAAAAGAATTATCATAAGGACTTTCTGGTCATCCCAGGTACAAAATGTCACAAAACTCCTTGGATTTGGTTCTGAATTTTACACTATGGTAGGCACCAGACTGTCTACAAACAAACAAAAAACAAAAGCTCAAATTTGAGACATCCCAATGACAATCTTCTTAACTTGATGTGGTTGAAAGAACATCTTTTGACCTAAGTTATCACATTTGACATTTTGAAAAGCAATAAAAGTAACAGAGTGGGAGCCAATAGGCCTGGATTCTAATCCTTAGCTGTACCTTTAACTTGTTTTACCCTATCTTTTGACCTTTTTGAGACTTGTTTTTCCCATTAGTATACCAAAAACAACATCTGCTTCACAGAATGGGCTTGAAAATTAATGAGATGATGTCTGAGAAGTACTCAAATATCAGGTGTTCTGTAAATTCTAGGTACTGTTATTCAAAATTAAAATTCATTACCCTTCTCAGAACCACATAACTAACCTGCTACATCTGTGATCTGATCTCAGCACATAGGTGTAAACAAGAAAATGTCAAACTGGACGCCATGTTCTTCTCAGTTTAACCAATTATGGTCAAGTTTCATTAGTAACTACCCAGATGTTTCTTTGAGTTTTTTATTCAGAACCTTGAAAAAGTTGAGTTCATTAAGAGTGAATGGCCACCACAGATAGGTATTCTATAAATTGGTTGTTCTTGAATGTGTGTTCTTAGCAATACTGTGAATGAAGGATTTCCACATGTTATTTTGAGAACATCCACCCCTGACCAATTTTCTCTCTCTGTAAAGAAGAAATGTGTATCTCCAGTGTCCACAAAGAATCTCTTACAGTAACTAAAGTAACATGAAGGAGTAAATATTACGGGGTTCAAGTTGCAAATTAACACAATAAAGACCATATATATAGATAATTCCCCTGGTAGTCTTGACCTGTACTTGACACTTCCCGGGAGGAATGTAATTTTTTGTTTTAATAAACTGAAAACTTATGCCCTGAAATAACGACAACATGAAATGATTTTTGAGCGTGTGCTTTTCATATGTGATCTCATTTGATACATGTTGAAAACATTTCTAAGAGACAAATGTTACTAGCCTGGTTTTCAAATATGGAAACCAAGGCTCAAGAAGGTTTGCTGCCTTGCCCAAATTCGTAGCTTTAGTGAGTGATAGATCTAATATTTAACCCAAATCATCTGACTACAAATTTGATGTATTTCCCATTATACTGTGATAACTGAATATGTAGATCTTCGGAGGTCCCTCCAAAAAACTTTTACAGTGAATCTTTAGTTCTTCTAATGAGCCAGAATTCTAGTCAAATGGCTTTTCACTGAGGATTTCTACAGGGTTACCTAGTTGGTTACCCAATCTGTTTTGCCCTTATGAGTCTGTCTTTGATTACCTTCTGCAGAGCTAGCATTGTAGGACATTAAGGAATATAGCTTTCAAGACTGTTTCCTGTTGCTATGCATAAACAGCCTTCCATCAACTCAATCACATTGCTTTCTTTGTGCTTTTCCTTCTTCTCTCTATATTTCTTTTTCTCCCTCTGTTTTCACAAATCCTTTTGATTGTTTTTCCTCTAGGGCCTTGTCCCTAGCATAGTTTCCACTTGAAGTGTAGCTATTTCCTATAAGAAATTCCAGGATATGAACAGTCATACCACCAAGTAACATATGCTGTAGCTCCAGCAAAAAGACCTCTCACAAAAGACAAAGTGTTTTCTGTTCTAACAATGTCCCTCCTGCTCGGGGAGCCCAGCTCCTCCACATATTGTTTTTTTTTTTCTTCCAACTTTAACCCCTTAAAATACTTACCTTTCCTTTGTCAATAGACTCTTGTTTCCTCTTTTTTGGAGGGAAGAGTATGAAGCAAGAACTCTGGTAGAAAAAAAGGCAAAAAGCCAAGTAACTAAACTAGGGGAAAGTTGAAAGGGAAAGACTTTAAGAAAACATTCTTAGTATGGATGGTTAAGTAGCAACAGGGGATAAATGTAGGACACAGGTGGTCAGCATGTGTTTTGAGCAAAGGCCACATCATCCAACAGACAGCAGAATTCCTTTAGAATATTGCCATTTACTACATATGTTCAGAGGGCTAGAAGGGAGCTTTTCCTCCAGGCAACTGTTTCTATTGTGTCAGGTTGCATTACACCCAGCAAAGCCTGACTAAAATCCTGTCTTGTCTGTAACAAGACTGTATTTTAATTCCACCACCACATCAACTAATCCCTACAAGTCTGCAATGGTAACTTAGTCCAGGGAATAAAAGCACTGCCTGCCACAATGCCTCCTGGCATACATAACCCACATCCTACCTTATCTAAAATATCACCTTTAAACTGACAAGGGAGCTCCTTTGTGGGTATCAGTAGCCATATTATTCCAGCAAGTGTAGAAATTCCAGGTGACTCCATTTTGGCCATCTTAGGACCCGGAGAAGAATTACTTCTTTCTTCATTTTGTTGTTCTGACGTGTCCTCCAGAGATGTAGCTAAAAAATCATCAACAGATGGCTCTGGCAGAGATGAGTCCAATGGTTTGGCTGTTGACAAATCTCCCTAGGAAGATCTTTACTATTGATCATTATGGTAATGCCACACCTGCCCATCTGCTCTTGGACTCATATGACCCAGAGTCTGTTGCCTAAACTAGAGAGCAGAAACCCATCTTGGTTCAGCTTCTAACCTACTACAGAGACAAAGTCTTATGGTACAAATGAACGCTATGTAAGCACATATTCATTCATTCATCATCTAAGAATTATTTGTTAAATGTGTACCATCCATTAGTACGTTGTTCTAGGTGCAAATAGAGTAGCATACTTGAACTTTCAAGTTCTCATCTAAGTCTGAGTGGATGCAGTCAGGGAAAGGCTGGAGATGTCATACCATTAGTAAATCAACAATCTTGCCTCATTATATTGAACATGAAATGACAAAAGAACCAATTAAAGACCTAGCAAGTATTGGACAATTTCCCTAAATAATCCACTTCAATGTCTTCTTAGTTGTCTGCATGATTCCCTGATCATAACTATTTCTATTTCCTTGAAGGTGTTGAGGTGCGATGGTGACAGTTTGGAGAATGCCTTTGACCACAAATTTCTTATACTCGGTTAGGGAAGGTGTTCTGGCGAAAGACAGTGGACTGAGCACATGTATTTACTTCTCTTCCTTTGCATAGTCTCACTGAAATGATAGAAAACACATTTTCAAAATAATTAAACCACAACAGGCTAGCAAACAATAAAAGCATGTAGCAATAGCCCGGAAAGTTTGAGGAAATCCTTAAAGATAGAAAGCAGATGGGATCCGATTAATGGAGGAAATAGAGGAGGGAAAACTGTAACGCAAAACTAGGGTAGTGCGAGTGCTTTCTTCCAAAAGAGCTCCAAGAAACACAAGAGCATAAGTGGGCCATGGGACAATTTTCAGTGTTATTAAAGAACTATATTCAGAACTTCAAGGCCAGGAGAGTTCCTCTTCCTAACCAAAACACTCCCTTCCATACAGAGCAAACAGTAGCTGGCAGTTTAGACTTGCCCCCAGGATTAAGCCTGAAAACTGCATCCGCATTATAAAGAGTGTAAACTGCCTTCCTGGAGTGGAGAGGCTCCTTGAGTGTTGGGGCCTGCAGAGAGTTTGAGGTAACTCTAGATCCCCACAACAGATATCTAACCAATGATTCTCAACCCTGCATGCATATTAGAATCACTTAGGAAGAAGTCAAGCTGAAAACAACTGCTCTAAAGCAGTCTTCCTAAATTTTAATGTGCATACGAACCACCTGGAGACATTGTTAAAATGTAAATTTTGATCCTGCAAAGCTGAGGTAGAGCCTGAGATTATGCATTTCTACAAGCCCCCAGGCTCCAAAATTCCAAGGCTTTTGGTAGAAGACCAGAGTAGCAAGGACCTAAAAGAATTACAAAAGACTTATAGTTTCAAAACAGAATGTAAATATTAACCAACTTGATCATATGAAAGTAAAAGCATAAACACAAACGGGAAGTGGGAGGAGGTAGGAGGTGGAGACAAGCAAAAGGATGCTAATTGCAGTATCTTTCATATCCTACCTTTCAGGATCAATAGACATTGTGTAAAGTAAAATAAGAAATACAGGGTTAATTTATTATTAAACGATTTTAAAAACTCTAAAAATAACATAAGAAATGTGGCAGAATAGAAGGGAAATAGGAAGGAATGAAAGTGAGATAAAATTTTCATCTCTCAAGGTAATAAAAATAATACTTATTGAACTCTTAACATGTGTTAAACACTATTCTAAACATCTTACATGTATCAACTCATATAATGTTGACAACAACTCTGTGAGGTAAGTACTGTTATTATCCCCATTTCTACTGATGAGAAAACGGAGAGATTAAAGAATTTACTCAAGGTCACAAAGCCAGGAAGTTACAGAGCCAGGATTCAAACTCAGGCAGCTTGGCTTCAGAATCTATGCTATTAACCACTAAAGTCTCCGGAATTGAAATGAGTCAATAGAAGCTGTTTAAAACATCAAGAAATAGAAGCATAAACATATTATCCAATGCTAAATTTTAAACCACCTGAAGAATACAATCCTAAGTGGTGTGTCAATCTGCAGGACTCAAGGTCAGCTGGGGGATGGAAATGAGGAAATTCATTTTACTTTTTATTTTAGACACTTCTGAGTAGCTTGGAAGTATTTTGCCGTGTACAAAATCACTTAATTTTTAAAAACTCATTTAGCGCTTTTTAAGGCACCAGAAAAATAGAAATAAATATGCTAAAATATTAATGGTAATTGTTTTCTAAGGGCGAGTGAGGGCAGAGAATTATGAAGATTTTTTTTTCATTATATTCAACCTCTCTGTATTTTCTAAATTTTCTGGAGTTACTTTTATCTTCTAAATAGTGGAACAAAGTTAAACCCAATGTATAGGCCACGTTATCAGAAACAGTAGTGCCTGTCAATCCATGTATTGAAAACAACTAGCATAGCAGAGGTTGGAGGTGGTACCGGGACCCCTTTGGGATATTTTGAGAAGGAGCCTAGCTCAATGAAGAAATTATCTTAGAATGGCTCTCCAAAATCAGTATGGATTCTTATCTAAGTCCTCTTTATCCCTCTACTTCTCCATCCTCCTCCACACACTGGAAAACCAGGTATCTTTAATTGGTTGTATCAAGTAGCTTGTCACAGGCTATACTCTTTTACAGTCTTTTAAATATCAGAACAAATTTTGGGACATCAGAAATAGCTTCTATCTGAGGCTTTCATGCAAACAGATCCTGGATATGCTACATTTAGCGTGGCCAAGATAACAAGAAAGCTGCCTTCTTGAAAAACACTACAATTCCCCCATACAAGGCATTCTTTATGGACAGATAACTCATCTTGACAGCTTTGAAGTCTTAAATTCTTTGGGTAGTTCCCTTATGGATACCCGTCCTGGTCTGGTTCAAGACCCAGGCTAACCTGAGGTCCCTTGCAGTTAATTTGTGCAATTTGATCAGCCTAAAGAGCTGAACCTGGGATGTCTTTCAGCATGAAAATTTCCAAAGGAGGTGACTCAACATAACCTAGAATTTGCAGGGGCAGACAGCTCAGGATATCAGCACTCAATGGGTATGGTCCTAGGACCTCAGCTAGGGACTCTGATGTTGTCTACCTAATGAAATGATACAGAGTGTATCTCCTCCTGATTTAGAAAGTAATCCCCAGAGAAAGGTGAGTATAGTAAAAATAGTAAAGAAATAGTCATGGAACTATTTGTGGTTCTTCTTGATTTCTATTACAACAGTATTGCTCTGACAATTTGTGCAGAATTCTTATATATAGATAATATTGCTCTTGAGTTGCAAGAAAGTGGCAATGTTGGCATGGTCCGACTTTTTGGGGATAAGCAGAAGTAGGAAGAGGTGGCTGATGTTTATCCCACCATTCTAGCACATACATAGAAGCCAATGATTTCTTAACTTAAGTTGGAAATTGTCCATATGCTGATAAACCAGAGGATAGGATTGATGCCAGTTGCCTAAGAAAGTAACACTGAAACACTGGTAGTTTCACTTTCCTATTTCTTGTGTTTGATTTAATTAATCAAGTCTTGAAATAATGCCCTCAGATACTATTGGAACACATTATCACACCTGGAATCATCAGATGCAGTCTTTACAAAACAGTGAAAAGTTCCAAAGATGACAATTTTATTCATGACAGGTACTTAATTCAGAAGACCCCTTAATGAGAATGCTTTTATGGATATCTGCAGTGGTATCATCTCTTGATGCTTGATTCACTTGGGCAAGGTCATTTTACTGAGACTTTCCTGCTAGAAGATATCAAGGAGTTGCTTGACTACTAGAGCTAGCTGCAAGGGTGGTGCTGGGAATAAGTGCCTTGTTCACAGCACACTCATAGTCTCTGTACAGTTTCACAGGGCATGCATTTTTAACTGTTGCAAGGACTTGATGAAACACTCAACTTCTTGCTTTTCTAACACTTAGAGTAAACAGCATAGAGAAGTAGTGCAATGGCTAGATCTATATTGAGTAACACTGAATACTTTTTGAAAGTTCCCAGGTCCTCAGAGAATATCTTGAGAAATTTGTTTCACAACTTAATCTAGTTAAAATGTTCTAATTTATAAATGTTTTTGACATTGATTCAAGTGGGTGTGAACCAATTTCTTCTCAAGAGGCTGTTGCACCACTCAGATGCTTCCCTGACAAAATATATAAAACAAGATTTTGCAAGCATTTGATAATGGACATGCAGGTTTTCTATACTCAAGAGAGGAGAAATACTGAAGTTGAGGTCCATATACTCCCTGGCTTTCTGCCTATGGGCAATTTCCAAAAAGCAGTGCAGGGTAGTGGAGCCCAAGCAGAAAGCAGTAGTCTCTTGGGGTGAAGGAAAGTGAGGTCAGAGTTATGACTTGCTAAGTTGACTTAAATTTCTGGAACAGTTACTGGAAATGAGGGAGTTACAGAAATCTGTGTAGGAATACCCCTCCACTTCTTGGCCAAATCCTCAGCTGAACAAAGATTTCAGAATTCACATGGTGCTGAGGATATATTAGAGTTCTAACTCATCCAGAGTGAAGAGACCTTGGTGAACACACCAAGCATACACTTGAAACCTGAGAAAGACCACACTTTAGGAGTGAGAACCACAGACTAGGATAAAGGCCTATACCTCAGGACTAGGGGCAAAATAGAAATAGAGTTCCCCCCTAAACAAAGCCTAAAATCATACAATGACAAGATCAAGATGATTTTCCAGTAATGTAACTGCCTTCCAGAACAAAACTTAATAATCTTTGGAAGAAGATACCATAATCCAGAGCATCTACAACATATCATTCACTATGTTCAGTACACAATAAAAAAATTAATAGACATGTGAAGAACGAGGAAAATGTGAATCATAATACTAAACACAAGATTCACTAGAAGGAGACCTAGAAATCTATTGGAATTACAATGGGAAAAAAAGAGTTTGAAATAGTTATTATCAGTATGTTTTGAAAATTAGAGAAAGGAAAAAATGTAAACAGATATAAAAATTCAGCAGAGAAAAACAAACTCCAAAAAGAATCAGATTGAAATTCTAGAACTGAAAAAAGGCAATATCTAAAATAGAGAATTCATTGAAATGAAAGAAGACTAAACATAACAGAAAGGGATTGGTGGACTCAAAGACAAGTCAAGAAAAATTATCCAAATCAAAGCAAAGAGGCAACAAAAAAAGAATAAAGAAATAAAATAGAGCAGAACATCTGAGACCTCTAAGGCAACATCAAATGGCCTAGCATATATGGGATTGGAGTCTCACGAGGAGAAGATAGAGAGAACGAAGCATAACAATATTTAAAGAGATAATGACCAAATTTTTTTGAAAATTGATAAAGGATACCAACCCATGAATCCAAGAAGCTCAGCAAACCTCAAGAAAGACAAACACACAGAACACACAAGGAATTCATAGTCAAATTCTGAAAACAAAAGTAAATAGAAAATCTTGAAAGCAGCCAGAGAAAGAAGTAGCATTTCACACGGGAGAGCAATGATAAGACTGATAGCTCGTTTCTTATTAGAAATAATGAAGTTTAGAATGTTATAAAATATCTTTGAAAGAGTGACATCAGCATCATGGCAGTGTGAGAGGGTCCCTTTGTCACTCCCCTCTAACTTACAACCAGACAGACATCCATCAATTAACAGAGGATTCCCTACGCTACACAACAGGATGCCTAAGAGATCCAGGCAGCTATACATCTGAAGGTGGGTGGACTGGAACCCCAGGAACCAGCAGAACTAGAGGAGTAGTCCCCAGTGGCAGGAATCCTGGGTGTAGATCCTCATGCAGTGGTCCCTGTGACTGTGAGTAGAGGCAAGGGTGGCCTGGGCCTGTCTACTCAAACACCTGCAGGGCAGTAGAGGCCCCTGGGGTGGTGGTGGCAGTGGTTGGTGGTGGCCCTGCCCTGTAATGGTGGGTGTAGTGGCAGCAGTGGCAGCAGCCTGACCTGCACAACTGTGAGCAGACAGGGTAGGAACACCCAGCCCCCAGTGGTGGCACCCCAGACACCAATTCCACCAGCAGTGGAGGCTGCATACACGTCCCTGGGTCCCCAGGCCCCTGCCAGTGACATCACCACCCATCATGAATCCAGCACCTCTGGCAGTGGTGCAACCAGCAACCCCAGACACCTGGGGAACAGCAATGCAGGTAATGCATGTGGCAACATCATCTGAGCCCATGGAAAGCCAGTGGAGGAACATGAGACCCAGGTGACCAGAACCAAAGTAACCAAAGCTGTACCCAAATAAGAGAAGGTGATTACTACCACAAATGTGCCAACAGAGGGTCAATTTATCAAGAGATTGAAGCTTTAAAAAAAGAAAGAAACAGAAATTCTGTATATGAAGAATACAATTAATAAGATAAAATAACGTAGAAAGTATTAAAAGCAGAATAGACCTTATGGAGGAGAGAATTAGCAAGCTCAAAGTTAGAAATATAGAACTGAGTCAGGTGGAAGAGGAGACAGAATAAGATTTTTAAAAAGTGAAGAAATTCTATGAGAAATATACAACTCAAATAGAAAAAGTAACATAAGGATTATAGGTATCCCAGAGGGAGAAGTGAGGGAGAAAGGAGCAGAGGGTTTATTTGAAGAAATAATAGCTGAGAACTTCCCAAACCTGGGGAAAGAACTGGACTTAGAAGCACATGAAGCTGACAGAAATCCTAATTACATCAATGCAGGAAGATCTTCTCCAAGGCATATAATATTAAAACTTTCAAAAGTCAATGACAAAGAAAAAATATTGAGGGCAACGAGACAGAAGACAACAACCTACAAAGGAACTCTCATCAGGCTTTCAGTGGATTTCTCAGCAGAAACCTTATAGGATAGGAAAGAATGGAAGGATATATTCAAAATACTGAAAGACAAAAACTATCAGCCAAGAATACCCAGTGAAATTATCTTTCAGGTATGATGGAGAAATAAAAGCTTTCCCAGGGAAACAAAAGCTGAGGGAGTTCATTGCTACTAGACCTACCCTACAAGAAATGTTGAAGGGAACCCTCCTACCTGAAACAAAAAGGCAAAGGTCTATGAAGCTTTGAGGAAGGAGATAAATAGCCTGAAAAAATCAGAAAATTGCAGCTCTATATCAGAATAGGTTAGCAAACAATTATAACATAAAAGATAAAGGGAAAAAAACATCAAAAATAACTATAAGGGCTGGCCCAGTGGTGCAGCAGTTAAGTGCACATATTCCACTTTGGTGGCCTGGGCTTCACTGTTTTGGATCCCAGGTGTGGAGATGGCACCATTTGGCAAGCCATGCTGTGGTAGACATCCCACATATAAAGTAGAGGAAGATGGGCACGGATGTTAGCTCAGGGCAAGTCTTCCTCAGCAAAAAGAGGAGGATTGGCAGCAGATGTTAGCTCAGGGCTAATCTTTCTCAAAAAAAATAGCTATAAACACTTCAATTTAATCACAAACCCACAACACAAATAGGAATAATTTGTCTCAACCAAAATATAGAAGAGGATGAGGAAAGGGATGGAACCTGCATAGTCAAATGGAGATAAGATGTTGTCAGAAAAAGGACTATCTCATCTATGAGATCATTTATACATCCCTCAGGGTAACCACAAAACAAAAATTCAGAGCAGAGTCACAAATCATAAACAAATAGAAAACTGAGAAAACCACCAAATGGAAATGGAAGGCAGAAATACAAGGAAAAAGAAACAATAGAAATATAGAACAACCGGAAAACAAAAGATAAAATGGCAGTATTAAGCCCCCATATATCAATAATCAGTCAAAATGTAAATGAATTGAATTTTCCAAACAAAAGACACAGAGTGGCTGGATGGATTAAAAAGCAAGACCCAACAATATGCTGCCTCCAGGAAACACATCTCAGCTCTAAAGACAAATGTAGGCTCAGAGTGAAGGGATGAAAGATGATACTCCAAGCAAAAGGCAAGCAAAAGAAAGTGGGTATAGCTATACTTCTCTCAGACAAAGCAAATGTCAAGATAAAAAGGCAATGAGAGACAAAGATGGGATATATATAGTGATAAAAAGGACATTCCACCAAGAAGATATAACACTTACTAATATATATGCATCTAAGGCAGGAACACCAAAATATATAAAGCAATTATTAACAGAACTCAAGGGAGAAATTGACAGCAACACAATATTAGTAGGAGAACTTAACACCTCACTTACATCAATGGATAGATAGTTCAGATGGAAAGTCGAGAAGGTAACAGGAGCTTGAAATGAAACACTAGACCAGATGGACTTAATAGATACATATGGAACGTTCCACCCAAAACCAGCAGAATACTCATTCTTCTCAAGTGCACATGGAAGATTCTCAAAGATAGACCATATGTTGGGAAACAAGGCAAGCCTCAATGAATTTAAGAAGACTGAAATCATATCAAGCATCTTTTCTGACTACAATGTTATGAAACTAGAAATCAAATACAATAAAAAAGCTAGGAAAGTCACAAATATATGGAGACTAGACAACATGCTACTGAATAAATATTGGATCAATGAAGAAATCAAAGCAGAAATCCAAAAATACCTGAAGAGAAATGAAAATGAAAATACAACATACCAACACCTACAGGATGCAGCAAAAGCATCACTAAGAGGGAAATTTATAGCAATACAGGCCTACCTCAAACAGCAAGAAAAATCTCAAATAAACAAGTTTATCCTATACCTAAAAGAACAAGAAAAAGAACAAAGCCCAAAGTTAGCAGAGGAGGTAAATAATAAAAGTCAGAGCAGAAATAAATGAAATAGAGACTAAGAAAACAATAGAAAGGATCAATGAAACTAAGAGACAGTTCTTTGAGAAGATAAACAAAATTGACAAACCCCTAACCAGACTCACCAAGGAAAAAAGACAGAAGACTCAAATAAATAAAATCAGAAAGGAAAAAGGAGAATTACAATAGATACCACAGAAATACAAAGGATTATAAGAGAATACTCTGAAAAGCTATCCACTAACAAACTCAATAACCTAGAAGAAATAGATGAATTCTTAGAATCATAAAACCTCCCAAAACTGGATCAAGAAGAAATAGAGACTCTGAATAGACCAATCACAGCAAAGAGATTGAAACAGTGATCAAAAACCTCCCAAAAAACAAAGTCCAGGACCAGATGGCTTCTCTGGTAAATTCTACCAAACATTCAAAGGGGATTTAATTCTTATCCTTCTCAACTTATTCTGAAAATTGAAGAGGATGGCATGTTTCCTAACCCATTCTATGAGGTCAGCATTACCCTGATACCAAAACCAGGCAAAGACAACACATAAAAGGAAAATTACAGGCCAATATCACTGATGAACATAGACGTAAGAATCCTAAACAAAATATTAGCAAATTGAATACAACAATTCATTAAGAGGATCATACACCAGGATCAAGTACAATTTATTCCAGAATGCAGGAATGGTTCAACATCTGCAAATCAATCAATGTGATAAATCACATTAACAAAATGAGGAATAAAAATCATATGATCATCTCAATAGATGCAGGGAAATTATTTGACAAGATCCAACATCTATTTATGATAAAAACTCTAGATAAAATGAGTATAGAAGGAAAGTACCTGAACAAAATAAAGGCCATATGTGACAAACCCACAGCCAACATCATATTTAACATTGAAAAACTGAAAAGCATTCTTCTGAGAACAGGAACAAGACAAGGGTGCCCACTCTCGCTACTTTTACTCAACATAGTACTGGAAGTTTTAGCCAGAGCAATTAGTCAAGAAAGAGAAATAAACGTGATCCAAATTGGAAAGGAGGAAGTAAACTCTCACTGTTTGCAGATTACATGATTCTCTATATAGAAAACCTTAAAGAATTCATCAGAAAACTATTAGAAATAACAACTACAGCAAAGATGCAGGGTACAAAATCAACATACAAAAATCAGTTGCATTTCTATATACTAATAATGAACTAGCAGAAAGAGAAATCAGGAATACAATCCCATTTACAATTGCAAAAAAAAAAAGAGTAATATATCCAGGAATAAATTTAACCAAGGAGGTGAAAGACCTATACACTGAAAACTATAAGACATTATTGAAAGAAATTGGAGACGACATAAATAAATGGAAAGATATTCCACACTCATGGATTGGAAGAATAAACATAGTTATAACGTCCATATTACCTAAAGCAATCTACAGATTCAATGCAATCCCAATCAGAATCCCAATGACCTGCTTCACAGAAATAGAACAAAGAATCATAAAATTTGTATGGAACAACAGAAGACACCAAATAGCCAAAGCAATCATGAGAAAAAAAGAACAAAGCTGAAGGAATCATATTCCCTGACTTCAAAATATACTACAAAGCTAAAGTAATCAAAACGGCATGGTTCTGGCACACGAACAGACACACAGATCAATGGAACAGAACTGAAAGCCCAGAAATATAACCACATGTCTATGGACATCTAATCTTCAACAAAGGAGCCAGGAACATATGATGAAGAAAGGAAAGTCTCTTCAATAAATGGTGCTAGGAAAACTGGACAGACACGTGTTAAATAATGAAAGTAGACCATTATCTTGCTCCATACAGAAAAGTTAACTCAAAATGAATTAAAGACTTGAATGTAAGACCTGAAACCATAAAACTCCTAGAAGAAAATATAGGCAATACACTCTTCCACATCGGTCTTAGCAGTATCTTTTCAAATAGCATGTCTCCTCAGCCAAGGAAAACAAAAGAAAAAATAAACAAATGGGACTATATAAGACTAAAAAGCTTCTGCAAGGCAAAGGGAAACATCAATAAAATGAAAAGACAACCCACCAACTGGGGGAAAATATTTGCAAATCATATATCCAACAAGGGTTTAATTTCCAAAATATGTAAAAAAACTCATACAACTCAACACCAAAATAAATCAAACAACCCAATTAAAAAATGGGCAGAGGATATGAACAGACATTTTTCTAAAAGATACACAGATGGTCAACAGGCACATGAAAAGAAGTTCAATACCGCTAATTACTAGGGAAATGCAAATCAAAACTACAATGAGATATCACCTCACACCCGTCAGAAATGCTATAATTAATAAGACAAGACATGACAAATGTTGGCGAGGATGTGGAGAAAAAGGAACCCTCATACACTGTTGGTGGGAATGCCAACAAGTGCAGCCACTATGGAAAACAGTATTGATATTAATCAAAAAATTAAAAATAGAAATACCATATGATCCAGTTATCCCACTACTGGGTATTTATCCAAAGGACGTGAAATCAAAAATTCAAGTGATTTATGCACCCCTATGTTCATCACAGCATTATTCACAATAGCCAAGACATAGAAGCAACCCAAGTGCCCATCAACGGATGAATGGAAAGAGATGTGGTATGTACATGTAATGCAATACTACTCAGCCATAAAACGACAAGATCGTGCCATTCACGACAACATGGATACCTTGAGGATATTATGCTAAGTGAAATAAGCCAGACAGAGAAAGACAAACACTGTCTGATGTCGCTCATATGTGGAAGACAAACAAACACATGGATAAGGAGAAGAGATTAGTGGTTACCAGAGGGGAAGGGAGTGGAGAGAGGGTGAAAGGGGTAAAGGGGCACATATGTATGGTGACAGATAAAAAACAGACTATTGGTGGTGAGCACAACGCAGTTTATACAGAAACGGAAATATGATAATGTACATCTGATATTTACACAATGTTATAAGCTAGTATGACCTCAATAAAAAACAAACAAACAAACAAACAAAAAGTATCCTTCAAAAACGAAGGTGAAATAAAGACATTTTGGACAAGCACAGCTGAAAGATTTCATCTCCCACAGACTTGCACTATAAAAAGTACTGAAAGAAATTAAATAGGCTGAAAGGAAATGTAATCAGATAGAAATCTAGTTCTGCAGGAAGAAATGAAAACCATCTGAAAGAGTAAATTGGTCAATAAATATAAATAAACTTTTACACATTTAATCTTATTTTATACATATATATTATTAAATTTCTTTAAAGACTCTGGGTATTTAATGTAAACATAACAATGAAGGAATGTACAGTTGATAGTGTATATGAAAATAAAATATTTGACAAGAACCCAAATGTTGGGAGAGTATTCATTGGAAATATACTGTTATAAAATTCTTAAATAGTTCCTGAAGTAATATAGTACATTTTGAAGGAATAATGCGGTAAGTTAAAGATGTATTATAATCTCTAGAATAATCATTGAAAATAGCACAAAGAGGAATAACTAAAATATCAATGTGAAATACTTAACAAATTTAACTCTAAAAAAGTTAGGAAAGTAGGAACAGAGAAATAAAGAACAGATGAGACAAATAGAAATCAAACATCAAGATCATAGTGTTTAATCTAAAATAACAATAATTATATTATGCAAATAGACTAAATAGCCCAATGAAAAGACAAGAGTGTCAAAATGGATGACAAAGTAAGACCACACCATATATTTCTTACTTGATACACACAGTAAACATAAAGACACATGAATGGATTGAAAAAGATATTCTAGGAAAACTCTAAGCACAAAAAAGATGTTATGGCTATATTAATGTCATACAAAATAGAACTTGATGAAGAGAAATACTAGAAATAAAGTGGGACATTTCATAATGATGAAAGTGTTAATTAATCAAGAAAAGATAACTCCTAAATGTTTTGCACCTAATGAAAACCCCCTAAATATATGAAGCAAAAATTACTAGAAAATAAAGGAAAGTACAGACAAGTCTACAAATGTACAGATTTTAATACCGTTTTCTCAGTAATTGATAGAAGATGTAGAAAAAAATCAGAAATCATTTAACCTAACTGACATTTATGGAACATCACAACCATTAATAACAAAATACACATTTGGTAAAGAACCTTGACCAATATAGACCATATGTTGGGCCATAAAACAAGTCCCAATACATTTCTAAGGATTGATATCATGCAGAGTATATTCTCCAACCACCTAGGTATTAAAGTAGAAATCAATAACTACGAGATACATAGAGAGTCCCCAAATATTTTGAAACTATGTAACACACTACAAAAAAACACATGGGTCAAAAAGAAATCACGAAGGAGATTAGAAAACATTTTAACATAAATGATAATAAAACAACACATTGAACATTGTGTGATGTGCTTAAAACACTCCTTAAAGGAAATTTCATAACTTTAAATGTTTGTATTATTAGAAAAAAAGATATAGAATCAATGATCTCTGTTTTCACCTCAAGAAGTCAGAAAAACTAGAACCAATTAAACCCAAGTAAGTAGAAGAAAAGAAATAATAAAAATAAAAGTGAAACCAATAAAGTAGAAACAAATAGTAGAGATTATCAACAAAGCCATAAGTTGGTTTTTTGAAAAATTAATAATATGAATAAATGCTGAGCAAGATTTATCAAGAAAAAAAGAAATAAAACATAAATTATCAATATCACAAATGACAGAGGAGATAACCCTATAGATTATACAGGTGTTACAGGAATAATAAAGTGATATTATGAACAGTTCTATACCAATAAATTCAACAATGCAGAAGAAATGAATAAATTCTTTGAAAGAAGCAAATTGCCACAACCAAACAAGAAGTAGGACATCTATATTCATTAATGAAAATGAATTTATCTTTAAACAACTTTCCACAAATAAAGCTCCAGGCCCAGATGGCCTTACTGGTGAATTCTATCAAACATTTAAGGAAGAAATAATACCAATCCTATGCAAATTCATTCAAAAAGTAGAAGAGGAGGAACATTTCTCAACTAATTTATGAAACTAGTATAGCTTTGATACTAAAATATAACTTATAAGAAAGAAATTATAGCCAAATATCATTCCTGAACATAGAGACAAAAGTCCTTAATCAAATTGGAAAGTCAGACAGAGCAACATATAAGAAGGATAATATACTCTGATTAAGTCGGGTTTATCACAGGCATACAAGGTTGGCATAAAGTATAAAAATGGATAGATTTTTATCAGATTAAAAGAGAAAATCCTATAATAATTTTAGTAGATGCAGAAATAGCATTGACAAAATACAACATAACTTAGAGATAAATTGGCAAAAGATGTGTAAGATCAATACACTTAAAACTATAAAACATTGCTGAGAGAAATTAAAAGATACTTAAATAAATGCAGAAACATAAGATGTTCTTGGGTAGGAAAAGTTAATATTAAAATGTCAATTCTCCACAAGTTGACCTAGAGCTGTGCTGTCCAATATGGTAGCCACTAGCCATATGTGGTTGTTTACATTTAAATTAATTATCTTTAAATAAGATTTTAAAATCATTTTTTCAGTTACACTATCCACATTTCAATTGCTCAACAGCCACATGTATCTAGTGACTACCATGTTGGACAGCCCAGATACAAAACATTTTCATCATTGCAGAAAATTCTATTGGACAGCATTGATTCAATGTAATCCTAAAAAAATCTCATTGTTTTGAGTTTGTTTTAGAAATTTATATACTAATTTTAAAGTTTATTTGGAAAGGCAAAGGACCTAGAATAGCTAAAATAATCTTGAAAAAGAAAATAAAGTTGAAGGGTTCGCACCATCTTACTTCAAGACTTTGTATAAAGCAACAATAATCAAGACAATGTGGTACTGGGAACAGGATAAAAAATAGGATAACTGGAAAACCAGAGCCCAGAAATAGACCCACATGCATGATTTTCAAAAAGGATGCAAAGCAATTCACTGGGAGAAAGCTATGATGCTGGGATAATTGGGTATCCATACGGAAAAAAAAATCCTAGATTACTACCTGATATCCCACATACAAAAGTATTCAAGATGGATCATAGATCTACCCACAACGGTTAAAACTATAAGGCTACTAAAAGAATACATAGGATACTATCTTTTTAAACTTCTGGTAAGCAGAAGTTTCTTAGAGAGAACAAAGAGTACATGAACCATAAAAGAAAAAATTAATATAATTTACTTCATCAAAATTAAAAAGTTCTACTCATTAAAAACAACATTAAGGAAGTGAAAAGGCAAACTACACATTGGTTAAGAATGTTTGCAACATAAAAAAGACAAATGACTTGTATCCAGAATAGAAAGAAAGAATTCCTACAACTCAATAATAAATAAAATCTTACCCAGTAAAGCTGGGCAAAATACGTGAAAAGACACTTCACAAAACAAGATATATATGAATAGCCAATAAGAACATGAAAGGATGCTCAGTATCGATGGTTATCAGGAAAATGAAAATTAAAACCATAATGAGATGTAGCAATACCCACCAGAATTGCTAAAAAAAAAAAAAAAAAAAGCACACCGCTAAATGTTGGAGAGGATATAGTAACCAGAATTCTTAAGCATTGCTAGTTGGAGAGCAAAATGGTACGACTTTGGAAAATATTCAGCAGTTTCTTACAAAGTTAAATATATATCTACCATATAACAAAGCAGTTATGCTCCCAGGCAGAATCCAAGAGAAATGCAAACCTGTTCACAAAAAGTACATACTGAACAATTCCAGTAACATGAAATTCTGCAATGGACAGAAATAACCTATGATGACAAAAATGAGATCAGTGGTTACTTGATGGTAGTAGGGTTGACTAGCAGGGCTTAAGAGAATTTTCTAGATTAATGGAAATACTCTGTATCTAGATAGGGATGTGGATAACATGAGCATATGCATTTTAAAAAACTGATATGGCTTAGGATCTGAGCATTTTACTCAATATAAATTATAATTTGTATTAGTTTTCCATTGCTGTATAGCAAATCACCACAAATTTACTGACTTAAAATAACACCCATTTATTACTTCACAGTTTCTGTATGTCAAAAGCATAGCATGACTGGAAATCAAGGTGTTAGCTGGGTTGAGGTCTCATCTTGAGGTTCTGGGGAAAAATATGCTTCTAAACTCATCCTTATTGTTGGCAGAATTCAGTTCCCTGAGGTTGTAGGACTGAAACTACCACCGTCCATTTTTTCCTGAATATCTGTCAGAGACTGCTTTCAGCTCCTAGAGGCTACTTTCAGTTCCTTGCTCCACAGCCTCCTACATCTCCGCAACAGAGAACCTCCCTCATGTTGAACTCCTCTCACAATTCAAATATCTCTGGCTTTCCTCTTCTGAGAAAAATCTCTGCTTTAAAAAGGCTAATGTTATTAGGGCAGACCTACCCAGATATCTGGAAAACAACTGATTTGGGACTTTAATTACATCTATGAAATCCTTTCATAGCAATACCTAGATTAGTGTTTAATTGAATAACCAGGGGCCAGGAACCTTGGAGAAGCGGCATTTTAGAATGCTGCCTGTCATGTAACTGAATAAAAATTAAAAGAAGAATAAAAGCATTTTCAGACAAACAAGAGCTGAGAAATTTGTTACCAACAGATTTTGCTACAAGAAATACAAAAAGAAATTTTTCAGGGTGAAAGGAAAAAGAAAAAAGGTGGAAACCTGAATCTACAGGAAGGAAGGAATACTGCCAGAAGTAAATATATCAGTTAATATAAAAGATAATTTTTTAAATGTCTCTAGAAGATTATTGACTGTTTAAAGTAAAAATAATAAGAATATATGTGGGTTTATAATATATGTAGAAGACACACATGTGAGAATAATAACACCAAGGGCTAGATGGGTCAAAAACGGAATTATACTATTATAAATTTTCTACATTGCTTGTAAAGTGATAGAATAGTAATTCAAGATAGACTATGATAAATTAAAGATGTATATTGTAATCTGTAGAGCAACTACTAAAAAACTGATTTGAAGATGTATAACTAAATAGCCTACAGAAGACATAAATTGAATTACTAACACATTCTTGATGAATTAAAAAGAAGACTGGAAAGAAAAAAGAAAGTACTAAGTACAAAGGAGCAGTTATAAAACAAATAACAATATGCTAGACTTAAAGTCAACCCTATCAATAACTTTGTTAAATATAAATAGATTAAATAGTTCAATTGAAAAGTCAAAATTGTCAGATTGGTTTTTAGAAGACCAAGATATACATTATTTAAAAGAGATACATTTAGATATAAGACTATTAATAAGTTGAAAATATAAAGATGAAAAAAGATTCACAAAGCAAACACTAATTGCAAAAAAACTGTGTGGCTATACCAATATCAGATAAAGTAGACTTCAAGGAAAGGAATATTACCAGAGATAAAGAGGAATATGTCATAATGATGAAGGCTTTAAGTCATCAGAAATCCTAGAGGTTTGTGCACTCAATAATATCAGCTCAAAATAAACAAAGAAAAAAATTTACATAATTGAAAGAAAAACTCAATGAATCCACAGTCATAATTGAAGATCTTAACACTCTTCTCACCGTAATTGACAGAACAAGAAGAGACAATGCTAGTAAGGTTAAGGAAGATTTGAATAACTTGATTAAATTGACATTGATAGAACACTACATTCAACAACTGTAAAATACACACTCTTTACAAGTGAACATGGAATATTCACTAAAAACTCTATGATAGGTCTTAAGACAATTATCAACAGATTTCAAAAGACTGAAACACTGTAATACATCAGAGAAAAGTCAATTTTACTGAATGTTTATTTTTAAAAGATAATAAATAAATCAGAGGATAAACTCAGAAGGTCTGACAATAGACAACAGGAGTTCCGGAAAGAAAGAATGGAGAAATGGAGGGAAGGAAATTATTTAAGAAACCAGGCAAGAAAACTTCCTAGAACTGCAGGACACTGATCATCACATTCAAAGGGCCCATCAAGTTCCTAGAAAACTAAATGGAGAAAGAAACACACACACACACGTGCATGTGCAAACACACTACGTCTTGTAATTGCAAACTTTCAGAATGCCAGGAATAGAGAAGTTCCTAAAAATTTCAAATAAAAAATAGGTCATTTCAAAAAAGTGAGAATCAGGATGGTTTCAGTGCTTTCCACAGTTCTGAATACTTGGAAGTTGATGACGTAATTCTTTCAAAATTTGGAGGAAACGTTATTTCCAACCAAATTTCCTATATCCAGCCAAACTATTAATCAAATGAGATTTACACCCCCATGCACCTTTTCTTAGGAAGTTAGTTGAGGATGAGCATGAGTAAAAGAAATAGATAAACAAAGAAACAATAGGCATAGGATTCGGGAAATGGTGTATCCAATCTAAAAAAGTAGTCAAGGATGACAACTATGGAGAAAATAATTACACAGTTTGTGTGTGTGTGTGTGTGAGGAAGATTGTCACTGAGCTAACATCTGTGCCAATCTTCCTCTATTTTATGTGGGATGCCACCACAGTGGAGCTTGATGAGCGGTGCTAGGTCTGCACCCGGGATCTGAACCTGCAAACCCCAAGCCCCTGAAGTAGAGTGTGAGAACTTAACCTCTATGCCACCAGGCCACCTCTAATTACACAGTTTAAAGCAATTGGACTGAGAGTTTAGCAGGATTTTTCCTGAAAACATAGAGGTCAGGATAGAAGACCTATTATGGCGGAACTTTGGGGAATAAAACAGGAAGATATTCTAGGTAAGACATTGGAAAGTGAAGAGAGAAAATTAGGAACTATAGGAAAATAACTGCTCAGCACCTACCTCATTGCCCAACTGGGCTCTGAAGTGAAAAATATTTGAGTATCCATAGTAATGTCAATGCTGTTTATCAATTTAACCAAAAAGAATGCTATAACTTTAGTAGCAGGACTGGAGACCTGAAGTGGCAGTAGAGTATGAGAATGAAATCCTCATGTGTCATATCCAGAGAGAAATAAGTACTATCTAAAACTGAAATATCAAAAATAGTGATTTACGCATATTACTCAAAGCTATGGAATAAACAGCTAAAAAGTCAAAAGTGATTGAACCTGAGGAGTGGGGAGTAGGGATAAATTGGGCAGAGAAAGGTTGTATTTCATTATAAGACTACACTATTTGATTTTTTAAAATTATATGTACGTATTATTTTGGAAAATAGTGCATAACATATATTATTAAATATTATACCTTTCTTTGACTACAAAAAAGGAAGAATTCTAGCAAATAAAGTAATTTCTATTTACATTTTGAAGTATATATAAAATAAAGATATAGAAAAAAAGAAAATGATATAAACAATCTTTTTCTTTGATTTCTGTAATATGTAATGGCGTGTAACAGACAACTGGAATCTTTCCTTGACCCTTTGTAAAACTCTATTTTGTTTAAGCAAATCAACACTTTTGGACTTCTTATTCAAGAGAGTAGATTGACTACACGTATTTATCTTCCCTCTCTCCAATAATAATAAAAACAATAATATTTGTAATAGCTAACATATATAGTGCTTGCCATACCTTAATTATAGTAATTCTCACAACTTTATCAGGTAGGTGCCATTATTATCTCCATTTTCCACATGAGAAAACTGAGGCACAGAGAGGCAAACTATCCTGCCCAAGGTTTCACGGATGGTTAGTGGCAGAGCCAGTAATCTTGGTCCAAAGTCCATGATCTTCTTTAAAAATTATTTTTAAACAGTTTTATTCAGATAGAAATCACATACCACACAATCCACCCATTTAAGTTGTACAGTTCAATCAATTTTAGTATATTCACAGATATGTGCAACCATCACCACAGTCAATTTTAGAACACTTTCGTCACTTCCAGAAGAAACCCTGTCCCTATCGCAGTCACTCCTCATCCCCTCCCCCAGCCCCTGATAATCCCCAGCCCATCCTCTGTCTCCATGGATTTACCTGTCCTGGACATTTCACAGAAACAGAATCACATGCCCTGTGGACTTTTGTGTCTGGCTTCTGCCACCAAGCACCATGCCCTCAAGGCCCATCCATGGGGCAGTGTACACCAGTGCCTCAGTCCCCTTCATGGCTGTGCAATGTTCCAGTGTGTGGATGGATCACATTGTGTCCATCTATTCACCCATCGATGGACACCCAGGCTGTTTCTACCCTTTGTCTATTATGTAAAGTGCATGTTAATAATCACTTCTATTGCCTATAGAACGTTCCACTTTCTACTTTATTGATTTAAAATACCATGATTTACTTAGGTGATTCCTCATTGTGGGATATCTTGGATGTTTCATGTTTTGTGGTTATTATACTAAGGACGCGTTGGATCTCTTGGTGAATACACATTTGTGGCATTCTAGATCATTTTCTCTCTTTTTTTTAAAAGATTGGCACCTGAGCTAGCAACTATGGCCAATCTTTTTTTTTCTGCTTTATCTCCCCAAGTTCCCCCTGGTACATAGTTGTATATCCTAGTTTCAGGTCCTTCCAGTTGTGGCATGTGGGACACCACCTCAGCATGGCCTGATGAGCAGTGCCATGTCCGCACCCAGGATCCAAACCAGCGAAACCCTGGGCCGCCACAGCAGAGCGTGTGAAGTTAACCACACAGCCACGGGGCTGGCCTCTAGATCATTTTCTTAAGATCAATTTCTAGAAGTGAAATTCCTTGGTAAAAGAAATAACTATTACCTAAGCTCTTCTAGAAATGTTGTAACACTTTACTCTCCCACAAGCAGCATAAGTGAAGGCCTGTTTTGCAATAGCCTCACCAACAGGATGCATTACTTTTTAAAAAAATCTTATGGAAATCTCTTTGTTTTGATCTGCATGTGAGGATGGGCAGTTTCCATGCAAGTTAGATTTACTTCTGCTGTGTTTCTATTAGTCAGGATAGCCTGGCTTCTGCTGCAGGAACCAACAGCCCCCAAATCTCACTGGCTTAACACATGAAGGATTTACCACAATAAGACACCACTTCACACCCAATAAGATGGCTGTTATAAAAAAAAATGGAAAATAACAAGTGTTGGCAAGGATGTGGAGAAATTGGAACCCTCCTACATTGCCGTTGGGAATGTACAATGGTGCAACTGACATGGAAAACAGTCTGGCAGTTCCTCAAAAAATTAAACAGAATTATGATCCAGCAATTCCACTCCTAGGTATATACCTTTCAAAACTTGAAAGAAGGGTCTTGAAGAGATATTTCTACCTCCATGTTCATGGCAGCATTATTTACAACACCTAAAACATCCAAAGTCCGTGCCCGTAACAACTACAGTATACTGCCTCTCACACTAAAATTCATCTAAAGGGGCTGGCCACGTGGCTGAATGGTTAAGTTTGCAAGCTCCACTTCGCCAGCCTGGGTTTGCTGGTTTGGATCCTGGGTGCAGACCTATACACTGCACATCAAGCCGTGCTGTGGTGGTGTCCCACAGAGAAGAACTAGAATGACTTACAACTAGGATATACGACTATGCACTGGGGCTTTGGGGGAAAAAAAAGAGGAAGACTGGCAACAGATGTTAGCTCAGGGCCAATCTTCCTCACCAAAAAGCATTACAAAAAATAAAGTTCCACTAACATGATCATGAAGGAATAAAATAAACTATAAAACAAAACCCAAGTTGTGTAATTTCCTGGAAAAAATTCCCCATTTGTCTTCCCTTACATTTACAACAAAATAGAAACTCTTACCATTGTTTCAGGACCCTCTGCTTCCCTCTCCAACTTCATCTCCTACTGCTCTCTTATTTCTTCATTGCTCTGCAGTCATTTGGTCTTTCTTTTGGTCTCTTATATTTGCCAGCTTCTTTCCAGCCTTCAGGTTCTTCCCTTTGCCTGGAGTGCCCTTCCTCAGATCTTACCCAGATTGGCTCCTTCTCATCATTCTATTTGCTCAAATCAGAAAAATCTTCCCTGATTTAGGATCCCACAGTTTTAGGGTCAAATCACATAGCTTCGCTGACCAGCTTCTCTAAAGCAGATCCCTATCTCTCCCCACATCTCTATATAGCACTAGTTTGCTTATTTTCTTCATAGGACTTAATACTCTCTGAGATTACCTTGTTTATTTGTTGCCTTGTTTATTATCACTAGACTGCCTGTCCTTTCTCTATTGTGTCCTCAATACCTTTCTCTTGTGCTTTTTCTTTTCTCTATCACATTCTTAGTGCTTAGAATAGTACCTGGTGCAAAGTCCTCTGACTACCCAAAAACTACTTGTTGGGGGAGGGAGGAATGCAAAGAGAATGGAATGGGTTGCAGTAGACGAGAGACTTCAACAAATTTCTGAAAGGCAAAAAAGCAGATGAAAGAACAGTAAGTGGTAAAGAAGAGAAGAGGAAGCCAAAGCCTAGAAAACACTTGGAAGGGAGCTATAGTGGATGGAGTTGGACAAGGTTTTCCATGAAAATCTTAGAGTGGGAGTGAGACGTGAGCTGAAAATGGGGGAATTGATGCAGATCTGTATATGGAAATGTTGAGCTCCTACCCATACATTTCCCATTTCCCCACATAAAATGCTATGAAACTGAACATTTACCTCTAGGCAAAGACTGCCTGGAAAGAACCTAAAGAGCTAGTGTGGAAGTTGGTGTCTCAGAATAAAACCCACCTCATTCAGGCATCTAGAGTTCCCCAGCATACCAGCTAATTCACTGCCTGCTCACTCAAATTAAAGCCTGCCAGATCATAAGCCCTGTTCATGTATACTGAGCTCCTAGTCAGCCTATTTTCTCATTCATAAATATGGACAGATAATTACTAGTCACAGGACAACTGAGGAAAATCTCTAACTTGAAAGCAAAAGACTAAATTAAAAAATGATCTTTGAGGAAATAGAACATGTGAAACTGAAGATAACTCCAAAACAACAACCGCCATCATGAAATTCCAAAAAACCTGGAATATAAAGAAGATCCTAAGAATTTCTAGTGAAAAAAAAAGTTTACCCTCAAATGAACAAAAATCAGATTGACAGAGAATTTATCAAGACCAGACACTAGACAATGACAGAACAACACCTTTAAAGTTATGAGGCATAATTGTTTTGAGCCTAGAGTTTTAAACCAAGCAAATACATCAACTAAGTAAGATGAAAGAATAAAGACATTTTCAAATATGAAAAGACTGAGAAAGTTGGCCTCCTCGGCATTCTTTCTTAGACATTACTTGAGAATTGTTACAGCAAGACGGAAGAGCAAAGCAAAAGGATGCTGTGGGATCTAAGAAAAAGGAGATCTCAATCGGAATAGTAAGAAGGAGAAGTCCTAGGACAGTCACTGTGCAGCAGCCCATATGGGAAGACAGAAGATAGAAGAGGACTCTGGGAGAGCAGTCACTAGCATAGGTGTACTGGGAGACAGGGCAGTAAGAGTCATTTTCTCCAGGTGTAGGCAATAAGATGCATTTTTTTAAAGATTTTATTTTTTTTCTTTTTCTCCCCAAAGTCCCCCAGTACATAGTTGTATACTCTTCATTGTGGGTCCTTCTAGTTGTGGCACGTGGGACGCTGCCTCAGCGTGGTTTGATGAGCAGTGCCATGTCCGCGCCCAAGATTCGAACCAACAAAACACTGGGCTGCCTGCAGCAGAGCGCATGAACTTAACCACTCAGCCACAGGGCCAGCCCCATAAGATGCATTTTTTATAGAGATTTACAAAACTATAATGAAACTAAGTAAAAGCTGGTCAGATTTTTTGTTACCACCATGTACCAGCAACTCTAAAAAATGTCAGTGATAAGACACTCCTCCCTAAAACCAATTCTTTTGTTGATCTAAGTTCTAAACAAGTTACTGATGAGTCACAGTGAGTGCTCCCACTTCCCTGCCCATGGTATGCCAATAGTACCCAGAAAAAAAAGGGAGGCTTTGATATTATGATTGAATGTTTAAACCAACTTGACGATATGATCAAGGCAATTGGTGAAGCATAAAAATGGGAGAATATATTTGAATTTGGTCCTCAGAGTGTTCTCCATTGAATGGTACAGGAAATTAGCATTGGTCTTGTAGAGAAGCAATTATAATTCCAGCACACGATTTGGCCATACTGTGAGCTATAGTTATAATCATATAAATCCTGCTAGTTGGTATTCAACGTTTAAAATCAATGAATTTGACAAATTACGGGACAATTGAATATGATTACCTAATAGAAAGCAAACATTATCAACCTTAACATGTAAAAATAAAGGTATAGTTGACAGTGGTTGTTTAAAAGGTAGAAGATGATGAGCAGTGAAAGGAAGAATAAGAGTGTTAATATATTCATCTTACAAAGTGGGAAATCCAGAAACGTGGCACTAGAGATGAAAGTTTAATTGTAATTAACATTTCAGAGGTCACTAGTGGTAGAACTGAGAATAAGGATATAAATTATATTGGGAGAAGGAGAGTTGGGCAGGGATTTATGTAAACTCGACACATTCTCATCTAGCATAGCAGGATGTCAGCTATGCCTAAAGTCAATTAGGAAATGGCAACATAAACATATTACTTAACAGATATGAAGATAATACCAGAGAAATTTGAAATGTTTGAAAAGGTTAAAAGTGATTGTCTACTGGGGAGCAAGATTGAGGGTGGGCAGAGGAGAACTGCCTTTTTTTCTGTATAAGCCCTTCTGTGCTATTTGATTTTTTAACCATAACCATATTACTGTGCTAAAATTTTCTAAAGATTTACAAAGGAGTTATTTTGAAGGATTTGAAAATAAACTCTACATATAGAAAGAGCATACTCTATATACTCTACAACATGACATCTAAGAATTCTTCAAATTTGTCTTAAGGGAGATAGCACAGCTCTGCAAGTAATGTAACAATGCCTTCACCAGCCTATTAATTATGTTTGTTTCAGTCACTCAATCATGATTGATGCTGAAGAGCAGTGAGTTCTCCATAACCCCATAAATTCATGCTATGGATTTATCCCATGTCACAGATCCGAGGATCTATGACAAGCAGGGATAGCAATGACCGTGGCATATGCTGTGCCACCATCAATGTTTAGAAGGATGCCATGCTTTTCTTAGGCCTTGGGGAAATGAATGCATCTGAGCATACGAATCTTAGTGAGCAGGCTGACTAACTTTGAACTCTTTAAGGTAACTCCTATGAACGATTTTATGTAAAGGATTTGTTTTTTTACTGTAATATAGAGAATCTGTTAAAGTATTTACTAGTCTTACTAAAGATGGGTTTATGCAACATACTAATGCCCAGGTTTCTTGAAACGAAAAAACAAAATGCCATCCTCATAACCATAAAAATGTTGATATTGAGGACCACTTAGTCAGACAATGGATAAATTATTTAAAAAAAACAACAACAGTTTTATAGCTACCAAATTATTCTGAAACTAACTGAACTCTAATCACTCTATTATACAACCACAGTCACTAAAAGGAATGCAAGCAGTAACGATGCATGTAACCATTTCACGGGTAAGGATTTTACTCCTAGAATACCAGAAATCTGAGCTTTTTTATAAACATTAGTTTTATAAATAATGTTTTTACTTTATCCCCTATATTTAAAACTCTAACTCAGGCATAATTCATGGTCCTGCTACTACTATAGGATGATATCAGAAGAATTGCCGCTGGCTATTTCCTCCTTAAGTATTACTCTTTTCCCTCTTTCTTTTTCATCTTCCTTTATTTTCAACTATCCTTTCTTTCTCTCTCATTCTGCTTTTCTCCTACCCAGGCCTTAGGCCTACCACTGGCACCCAGTGGCACCCCAAGGCATTGCTGATTGCACTCAACTATTTTAAGTGGTTGCTGACCACTATCATTCTTTCTTTGCTAAGAAAAGACATTTTGCTATTTTAGTTGGATCATCAAACTACTTTCTTAATTTTAAGATTCAATTTCTCCTCTTCTCTAACACATGACTGTTTCTAGATGCTACTGCTCTGTTGTCTCTTTTATTAGCATATTTTGCAGTACATTTTTACCACCTGCCTCCATTCAAAGTTTCTTTAAAATGGTTAAAAACATCATTTCACTTAACCTTTCCCCTTGAGTCAGAGTCACAAATGTCTTTGGTTGCACTTAGAAATATCTATCTTCTCACTAACTTATTTTTTGGGCATGAGATGTGAGAAATAATACAGTAGCTTAAGAAAATAAACTGGAAAGTCTAGCCATGTCTTGGCAAACAATTCCAAATGAGATACTTATTAGAAAAGGCCAGTCCTTCAAAAGTGAATTGCCAATGAGGCGAGGAAATGGGTCTGTGAGCTGAAGGAGCCTGCTAATGGAAATCAACACTAGTTTCTAGTTTCTGTTTGTAGAGGCAGGTCAGAGGGATACCTTGAGAACTCTCATTCTGGTATCTACTTAGTACACTTCTGAAAGGCTATTAGGCATTTTTCAGCCACTTCTCCAAAAAGATAACTTGTAGACAGCCTAAGTACATCAGTTCTCTGTATGTAAAGTTCCCCAAGCCTACTTTTGTTTTATATCTGGCAGAAAAATTGCCCATATGGATGTCATTCTAAGTACATATTTTCATTTATTTTATTTTCCAAGATTCAATCACTGAAAATAATTTAAAAATAAGATTGGTCCTTCTACCACTGTATTAGTACTTATCTTCCATTATGCTGAATGTTTTCCTCAGAGAAATGTTTTCTTGGCTAATAAACATAGAGAGGTAACACAATACCCTCTCATGACAGACACCTCAGTCAGAAAAGAACATTGTGCGGTGCAGCCAATTCTTAATTAACCAGGGTTATGGGGAACAGGCAAAGTATGGATTAAGTGTAATTCTACGGGTAAGTCCTACAGTTCATTTTTATCCATTAATTTCAACCTCTTTCCTAATCACAAGTTTTATCAGAGCTGGTGATAATTAAGTAAATGTAGAGACTTGCGTTTCACTTCCTTTTTTATCCCTGTCTAATGAGCAGGGAAATACAGAGTGGGGAACAGGGGAAGAGGTTTTATCTACTAATATGATAATCAGTCGCTGGATCTGAAAAAGTAATCTATGTTGCTCATTATATAGCCTTAGTTTCTTCCTGATGTTTCTGGGGTTTTATCATTAAGACTGGACCACAAATCAGGAATCAAAGAACAAAGCAAAGGTCAAATTTTTAGAAATCTAGAATTGTATCAGATATGTGAAATACAGCCTCTAGACAAAGAGTTTTGGAGTCTAGAGCTATCACTGCAGGTAGCTTCATTCCTAGTACTGCTTGTGTCTTCCTGAGCAATCTTTCTGCTCTTGGGCTCTAATTTTCCATCTGTGAAACAGGAATTCCTCTAGACTACTCTAGGTTTAGGTTGAGAAAAAACTGGTAATGACCAAAGAGCATATTTGGTAAAAAAAAAAAAAAAAAGTAAAGAAAGTAATGCATAGTCAATGTGATTGTCATTGAGCTGTGTTCTAGAGAGACTCTGGTTCCAGCAGGCTACCTTGAGAGAGTATGGCCAGCTGAGGATCCATAGTCTCTGAATCTCATCTAAGTGAATATAAATGTGGGCACAGGTTACTCTGCAGTCTTCTCTGGGGCTTGTGAGTAATCCCAGGACTGCATGCTGGTCTCCTCTTCCTGGCACATCAGTCTAAGCAATTGCATATGTGTATTGTGTGTTAATAAATAAGATAGCTCAAAATGGAAGTATTTTTCCCATTTGTGCTTACACACACACAAAAAAATCTTTACTTAGGCTGGAATTTCTCTTTCTCTTAACCTCATTTACTCCCTATCTGTAAAATGAGGAGGTTGAACTAGACGATCTCTAAGGTACCATCTAGCTCTATGAGTCTGTGATGCTACTCGTAAAAACTTGCATCTTTATCCTTTTTCTTCTTTACTTTGAGCCTTGCCCTCAGCAGAAAATCAAAAAGTAGGAAGGCAGTTCAAACTGTACTGCCGCATAGAAAAAATAAGAAACACAGCCTTTTTTTCTCCTCTCTTTGGATACTTTTATTATACTCTGAAAACCAAAGTAAGTATCAAAATTAATGTGAGTACAAACTGTAATTTCTATGCTCCAGTCCAATGTCTATGCTTGGTAGTCTAACAAATTTTACCAAGGTGCATCCACATGTTAAATAAAACTTCAAAGAATAAAATATCACTTTGCAGTGATGATTCAGGCTGATGTTGATAACAAACAGCATTTTTTTTCAGTAAAAAACATATTGGTGTTACTCTTGTTTAAGGAGAGATTAAATATTTTGAAAGACTAGAACACTATCATCAAGTATTCCAGAATAACATAGGCATATATATCACAGACTCCAACCAGCAATGATTTTCGTAAATCAATTTAGTAGGGACAACAGACATGTAAATAGGTAAGCACAAAAAATGTGTCTATATATGGCTTAGAGGGGATCATTAAGGAGTGGGTGATCAGTTTGAACTAGAGGCAGGAAGGTGACCAGAACAGAGGGTGTAAGTGGGGACCTATGGAGAAGATGGGGAAGTAAGGCTCAAGAGCCAGATCATAAAAGACCTTGTAAATTCCAATAAAAACTTTTAGCTTGATCTTATAGGCCAGTGTGTCCCACAGTGTGCTGTACATATGAGGGATGGTTATAGGTGGTATATAGGTGATTGCTGTTAATTTTAATAGTTTGGTATTTATTTTAACCTGTATTAGGGAAAAACTTAAACCTTAAAACACTTGATTTCACAGATGTAGTTACTTGGGGCAAATCCAGAATTTTTTTTAAATGATTAAATATAAGAAAAATATTACCTAAATAATAGTACAGAGAGTACACAGATATGGTAAAAAAATAATGAAGGTAATGTACAAATGACTGATATTTGAAAACCAGTTCTATATGGGAGTTATTGATGGGTTTTAGTTAGTAGAGTAAAATCATTAGATTTATTGTTTAGGGAGATCAGTTTGCCTGCAGCATGGAGGAGATGAAAAAGGGGCGCTAATAGGGAGAGTATTGCAGTAAAGCTTGAACTAAACCAGTATCAGTGAGGCTGGGAAGTACAGATAGATATTGAGGATGTTAAGTAGACAGCATCTATAATATTTGGTGAATAGGTGCATTAATCCATGGCTCAAACAGGAAAATAGAAACCATTCTAAGTATTTAACACAAATGTAATTAAATACAATAATTGGTTACACTGATGATGAGATGACATATGGGGGATGTTGAAGCTACGCAGAGATTAGCAACAGCAAGAAGCCCCTGCCACTCACAAGACTGAAAGGACAACAGGAATAGATGTTGTTGTCAGAGACCAAGAGCATGAGTCACCCTATGGAAGCTGGAATCATAGCAAGCCTATGTAGTGTCAGCTGAAGACATGGAGGAGACATGTTGCTGCCAGGAGACACTGGATTCTCCTTTCCTCCCATCCTCCTATTTCCTGATGGTGTTTCCTCTTGGTTGAATCCTATCAGAGCCTCCTAACAAGGAAGCATGGGAAACACAACCTGTAGGGATGAACCACTCTGCAAAAAAGAACAGAGCAAAGAAGAGTGAGGAGTGGACCCAGGGGCAAACAAGCCTATGGTTGACACACTGTGAGTGGAAAGTGAGGAAGAAAGAAACATCTAAGACAAAACCTAGGTTTATGGCTTGAGTAACTGGTTGGTTGGCGTTGTTATTCTCTGAGATAAGAAATATTGGAATAGAAATAGGTTTGGGGTAAGCTGAGTTCATTTCTTAAGGTTTGATTTACCTTTGAGGTATCTGTGGAACATCTAACTGAAGAAGACAAGTAGGGAGTTGAAACACAGTAGGGAGAGCTGACTAGTGTTAGAGATTTAATCATTTTATGGGTGGTATTTAAAAACGTGAACACAAATTGGTCAGGTATAGTGTATAGATTAAGAGGATAAGATGGCCAAGGATGATGCTTTAGGGAAAACTATCATTAAAAGGATAGACCGAGGAAGAGAAGCCAGCGAAGGAGACTGAAAAAGAATACTCAGAGAGGTGGAATTAAAAGCAGCGTCTCAGGGGGCCAGCCTCGTGGCCAGGTGGTTAAGTTCCCGCACTCTTCTTCAGCGGCCCAGGGTTTCGCCGGTTCGAATCCTGGGCATGGACATGGCACCACTCATCAAGCCATGCTGAGGTGGCATCCCACATGCCACAACTAGAAGAACCCACAACTAAAAATATGCAACTATGCAACTATGTACTAGGGGGCTTTGGGGAGAAAAAGGAAAAATAAAGTCTTAAAAAAAAAAAAGAAAAGCAGTGTTTCAGGAGTCAAAGTAAGACAGAGTTTCAAGAAAGGAATCGTAAACAGCGCCAAAGTCACCTAGAGTGATCAGGCAATATGAGAATAAAAAAAGAGTCAATTGGCTCCTGCTATTAAGACATCATTAGTGTTCTTTGCAGGAGCAGTTTCAATGGAGATTTAAGGGTAAATAGCAGTTTATAATGGTCTGACAAGAGAACGGGAAATTAGGAAGGCATCGAAGGCAATAGTGTGAATCACTAGTCAAGAAGCTTGTGAAAGAAGGAAAGGAGAAAGGGTAGTAGCTTGAGGGGAATACAGAGTCCAGAGTGGGTTACTGAATTTTCAGCATGAGAGTAACTTGGACTTG
Organism: Equus przewalskii; assembly: GCF_037783145.1. NCBI lineage: Eukaryota > Metazoa > Chordata > Mammalia > Perissodactyla > Equidae > Equus > Equus przewalskii. The sequence continues at coordinate 87,733,818 of NC_091863.1, read as the reverse complement.
TTTATATGTTGATGGAAAGGGTAAGATATATTAAGGATACAAAGGCAAGAGAGAATAGCTAAAACAGTGAAGTTCTTGAAGAAATATTCAGAGATAGGCACCAGAGCCAGGTGGAGACAGTAAACTTGGAGCAAAGGGAAGGAAATGAGAGTGGATACAGATAAAGATAATTTTTAGGTGTGGGAAATTGAGAGTCCATCCATAATAGCTTCAATTTTCTCTGTGAAATAAGAGGTAAAATAAGCTTCTAAAGAGGGTGGAGAGATGGTAGGGTAGGACGTTTTGGAACTGTCACTCTGGGGTTTGGACAGGGACAGTGACCAGGGCCATAAAGCTGAGACTGGAGAATACAAATTTGCAGCAACACCAATTTGCACAACTGTGTGGTTTCCTCCAGCAGACTCAGTATTGTTGGCTGTTAAAGTTGAGAAGTGGGTAGTTAGAGTGATCCAAGATTAGAATTTAGCAAAGTGGTTATGTCAGAAAAACAAGCAGTGGAGGACATGGAAATTGGTTATTAAGACAGAGGTTTCCGTGAAGCACTATGAAGTTCAGGCTCAAGGTGGAAGGGATTGATGTGAAAAAAGAGCCTGGAGATTCCGTTATTGAACAAACCCTGCCTCTAAAATTTATAAATGTGACATTGATATAGTACTGGCTTCTTCTTGGTTTATTCTACTTTAGTTTTGTGGCCTAGGAAGAAGAAGGAAAGAAATGAATTCGAGGGCTAGCTATGTGCTATGTCCCAGCTACATAAAATACATTATTTTAGTTAACTTTCACAGCTTTCCTATGGAATAGATATATCCATTATACAGAGGACGCAACTGAAGCTCAGAGAGGTTGAGAAAACTTGCTGAAGTTAACCGCAGCCAGTTATTAGCACAGAAAGGGTCCAAATTCAGATCTGTCTGATTGAAAATTCAGGGCTCTTTCCACTATTCCCTGCCGTCTCTCTACCAAAATAGAAGAGAAGAAAATTTATAAGTGAATTTACTGTATGATCAAGTGAGAATGAAGTACTCTTGGAAAGCAACACTTCCCAAAATAGGTGACTCCAAATGAGATTACTAGTGGCCTCCAAAGGTTATCCTGAGCAGGTTCATAGACTGATCTCTTGCATGTGTCAACATTTGCAGTATGGCAAGGCCTATACTTTGGTTTCTTGCATGAATAAATAATTCACTTATGACATTTAAACCAGACATCATCTCATTGGTGTCTCATTTAAAACAGCGCCAGACTTCCCATTAGTTTTAAGTTTGGATTTTGGTTTTTTGCCTGTGGCAAGGGAGAGTTGGAGGTGCAGGTGATCCACAGAGCTTTTACAACTGGAAGAAGTCCACAGACTGAAAAAGATGGAGAGCCACTACATCAATGTCCTGGAAGCTGTGATCTGCCCTTGGGGCTTAGTTAAAGAAGTAAGTGTGTATTTGAGTGAGGTAATGCTTGACACTCAGAATCTTGACTAGAGGCAGTAAAAGCCTATAGTCGGGAGCAGATTAAATCAGCATAACGTTCAAAGCTGGAGAACCAGAATCTAGTATCCTCTTCCCGGATATCCTCCTGGTCCCCAGCCTTGAACTGAGATGAACATAACACAGTTGACTCCACTCTACTCCAGTGATTGATACTCAAATCATGAAAGAGTATCATTTTCTCTTCAGACATAGAGACACCTGCCTCCCGAAAAAAAAACCCTTGTCGTTAGTACTGTTGAGTCAATTCTGACTCCTAGCAACCCTGTGTACGGTAGTGCAGAACCCTGCCCGGTCTTTTTTGTGCCATCCTGTCACCTTCTGGTGCTAAAATAGATAATGCTCTGCTGTTATTCATAGGGTTTTCATGGTCAATTTTTTCGAAGTAGATGGCCAGGTCCTTCTTCCTACTCTCTTAGTCTGGAAGCTCTACTGAAACCTACCCACCATGGGTGACTCTGCTGGTATTTGAAACACTGATGGCATAGCTTTCAGCATCAATGCTGCAGCTGCCACAGTATGACAACTGACAGACGGGTGGTATGGTTCTCTGACCTGGAAAGGAACTGGGGCTGCTGTGGTGAGAGCACCAAATCTTAACCACTAGACCATCAGGGGTAATAAAAAACCTTAATAATTATAATATAATGAATCTAGGCAGTAGACACTCTGGAATGGGCCAGTGAATCCCCTCTTCCATTGATTAATGAAATAAAAGGAAGCAAATATTTATTGAGCACCTATTGCATGCCAGGCACTCATTTTATCCTCATCGTAATCCTTTGAGGCAAGTATTATTATTCCTATTTTACAGTTGAAGAAAATGAGACACAGAGAGCCAAATTATGTTTCTCAAAGTCATGCAACCAATAAATAACAGAACAGAGTTTTGGATATACAACTACATGAATCCAAAATTCCTTATATCACAAGGCACTCAGTAACAAGAAGGAGGTAGACATTTCTGATAGTGATCTAAGCAAGTAGACTGTAGCTTGTCCATCTTGGAAGCTATTTATGGACAGCGATGCTATCTATTCACCTGGAATCCCTTGCAAGTGTTATTAAGATTACTTTTGTGGAATAGACCCCTTTAATATATAGAAAATTCTAGTAAAGCCCTTTTAAAATACATAAAATAAATACGTAGGATTACAAAGAAAACCTATTAAACAATTCAGTTATCAAATTTAAAAAAAATTCATATGACAACAAACATGCATGCTTTTCATTAAGGTTTTAAATATAAGACCTATTAGTAGGTCTACCAGTAATTTCAAAATACGTTCATAATGAAAGGAAATGCTGAATTTCACTTAGAGCTTAATAAAATAAAGACATAATTTTTCTTAATAAAAGTTAAAAAAACCCCGGAATTCTAAACATGGACCCTTTATGTGCTCCACAAGGGGTCTGCATAGTGGTGTGCTAGAGCTGACATGAAGTGGTTTGCAAGAGATTGTTGAGTTTTCAGGCAGTTTGCAAACTGGTTGCTAAATGCAGACATCGTTAATAAGTAAATTACATAAATTTACAATTCAATAAGTTATATTAACAACAAAGTTAATAAATACTCAAAACTCATCACTTCCTAATTATTTTATTGCATTCCATTATTGTCTATGTTCTTGACGTTATTTATTTATATCTGTTGCATTTGTATGGCAAAAATACTATATAATGGCATGCTACCATGCCATGTCTCCCCAACTCCACCTTCAGTGACATCAGGTTGGTAACTTGAAATCAGCCATGGAAATAAACAAAACTGGGGCTTTATATCCTGCAGAGCCAACAATTAAATATTTAATAGCACACCACTCTGTCAATGGGCTCCAGGTTAAGAACATCTGGTAGGACAAGTAACACACCTGAAGATCTCTAGAGAACTCTTTCAAATCAAAGATTCCAGGGTAGGCACAACAAAGATTACATGCAAGACAAGAGCATAATCTACAAAAGAAAAAAGAAAATATTTTAGTTCATCCAAATTAAGAACTTCTGCTCCTCAAAGATACTCTTAAGAGCATGAAAAGACAAGCCACAGATCTGTAGAAAATATTTGCAAATTATATATCCAACCAACGACTTATATCTAAAATATATAAAGAAGTCTCAAAACTCAATAAGAAAACAAACAACTAAATAAATAAAATGGAGAAAAGATTTAAACAGACACTCCACCAGAGAAGATATATGGGTGGCACGTAAGCCCATGAAAAATGTCCAATATCATTAGTCATTAGGGAGATAGAAACCAAAACCACAATGACATACCACTATGGACATACTAGACTGGCTAAAATGGAAAACATTGGACTATACCAAGTGTTAGTAAACATGTGAAGCACCTGGAATTCTCATACACGAATGGTGGGAATGTGAAATCGTTCAACTACTTTGGAAAACAGTTTGGTAACTTCTTATAAAGATAAACTTACACCTACCTTATGACCCAACTAGTCTGGTCCTGGGTTTCTACACAAGAGAAATAAAAGCATATGTCCACACAAAGACTTAGACATGAATATTCATAACAGCATTTTTTTGTAATAGCCCCAGACTGGAAAAACCCAAATGTCTATCAACAGATGAATGGGTAAACAAATTGTGGTATAATCGTACAATTGAATACTACTCAGTAATAAAAAGGAATAAGCTATTGATACATAAAATAACTTGGATGAATCTTTAAAAAATTATGCCAAGTGAAAGAGGCCAGTCAAAAAAGAGCACATACTGTATGATTTCATTTATAGAAAACTCTAGAAAGTGAAAACTAATCTGTCTTGGCATAAAGCAGATCAGTGTTGCCTGGGGGTGGGGAGGGTTGGAGAAGTGCATGAGGGAAGGATTACAAAGTGCCATAAGGAAACTTAGGAGTGGTGGACATGCTCATTATCTTGATTGCGGTGGTCTTTTCATGAGTGTTTACATATGTCAAAACTTATCAAATTGTACACTTTAAACATGTGCAATATATTGTATGTCAATTATACTCCAAAATAAAGTTTATTTTGTAAGACTAAGACTGATCCTATCAACAAAAAATTTAAACAGACACTTCAGCAAGGAAGATATATGAATGTCAAAAAAAGTCTATTAAGCAGGGTTATTTTTTTAATTAATATTTTTGAGGCCACTCGTTATGTCAAGCCACTAGGGGTCAATTATTTGAGGAGATAACTGTTTCAGATTTGCTAAATGATATCTTTATAAAAGTCTAAAATATTCCCTCCAAAGTAAATCACATACTTTCCCCCACATTCTTCATTTATTACGTGAATATATATGGAAGGAGCAAGCAGAGAGTTTTCCTTTATAGATAGAGAAGCTGAGACCAGAGATACTAAGCAACGTGTCTCAGGTCACTCAATAGGTCAATGGCAGAAACGGGACTAGAATCCAGATCTTCATTTTCTCTGTCAAATGATTAAGGGAAAGGTCTCTGTTGGAAGAAAGAGTCTTCTGTGTGGTTCCACAGAGTGATGAGAATTCATGGCAGGTTACTGAAAGGTAAGCCTGACTGTTGGGGGAATCAGTGTTCTGTTCAATTTTAACACACCCTTGGGAGAGATTTCAGTATAATCAAACAAACTTGGTGCTCTGAAATGTTTAAAGCATGTTTTAAGTTGGGTAGTGGTTTTGCTTCTCAATCAAAAGGTCTCTTATCAATATGCTATTGCTTGATACTGCTAATCTGTCCGTTTAGTTCATAGAAGACTCACATTCATTCACAGATCCAGGAACAATATCTAAGCCAACATTTCATTAACTTGTATATTTTTCCCAAACCAATGATTGGTTGTGTCCCCCCCTGACTCCCCGCACCACCCCCTTTTCCTTTAGATGTTGCTGGGGAGATTTTGGCACAGCCTAGAAAAGGGAGGAGGGAAATGAGTAGGAAAAGGAGGAGTTAAAGGGCGAGTTACCAGGGGCCACTGCTCTAAAAACAGACAAAAAGGAAGAAACACAAGAGTGGGAAAACCCAAGCCTCTGCACCCCTTTCTCAGTGTCAGGGCCTCTTTATGTGGGAATTCTGCCAGAAAGTTTAAGGCAGTACTGAGATGGAAGGCAACAGGGATTGAGGATGTTCTTACACTCCTGTTTAAGGGCCATTTACAGAGTATAGACAGCCTATTATACCCAAACATCTATTTTTCAATGGGAGACACACACAGTCACCCACCCACGCATACACGATGGTAAACAGAGACCTCAGCAGCTACAAAGACATGTGCATCCTCTCAGACAGAAACAAAGAGACAAAGGAACACATCCAGAAAAACACACATTTTTCAAGCCCTCAAAAAATTAGTCACAGAGGAGAGTTACGAGAAAAAGAGTAGGGAAAGCCATAGGTGGTGGGAGAGGCAGGAGTGGAGGTGAGAGACTGAATTAGCAGTTAAGTGTGAAAGAGAGAGGGTAAATGAGTTAGTCTGACTCCATAGAAACTCCACCTAAGAGTGGATTAGAATAGAATGAGACACAAATCTCCCCAAATGCTGGTATTTCAAAGCTAGAATTTTCTGTCAAGCCTTTGCATTCCCCACACTAAAGAAAGTTCTACACACTTTTTCTATATTCTCCAGTAGATTCACTTCTCAGAACAATTGAGCAAGTGTGACATGATCATATTAGCACATATATGTAGATCTATGTTGTTTAAATACTTCAAATCTTTAGGGAACATATTTCTAAGGAAATGTGCATGTGCATCAGGTGATAGAAAGGCAAAAAGGCAAATTCAAAAACAACTACAGCTATATGGGAAGCAAAAAAAATTCCCCTATAAAACCGAGAGCATCTTTTAACCATTGAAAAGTGGAAATTAGACAAAGAGAATAAAAAAAAAAACCCTACCTTTTTTCTTTTTGAATTGTTTTCAGTGTTGGCACACATTCGAAAGCACACATACAGACTGCTAAGTCAATGCCCAATATAATCTCACTATTGTGAGTCACTGGGGGCAGGGCTAGGCTGAAGTAGTGGAAAATCTGAAATACACAATATTTTTAAAGACATGCATTTTTATTACTTTTAAGTGCAAACAGTTACTCCAACTATGTTAAGACAATTTTGCCTGGTAAAAGACCCGCTTTCCACAGAATTCAGAATGGATTGTTCAGTACAATTGCAATTATCCTGAATCTAGCTATGAGAGTTTTCCAAGAAAGCAGATTCTACCTTGACACTCCGTTGTTTGGAGAAATAACTACTAGCTATTGTTTATTATTTCTTTTCTTTTCTTTTTTTTTTTTTTTGAGGAAGATTATCCCTGAGCTAACTGCTGTTAGTCCTCCTCTTTTTTGCTGAGGAAGCCTGGCCCTGAGCTAACATCAGTGCCCATCTTCCTCTACTTTATATGTGGGACGCCTACCACAGCATGGCGTTCCAAGCGGTGCCATGTCCGCACCCGGGATCTGAACCGGCGAACCCCGGGCCGCTGAGAAGCAGAACGTGCGAACTTAACCACTGCGCCACCAGGCCAGCCCCTGTTTATTATTCTTAAGTACCAGGTAAGCACTATTCAGAGCAGTTTACATGGATTGTCACATTCATTCCTCAAAATTACTATATAAAGTAGATTTGATGATTATCCCCATTTTGTTGATGAGGAAACTGAGATTTAGTGAGATTTCGTTCCTTGCTCAAAATCATACAGTTAGTTAAGAATTAGAGCCCAGATTTGAACCCAAATAGGCTGACTCCAGAGCTCTGTGCTATTAACTAAACTACTGTGCTACCTCAGATAAACAATCTTTTGCCTCAGGTAAAAAATCTGATATCAGGGATTTATTTTCAAAACGAAAGAAATTTTCAGAGTATGTTTTGGCATCAGCACACACTGAACTCTCTCTTCTACATCCTCTGGTCTCTGCAACTCCATGTGTGATTCCAAACAAAGATCACTGACTTCCAGAGTCATGAGCCTCGAGGACTTCAGGATCCTCTGGCGTCGAAGAAAGAGCCAGTTATCTTCAGTGGACTGTATTGCTAAAGCTGGAAAGCAAGCCACCAGCTTTCAGAGGAATTTGTAACACGGGTTGAACTATAAAGGTTTTCTGCTTAATTTTCGATTGACTGGGAAAGTAAATCAATTATAACCTCCCATCCCTGAGCAGTCCAAGTAATCAACACTTTGCTGCAATGAGCCTAGCGGTTGTTTACATGTACATGAATACAATTTTAAAATTGCACCTCCAGTTGTATGTGCTTAGCAAGCTTTCTTTAGCTAGCACATAGATGAGCTTTAAACCAGCCTTACCTTATCACAACACCCAAAGATTGTTAATTAGTAGAGTCAGGATTATGAAGATTTATGTATCTACCTCTGATAAAAATACTAGTGGCAATCAAATATGATCATTTAACATTTTTATTGTGTAGTGAGGAATAACACCCTGTGAACCAGGGATCATTATGACTACAGACTGAAAAAGCAGAGGAAGAAAATTAAAGGAAAACTAAAGAAATCATCTTTCGATAGGTTGAAAAGTTAAAAAGCTGCTGGGCAAGTTGCCATGGATACCATGTCCTGAATATAATACTGGGCTTTTCCTCACTGTTAAACACTAAAGGCCTGACTCTCCAGCTGCACACCTCCTTTCTGTGCATGCAGCAGCAACTACTTGAAATGGAAATTCTCTATTTTGATGAATGAGAATGCAAGGTGAAACTTCCTATGCAAGAATCCTAACCTGCTGAAAAGATATTCGAATGAGATTAATTCCAAAAGGATTTTTATCCCATTTCTATATTACCCAAGACTTCTAAATCAAACTCACAGCACAACAACCTTTATAAATCCATAGTAAAGAATCAGATATCAGGAACTGGCCGTAACCACAATAGACCTACATGGTCTTTTTTCATCACTGACACTTGCCACCCAATGACATACATTCTTTCTGCCCATTTATTGCAGCTTTATGGGGTCTGGACAGAACTAATAATAAGGAAAATTGGGAATCCCCTCCATTGATCACAGAGACACCATAACAGAAACATATACCAGCATAAGTTACTGTGTCAAAAGTTCACTGCTCCCTTCAGATTCTTTGGATTTAACAAAATGACTAAGACATTTCTGTCAAGTTACAGGAGAAAAATTGAGCACATAAGAAGGTTCATAGAGAAAGGTAAAGAAGAAGCAGAAGCAGCCTGTGTATAGCACATACACTGTAGGGTAAAACAGACCTGTAGTCAGAGTGTAACAGGCTCAAATCCCAACTCTATCACTTTAAAAGCTGGATGACCTTGGGCAAATTACTTAATCTCACTGACTCATTTTACTAACTTATAACATATGAACAATAATAATACCTACACTATAGAGTTGATATGAGGACAGAAATGAGTCATATATGTAAAACACTTAGAACAGTGGTAATTCTTCACTAAATGGTAACTTTTATTATTATTCTCCCACACCTCCAAATTCTTGATTTCTCTCTGGTTATGGCAAACATACAAGTTTATGGTAGCACTAACTTGTACTTTTCATGTTCTGGGAGAACACTGGCAAAATCTTCGTTGCCTATCTGCTTCTGCATGTATCTTCTAAGTACAGCCCCCCTACCCCTGCCAATTTAGCCATTAACTTAAAAGTCCCCAGGCTTTCTACCTTCCCACCATCTGACCCCTGCTTCTCCTGGCAATGCCTTCTATGTAGCTCGCATTCTTAACTGTGCCACCCCGTCCCCTGAGAAACACAACCTGTCCTTTGGCTCATTCTGTGTCTTCTCTGCCACTAATTTATATAATTCAGTGATCTTCCACAGCTTTTGAGAATTTGCCTTGTTCTCAAACTCTTGACTCATTCTTTCCCTTATTTTTATTTTACAAGCCCCCTGAATAATTCCTAATGATCATCTCTATCTCTAAGGGACATTCCTAATTGTTTTTGCTCATCCATTCCATTGTGCCTCTCTATGAGCCCCATGAATTGCTTCTTTCAAAATCGTCATATGCTGTTAGTAAGTCTTCTACACACTTGAGAATGTGGACGCAAAAATCCTAAACGAAATGAATTAACCTTTAACAAGTATAATCAAGAGCAACAAAACAGAAGACGTGAATAATATAAACCATATAAATATAAATATAAATATAAAGCCTAGATGAAATGGAAATATAAATAAGATGACCCAAACTGGCCCATAAAAAAATACAAAATGTGTATAGACCAATACTTATGAAGAAATTTAAACAGTAGTCAAACTTATATTCCCTGAAAAACACACGCGGGCTAGGCAGTATTATGGGCAAACATTCAAGGAAGAGATAATTTCTATTTCATACAAACTTTTCCAGAGCATTGAAAACGATGGACATTATCCAACTTATTTTTCCCATTTTATGTACCAGGAATAAAAGGTAGCACAAGGAAAGAGAACTATAGGTTAATATTATTTATGAATTTAGTTGGGAAAATTCCAAAAAATATATTGACAAATAGAATCCAAGATTAAAAATGAACTATATGAGGTGATGGATGTGTTAACTAATCTTATTGTGGTGATCATTTCACAATATATACATATATCAAATCATTATGTTTTATGCTTTAAACTTATATAATATTATATGTCAAATATATCTCAATAAAGTTTGGGGGAAAAGATAGTATGTCATGATAAAAGGTAGATAAATTCTAGAAAATTTAACAATGAAATTTACACATTAACAGACTACAATGGAAAAATGCTATAAAATCATCAAAAGATTTTGGGGGAAATAAAGCACTTAATGAAATTCAACATACCTCCATAATTTTAAAAAATCATAGAAAATTAGTTAGATCTTCCTTAACTTCACAAAGGTATCTACAAGAAACCTACATCAAGCGTCATACTTAACTGTGAATCATTAAAACTCTCCCCATTAAAATAAAAGGCAAACAAGGATGCTGGCCATTAGTCCTATTATTCAATGTATTACTATAGTCTTAGCAAATAAATGAGAGTGAAAAGAAATGAAAGATACAAAGTTTGGCAAGAAAGAGGAAAATGATCATAAAACACTCGTAGAAGGAGGGAAATGTCATTATTTGGAGAAATATTATCTACATAAAAATCCCTAGAGGTAAAAATTAATAAACAAATACAGCTAAACAGAGAGTACAGAAAGGAGGTAGCTATAATGTTGACATATAGAAATCAATCTTTCATATATGCCAGCCATAACCTATTTAAAAGTAATGGAGAGACAGACCAATGGAATAGAATAAAAGTTCAGACATAGACCAAGTCATATGGAAATTTTATATGTAATAAAAGTGGCATTTCAAATCTCAGGGACAAAGATAGTCCTTTTTATTTTTAAAGATTTTATTTTTCCTTTTTCTCCCCAAAGCCCCCCGGGACATAGTTGTGTATTCTTTTTAGTTGTGGGTCCTTCCAGTTGTGGCATGTGGGATGCCGCCTCAGCATGTCTTGATTAGCAGTGCCATGTCCGGGCCCAGGATTTGAACCGGTGAAACCCTGGGCTGCCAAAGTGGAGTGCGCAAACTTAATCACTTGGCATGGGCCCAGCCCCAAGATAAGCTTTTTGTTAAAAGAGTGTTGGGACAACCAGATAACCATTTGAAAAAAAAAATTGTATCCATACCTCACACCATAGAGAAGAATAAACTCCAGTGAATGAGAGAGATTCAATGTAAAAAAGGGAAATTATAAAAGTTGAGTGTGGGAAAAGGTTTTCTACATATGACTCAAAAATCCAGATGCAATAAAGGAACAGATTGATGAATTGAATTGTACAATCTTTTTAAATGCACAACATGAAACAACATAAGACAAATTGAAAGACAAATTATAAACCGAGAGAAAATATTTTCAGCATATATCATAGTAGCTCAACTACATAAAGGACTCATAACTTAAGAAGGAAAAAAATACCAAAACTCAATTTTAAAAAACAGGCAAAAAACACGAACAGATAATTTTGAAAGTGATATGAAATGGCCTTTGAAGATATGAAAAGATGTTCAACTTTACTGACAATAAACGAAATGCAAATTAAAACTAATCCAAGATATCTTTTCCAATCTATCAGATTGGCAAAAGTTCAAAGGTTTAATAAAACACTGTTGAAGAGGCTGTGCATAAAGTTCACTCTCCTACATTGCTGGATTGAATACAAAATGGTACGACTTCTGTGGTGGGGTGAGGGATTTGGCATTATTTAAGAAAACTGCATTTGCTTTTTACCCAGCAATTCCACATCTAAAAAATTACTCTGAAGATATTCCTCCAAACAATGCAAAAAAACCACAGCTTTTTATTGGGGCATTATTTATAAATGTAAAATATTGGAAACGACTAAATGTCCAGATAAAGGAAATTGATTCAATAGAATGCAAAAGATCTCTATAAACTGATATAGGGTAAATTCCAGGATAACTTATTTTTTTTTTTAAACTTCAGTTTTGGTGTTTTTTTTAAGATTTTTTTTTTAACTTTTTTCCTCAAAGCCCCCCAGTACATAGTTGTATATTCTTTGTTGTGGGTCCTTCTAGTTGTGGCATGTGGGATGCCGCCTCAGCATGGTTTGATGAGCAGTGCCATGTCCGCGCCCAGGATTCAAACCAACGAAACACTGGGCCGCCTGCAGCAGAGCGCGCGAACTTAACCACTCGGCCACGGGGCCAGCCCCGATAACTTATTTTTTTAAAAGTGATGTGCAAGCAAGTGTGTATATTATCCTGTCTTTTGTGTAAGAAAGAAGAGGAATTAGGAATACACACACACACATATATTCTGGTTTTTGCTAAAAGAAAAAGAGGAACAATAAAAACAGAAACTAGTAAAATTTGGTTACCTACAGGGGGTGGGTTCGAACAGGGTCGAATGAATAGAGAAGAAAGTGAGACTTCTCTGAAGATAACCTTTTATATAGTTTTGACTTTTTGAGCTGTGTTGTTTTACACATTCCAGAAATAAAATAAATCAACAAGGATGGCAAATAAACTAAAACAGAATACAAGCAGAAACAAATGAACTTACACTTTTTGTTAAATTGATACCATAACGACACAAAGGAAAAAATGGCTAATCCATGAAACTTTTGAACATAGTACTTTGACTATGTATCTTCGGTCTAAAGATGAAAACTGCAATGAAATTTTGAACTTTACCTCATATGTTAATTTTGTTCAGGAATTCTGGAATGATTTGTATGTGTGTGTGTGCATTGTAATGTTGAGCAAATAAGTAAATATACTAATATAGCCATAATGTTGGGAGCAAATTTTCTCAATATAGGAGAGGGAGATATAAATATGTAAATATGTAAAAATGAGAAAGGCAATGACAAACCCTGTGTTGGGCTGAGATTAGAGGTATTAGTTCAACTCAGATTATATGTATAACATTTTGGTAAAGATCTTAGCCAATGTAACAGTGTAATATGGGAAAAAATCAGAAGGTTTAATGATTGGAAAGGAAGGAAGGAAAAAAGTGTCATTTCCTCATGATATGATTCTGTATACAGGAAGTTCAAAGAAATTACAAACTATTAAAATTAACAAATAAATTAAGCAATGTTGTTGGAATCAAGGTCAATGTACAAAAGTCTACTTTAGCGGCCGGCCCCGTGGCCGAGTGGTTAAGTTCTCGCACTCCGCTGCAGCAGCTGAGGGTTTCGTTGGTTCGGATCCTGGGCGCCAACATGGCAGCACTCATCAAGCCGTGTTGAGGCGGTGTCCGGCATGCCACAGCTGGAGGGACCCACAACTAAAATGTACAACTATGTACTGGGGGGCTTTGGGGAGAAAAATGAAAAATAAAATCTTAAAAAAAACTCTATTTTATTTCCATATACTGCCAGTAAAAAATTGGGAAATAAAATTTTTAAAGATACCATTACAATAGCATCAGAAAACATAAAAAAGTTAGGTATAAGTCTAACAAAAAGTATATACAAGTTCTCTACAATAAAAACAACAAAACATTGCTGAGAGATATTGAAGAAATACCAAAGAGACACATGTGAAAGCCAGAAACAGCCCAAATATCCTTCAACAAATGAATGGATAAACAAACTTCAGTAAATCCACACCACAAAATTCTAGTCACCAATAAAAGGAACAAACTATTGGCACACAGAATAACATAGACTAATCTCAAAAGGAGTCTGCTACATGAGAGAAGCCAGTATTAGTGTTCAATTTATATGACATTCTGGAAAAGGAAAAACAATAGGGACAAAGGAGATCAGTGGCTGCCAGAGGCTAAGGGGAGAGACTGACCACAAAGGTGGAGCACAAAGGAATTCGTGGGGGTCGGAACTGTTCTCTATCCTGTTTGTGGTTGTGGTAGCAAGATTCTATGAATGTTGAGTTGTGAGTGTTCTTTACATACTCTGGATACAAGTCCTTTATAAGACATGTGGATTATAAATAACTTCTCCCTGTCTAAAGTTTTCCTTTAACTTTATTTAAGCTGTCTTTTGAGGGGCTGAAGTTTTTATTTTGATGAAATCTGACATACCGATTTTTTTTATGATCAGTGCTTTTCGTGACCTATGAAATCTTTGCCTAAGCTAAGGTTGCAAAAATTCTCTCTTATGTTCTCTTCCAGAAGCTTTATAGTTTTAGCTTTTTTTTGTCTAAGTTCATGATCTATTACAAAATAAATTTGTATATTGTGTCATGTAGGAGGTTGAGGGTCAATTTTTTCCTTATGAGTACTCAATTGTACTAGCACTACTTGTATCTTTTCCCCATTGAATATTGTGGCAACGTTGGTTAAAATCTGCAGGTCTATCATTGGATTTTGTCTTCTGTTGTATTTATCTAGTATGTCTATCATCGTGGCAATACCACGCTGTTTTGACTCCTTTACCTTTATATTAAGTCTTAAAATTAGGTAGGCACTTTTGTAAATATTGACAAGCTGATGTTAAAATTTATATGAGAATGCAAAGGACATAGAATAGCCAAAACAATCTTGAATAAAAACAAAAGTTAGAGAACTCAAACTCCCTGATTTCAAGACTTACTATAAGGCTGCAATAAGATGGCATGATAGTGGAGTACGGAGAAACAAATAGATGAATGGAACATAATACAGAGTCCAGAACTACACCTACACATATCCGGTCAATCAATTTTTGACAAAGGCACCAAGGCAATTTAATGGGGCAAATGAATGTTTTCAAGAAATGGTGCTGGAAGAATTAGATAACTGTATGGGGAAAAATGATCCTCAACTCTTTCCTCACAATACACCCCAAAATAATTTGGGATGGATTATAGATCTAAATATAAAAATTATAACTATAAAGCTTCCAAAAGAAAACATTGGAGAAAATCGTCACAAATATGTGGTAGGCAAAGATTTTTTGAAGAAGATACAAAAAGCAATGAACATGAAAGAAAAAAATTGATAAATTGAACATTATCAAGATTAAAACATTCTGTTCATCAATAGACACCATTAAAAAATGAAAAAGCAATGCATAGACTGGGAGAAAAATATTCCCAATCCACATATCTAACAAAGGACTTGTATCCAAGATATAGAAACAACTATTGCAAATGAATAATAAAAAGAGAAAACATCAATTGAAAAAATGGGCACAAGCCTTGAATAAATGCTTCAAAAAAAAGATATAGAAATTGCTAATAAGCATATTAAGATGTGCTCAACATCATCAGTCATCAGGGCAATTAAAAATAGAACCAAAATGACTTGCCGTTTCATAATCACTAGAAGAGCTAAAATTAAAATGACTGAAATTCACCAAATGCTGTTGAACATGTAGAGCAGCTGGCACTATCGTAGGTTGTTGGTGAGAGTGTAAAATTGTACAACCACTTTGGAAAACAATTTGGAAGTTTCTTATAAAATTAAACATATATCTACCCTATGTTATAGCCATTCCTGTCCTAGGTGTTTACTGAAGAGAAATAAAAATATATGTCCTCAAGATAACTTTAATATATGTGTTCATAGCATCTTTATTCATAATAGCCCCAAACTGGAAATAATCCAAATGTCCATCAACACAAAAATGAATAAACAAATTGTAGCATATACATAGAGTGGAATACTATTCACCAATAAAAATGACTGAGCTACTGATACATGCAACAACATGAATGAGAAACTCAGAACATCACGCTGAGTGAAAAAAACTACCATAAAAGAGTACCTACTGTATGATTTAATTCATATGACATTTTAGAAAAAGCAAAAATACTGTGACAGAAAGCATACATGTAAGTGGTTGCTAGGGGCTACAGATCACAGAAGGTGATTGATTGTAAGGAGCACAATGGAAATTTTTGAAGCCATGGAAATATTCTATATCTTGATTATGAAGGTGGTTACACGACTGGATATACTTGTCAAAACTTGAACTGTACACTCAAAACTTGGAGTTTTACTGTTTGTAAATTACACCTCAATAAAGCTGGTTTAAAAGGGCCAACGATAAAATGATACTTTTTCCATCAGATGGGCAAATGTCTTAAATTTATATTGTCAAGCATTGGCAGTAATGTGGGGAAAGATTACTTTCATACACTGTAGGTGGGAGTGTGTATTGCGCCACTATTTTGGAGCATAATTTGGCAAATAAAATTTAAAATGTGAATATCTGATGACCCAGCAATTCCATTTTTCAATAAATACTCATATGCATGCATAAGCAGGCATGTATAAGAATGGTCACTGTAAGGCTGTCTGCAATTGTGGAAAAGAATGGGTAAAACCTAAATGTTCCTCAACAGCAGAATGACTAAATATACCATGGCATAGTCATATGATGACTGCCTTGCAATGAGTGAGAAAATAAAATTGGAATTTTATGTGCTATTATGAAAAAAATCTCAAATACATTCTTGAGTGGCATGAAAACAAGTTTAACATGTACCATATGATGCTATTTTTATGTTTTTTAAACTATTAGAGAGAAATTTGGCAGAATATTTTTATTACCTCAGGGTATAAAGTTGATAAATATAAGTACGTCAAGATTTCAAACTTTTGCATGGTAAAAGGTAAAACAATATTAAAAGTAAGCAACAGACTGGGAGAAGACATCTACCAAAAATATTACATAAATTATAGCATTCAGAGTTTATTCCTTTTTTATTGTAATAAAATTCACATAACGTAAAATTCAACATTTTAGCCATCTAAAAGTGTACCATTCAGAGGCACTTAGTAAATTCACAATGCTCTGCAACCATCACCACTATCCAGTTCCAGAACATTTTTATCACTACATGGGAATCCTGTACCCATTAAGCTGTCACTCACATTACCTCCTACCTCCAGCTCTGGCAACGACTAATCTGCATCCTGTCTGTATGGATTTATATATCCTGGATATTTCATATTAATGGAGACATGCAATACTTGGATTCTTGTGGCTCGCTTCTTTCACTTGGCATGATGTTTTCAAGATTCTTCCATGTTATAGCATGTATCAGTACTTCATTGCTTTTCAATGTGGAATAATATTCCATTGTATTGATGCAGCACATTTTGTTTATCCATCATCTATTGATGGACATTTAGATTCTTTCCACCTTTTAGTTATAATGCATAATACTGCTATGAGGATTTGTGTATAAGTTTTTGTTTTAACACCTGTTTTCGATTATTTTGCGTTTATACCTAGGAGTAGAATTGCTGGCTAGTGGGGTAATCCTATGTTTACCTTTGAGAAACCGCTGAATTGTTTCCATAGCAACTGTATCATTTGGCGTTCCCACCAGCAGTGTATGAGGGTTCCAATTTATCCACATCCTCACCCACACTTGTTGCTTTTTGTTGTTTTGATTGTAGCCATCCAGTGGATGTGAAGTGGTATCTCGTCGTTTTGATTTGCATTTCTCTAATGAATAATGATGTTGAGCGTCTTTTCATGTGTTTGTTGATCATTTGTCTATCATTTTTGGAGGAATGTCTTTCAAGATCTGTTTTTTAATTGGATTGTTTGCCTTTTGTTGTTGAGTCATAAGAGTTCTTCGTATATTCTGGATAGTAGACCCCTATAAGATATATGATATGCAAATATTTTATTCCATTCTATGTGTTGTCTTTACTTTCTTCAAAATTTCCATTGATTTAAGCACTTTTAATTTTAATGAAGTCCAATTTATCTACTTTTTCTTATGTTGCCTGTGCTTTTGGTGTCATATCCAAGAAAACATTGCCAAATCCAAGGTCATGAGTATTTACTCCTATGTTTTCTTCTAAGAATTTTATAGTTTTTGCTCTTATATTTAGACATTGGGTTCATTTTGAGTTAATTCTTTATATGATATGAGATAAGGATACAACTTCATGCTTTTGCATGTGGATATAGAGTTGTCCAAGAGAGTAGGTTCATTTTAACTCCTACAAATCAATAATAATAAAAAGGACAAGATAAATAAATAATCAAGGGGCATGAACAAGCTGTTCACAGAAAATGAAATACAAATCTCCATAGACATGTGAAAAGTTATTTAATATCGCTAGTAATCAGAAATATGTAAATAAGAAAAACAATGAGAAACAATTTTAACAGGTTTTTGAGATATAATTCACGTACCATACAATTCACCCATTTAAAGTGTACAATTTGATGGCTTTTACTATATTCATAGAATTGTGCAGCCATTGTTACAATCAATTTTAGGGCATATGATCTCCCCAAAAGGAAACGCTGCGCCCCTTATTCATAAATCCTTTATTCTCTAATCCTCCATCCCCCGGCCCTAGGCAAACACGAATCCACTTTCCGTCTCTGTAGATTTGCTTCTTCTGGATATTTCATATAAATGGAATCATATAGTATATGGTCCTTTGTGACTGGCTTCTTTCACTTGACAGAATGTTTTCAAGGTTCATCCTGTTATAGCAAGTGTCAGTACTTCATTTCTTTTTATTGCCAAATAATATTCTATTGTATGGGTATACTACATTTTATTTATCCATTAATTAGTTGATGGGAATTTGGGTTATTTCCACTTTTTCAGCTATAATGTTGCTATGAACACTTACATACAAACTTTTGTATGGACATAAATTTTCAATTCTCTTGAATATATACTTAGGAGTAGAATTGCTATGTGAGGGAACATTTTTCACCCACCAGATTGACCAAAACAAAACGAAAGGAACAAAAATAAATAAAAAATCAAAACATTTGCTAATATCAAGCATTGCTAAAGATGTAGAAAAAATGTTATTCTCGTATCCCCTTCTTAGTAGTGTGAATTGATGCAACCATTTTAGAAAACAACTTTATAATATCTGGTAAATTTTAAAATTACTAGTCCATGATCCCAAAATTTCACTTTAGTTTATATATCCAAGAATAATCTTGCACACATTCATAAGAAGGCAGGTAAAAAGGACATAGATTCTTCACCATTTTCTGCAATGGTAAAAAACTGGAAACATCATAAATATCTATCAATAGAAGGAGGTATAAATGAAATGTGATTTAGTCATATGATGGAAGATGTATAGGGCCCAAATTATGCATTTCATCAAATGCACTTTAGCTAACTCCTGAACTTTCAATCATTTGCTCAATGGACAACCTGGCTGAGCAATGGCCCTTATACCTACTGAGACAAGAACTACAGCAGCTTCAATATCCAGGTCTGATCCAACTTGATCCACGGAGGCTCTGGCTTTTGCCAGCACTTTCAGATTCAGATGAATTTTAATGCAATGGGGTGTGGGATCTGGCTTCCCCAGTAGCTGCTGGGAAAGTCCAGGTGATAACACTTGGAAATATTTGTATAGGGGGCCATGGCGTTAACACCTCTAGGGACAAATATAGACCCGCAAAAGACAGGGTGTGGAAAAGAGCCAGCAAATAAATTCCTTTCTCCTCTCTTCTATCCTTTTTTGCTTTCCTTTTCCTTGCTCTGGATGCCTTGGATTTCACCTACCAATAGCCTTAGTGCAAAACCTTTGCCTCAGATTATTTCTAGAAAGCCTAGGGTAAGACAGACTTTAGCAACTAAAAAGAATGAACTAGAGCTATATCAATACGGGTAGATCTCAAATAATACTGAGTTACATTAGGAAGATGTAAAACAATATGCTTCATATCATTTATGTAAATTTAGAAACACACACGTAACAACACACAATATTATACATTAATTATAGATAGAATATATTTGTATAGAAAATAGACTAGAAAGCTATATATCAAATTTTGGTAGTAGTTTCCCCTTGGCAGGTGAATGAATGCAATAGAAATGGGGGTGGTCCTTAAAGGAGATTTCAATTTCTTTTCTTTTCTTTTTTTTTTTTTTGAGAAAGATTAGCCCTGAGTGAACTGCTGCCAATCCTCCTGTTTTTGCTGAGGAATACTGGCCATGAGCTAACATCCGTGGCCACCTTCCTCTACTTTATATGTGGGACGCCTACCACAGCAGGGTGTGCCAAGTGGTACCATGTCCGCAACCGGGATCCCAACTGGTGAACCACAGGCCGCCAAAGTGGAACAGTGAACTTAACTGCTGCACCACTGGGCCAGCCCAGGAGATTTTAATTTCTTTGTAATTTTATATACGTTTAAAAAAGAAAAAAGACTAGAGGTAACCACCACAAAAGGATAACAGTTATTAATTCTGAGTGGTGGGAATATGAATAATTGTTCATTTCTCTGTGTTCATTTTTATTAAAAAATTTTTTTCTGAAGTACAAAGTGTATCACAAATTTGAAAGTAAAATGCATTCTCTGGGGAAGAGTTACTTTCTCTTACCCTCCAAGACAAAATGAGAGGTAAGTGAATTAATCTTACTCTTAAAACTTAAGGACATTTTGGAGCTATTTAATTAGGACTTCCACAAGGAGTCTATAGGGAGGCAGAGCAACATAACTGTCTAGATTGGAATTAAGAGACAAGAGTTCTAGAGACGCGGGTACTAGTTACAACATCTCCCTGAGTTTCAGTTCCCTTTCTTTAATATAAGAGCATCAAACATGGGCCAGCCCTGGTGGCCTAGTGGTTAAGTTCAGTGCTGCCTGCTTCGGCAGCCTGGGTTTGGTTCTGGGGCATGGAGCTACACCTCTCTGTTGGTGGCCATGCTGTGTTGGCAGCCCACATACTAAAAAATACAGGAAGATTGAAACAGATGTTAGCTCAGTGTTAGTCTTCTTCAGCAAAAATAATAATAATAATAAAAGCATCAAATAAGATAATATTTAAGATCTTTTCTAGTTGTAAAAATATACAGTTTCGCCCATGCAACTGCAATGACCAATAAAAGGCAGAGTATCACTAGATGTGAATTATATGCCAGTATCTTCTTGAGGCTGAAGCTCCGGGGAGAAGAAAACAAGGAAGGTTGGCATGATCATCCAAGAAAAGTGTGTCAGTCAAGGTTCTTGGTTTCCAGAAAGAGAAACTGTGATGATCTTAAACAAAAAGAGTTTGTTGGAATATCATCAGGGACTCAGAGAATCATCGGCTAGCTGGAAGATCTGGTGTGGAAAATTATCTGGAACCAAGGGGGCAGGACTCAAGGCCAAGCCACAAAACGGAAACCCCATAGAGTACTCCAGCAGAGCTTGCTTTCACTCACTCAAAGGTTAAAGTCTTAAGAGAGAGCTTCCACTTTGTTGAACCTAAGTCATATTCTCTCTTATTTGATGGAAAGAAGGAGAATTATTTTTTCATTCAACAAATATTTATTGAGTGCCAACTACGTATTTGGAGACGGGAGTAGGAATAACACAGATACATTTATTGCTTTGGGATTTAGAGGTGTTTATAAACAGATAATTTCTTTGCTTTTCTTGTGTTTGAATTTTTTTACAATAAGGATATATTTATGTATTAATTTTTAAATAAAAACACAAATTTGATTAAAGAAAAAGACTCCTGGTAAAACAATGAAGTCAAGTTGTTGTAAAGGGATGAACATTTTGGGGAACTCCATGTGCCAGGTGCTATGTCTTCGAGGACAGCCTCAGAATATAAACTTCACTGGAAGACAGCTGACTTTGTGATGCTAAAAAAGACTGTGAACTCTATACTAAAGTAAATTAAGAATGTTAAAGAGGGTCCTGGAACATACGCTCCAAGTGTATCAATGCCAGATTTTGAAGAGTAATAGGAATTAACTAGGCTTGAGAGATTTGGAAGAATGGAGTGTATGTTAAGAAGAGAGAAGCACAAAGGAAAGGCATGGAGCCATGAGTAAGTAATCTGGTGTGGCAGCACATATGAGAGGAATTGGTAAAAAAATAAATAAATAAATAAACACGGCTGAACAAAGAATATATCAGTTATAGTTCTTAGCTGCAAACAACAAAACACAATTCAGCTATCTAAGGCAATAAAGACATTTATTAACAGATATTAGGTGGCTCACACTATTGGGAGGGCTGAAGAAACAGGCTTAAGGCTAAGCTTTCAGGAATAATGCCCAAATCCACACTGCAGAACTGGCTCAATGAGGAGGAAATTGCAGTCTTGGCTACTGCCAAACACTAAGTGCCAGGAACTTAACTTGAGTGCAACTATTCCTGCCACCAGTACTAATGCCACATTTGTGCTGCTGCTGCTCCTGAAAGTTGGATGGCTCTGACACCACCTGTGCCAGAAAAGTGAAAGCTCCTCAGAGAGCCAGTTTCATCAAGTTACTCACTTGCAAATCAACGTCTCACATGAGTGCGCCTGTTTGGTTGATCCTAGATTAAATGCCTGCTTCCTAGCTGCAAGGGAGGCTAGAAATTTGAGTTCCGACATCTATAGTTAAAGAGTGAGCCTAATTACATTGACATTTTTCTAAATATAGAAAACCTATTCAGAAGACGATGAATAGGCAGCCAGAAATATCAATGATGACCATTGCAAATAGGTTGGGGTCAGACTGTGAAAAGCCTTGAATGCCTTTATTAAAAAGCTAGACTTTATCTAGGTAGGTAATGGAGAGTAGGCAAAATTTTAAGTAGGGGAATAATTGCTGTTTCAGCTGCTTTTAAAGCATTGATAGTTTGGTAAAACTGGAGGTGGCAAGAAAAGTAGGCAATTTGCAATAGTACAAATAAAAGACTGTAAAATTCTGGACTTAGGTACTGGCAGTACATAGGAAGGGACATGATACGAGATACTTTAGGGATAGAATGTGAAGGAGTAAAGGAATAAGGGATTCATGAGGTCTTGTTCTCATCTTAGATAGCTCCACAAGATTAGCTGTCCTGAATTTCGTTTGTTTTGTTTCACTAGAAAACAAGTGCTTCTTTCCACTTTTCTTCATGGGTCAATTGTTTTTATTTGCCCAACAATTTACATTTTGTACTTAAAGGGATTTTTCAGTTGAGAATTTCAGAGAGCTTTCCAATCTTATTAGCCCTCTTGGTATTCAGCTCATATTCTTGGGAAAAAATTATCATTTAGTCATCCATCTATCCCTTAATTCATTCTTTCAACATTTTTTAGTACATTTTATGAACAAGGTATGAGTTTCAAATCTCTGAAGGCAGATTATTATAATTATTATATTTGATTATTATGATAAAAGCATAATTATTTTATAAGTATAAAATATTATAAGTGAAATAGAATCATCATGCAAAATTTTATTTAAAAAGGTGGAAAGAGGTAAATACTGTAAGATATGTTCAAATAAAATATTTGGGACTTCAGAGGATTAAGAAATTATTTTCATTTTGGGATTTGGAGATTTAAAGAAAGGACTCATGGAATAACATTTGAACTTGCAGGATAGTAGGATTTGTATGTGTGAAGATGTGAATTAAAGAGAGGGAACAGCATGAGCCACATGTCATGTTTGAAGAGAGAACAAGAGGTCAGTTTTGGCTGGAATTCAGGATGTAAAGAGATGAAGCTGCAGAGGTACATTGGTGCCATACTGTGAAGCATTGTGACTGCCAGGCTGAGGGGTCTGGATTGCATCCAGTAGGCAAAGGGGAGCCACTGAAGGATTCCAGGCGTGGAGTGACATGATTGGAGTTATGCTTTAGAATGATCAATACCACAACTGTGAGGAGAGTAGTCTCAGGATTCAGAGGCAGGGAGATCAGATAGCAAAGTACTGCAGAGAGATAATGGTATTGCAGAGGAGGAAATGGACATCAGTACTACGGTGGAGTGGAGCTGATTAGATGTGGGCTGCAAGAGAAAAGAGACCAAAAGTGACAGTGAGTTTTTAGTCTGGATCAATGAGAAGGGCGTTATTCACCCAATAGACTGATTAGATAACTTCAAAGATGTAAAATATTTACTGATTGTTACATGGACAAAGACAAAGACAAAGAGTTTATATAGGTACTTAGAGAATTTGAATGGAGAAACAGACTACTGAGGGAAAAGGAAAGTTTTCAGATCTAATTTGAAGAATTCCATCTAAATCATTCAACACACTTTTCTTAAATCATACTTATGTAGATTGAGCTGTGTGAACTCATGACAAATGAGGAACCATAAAATATGTTATTTGCTGATGGAAGAATCCAAGATTTCTCATTCTTCGCCAATTAGTAATATATTAAATGTTATTACAATACAGTAAGCTTTATGAAGGCAAGAACTTTGCCTGTGTTGTTCACTGCCATAATTCACACACCTAGAACTGTCCCTTCCACATAGTGAACAATCAATAAATATATGTCGAATGAATATTCATAAAAAAACAAAACTTTATTCTGATCTCATTTCTCAGGCCACCTTATATTTATATTGCTCTAATGGGTAGACTCTATGAATCCGATAGAGAAACTGCACAACAATGAAATTATAGGGCTATAGATTAGTAGGAAGGAGGAGAAACAGTTCTTTCTGTTTTGTTCTTTTTGAGCAGTGAAATATTCACCAGCCCATTTCTGTGGGGTGAAAATGAATCCCCTCCCCCACAAAAAAAGAACAGCAGAAACAGTATCT
Source organism: Equus przewalskii (assembly GCF_037783145.1). Taxonomy (NCBI): domain Eukaryota; kingdom Metazoa; phylum Chordata; class Mammalia; order Perissodactyla; family Equidae; genus Equus; species Equus przewalskii. Next base: position 87,709,461 of record NC_091863.1, on the reverse strand, counting down.
GATCTGAACAGGACCAGCTACGTAATTTGCAAAGGTCAGGGTAAAACGAAAATGTGGGACTCTTTGTTTAAAAAATATCATTAAAGGTACTAAAATATAAAGCTCTTCCTTTTTTCCATGGCCTGCACCTTTCCCTCCTTCTCTCTCTCTCCACATGTAATAGAGCTTTCTATTTGCTATTTAATGTCATTCTAAATAGTAAAAAACAAAAATAATAAAACTATTAGCAAGAATTTTACAATTCATCTTTATATTGTGAAATGCCAGTTTCAAATGCAAATATAAGAGCACTGAACTAATATGTGGAATCACTGAAATAAAACAATTTGTATTTCATAGCCCATACATGCCTATGTATTTTGTTCTCACCAGAACAGTGGAAATGCTGCAGAAAACTAGCTCAACTCTTTTTATTTCACTTATTGTTATACTCATATTCTACCAACACTCTCTACCTTCAGTTTGTTGATGAATATGGAAGGACTAAAAGGAAAAGAGACGATGGTTTGTTCTATCTTTCCCTTTTCTTATGTGCATTGTTTACAGCTTAAGTGGTTGGATGATTCAGGGAAGGAATACAAGTAAGAAAGGGTAGGACAAGAGTTCCTTGATAGTGCATGTTTCTTAGGATGCTATTGTTTTTTCCTGTGTTTGAAGTAAGTTCTTGTTGGAATGGAAATTGTGGCCTCTCTGGCTGCCAGCATCTCTCTCACTATGAGACACGTTGAACTCCCACACAGAGTGGAAGTCTGTGCTCTGGAGCATCATGAATGTTATATGCAAATATATGTATTTACTATATGCAAATACAGTGGCAAGGAATGGCAATGAACATGCATATTGCTTATATCTCCTCTGCTCACACACATGCCCCATTGTCCCATTGGACTTCACTTACAAAACCCAAAATTCAAAGATAAAATTATTAAGAATATCAAGACAGCAACAGAAGAGCATTAAATCAGGCGTGGAACCCTTGTGAGTGTGGAGCCCTGATATGACTCCACTGGTCACATGACCATGAAGCTGGCCCTGGATTTTATCCTCTCCATCTCAAATCCTACATTGTTCTCCCAAACAGAAAAAAAAAACAAACAGAAAAATGTGTGTGTGCTTACAAAGGATGTGGATGGTGACATCAGAGTGAAGAGGTAGCAAACTTTATCCTGATCTGGCCATCTACAATGAAAACCATAAAAGAGAAACTCAAAGTCACTTTGGTAAGAAAAAGAGAAGGGATTAAAATGGTTTTCTTCACGGATGTCAATTGGAGCATATGTGAATTCCTTATTCATATATATATAAGCATCATCATCAGATGTTTGCTCCCTCCCATTGAGGTCCTCCAAACTCACTCAACCACAGCTGGTCACAATCCCCAACAACTACCACATGAGCACACTTCTAGAAAAAACGCATATAGGATGGGCAAAGACCCACAACAAGATGTCTATGATCACAGTTAGGAAAAAAAGGTAGAAAGAATGCAAAAGGATGGAAGGAAGAGACAGGGGAAGAGAAGAAGGGAGAGAGGATCAAGGAAGGCAGAGGGTAGATAGACAAGAAAGTTAAAGAAGGATGAGGGCTGAATGGTGGATAAGAGAGAAAGTAAGGATAAATAGGAGAGTAGGCTGGGTGAGTTAGCCCAGGGTGAAAGGAATCACTTATTGGCATTCTCTACTGAAAGAAAACAAAGTTGAGAGATTCAAAACTGTGACCTGATTACAGATAAGGACCAACATTCTCTAGAGAGTGAGATCAGCAAAATGGCAGAATAGGAAGCCCTTGACTCTCCTTTCCTCCCCAAACAGACTGATTCAGCAACAATTTATGAACAAATTTTCTTTGTGAGAAATCCGAAACTAATTGAAAGTCTCCTGTACCTTGCGTGAACACAAAATCACACTCAATTAAACTGATAGCGAGATTCAGAACACCATCTCACCAGAATCCCTGCCCCGGGTGCAGTACCATACAGTCAGGAAGAGACCCTCTAGGTCCCAGCTTCACCCTGGGGAGGGAAGGGGTTGGTTCACATGTCCAGTGGCCCAACTTTCCTGAGGGGGATTCTCAGAGGACTGGCTTCTGTCTTGTCAGTCTTGGAACTCTGACTGGTTTGGCACAGTCTGGCCTCCCAGGGGAGAATGGAGGCAGCAGCTTGGGCTAGTAGACACCATAGCTCCTCCTTCTCACTCCCCTCAGCACAAAGCAAGCAGACAAAAACTATAGTTGCCTGCTTTTCTCTGGAGATCAAGGATTGGTAGAGGCCTCCAGAATCCCTGGCTGGGCTGTCTAATGAGTGTATTCCCCTGTACGAGCTCTGTCCCTTAAGACATGGATCTTTCTCCAAGATAGATTACATGTTAGTTTGCAAAACAAATCTTAACGAATTTAAGAAGATTGAAATCATATCAAGTATCTTTTCTGACCATAACGGGATAAAACTAGACATAAATAGCAGAAGGAAGACGGGAAAAATCACAAATATTTGGAAATTTAACAACACATTCTTGAACAACCATTTGGTCAAAGAAGAAATAAAAAAGGAAATTAGAAATATCTTAAGACAAACAAATGAAAACACAACATACCAAAGCTTATGAGATGCAGCAGAAGCAGTACTAACAGGAAAGTTCATAGTGATAAATGCATGCATTAAAAGAGAAGAAAGATCTCAATAAACAACCTAACATTACACCTCAGGGAACTTGAAAAAGAAAAACAAACTAAACCCAAAATTAGCAGAAGAAAGGAAATAAGAAAGATTAGAGCACAAATAAATGAAATAGAAAATAGAAAAAAAATAGAAAAAGTCAACAAAACTGAGCTGCTTTTTTGAAAAGGTAAACAGCATTGACAAACTTGTAGCTAGACTAACTAAGAAAAAAAGAGAAAACTCAAATAAAATCAGAAATGAAAAAAGGGTCATTACAACTGATGTCACAGCAATAAAAAGGATCATAGGAGACCACTATGCATAATTATATGTCAATAAACTGGATAATCTAGAATAAATGGATAAATTCCTAAAGACATACATCCTACCAGACTGAATCATGAAAAATTACAAAGTCTGAACAAACCTATAACTAGTATGGAGATTGAATCAGTAATCCAAAACCTCCCAACAAAGAAAAGTCCAGGGTCAGATGACTTCATAAGTGAATTCTGCAAAACATTTAAAGAATTAATGCCAATCCTTCTCAAAATCTCCCACAAAACTGAAGAGGAGGGAACACTTCTGAGCTCATTTTGAGAGGCCAGCATTACCCTGATACCAAAGCCACATAAAGAGGCTGCAAGAAAAGAAAACTACAAGCCAATATTCCTGATGAACATAGATGCAAAGGTCCTCAACAAAATACTAGCAAACCGAATTCCATATTACATTAAAAGGATCATACACCATGACCAATTGAGATTTATCCCTGGTTTGTAAGGATGGTACACCATTTGAAAATCATTTAATGTGATACATCACATTAACAGAATGAAGGATAAAAATCATATGATTATATCAACAGAAGCAGAATAAACATTTTACAAAATTCAATGTCTCTTCATAATAAAAACTCTCAGCAAACTAGGAATAGAAGGAAATTATCCCAACATAATAAAGGACATATATGACAAACCTGTAGCTAACATCACACTCAGTGGTAAAAAAAAAAAAAAAACCTGGAAGTTCTTCCTCTAAGATCAGGAATAAGACAAGGATGCCCACTTTTACCACTTCCGTTCAACATAGTACTGGAAGTCCTAGCCCCGGAAACTATGCAGGAAGAGGAAATAAAAGGCTTCTAAATCAGAAAGGAATAAGTAAAACTGCTCCTTGTTGAAGATGACATGGTCTCATATATAGAAAACTTTAGAGACTTCATTTAAAAAATACTGTTAGAAAAAAACCGTTAGAACTAAACAATGAATTCAAAATTGTAGGATACAAAACCAACATGTAAAAATCAGTTGCATTTCTATATGCTAATAATTACCTATATGAAAAGGAACTTAGGAAATCAATCCCTTTTACAACAGCACCAAAAAGAATAAAATATCTAGGAATAAACCTAACTAAAGAGGTGAGAGAATTCTATAAACTATAAAACATTGATGAAAGAAAGTAAAGAAGGCACAAATGAATGGAAAGACATCTCATGTTCATGAATTGGAAAATTAATATTGTTAAAATGTCCATGCTACCCAAAGCCATATATAGATTCAATGCAATCCCTATCAAAATTCTAATGGCATTTTTCACACAAATAGAGAAAACAATCCTGAAAATTCATACAGAACCACAAAAGACCACAGATAGTCAAATCAATCGAGAAAGAAAAACGAAGCCAGAAGTATCACACTTCTTGATTTCAAACTGTGTTACCAATCTACAATGATCAACATTTTATGGTACTGGCATAAAGACAGACATATAAACCAAAGAAACAGAATAGAGATCCCAAAAGTAAATCCATGCATATAAAGTCAACTTATCTTAGACAAGAGTGCCCAGAATACACAATGGGGAAAGGATAGTTTCTTGAACAAATGGTGCTGGGAAAACTGGATATCCAGATGAAAAAGAATGAAATTAGATCCTTTTCTTATGCCATACACAAAAATCAACTCAAAATGAGTTAAAGACTTAAACTTAAGACCTGAAACTGTAAAACGCCTAGAGAAAACATAAGGGAAAAGCTTCATGGCATTGGTCTTGGCAATGATTTTATGGATATGTCACCAAAAGCACAGGAAATAACAAAAAATTGCCAAGTGGAACTGTCTTAGTCTGTTCAGGTTGCTATCACAAAATATCAGAGACTGGGTAGCTTATAAACAACAGAAATTTATTTGTCATATTTCTGGAGACTGGAAAGTCCAAGGTCATAGCATGGGCAGTTTTGGTGTCTGGTGAGAGCTTTCTGGTTCAGAGACAGCCATCTTTTTGCTTTGTCCTCGTTTGGCAGAGAGAGTGAGGGATCTTTCTGGGGCCTCTTTTACAAAGGCACTAATCCCATTCATGAGGGCTCTGCCCTAACGACCTAATCAACTCCCAAAGGTCACACCTCCTAACACCATTACCTTGGGGTTTAGAATTTCAACCTATGAATTTGGGATTTGGGAGGACACCAGCAGTCAGACCACAGTAAGAACTATATCAAAATAAGAAGCTTCTTCACAGCTAAGGAAACAGACAATCAAGGCAGTGAAAAAGCAACCTATGGAATGAAAGAAAATATTTGCAAACCATTTATCTGATGAGTTCAACTTCCAAAACATATATGAAGCTCCTACAACTAAATAGTAAAAAAAGTGAATAACCTGATTAAAAAATGGCCTAAGAACTTAAATAGACATTTCTCTAAAGAGGACAACAAATGTCCAACAGGTATATGAAAAAATGTTCAACATCACTAATCGTCAGGGAAGTGCAAGTCAAAATCACAACGAGATATCATTTCACACTTGTCAGGATGGCTGTTATCAAAAAAACAAAAGGCAACAATTGTTGGCGAAAATGTGGAGAAATTGGAACCCTTGCACACTGTTGGTGGGAAGGTGATATGGAAAACAGTATGGAGGTTCCTCAAGAAATTAAAAATAGAGCTACCATATGATCCAGCAATCCCACTTCTGGGTATTTATCCAAAGAATTGAAATCAGAATCTTGAAGAGATATTAGCATTTCTAAGTTCATTGCAGCACTATCCACAATAGCCACTATTCACAACATTTACGTTGTTTCCACAATCTAAATGTTCATTGACAGATAACTATATAAGGAAAATGTGACATATACATCAAATGGAATACTATTTAACTTTCAAAAAGAATGAAATCCTGTACTATGTGACAACATGGATGAACCTGGATGACATTATGCTAAGTAAAATAAGCCAGTCACCAAAAGATAAATACTGCATGATTCCGCTTATACGAGATATCTAAAATAGTCAAATTCATAGAATCAAAGAGTGGAACAGCGGTTGCCAGGGGCTGTGGGGAGGGTGAGATGGGGAGTTACTATCCCATGGGCATAAAGTTCAGTCCATCAATATGAATAGGCTCTAGAGATCTGCTGTAAAACATTGTATCCATAGTCAACAGTAATGTACTGCACACTTCAAATTTTGTTAAGAGAATAGATCTCATGTTATGTGTTCTTCCAACAATAAAATAAAATAAATTTTCTCTAAAGACAGGAAATGCCCTCTACACCGTAGATGAGTAGCTAGTTCAGAGACTATGAAAGAGTTGAAACTAATAACAGAATCAAACAAGAATAGTATTCTGTTTCACTATGCTGCAGAGTAGATCTTATCCAGATTTGTCTCTAATAGAGTTTGTTGAATGTCTTAAAAAGAAATCAAGTTTCTTACCTCATTAACTGCCTAGATAATGCTATTTTGATGTTTCTTGCTTTATTAAGATCCTGAGATGTCCGCTAGTTTTAGCTGCAACTAGGCATCTGTGCGTATAGGGTCATAGCCAATAAGACTTTGAGTTTCTCCTCTTATGAGGAGTATGAGGTCTCCAAGGAAACAACACAGGACAATTGTACCAGCTGCTGTTTGGGTTCTTGAAAAGCTATTGGAAGTGAATTCTCTTAAAATTGAGACCTTATTGAACTTTATTGTACATTTTCTTCCAAGGACATCAGCAGGAGCAGCATTTTATAAGCAAGATCATTATTATCTGAGAGTAGGTCAAAAGCACTGCACATTTAGTTGGTTCAATTTTAGCATTCCCCCTCCATCCACCCAGCTTTTCTTTTTTTTTCAAGAGTAGTTGCAATTGCCTTGTCTCTGTATAGCAGGGCATGTTTACTAAATTTTAAATAAGAGTGGTACTTTGTTCTGCTGTAGAATCTTTTACGAAATCGATCAAAGTGTTTCCCAGGAAAAACTTGCTAACGTCGCAATATTTAAAAGAAATTGTACACATTTTATTTTGCACACTTTACATAGTTACTGTAAGCAATAAATAATGCCAATGCAAATAAGCGGAAAATAATGAGACTAGTTGGAAAAGACTCTAGGCTACATATATAATCTAATGGGGAAGGGGAGGACCACAGAATAAAAGGTTGCCTCTTAAAACACTTCAATAAATAATAATACCTTGCTTCAGATAAGCTCTTTTCATTAACTGCCATTACAACAATTCATTAATTAATTGGAACCTAATAGATTCCCACAAGGTAGAGTAAGTAACAACCCATTTTCAGACGATAAGCTAGAAACAAAGATTATTCACCTGCTGGCACATGTGCAAAGAATACCAGAACCAACCGGGGTCTCAGAGCCCTAATAAAAACATGTCAGTGATTCTTTTTACAGTTTTATTGAAGTATAACACACATGCAGAAAAGTGAAGAAAACCTAAGTTTTTAACTCAATGAATTTTCACAAACTGTACGTCCCCATATAACCAGCATCCAGATCAAAAAACGGAACAAAACTAGCATCCCAGAAGCCCCATTCCAGTCTCCTTCCAGTCACTCCCTCATAAAGGATAACTACTATCCTGACTCACTACATCGTGTTTTAGTTTTGCCTACGTTTGTACTTCACATAATGGAATCATGCTGAATGTATTTCTTTGTGTACTCTTTTAGCATATTATAATGCATTTATCCATAGTGTTGATGAACATTTGAATCCATTGTTTACCTGTTTTGAATAGAGCTGCTGTAAGCATTCCTGTAGATGTCTTATGCTGATCATATAAGAGCATTTATGTTGGTTTAGTACCTCAAAGTGAACTTGCTGGGTTATAGCATATACATGTGTTCAGTTTTAAAAGATACTGTGAGAGTTTTCCAGAAGAGTTGTCTTAATTTGTGCTCCCATCAGAGTGTATGAGTTCCAACTGGTCTTGATATTTGCTTTCTCATTTTAGCCATTCTGGGTTTTGTGGTAGTATGGCATTGCAGTTTTAATTTGCATTTCCCTGATGACTAATGAGATTGAACATCTTTTGTATATTTATTGACTGTTTAGATATCAACTTTGGAGAAGTGTCTATTCAAATCTGTTATCCATTTTTCTATTGGGTGTACTGTCTTTTAAAATTGACTTGTGGATGTTCTTTATATATTCTGGATGTGTCCTCTGTCAAATATAAGAATTGCAAATGACTCTCTTATTCTGTGGCTTGTCTTTACAACAGTAGTTCATTGTTAAACATCAATAGTACCTTTTTAAGAAGGCACTCAAAATATCGAATTTATCCTCAGTCAGCTCTTTCAGACAGGCATGGGAAGGAAATCCTGTCCATTTTACAGATAGGGATACCAGTGGGCAAAGTTAAGACATTAAAGTTGAGACTGGAATCTTATTACCTTGATTTTCTTGGTGCTCCATTAATACCAGATTCTATTTTAGATTTCTCTCTCCTCAGCACCTCCTGCACCCCCTCCAATGACCACATAATCTACATACAATTTGACTGCAAATTAACATTTGGTTTCCTTTGGGAGGATGATCAATCTTGATGTCAACTCTTACCAAAATCTGTTTCTGGCTCTCTACTGTGTTCTATGTTTCCAGAGAGATTACACAATCATTAAACTGGTCAGCAATTAAACAAATTTATAATAACGTTAAACTGGAATATTGGCAGAAAGGGGCCTCACACATTGAAAGTCTGGTAACTTTTATTTACTAACAGATGATTCACAGTGGAATTTTAAGGTTAGCTGAGGTGAGAGACAAAGATACTCAGAAGACCTACTTCTGGGAAAAAACGTGCTTTCAGATGCTCGCTCAATATTCATCAAATGTTAGAAAAGAAGAAAGGTTTGCTTTGTCTCTCGAGAGGCCCTGGAAGCCTACAGGGGCTCATCAGGACACATTTACCCACTTCATAATAAAGAATAATTCTTTAAACGTTGCCAGAACTTTTTGTCAAAGTGGGGGAAAATGTATACCATCACAAAGAGGTGAACCAATATCCCGATGTCTGTGCCCTTCACCTAGTGCAAGGCTAGTGAAAATCACAGTTGGATTAGAAGGTAACAGTTACAATGGAGTGATTTCACAGATCTAAGGAAGCCCATTCCACGTTACCCAGGTATTGCCCCATCATCTGGTTGAAATATAACCAAACTTTATTTTCTACTTTAAGATATAAAATACATCATTCTTGCATATGGAAGCTGATAGTCTACCGTGGAGGACCTTCATGTAAGTAAATCATTGGAATATAAATTGAGAAATGCTATAGTTTTTGCAAAACGTTATAAGATCACAAAAGGAAAATTCCACTACTTTGGGACCAGGACAGAAAAGACTTCTCAGAGAAAGTAACATTTGAGGTAGTTCTTGAAGGAAGAGTAGAAGTTGGTCGAACTGTGGTGGAAGTGAGGAATAATTGTACAAGCATAGAGACTAGCATTGTTAAAGGCAGTGACAGATCCAGAAATTTTATATAGGAGGAACTTGGGATGATAATCTGAATGGTGGCAAGGTCTAGGAAACTTCTCTTAAAGTGACAAAGCAGCTTTTTCATAGGAGACACATCACTATTGCATAGCTTGGGTATTTATTTGGGATGGCTTTGGAGGGCTGAGGGAGGTTATGGGAGCTCTAAAGTTCTCTGAAGCTGCATTTACATTAAAGCATATATTTAGGAAATAACAAAGGATTGGTTCAGTTTGGCAGAGGCATTCAGGTGTGTGTGGGCGGGGGTGCTAGGAAAGGTAACCCTCCCACCTCTAGTAGAAATGACAGGAGATGAGGATTTCAGTGTAGCAAACCAACACTGAAGGACCACTAATACATTCATAAATAAGGAACGGTCTCCTTTTTTATGACTAAAATCATTCGTTTGATTTTAGAAAGAGAATCTGCCTTCATTAAGGTCATTAATTCCTATGATTAAGCAACTACATATTTAAATTTATATCAATATTTGAAGTCCATGTATCTTGTATTTCACAGTAGGGGTAAGAAATTCTATCAACAATTTTATTTATTCATCATTATAATCAAGGCCTAACAATTAACTTTAGCTAACAAGCAATTATTTTCACATTACAAGTATAACCTCAACTCCAAATCATAAATTTACTAATTATTCCTCCCTGTGCACAGTATGAACTGCTGCCTATGCCTATCATCTGGCTGTCTACAAACCAAGTACGTGTTAGTCTAGGTTGACCCACCAAACTTACATAAATACAAATTTTATAACTAGCATATTTTCTTCACTTCTCTATACACTATACGGAACATAAACCAAAGACAAGAGTAGCAATTAGTACCTTCATTAAAAGACATCATTTTCTTCCACTGAATTGCCAATATTAAAGCAGAACATATTAATCACTTCAATTGTTTTTCTTCTCTTGACTGGGACAGATGTAAAGTAGGAGAGAACACAAAAAAGTACAAAAAAAAAAAAAAAGACCAAGGAAGTAGCAGAGTTGGCATAAGGTGTGATCTATATGCTTAGCAAGACTCACTATGGGGCAGATAGTTGGCATACCTGCCCAATTGGGAGCAATGGGCCAATGGTAGGTAGGCAAGTATCAAACAATTCAGGGATAAAAACTGAAGAAGAGAGTTGGTCAACAGGCAAAAGCAGACATATAAGCAGAGACATATTAGCATGGCAGGCAAGGTGAAGAGAGGCCACAGATAGGAAGGATAGTTGAATACGTAAGCACGTAGTACTTAGCTAGAGGTTGTTACAAAGATCCTTGAGATAAGAGTTAGTGAGTTAGACAAGAAATGGGAGTTACAAGAACTCAAGAACTATAAAAGACACAGGAGTGAGTGATGAGAGTCAGGCTGGGGACAGAGTCCAGCAAGGCATGAGGAGAATCAATGATCTGAGTGAAATGAGTGGAGTTAGAGTAACTGAGTGTCCTAGTGAAAACAGAGAGCTTGTAAGAAGATTGTGTTTTGAAACAGAGCTAGGCTGAATGAAATTCTATTGTTGGTGAGTGGTAAATGTAGCATGAAGGTAAACATTAACAAAGTTTAGAGGAGCAATAATTCCTCGATATCTGGCATCTGACAGGTCACCAACAATAAATATTGATTGATGGATTGCTCAACATAGATGTTGCTGAGAAAATGGCAAAGGAAGGAGTAGAGAGGAAAAAGATCATCAGGTACTAGTTACCCACAAAAGAGAAGGTGATAAAGGAGTGGCAAGTAGAGAAGCGGGTCTAGGCTACCAGAGTTACAATTCGTATATGAATGAAACTTGAGCTACATGCAGTTTAAGGAAAAATCTCTGGACCTCATGTTTTTCCTTTGAAGAATGTGGCGTGGGGAGGATTGGACTAATGATCAGTAGAGTTCCCACATGGTTTTGATATTTCATGGTACGTTTTTTATGGTGAAGCTCTGAGTGTGCTACTGGCATACCTCCTCAATTCCACTGAGTTTAAAGGAACTCCATTGAGCTAAAAAAGACCTCCTTGGTGAGTCGATAAAGAAATCTGTGTTTGCAGGACAGAGGCAGACTTCTACCCTGGTAAGATGAACTGGAGAGGTAAGAGGAGTAGGTTCTAAAGTTTGGTAGGGATTTGAGGCTGTCCTACGTAATGGATTGGAATAAAGAGAGAGATGATAAAGAACAAGAGGTAGTTTAAGGGATGTAGCGAAACAATGCTATGGATTATGTTTAAAGAGAGCACCACAGTAAGGAGAGGTTTGAAATAGGAACAATAACATGCAGAAGAGGGATGAAGGAGGGATTTTATTGAATAATACAGTAAAGATCAAGAGTCAGGCAGGCAGAGATAAAGAGAGGGTGAGTTCAGGGCCACAGGAGGGATATTCGTTTGAAATGAAACAAGTCATCTTTCATTCTTAGCCTTCTCTTCTGGTTCCTGTCTTCAATCTGAAAGCACAGACAAACACCTGACTCCTTCATTTCTCTGAGTCAATATGGCATAAGTGCAAACACAGGAGCTTTAGAACCAAACACGCTTGGTTTGAATACCAGCTGTATGACCTTGAATAACTTACTTCAAAGCTCTGTACCTCATTCTTCCTCAGCTGCAAAATGATAGTAGTAGCTACAACATAGGACTATTGTGAGGCCTAAATGAGTTCATACTCATTAAGAATAAGGCTTCTGTCCTCTCCTCCAACCTACAGCCAATCAAGTCCCTACAACTGCTATCTCAGTCTAGATGTTACTCCTGTGCTCAAAGTAGGGACCTAAAGGATAAAATGCTGGTGGGTCACAAAATCCTGTTAAATGTCATGCGGCTAGCCTATTGTAGTGGAAATGCACACTACATCTGGAATAAGATAGAACTAGGTTCAAATCCAAGTTCTGTCACTTATAAGCTATTTTAACCTTGCATTGGTTACTTAACTTCTCTGAGCCTTAGTTTCCACATCTTCGTTGTGAGGGAGAAATGAGATAACAAATATAAAGTGGTAGGTACAGAGTAGGCCTCAATAAACTTTAATCCTTTTCTATCTTTTTATCTTCAAATTTCTGGAGTGAGTTGTTAACACTGTGTATTAAAAGTCTTTGGATTTTCCTACCCTCAACTTGGCTTGTTAAGGTCAATGAAAACCTCAGTGCCACATCAAGGGATAGTTTTTCTTTATCATATCTACTTCTCTGCTGCTGTTGATACCATGAATCACTACATAATCCTAAACACACTCCCCAGTCTGGGCCTCAGGAATATTAGGCTCCATCTGGTTTGCATCTCATATCTTTGGCTTCTTCTATAGTATCTGTTTCCATACTTACACATCAAAGCATTTACCACTGGACTTACGACTCCATTTGGTCTTCTTAATTACTATACAAATGAGGCCCTGTCTGTTCTTGAAGGAACTGTTAGAGATCCCCAAATCAAGAGGATTTGTAGGCCTTTTCACTATGGGAAGAGGAGAAAAGTTAGTTATTCTAAAAGATGTCAACAAGAGAGATGGACGTACCTCTTCCTTGACTAAATTAATATATCTTTACCAGGTTACAAGTGCTATCAAGAGAGATTAGCAGCTGCGTGCTGATTGCCCATAGCATTGGCTTCTGCTGAAATCATGAAGCTACCAAGTTGCACAATTCTGACTGTGGTGAGTTTACCATACCATGGTCAGTAACATCTGTCTCTTGGATTCAATTATCATCTCTGTGGATGACACACAAATCTACTTGTCTGTGCTGAGCTTAATCCCTGGGTTCAGTCCTGTATAACTAAGGCAACCATATTTTCTGCACCAAAAATCAGGAGACACATGCATGGCCTGACAAAGGATTGTTTTTTTTTCTGATCTGTGAATTATTCATATGAAGACTTGCGAAGATACAAAAATTCAATCACATTTAGTTGTACTTTTAATGAATTTACTTTACTGAAAAGATATCTAGCAGATGTCTATCGGTGTCACCATCAGTGTGAGCATACAGTTATCCTTTGTGGCTTCCGCCAGACTAAACTTTCCTATCATAAATGGGAAATTTGATCATTTTTCTTACATCCCAAGTGAGGTAACAGGGTAATGTTCAACTCATCTAACCCCTTGCTGCACACACTTAATGTTTTTAAATTATCACTTCTTTGAGGAAAATATGCTTTTTCTCACTACTATATTCTCCCTAATTCTGCTGCCCCTGTCATCAAACAGGCTGGTGGTGTTTCAACTTATGTATGAGCTGGAAACAACTGGAGAAGCTTATTAAATTGACAGATTCCTGGGCCCCACCTCCACAGCGGTTGATGCAATAGAGCTGGGGTAGAGCTTAGAGATTTGCAATTTTAACAAGCTTCCAGTTGTTTCTGGTGCAGGTGGTCCACCACACTTTTTATAACACTGTTCTGTGTGACTATCTACTTTGTTATTAGTGTTTAAATTCAACTGCTTTGACAAAGGCTTACATTTTTGACCATAAAAGAATATTGAGGGGAAACTAATGTCTGCGATCCACTTGAAGATAAAACATGTGCCTTGTAGACTTAATCACAATACTGTATGAATCAAGACACCTACTGGCCTCATTATAATAGCACTATAATCTAATTGTGGGCAAAGCACCTGAGGAAGAAAAAGTAGCCCCTTGAGGACTGAAACTGCATACCAAGGATCACAGAATGATAATGCCAATAGCACAAGCAACACTTATAAATGGACATATGAAAGCCCGATTGAAGCTTGTTTTTGTTTTTATTTCAATTCTTTTTGGGATCTTTTTAATATTAACAAACTGCCTATGTTCAAGTAATAATAACTTTGGGTACCTGTGAATGCCCATCTTATATGCAAGCTTACAGAGAGGCCACAATCTGACTTTGCATTGCACACAGTCTAACTGCATATTCACTTCCTCATCTGTGATGGTGAGGGCATCCGAGGGCAGAAGAGAACTGGATCTAATGCCAGAGTAGACCTGGATGTTTGTGAGCATCAGTTATAGAGGAATACCATGTAGTCTAATGTTCCACCTCAGGAGGATACGCTGCCTACACATCAACTACACCTTCACAGGACCACACTTTCAGAAACACTGGTCCAGCTTCTCCTGTATTGTCTCCTCTAACAGAGGATCTACACTCTTGGAATCTTCTTCCAACTCAGCCTCAATGGCTCCGCCAGCATCTCCTAGTGGTATGCAGGTCCTCTCCTACTACTACCCAGTTGTCTCCATTGCTTACATTTTACCTGGTTTCTCTTGTAATCCTTACTTACTCACACATGGTTTGTTTAGTCCTGTATAGGCATCCTTGTGAAAGTAATCCTTTACTATTATTATACTTGCAACTATTCCAGGGTAAAATAAAAATCCTTTGGATGTTTCTTGGCTGGGTTGGGCTGTGTTTTGCAACTTATAGGCATGCTAAGGCTCTTTGTCACCTCCTACCTTGTAGAAGGTTAACAGTTTGTCCAGTGAGGTTATCATTCTGCTGCTGTGTTTGTTGGTTTGGAGAGAAGAATTACAGATATATTCTTTTATTGCATTTCTTTCTATAAATGGTAATATACTATACACAACACGCTCTACATTGCTTAATTCACTTAAGAATCTATCTTGGACATCTTTCCCTGTCTGTAATACAGAGCTGCCTCTTTCTTTTAAACTACTGCCAGATATTCCAGTGTATGAATGTCCAACAACTAATTTAACCGATCTCCTAATGAAGGATGTAGTTTTTTTTTTTCAATCTTTTGCTATTACAAACAGTGCTGCAATAAACATCCTAGTGCACACATTATATGCACATGTGCCCCTAGAATACCCAATCACGGGATATGTGCATTTTTATATGGATATATTTGGCCAATTAATTCTCCACTGAGTTTACATTTCATTGATGTTTTAAAACTAACAGTAAAAAGTTCTTTCCTTATGGACAATAAAAAATCTTCCCTAGTTTATATTAACATTTTAAATAATTTTTTCTTTGAAATTAATATATTCTTCCTTTAAAATTAAAACATTTTAGAGTAACCTAAATCCCCTCTTATCATTTACCTTTTACCATTCCCAAATCTGGTCTAATCAATCCTGCCCTCAAAGTAACCACCATTTTAAATGTGCATGTTATGGTATGTACTCCTCTTGGCTCTTTTCTATGCATTGGCAATACATAAGTGTAGTTATAGAAGATACATAATATTACTTTGTGGTTTGAATTTTTTTACGTAAGTGGTATTATATTATGTATATCTTTTTGCATCTGTTTTTAGCTTAATAAATTTTTGAGCGCTTTCTACATTGATCAATGATTTATATCAAAAAAGATATTATTTCTTGCTCAAGTTGCATAGGGTTAGAGGGCTCTGCTCATTGGACCCAGGGACCCAGGCCACTGGAGCAGTCTCCATTATGAACATTGATAGTCTTCATGGCAGAAGGAAAGAGAGCTATTCAGAGTTCCCCACTTGTCACAGAAATAACTCGTTGACCAGAACCAGACACATGAGCCTAACCAATCATAAGAAAGCCACTGAGTGCAGTCCTACTGTGTGCTCAGAAGGAGAGAACTGAATAACAGTGAATGACACTATTTACTCTAATAATCAGTAAAATTGATGGGTCTCAGTGCATACACATTTCCCTTTTTAACATATACTCCCAAATTATACTCCAAGGTGGCTATACCACTTTGCATTCCCATTTTCAGACTGGGTGCATACACATCTCCCCATAGTCTCCTCAACACTTGCTATTATCACAGTTTTTCAAAGTTTTCCAGTCTGACAAAGGAAAAAGTGGTGCCAGTGTAATTTGTATTTTTCTGATTGCTAGTGGAGTTGAGCATCTTATTCGTATTGGTCATTTGTATTTCCTTTCCTGTAACTTATGTGTTCATGTCCTTGGTCCTTTTTCTATTACATTGTTTGTTTGGGTTTTTTTGTGTGAGAAAGATCAGCTCTGAGCTAACATCTGTGCCAATCTTCCTCTATTTTATGTGAGATGCTGCCACAGCATGGTTGATGAGCAGTGCTAAGTTGGCACCATGGATTTGAACCTGCGAACCCCAGGCCGCTGAAGCAGAGTGCAGAAACTTAACTATGCCACCAGGCTGGCCCCTCTATTAAATTGTTTTTAAGTATTCTTACCAAGTTGTAGAAGTTCTTTATATATTATGGATACAAATCCTTATCTGTTAGATATGTTGCAATTTTTTCCCCCAGATTGTCACTAGAACAAATTAAATCCATTTCTTTCTTATTATTCTCCAGGTGCACAAAAAACAATTGCCTTGAATCTCTCACATAAAGTCCTCTGAAATATTTGAAAATAGCCATCAAGTCACCCGCTATCTTTCCCTTCTTTGGGCTAAATAGCCCCAATTTCTTTAACCTAATGTTTAACTGATATTTCAATTTCTTTAATCACATTTCCACTTTTTTGACACCTTATTATTATAGTGGTCTACTATAAACACCATCACTTCTAAACTGTGTAACTGGCCTGACTTTTACTTTCTTCTCTTTTTAATTAGCAGCTGGTAAGTTTAAAGCCAAATTTGCTTTCCACCAACAGAAAAAATCTATGTTTTTATAATTTGCATTTTTTGAACCCCGTTCCTAGTCTTTTTATATCCCCATACTTGTTTATCTTTCTTTGCTATCTATTTTTTATTTACATTACATTTTATTTTTGTGCCATTATAAAATGTCTATTTTTCTGGGAAAAAGTAAGGTATAAATAAATGAGTAAGGGAGAAGAAAATGAGAGTGAGATAGTTCTGACAAATTTATAATATAAAAGCCCATCTCTCAGAAATATTTTACCTTAATTTTACTCCATATTTGCTTGGATACTTTCCCCACAACAGCTTTATATTATAGATTCTGGTAAATTCTGATCCTCTCCATTCTACTCAGTCTTTTCCTTTTACACAGGCACCTAATCATCAGTCCATCCTGAAAGAGACAATTTGTGTTTTTCCCTTTTGAGTCATATCCTGTTTCTGTAGGGGTATTTGCCCCAATTGGTCAAAATCATTGTGAATTGAATTCTGTCTTTGAGAGTATTTAGCAACTCCTGTGTAATTTAGTAAGATCTGCAAACTTGATGAGTTTTCCTCGAACGTATATCTCAGACATTATAAAATTGCATCCTCAAAGACAATCGCCATCTTGATAGTTATTAGAACTTCACTGTTTTCTGATTGTTGAGGATTTCTAGTGGCACAGCTATTTATTTCAGTCCTAGTTTGCACCATCAAGTAGTGTTCCCACTACGCAGAATCACCAGAAATACAGTGCCCCTTACAAGATAATGCACCCAGCCCTGCTGAGAACAACTGGGGACTCCAGAAAGCTCTCAAATGAATTTCTGTGGCTTTGCCATCTCTCACTCCAGGTAGTGCCTGGGTCAAATCCCTTAGAAGTTATTGTGCCTTCTTTTCAAAAACTCATGTTATAGCCATCATTATTGCTCCTTTTTGTCTACGTCCATCACCCGTACTTTGTGCCGCAGTTAGTTACTTCAGTTCCCTTTATACTGTGAGATCACTGTGTAGTAGAATGTCATCTTATTCAGTATCGTTCCAATAAGAAGAAAATTGAGGCACGCAGATTTCAGCCTGCTATAAGCAAAAACATTCTTACAATTGGGGCCTTTCCAACAATGGAATAGACTATTTATTGAAGTAGCTAGCTGCCGAATCCCAGAGGTATTCAAGCGGAGGCTAGAAAGCTCTTATTTCATCTCTAAATTATACCATATGTCATCATGAAAATCAAGTAATTAAATTTGAAAATGGAAATATCTATTTTTTTGCTGAATATACACAAATATTGTAAAATATTAAAATAGTAGAGAGAAAATGAAAACCCTTGTTATTTCAATCCCCAGGGATTCCCAATGTTAATAATTTCATGTATATTCTAGACGTTTAATTTGTCTATATAAACATCTTGGTTTTTACACAAATGAGATCTTATTATACATAATTTTTTGCAAACTGTTTTGTCCACCTAAAAGATTGGCTGTCTTTCCATGTCAGTAATAAATATTTTTGTACTGCAACTTTACATAAATTCTGTTAATTTATAGACTATATACCAAATTCTAAATCATGGAGAATCGGAAAAATGAGTTACAATGACGGTATACTACGCACGTGGTTTTTTCACCATTTTATTATGAAAATTCTCAAAGATTTAGAAAAGCTTAGAGAAGTATACAGTGACTCCTTATATGGCCACCACTTTGATTCTGCAATTGCTAGCATTCTGCTTGTTTTATCACATATTTATCCCTCTGACAGTCTACCAATCCATCTTAATTTGTGATCCATTTTAAACTAAATTGCAGACATCAGTACCATTTACCCCTAAATACTTTTGTATGAATATCTTTAACTAGATTTCAATATTTGTTTATGACTCTTTTTTTAAAACTATTTTCAGCTTTATTGATATATAACTGATAAATAAAATTATAAGATATTTAAAGTGTACAACATGATGATTTGAAATATGTATATGTTGTGAAAGGATTCCTCCCATTAAGTTAATTAACACATCTATCACCTCTTATATTTACTTTTTTTGGGGTGAGAACATTTAAGTTCTACTCTTAACAAATTTTTATACAATATAGAGTTATCAACTATAGTCACCGTGTTATACATTAGATCCTCAGAACTTATTCATCTTATAACTGAAAGCTTGTACCTTTTTACCAACCTTGCCCTATTTCTCCCATCCCCCCAGACCCTGGCAACCACTTGTCTACTCTTTGTCTCTACGAGTTCAACTATTTTTTGTCTTAGATTCCAATTATAAGTGATACCATACAATATTTGTTTTTGTCTGGTTAATTTCCCTTAGCCTAACACCCTTCAGCTTCATCCATGTTGTCACAAATGAGAGGATTTCCTTCCTTTTTAAGGTGAGTAATATTCCATTATATCTATATCTATATCTATATCTATGTATCATATTTTCTTTATCCATTCATCTGTCGATGGACTCTTAGGTTGTTTCCATATGTTGGCTATTGTGAATAATGCTATTATGAATGTCATAGTACAGATATCTCTTCAAGATAGTGATTTTGTTTCCTTTGGATATATAGACTGCTGTATCATACTGTAATCCTGTTTCTAATTTCTCAAAGAAACTCCATATTGTTTTCCATAGTGTCTGTACCAGTTTACATTACCACCAACAGTGCATAAGTGTTCCCTTATCTCCACATCCTCACCAACACTTGTTATCTCTTGCATTTTGTGTGTGTGTGTGAGGAAGATTGGCCCTGGGCTAACATCTGTTGCCAGTCTTCCCCCTTTTGACTTGAGGAAGATTGTCCCTGAGCTAACAGCCATGCCAATCTTCATCTACTTTACATGTGGGAGGCTGCCACAGCACGGCTTGTTGAGTGGTGTGTAGGTCCACACCTGAGATCCAAACCCACAAACCCCGGGCTACCAAAGTGGAGTGTGCAAACTTAACCACTATGCCACCGGGCTGGCCCCTCTCTTGCCTTTTTGAGAACAAGCATCCTAACAGGTGTGAGGTGATAGCTCATTATGGTTTTGATTTGCATTTCCCTGATGATTAGTGATGCTGAGCATCTTTTCATGTACCTGCTGACCATTTGCATGTCTTTTTTGGAAAAATGTCTATTCAGATCCTATGCCCATTAAAAATTTTTTTTTCTGGGTTTATTGAGAAATCATTGACATATATCACTGTATAAGTTGAAGGTGTACAGCACATTGGTTTGAATTACATATATTGTGAAATGATTACCACAATAGGTTTAGTTAACATCTAACATCTCATATAGATACAATAAAAAGAAAAGAAAAAATATTTCTCCTTGTGATGAGAACTCTTAGGATCTGCTCTCAACAACTTTTCTATTTATCATACAGTGGTGTTCATTATAGTCATCATGTTGTACATTACGTCCCTAGTACTTATTTATCTTATACTGGAAGTTTGTACCTTTTAACCACCTTTGTCTAAACACCCCTCCCGCCACCCGCTGCTTCTGGTAACCACAAATCTGATCTCTTTTTCTATGAGTTTGGTGGAGTTATTTTAGTTTTTGGTTTTAGATTTCATATATAAGTGAAATCATACTGTGTTTGTCGTTCTCTGTCTGACATTTCATTTAGAATAATGCCTTCAATCTCCATCCATATTGAGGCAAACGGTAGGATTTCTTTGTTTTTTCAGTGGCTGAATAATATTCCATTGTATGTATCTATCTATCTATCTATCTATCTATCTATCTATCTATATATATATATATACCACCACTCTATCCTTTCATCTATCGATGGATACTTAGGTTGTTTCCATGTATTTTTGCCTATTTTTGTTTTTATTTAGGCCATGTTTTATACTGAATTGTATGAGTTCCTTGTATATATTGGATATTAAACCCTTATCAGATATATGGTTTGATAATATTTTCTCCCATTCTGTAGATTGCCTTTTCATCTTGTTGATGGTTTCCTTTCATTTAGTCCCACTTTTTTATTTTTGCTTTTGTTGCCTTTGCTTTTGGTGTCAAATCCAAAAAATCATTCCCAAGACCAACATCAAGGAACTTACCCTGCATGTTTTATTCTAGGAGTTTTACAGTTTCAGGTCTTATATTCAAAGCTTTAATCCAATTCTAGTTAATTTTGTATATGGTCTAAGTTAGAGGTCCAGTTTCATTCTTTTATATAACTCTTTAATTAGACAAAGTTCACATAAAGTGAAATACACAAATTTTAAGCGTACCATTTAATGAGCTTTAACAAATGCATACACCCAGGCAACCCAAGCCCCAAAGAGATAGACACATCACTTCCAAAAGTTCTTGCTGCATGCTGTTTTGTAGTGCAATCTTTTTGCAGTTAAAATCATATTGTGATTATCATTTGTTGCCAATATATATAGATCTTGTTTATCTTTTTACATTGTAAATGTAAAATATGTCCATGCTGAAAATTCAAATGGCCTTTTTCTCTCAAGTGGTGAGATCATATAAACAATACTGTTCTAGTCCTTGGTGTTACCATTTTATAATATATCTTGAGTATCTTTCCATACCAGTACATACTGAGCTACTAAATTTTGTTAACAGATACATAATACTAAATAATGTGAAGTTTACGTAATTTATATAATCATCTCCCTGTTGGTGAACATTTGTCTAGTTTTTCTCTACGGCGAACAGGGTTACAATGAAAAACTTTGTAGATATTTATCTCCACACTTGTTTTATTATATCCTTAGGACAGAGTCCCAGAAATGGGAGAACAAGATTTTTAGGCAGAGTTCACTCCCACACATTCTGCACACTCAGAAAGCAGTGTGTGTGATTTCTATCACTTGAATGTGTGTTCTCCAGGTTTCTAGAGCTGGCAAGATAAAGCTTATATTCTAAGACTGGGGAGCCAAATAATGGATCAAAGGATGGAAAACCAACCCGGGGCCTCTGGGATAGGAATCCAAGCATCACAAAGTCCAGGGATAAAGGGAGCTGGGATAATCTTTATGATAAGAATAATAGTTAACACCTGAAAACAATATATGTTCAGCTCCATAAAGGAAAAAATGAGGAAGGAAGACATGTATTTATCGAGGGAATTCATAAAGTCCAGAAATCTAGAGCACTGGTTCTCAAACTTGAATTCATATCAGAATCACCTGTAGGGTTTGTTAAAACACAGATCGCTAGGCCCCACCCCTAGAGTTTCTGATTCAGCAGGTCTTTGGTGGGATCTGAGAATCTGAGTTTCTAACAAGTTGTCAGATGATGCGGATGCTCCTGGTGCAGGGACCATATTGAGAAGCACTTGTCTGGAGAATATAGCATAGAAATATAATTCTCATATTTCAGCCTATATCGGCAAAATATCATTCCAACTTTTCACTTAGCTCACATGGTCAAATTCATGTCGAGAGAGATCTAGCGATAACTCTTTCAAGTTTTGTTTGGATTTCCTTTTTTCTACATGTTCATGAAAGCACACCAATTTCTCTTTAATCTCTGCTCCCTTAATTTTCCATATCTCTCAATCTCCATTACAAGACTGATATTAAAAATTTAAAATTTAATGAAAAACATCTTCTGTATCTGAATTTATCAAGTCACCACATCTGAAATTTAGGTACAGATCTTGTCACATATATCTGCATACAGCCTATCTAGACAAAATGCACAGACTTAATCTGTGTACTGGAAACTTGAATTAACTACTTTTCTCTAGATGCAATGTGTATTAATTCTGTTAATTTACAAGGCTACATGCCAAAATCAAAATCATGCTGAATCAGAAAAAGAGAATTACAAATATGAGTGTTTGTGTATGCATACACACAGTATTCCTCAGGGTTATTTAACTTTTGAGACATCAAATTTACTAGCCTTTCAGGAACACACCACCTCCATATGTCACAAAATTTCCTGTAAACCAGCTATATATATATACAATAAATGCAAGATTACGTCTCATTCTGCTATTTATCTTATTTTTACATGATTTATATCTTAAATAAATTTCACTTCTAACAAAAAGAGTAACCAAGGTAATATCAAATTGTGCAGCTCAAAAACACATATGTTTCCAACAAACATTTACTCAACACCCACTGTGTACTATTCAGTAGGAGCTAGGAGTACAAAGAGACAAGAGTTCCTGCCCTTGAGTACTTCACAGGCTAGTGGGGGAAACTGATGTAAATAAATAACTATAAGGGTACATAAGAAGGGCGATTATAGAGGCAAGAAGAAAATCCGGTGGAATCACAAAGGAATGAACTGCTAATTTTTTTTCTTGAGGAATCAGAAAGGTTTTCATGAAGATTGTGGCATTGAATTGGGTATTGTAAGAGTTGCCCGGGGAAAAAGATAAGAAAGTCCATTTCAGCCCAAGAGACTTGTGCACAGGCAGAAGTTTGGAGGCACGAAAGAGCTTAAAGTGTTCAGGGAAGAGCAAGAAATTTGGTGTGGCTGGGTTCTAGGCGACAGGGATGGAAGCAGTGGGAGATGAAGAAATAAATGTGGGCACAAGCTAGATTATGAAGGATAAGACTTGGAACCCATGCTAAAGAGCTGGGGCATTTTATTGAGTGGTGAACCTTTGAAGGAAACAGATGGTGTTTGACTGCTAGAGCTAAAATATCTAATTCCACCTGTGTAAGTACTTTATTTGTTTATTCATTAATTCAATAAACGTATATTGAGAACCTACTATGTGAAAAGCACTATACAAAATCACCTTGAGAACTACAAAGATGAATAAGATGCAGTCAAGTAACAAGCTCCCTCATCTTGTACCCTAGTGAATTGCTCTTGTCACACACACGGAAATCAAAACCCCAAACTAGAGCAGGAACAGAAGAGAGTGCTATGGACTCAATTATGTCCCCTCAAATTCTTATGTTGAAGCCCTAACTCCCAATGTGACAATATTTGGAGATAGACCTTTTAGGAGGTTAAAAGAGGTTATAAGGGTGGGATCTTAATCCAATAGGATTGGTGGCTATATAAGATGACGAAGAGAGAGCAATCTCTCTCTCTCTTCAGGCACATGTGCTGAGGAAAGGTCATGTGAGCACAGAGTGAGAAAGTAGCCATCTGCAAGCTAGGAAGAGGGCCCTCACAAGAATCTGACTGTGTTGGCACCCTGATCTCAGATTTCCAGCCTCCAGAACTGTGAGAAAATACATTTCTGTTGTTTAAGCCGCTCAGTCGATGGTATTTTGTTATGGCAGCCTGAGCAGACGAAGATGGAGAGAGAGGGTACTGGTGAGTTGATTTTGCACAAGAAGTCATGATAAAACCTGAGAATAAGTCAGGATTTCTGAGCTCATCTAGGCCAAGTGCCCACCGAGTGTAAGAATCAATTCTACAGTATCCTTTGGCTTGAAGCTATCCAGTGATAAAGGACTCACTACCCAATGGGGCAGTCCATACCATAATGGACAGCTTTGGTAATTTGAAAAGTCTTATATCAAGATGCAATCATCTGCCTCTAATTGCCATTGGTCCTACATTTTGCTCTCTAGAGCTATCTAGCACAGACTGGTAACTCTAAGATTGCTAGCTCGAAGAAGCAGCAAGTGTTCATTAAAAAAGCTGAGACCTCTTTCAACTTCACATTTATAAATTGACCTGAGGCTGAAGATTTGTGCTTGTCTCAGGAAGCATATTTCGAAAACATATACTGACTGGGAATTCCTGCCAGAAAATTTACCTTAAGTCATTTACCTGATGTCTGCTACAGGGATCGCTGCAATAGCTGCCACTACACCCAAGCTATGTCCCATCTGATCATAACCTATGGGTTGGAGTTCCCTATGGCTGAGGTTCCTCCAGCTCTTCAAGAACTCTCCGTGTTGCCACAGCATGCTGTAGCATGCATGAATTCTGATATTACAACAAATTCATTTCTTTGCACATAAAAGACTGGACGTTTACTTAGATTATAAAGTATGATCTAATAGAAATACCCTAGGTTATTGGTCAGAAAAACTGAGCTTTCTTTTTGTATTGACTTAAAAATCACTGTTTAGCATGGGGAAATATATAACACTTTTTTGCCTCATTTTCTTTATCTTTAATATGTGAGTATTATTTTCCTTTCCATTATGAATCTGTAGTGAGAATAAAATGAAACGTTATGAAGAAATAGTCTATACAGACTTGTTCTAAAACCTCTTTAGAAACATTTTTTTGAGGAGATGTAATAAATACACTTTTCTCTATTTCTTCCACTAAGTCCAAATTTATATATGGAAAAATATAAATCAAACATAATAAAGAGAGACAAGAGAAAGCAGACTGACTAGAAACCTCAGGATCTGAAGAACAACATAGTGGTGAATTCTTTTTGGCTCATATATTCCAGACGAGGTGCTGAAGGAGCCAGCAACCCGGAAATGCCAATGGACCCAGACAAAAAAGAGCCCCCAACAAATCCTCCTTTTTCTAGCCAAAGGACCAGGAAAGAGGCAGTCTAACAATACAGAAAACTTTTAGACAATAAACACTCTATTCCAGCCAAACACCATAGGAAAAAGCTGTGGTCACCTACACACCAGCAAAGGCGAAGTAGGAAGCCAAGTCTTCCAAGCTAGTCAGACTGTAGTGAGGTACCCCAAACACCCTGCTACGGTGGTGTCACAGAAGGCCAAGTAGGGAGCTAGGACTTCATCCCCAATGGGCTGTAATGAGGCTTTCCTCCTTCTTTCCTGCCTGACAACTCCTACCTGAGACCATTTGGGGAGGCTGAACTTGCACTCCTATGTGGCAGAAACAAGGCACCATTCCCCCTCCTCACTAGGGTGGTGTCAGAAAAGGCCTAGAGAAGAGTCAAGACTTTCACCACCACCCAGTGGTAAGGAGGTCATAATCTGGTGGTATCAGTGGATGCCCCTTGGAGAGTAGTAATGAAGAAGACCTAATCCTCCCATTCAGGGAGGTATCACTGTAGGCCTAATGGGGAACCAGAACTCCCTCTTTCAGCAGCAACAAAGAGTCCCTCTTGGGAATCTGCAGATGCCAAGTAGGGAACCTGGACTTCTACTTCCACCTGGCAGTAATAAAGTGGCACTCCTGCTTATTCTGATGGAGTGGTCTTAAAGGAGTCCAGCTGAAATAGAAGGTTTAAATATGAGCCAGAGTGTTATAATATAGTACCCCAAATCCAGGTTTCAATCAAAAATCACTTGAAACAAGAATCAGGAAGATGTCTAACTGAATGAAAAAAGACAACAAATAGATGTCAACACCAAGATAACAGAGATATCTGAATAATCTGACAAGAATTTTAAAGTAGCTATTATAAAACAATGTTTCAACAAGCAATTATGAGCACATGTGAAACAAATGACAAAATAGAAAGCTTCAGGAAAGAAAAAGATCTCAGTAAACAAATAGAAAATATAATAAAGAACCAAATGGAATTCAGCAATGTTGTAGGGTACAAGATCAATGCATAAACATTATTTAACACATATATGCTATCAATGAAAAATATGAAAAGGAAATTTTTAAAAATCCCATTTAAAATATTATCAAAAAGAATAAAATACATAGGGAAAAATTTAACCAGAGGTACAATATTTATACAACTGAAAATAATAAAGCTTTGCTAAAATAAATTAAAGAAGACCTAAATAAACGGAAAGGCATCCTGTGTTCATGAATTGGAAGATTGAATATTATTAAGATGGCAATACTGCTCAAAACAATCCACAGATTAAATGCAATACCTATCAATATCCCAAGAGCCTTTTTTCACAGAAATGGAAAAGCTTATGCTAAAATTCACATAGAATTGCAAGTTATCCAAGTAGCCAAACAACCTCGAGATAAAACAAAGTTGGAGGACTAACACTTTCCAATTTCAAAACTTATTACAAAGCTACACTAATCGAAACAGTGTGGTACTGGCATAAGGGTACACATATAGATCAATAGAATAGAATAGAGTCCAGAAATAAACTCTCAAATTTGTTGTCAATTGATTTTCAACAAAGCTGTGAAGATCATTCAATAGGTAAAGAATGTTCTCTTCTACACATGATGCTTAGGCAACTGACTGGCCACATGCAAAACAGTGTAAATGCACACACTTCATACTATGTACAAAAATTAACCCAACATGCATCAACGACCTAAACATAAGAGCCAAAACCATAAAGCTTTTAGAAGAAACCATAAGGGCAAATTTTCATGACCTTGGATTTGGCAATTGTTTCTTAAACATGACACCAAGAGCACAAGCAACAAAAGAAAAAAGTAGGTAAATTAGATTTTATCAAAATTAAAAACACTTGTATATCAAAGGACACAATCAAGAAAGTGAAAAGTCAACCCAGAGAATGGGAGAAAATATCTACAAATCACATCAGATCAGGGCCTGGTATCCAGAATATATAAAGAACTCTTGCAATTCAACAACAAAAAGAGAAACAATCCAATTAAAAATGAGCAAAAGACTTGAATAGATATTTCTCCAAATAAGATATACAAATGGCCAATAAGCACATGGAAAGATGCTCAGCAACATTATTCATTACGGAAATGCAAATCAAAACCACAATGAGGGGGCCAGCCTGGTGGCACAGCGGTTAAGTTCGCACATTCCACTTCTGCAGCCCGGGGTTCGCCGGTTTGGATCCTGGGTGCAGACATGGCGCCGCTTGGCAAGCCATGCTGTGGTAGGCATCCCACATATAAAGTAGAGGAAGATGGGCATGGATGTGAGCTCAGGGCCGGTCTTCCTCAGCAAAAAGAGGAGGATTGGCAGCAGATGTTAGCTCAGGGCTAATCTTCCTCAAAAAAAAAAAAAACCCACAATGAGATACCACTTCACCCCCACTAGGATGGCTACAATAATAATTTAAAAAACAGAGGATTGCGAGTGTTTGTGACAACGTGAAGATATTAGAACCCTCACACATTGCGGGTGGGAATGTAAAAAGGTGAAGTTACTATGAAAAACTATGTGGTAATTCCTCACAAAATTAAACATAGAATTACTATATGACCCAACAATTCCACTCCTGGATATATACACAAAAGAACTGAAAAGAGGTGTTAAAGAAAAAAAACTTGGGCTGGCCCCATGGCCCAGTGGTTAAGTTTGCACGCTCTGCTTCAGCAGCCCAGGGTTTCACTGGTTCAGATTCTGGGCTCAGACATGGCACCGCTCATCAGGTCATGCTGAGGTGGTGTCCTGCATGCCACAACTAGAAGGACTCACAACTAAAATATACTACTGTGTACTGGGGGGCTTTGGGGAGAACAAGGAAAAATAAAAAATAAACAAAATCTTTAAAAACAAAAACTTATACGCAAATGTTTACAGCTGCATTATTCACAATAGCCAAAAGACAAAAAACCCCACATGTCCATAAAGTGATGAGTGGATAAACAAAATGCAACATATCCATACAATGGAACATTATTCAGATATTAAAAGAAATGAAATACCGACACATGCTACAACATGAATGAACCTCAAAAAACATGCTGGATGTAATATATAAAGAACTCACACAACTCAACAACAAAAAATCAACCCAATCACAAAATGGGCAGGGGACATGAACAGACATTTCTCCAACGAAGATATACAGATGGCCAATAGACACATGAAAAGATGCTCACCATCACTAATCATCAGGGAAATGCAAATCAAAACTACACTAAGATATCACCTTACACCTGTTAGAATGGCAAAAATAGCCAAAACCAAGACTGACAAATGTTGGAGAGGCTGTGGAGAAAAAGGAACCCTCATACACTGTTGGTGGGAATGGAAACTGGTGCAGCCACTATGGAAAACAGTATGGAGATTCCTCAAAAAGTTAAAAATAGAAATACCTTATGACCCAGCCTTCCCACTACTGGGTATCTATCCTAAGAACCCAAAATCAGTAATTCCAAAAGTCCCATGCACCCCTATGTTCATCACAGCGTTATTCACAATAGCCAAGTCATGGAACCAACCTAAGTGCCCAGCAACTGATGATTGGATAAAGAAGATATGGTATATATATATACAATGGACTATTACTCAGCCATAAAAAAGGACAAAGTCGTCCCATTCACAACAACATGGATAGACCTTGAGGGTATTATGTTGAGTGAAATAAGCCAGACAGAGAATGACGAACTCTGTATGACTCCACTCATAGATGGTAGTTAACATATAGACAAAGAGAACTGATTGGTGGTTACCAGGGGAAAGTGGGTGTGGGGGGAGGGCGCTAGGGGTGAAGTGGTGTACCTACAACATAACTAACAATGATGTACAACTGTAATTTCACAAGGTTGTTAACTATCATAATCTTAATTTAAAAAAAAAGAAGAAAAAAAGAACATGCTGGATGGAAGAAGCCAGTCACAAAAGACCATGTATTGTATTATTCCCTCTATATGCTATATCCAGATTAGACAAATCAACAGAGACAGAAAGTATGTTAGTGGTTGTCTGGGACTTGGTGGAGAGAGGAATAGGAAGTGACTACTTAATAGTTACAGGGTTTCTCCTTAGGGTAATAAAAATATTCTGGAACTAGATAATGGTGATGGTTGCACAACATAGTGAATGTACTAAATATCACCAATGGTAAACTTTCTGTCACGTGTATTTTATCACAATTGAAGAAAAAGAACCAAATGGAAGTTTTAGAACTAAAAAATACAATAAACAAAACCCCCAAAATGGATAGACTCAAAAAACAATGGAGGGAACAAATGAGAAAAGTAGTGAAATTGAAGTTAGAACAATAGAAATTACACAATTTCAACAATAGAGAGAAAATAGATTTTAAAATTGAACAGAGTCTTGTGGACCTGTAAGACAAGAAACAAAAGGCAATA
Source organism: Equus przewalskii (assembly GCF_037783145.1). Lineage (NCBI taxonomy): Eukaryota > Metazoa > Chordata > Mammalia > Perissodactyla > Equidae > Equus > Equus przewalskii. Next base: position 87,679,674 of record NC_091863.1, on the reverse strand, counting down.
TATGATATGTGACAAACAAGTAGGATAGTCAAAGAGTACTCATAATAGTTCAGAGGAGAAATCATTGTAATCTGCAGTAGTAAGGGAAGACCACGTGGAGAGCCCAATGTGTGGGTAAGATTAAAAGAGACGATGATAGACAGGTAACTGGTTTAAATGGAAAAGCAGAGAGAACGGATTTGAGGATAGGGTATAACATAAGAAAGGACTAGTTATTGGGAATATGTAGATCACATTTCAGGTATTAGGGCATAGGCCAGTTTGGCTTGAGTAGAGTATTCGTTGGAAAGAAAAATAGAGGGACTTCTGCTTCTGATAATTGTGGAGTAGGTAATTCCTACTGATGGCTCCCAGTCAAAAAAGATGGAATATTTAAAAATCATCTTAAAAGTATCAAAATAGTAATTGGATAGAAATTACTTTTTCAAAATATAGGAGAAGGCAATATTCCAGAGAGAGAAGCCTTGTACTAAAAGCTGCTTTTGCCCTGAGGTCTTTTGACAGTTTGAGATAAATAGCTGTGAAATTAAGTAGTAGTTTTGACAGTGGCATGAGGTGAGGTGGACAGAAGTCAAAGCCCAATACCTTCTCAAAGTGAAGATTCTGATAAGCTCCCTTTGTCAATAAGCTCAGACCCTAACAGGCTACGCCCTCAGGGTAAAGGGGAACTGGACTTGCCCTTCCATAGACTTGCAACCCAGTTCATGAGTAGTCCAGGAACTCTCAAGCCATGAACTCAGATTAACGTAGTCCCCAAATGCTAATGCACCCTGGTGCCTGGCAGAAACAAACAAAAATTTTCTCTGGTGAGGGTACCTTCATCCTAGACCTTCAATTATTCTTATTAATAATTATTAAGATCTAATTGCCAGCCTACAGTCAAAGACAACCAGGCATATATGGAAACAATATATCATGTGGATGAACCAGCAGAAAAACAGCAGAAACAGGTCCACAGGACCTCAGATTTTGGACTTATCAGCCACAGACTATAAAATATCTATGGTTACTATGCTTAAAGAAACAAAAGACAACCATGAACATGCTATGCATGGAACATGAGACCATAAAAAGTGATATAGCAGATATAAAAAAGAATCAAATCTACTTTTAGAACTGAACAGTTAAACGTCAAAATTAGAAGCTCTTTGGCAGTGTAACAGAAGATCAGATACAGCTAAAGAGAAACTGATAAACTTAAAACAATTCAAAATAAAGTATCCAGAATACGGAATAGAGAAAAATGACAGAATATACAGAAAGAAGAGAGGGTAAGAGAGGATAGAGTGAGAAGATTTGACATACGTTTAATTGGAACCCAGAAGGAGAGCAGAGAAGAAAATGGGGCAGAGTTAATATTTGAGGAGATAATAGTTGTTAATTTTCTTAAACAACTGAAAAAAAAAGTCCATAAATTTAAAAAGCCCTAGAAATATCAACCAAGATAACTAAAAAGAAAGCCACACCTGAAACATAGTGTAATTGCAGTAAAACAAAGACAGAGATGGAATCTTGAAAGCATCGTAAGTTTTGAAATGGCAAATTACCTTCAAGGGAGCAAATTAGACAACAGTTGATGTCTCAAAAGCAACAAAGGAAATGGAAAGAAAAGTGAATGATAACTTTAATTAGTTTAAGGATAACTACTAACTTAGAAATCTACAGTCAGCAAAACTATCACCTAAAAATAAAGATAAAATAAAGACTTTTTCAAACAAACAAAAACCAAGATGTCCATTAGAAGATCTCAAGTAGAACTAAAGGTATTCTAAAGGATGTACTCCAGGAAAAAGGAAGAAGGTGTGAAGAGCAAAGAAAGTGCTAAACATATGAGTAAATCTAAATGAAAATTGACTTTCTGACACACTAATAATCCTTCAGAGGGTTATAACAATATGGAATTAAATTGCAGTAACCATAGCATAGAAATCTGGAAGTGAGCAAATGGAGTTAAATTCATCTAAGAAATAATGTAAGATAAATTTGGACAAGACTATTGGGACCATATTATTAGGAATATTAAATGCCAAAATAATGAGTTAGGACTTCAATGAAGAGACAGTAGATTTAGGCATTTAATGACACAATGAGAATGGTGTATTAAGAAGATGAACCTGGACTTTTGTTTAAGTGGTTTAGAAGAAAGAAATACAGGAGGTAGAGGGACCAGCATAGTAAACTAGGTGTGAAATAGTAAGGACAAAATATAGTGGTGGAAGTGGGAAGTAAAAGGCATGGATAATATGAGAGTAATTGAGAAGGAAGAACAGACAGAACTTGGTGACTGATTGGGTGTAGAAGGCCGAAGGAAAAAGAAGTCAAGGATGATCCTGAGGTTTGACACGTATGTAACTGGGAAAAGAGCCTGTTAAAAGAAATAATTGTCAGAATAAAAGTCACTCTGCAGGAAGAGTAGCAATGGTACTGAACTTATCTCAAGGTGTATTGAATTGAGGTGAATCAGCAAGTAAAAGTAGCCAGCAGAGATTTGAAGATGAAAAGAGCTTGGAGAAATATTAGGGCCTGAATAAAGTTTTGGGAGTCATGCACATTTTGGTGGCTTTTGAAACAGTGTAGAGAATGCATATTCAGAGAAAAGCTGAGAGTCAAAGACTGAATCCAAAAAAACACATTTGGGAAACAAGATTGTGAAGGAGATCAGCAAAGAAGATAGAAAAAGAGAAAGAAAGTGGCAGTGAGAGAGGCAGAACAAGGGCAGTGCAGTATACAGTGTCATGGAAACCAAGAGAACAAAATTTCAAAAAGGAGAGGATGATCTACGTTAAGAGTTACAGGCAATTAGATGTCAAGGATAATGGAGTCCAAAGGGCCCTGAAGCATCACATGTTCTCCTCATACTTTCTCATCAGCCTTATCCTTATTGAAGGAAAAGAAACACACATGAAAAAAATAGAAAATGAATTAAAGATCATTTGCAAGTCATTTTCATTACAGTCTAAATCCAACATTTTCCAAGCTTTTTGTGGAGAGGCACTATTGTGTCTCTCAACCAAACGAGCAGGGACAGCTGCTGCTGAAATCAGAAGATACAGAAACTTCTGAGAGCTCCCCAGAATTTACCAGAAGAGGCAAAAGGAGGGAAGCATGACACTAGCATTTCAGGCAGTGAGTTGAGGGTATGGGGGCGTTACAACCCAGCATTAGCATTAGCCAGGTTGGATTTTATAATAAACCATAAGGGCTATCTGACCAATAGACAATATTTTTAGAAGAGATTCCTATGTGATTTTTTTCTCTGTTGTAATTAAAACCTTGCATTTGTACAACCCAGTAAAAGTAACAATATTGTGTGCAATAAAGTATATGTCTCAATTTTCATGCAAACTTCATTAGTCTTCCATTATTTCCTTTAATTTTGTTTTTCCTCATTAATCCAGGTAAGGAACAGTTTCTGCTAAATGATTATGGTTAAATGCTGCAATGTTATTATTAGGTATAGGCATTCATTTTCAGCATTGCTTTTATCCAAATCTCATTCATAAAATGAATCAGCTGGCTTTAATTATGTTATATTCATTATATCACACTCCAAATTCCTACACTCTAGATGCTTTAAACATCTGTATATAATTTGGCTAAAGTACAAGTATGACCATGATTAGGACCCATCTCTACCCACCATTTACCCTGCTGGAGAGAGGTGACCAATTATAACTATCTCTTACCTACCCCAATCACATGCTGCCATTCCTGATATCAGACAACTTTCTTCCACCTGGCATCACTCTGGTCTCAGGTTCCTTCAACTTTACTGAATTAATTTATTAGTTCTAACAGTTTTTTGGTATAAACTTTAAGATTTCCAATATATAAGATCACGTCATCAGCAAACCTAGGTAATTTTACTTCTTCCTCTCTGAGTTGGATGCCTTTTGTTTCTTTTTCTTGCCTAATTGCTCTGGCTAGGACTTCCATACTGTGTTGAATAGGAGTGATTAGAGTGAGTATCCTTGTCTTTTTCCTGATCTTAGAGGGAAAGGTTTCAATTTTTCACTGTTGAGTATGGTGTTAGCTGTTGGTTTTTCATATATGGCCTTTATTATGTTGAAGCAATTTCCTTCTATTCCTAATCTGTTGAGATTTTTATCATGAAACGATGTTGAATTTTGTCAAATGCTTTTTTCTGCCTCTATTGAGATAATCATATGATTTTTATCTCTCATTCTATTAATGTGGTGTTTCACATTTATTGATGTGCATATGTTGAATCATCTTTTATCCCAGGGATAAATCCCACTTGGTCATGGTGTATGATCCTTTCAATGTGTTGTTAAATTTGGTTTGCTAGTATTTTGTTGAGAATTTTTTCATTTATAGTCATCAGAGACATGACCTGTAGTTTCCTTTTCTTGTAGTATCCTCATCTGGCTTTGGTGTCAGGGTAATACTGGCCTTGTAAAATGAGTTTGGGAGTGATCCCTCCTCTTCAATTTTTTGGAGGAATTTGAAAAGGATTGGTGTTTTTTCTTCTTTAAGTGTTTTGTAGAATTCAGCTGTGAAGCCATCTGGTCCTGGGTATTTCTTCATTACGAGGTTTTTGATTACTGATTCAAACTCCTTACTCCTTATTGGTCTGTTCTGATTTTCTATTTCTTCATGATTCAGTAGGTCTTATGTTTCTAGAAATTTATCCATTTCTTCTAGGTTGTTCAATTTGTTGGCATATAATTATTCATTGTAGTCTCTTATGATCTTTTGTATTTCTATAGCATCAGTTGTAATGTCTTCTCTTTCATTTAAAATTGTATTTATTTGATCATTCTCTCTTTTTTCTTGGTAAGTCTAGCTAAAGGTTTGTCAATTTTATATTTTTTTAAAAAAAACCCTAGTCTTAGTTCATTGATCTTTTCTATTCTCTATTTCATTTATTTCTGCTCTGATCTTTTCTATCTCCTTTTTTCTGCTAACTTTGAGCTTAGTTTGTTCTCTTTTTCTAGTTCCTTGAGGTATAAATTTAAGCTGTTCATTTGAGATCTTTCTCTTTTTTTGTGAGGAAGATTGGCTCTGAGCTAACATCAGTTGCCAATCTTCCTCTACTTTATATGTGAGATGCCACCACAGCATGGCTTGATGCATGGTGTGTAGGTCTGCACCCAGGATCCAAATCTGCAAACCCCAGGCAGCGAAAATGGAGTATGTGAACTTAACCACTACACCACTGGGCTGGCCCTGTGAGATCTTTCTTTTTTTTAATGTAGGCGTTTATCACTATAAGCTTCCTTCTTAGCACTGCATTTGCTATATCACATAAGCTTTGGTATGTTGTGTTTCCATTTTTGTTTGTTTCAAGATTTTTTAAACTTCCCTTTTGATTTCACCTTTGACCCATTGGTTGTTCAGATGTGTGCTGTTTAATTTCCATATATTTGTATTTTCCATTTTTTTCTCATTATTGATTTATAGTTTCATGCCATTGTGGTCAGAAAAGATATTTGGCATGACTTCAATCTTTTGAAATTTTCTAAGACTTATTTTGTGACCTAACATATGATCTATCTTGGAGTGTGTTCCATGTACAATTGAGAAGAATATGTATTCTGCTGCTGTTGGATGAAATGTTCTGTACAAGTCTATTAGACCCAGTTGGTCTAAAGTATAGTTCACGTCCACTATTTCCTTGCTGATTTTCTGTCTAGGTGATCAATCCATTCTTGTCTATTTTTCCTTTCAGATATGTTAGTATTTGCTTAACATATTTAGATGCTCCAATGTTGGACCTTCTCATCTTTTTGATATCTGCAATGTCTATAGTGATGTCACCTGTTTTATTCCTGACATTGGTAATTTGTATCTTTTCTTTTGTCTTTCTAGAGGTTTGTCAATTTTATTGATCTTTATAAAGAATCAGCTCTTTGTTTCATTGATTTTCTGTTTTCAATTTCATTTTGCTTTATGCTCTTATTTTTTGTATTTCCTTCATTCTGCTTGCTTTGGGTTTATTTTGTTCTTCTTTCCTAGTTTTTTGAAGAGGTAGTTTACATTATTAATTTGAGACTTTACCTCTTTTCTAATGCAAGTACTTAGTGCTATAAATATCCCTCTCTGGACTGCTTTCAGTGCATCCACAAATTTTAATATGCTGTATTTTAATTTTCACTCAGTTCCATGCATTTTTTAAATTCCCTTGAAACTTACTTTTTGACCTGCAGGTTATTGAGAGCTGTTTTGTTCAATTTCCAAGTGTTTTGAGATTTTCTTGTCATCATTTTATTACTGATTTGTTGCTTAATTATATTATGGTCACAAAACACATTGTATAATTTCAATTCTTTTAAATTTGTTGAGGTTTGTTTTATGGCCCAGGATAAGTGTACTTTGGTATATATTCCAAGGACACTGGAAAAGAATATGTATTCTGCTGTCATTGGGGCAGTGTTCTATGAATGTTGATTAGATTCTGTTGTTGAGCTCTTCTATATACTTGCTGATTTTTTTCTGTCCTATCAATTTTTCATGAGAGGTATTGCATTCTTCAACTATAATTGCGGATTTTTCTATTTTTCCTTTCAGTTCTATCAATTTTGGCTTTACATATTCTGCAAATCTGTTGTTTGGTGCACACACACTAAAGACTGCTATGTCTTCTCAGCAGATTGACCCTTTGATCATTATGTTATACTCTTATCTATTCATGGCAATTTTCTTTCCTCCAAAGCCAACTTTATCTGATATTAATATACCCACTCCTGCTTTCTATAGATTACATTTTCCATGTTATATCTTTTCCCATCCTTTTACTTTCCATCAACCTATATTTTCACATTTGAAGTGATTAAGTTGTGTCACAGTTTTTTTTGTACTCTGATAATCTCTGATTTTCGGTTGGTGTATTTAGACCTTTTCATTTGGTGTAATTATTGATATTAGTCTCAAGTCTCCCATTTTACTTTCTGTTTTCTGTTTGGTCTCTATTTTTCATCTTTCTGTTCTCTGTTTTCTGCCTTACTGTGAGTTAAACGTTTTATAGGATTCCATTTTGACTTATCTATAGTGTTTTTGAGTGCATCTCTTTGGTTTACTCTTTTAGCATTTGCATTAGGTATGACATTACAGTCAATGACAGACTGCATATATGATGATGGTTCCAAAAGATTAGTACCATCTAGCCTAGGTGTGTAGTAGGCTATACTATCTAGGTTTGTGTAAGTACACTCTATGATGTTTGCACAATGACAAAATCACCTAACGATACATTTCTCAGAAAATGTCCCTGTCTTAAGTGACACATGACTGTATATATAGTTAACTTATCACAATTTACTGATGTTAACATTTTACCAGTTCAAGTAAAGCATAGAAATCTAGCTTCCATTATATCTCTTTATCCTCCCTTATCTATAATATGACTGTCAAACATTTTACTGTGTACACTGAGAACCATATCAGGATTTTAATTTTTCTTTCAGCTGTAAAACATAATTGAGAAACCTCAAGAGGAGAAAGAAATCCTATTGAATTTACCCAAATTCTCTCTTTCATTTGTTCTTTCTTCCTTCCTGAAGTTCAAAGATTCTTTCTTTTATTGTTTCCATTTAGAGAATTTCTATTAATCATTCTTTTATGATAGTTCTGGTGGTGACAAATTTTTTTAGTTTTCCTTCATCCTTGACTAATTTTAATGTAGCTATCTCAGTTTTTATATCCTTACACTTGCATAATATATCTTTTCCTATCTTTCTAACTTCGTTGTGTCCTTAAAATTTGTGTGATATACAGCATATATTTGAATAGTCTTGCGTTTTTATGCAAACTGACAGTCCTCGCTTTTTATTTAGAGTGTTTTGTTCATTCATATTTACTTGCTTATTTATTTATTTTTATTGAGGTAACATTGGTTTATAATACTATGTAAATTTCAGGTGTACATCATTACATTTCAACTTCTGCATATTCTTGTCAATTTATATTTAATGTAATTATTGATATGTTTGCTATTTGTTTTCTATTTCTCTCATTTGTTTGTTTCCCTCTGCTTCTCTTGTCTGTCTTCTCTTGCACTTAATGAATATTTTTTAATATTTAATTTAAGTTCTACTATTAGCTTTGAAGCTTTACCTCTTTTTTAAACGGTTCCTCTAGATATTAGCATATGCATTCTTAACTTATCATAATTTGCTTAAAATTAATGTTGTATTATTTCACAATTCATACTCTACAAACATAAGAAACATACAACAGTATAATTTTATTTAACATCTCCATCTTTTGTGGGTTTGTTGCCACATACTTTACTTCAACGTGTATAATAAAACTTACAATGATATTATTTTTGTTTAAATAGTTATTTGTCTTTAAGAAATATTAAAAAACTAGTCTCATATTTTTCCACATATTTCATTTATTATCATTTCTGCTACTCCTTTTTTCTTACTGTTTACATACATTTCTATCTAGTATCATTTCCTTTCTGCCTGAAGAATTCTTTTTAATAATTCTTATAGTGAAGATCCTCTAGAGACAAATTCTCTCTGCTTTCGTTTATCCAAAAATGTTTCTTTTTTTACCCTCATATTTGAAGATTGCTTTTTGATGGATGTCAAATTCTGGATTGAATGAGGTTTTTGTTTGTTTGTTTGTTTTCATTCATACTGTTCCATAAACTTCTGGCCTCTGTTGTTTCTCATGAGACTTCAGCCCTTATTAATATTGTTTTTCCTCTTTATGTGATGTGCCATTTTTATTTTACTAATTTAAAGTTTTCTCTTTATTTTTATTTTTGGCAGGTTGACTTTGATGAAACTAGATGAGAAGCTGTTTGTAATTTTTTCTTCTTTGAGTTCACTTAGCTTCATGGATATACAGGTTGCTGAATATCACCAACTTTGAGGAATTTTCAACCATTATTTCTTCAAAATTTTTTCTGCTCCATTCTCTCTTTCACCTCTCTGTCTGGGATTCCAATGGGTCACTGCAACTCTGTTCATTTTTTTCCCCAATCTTTTTTCTCTGTGTTCATCAGATTGGGTCATTTTTATGGCTCTGTCTTCAAGTTTACTGTCCTTTTTCTTTTACCATCTTCAATCTGTTGTTAGGTTCATCTAGCTTGATTTGTTATATTTTTGCACTTCTCATTTCTAGAATTTCCATTCTACTATGATTCCTCATCTTTTTGTCCATTAAAACCATATTTTCTTTTATGTCCTTGAAAATATTTTAAAAGATTGATTTAAAGTCTTTGGTTGATCATTCCAATATCTGTATCATCACAGAGTTATTTTCTATTGACAGCATATTTTTTCTTGATTTTGGTTGTATTTTCCTGCTTCTTCACATGTCTAGTGATTTTTTTATTGTGTGCCATTTATTGTCAATGATACATTTTATAGAGTTTGGATTTTTCTTCCATTAAAGAGTGATGACTTTTATTCTGATATGCAGTTTATTTGCTAGTGTTTCTCCTTTAACCTGTGGAGGCTTAGTTTTAAGCTTTGTTAGGATGTCTCTAGAGTAGCCCTATCTCTAGGGCATGGTCTTTATTCTTAAGGCTTGGCCTTTCTGATGCCTCTTTCACGTGCCTAGGTTTAACAAGGTTTCCCCACTCCGGCTGGTACAGAATTTCAATATCTGCTCACATTGTGTGACCTCTAGTATTTCCATTCTGCTCACAACCTCAACAGCCACACTCTGTTAGATCTCATGGCATCTTGTTCTGCACTTGTGCAGTTCAGACCTCAGGCAAACACCTGAACAAAACCCTCTCACAAATTCTGGTATCTGTGCCATTGTTGAAAAATTGTCCCCAGGCAGAGAGATGGGAAAATTTGAGGCTCATCTCATTTGTCTCCCGTCTCTCAGAGCTCATATTTTTGTACTGCCTGTTGTCCAATTCCTGAAAATAGTGTCCTCAAATATTTTTTCTAGTTTTATTGTTGTTTGTGGCAGGAGGGTAAGTCCATTGCCATGGTTACAGAGGATATCTGGTTATTATATTTCTTTTTCTGATTTTTAATATTTTTACTATAAATGGATATAACTTGAGTAATCAGAAGAAAGAATAAAATTTAAAAAAAATTTAGAACCATAATGAAGTAAAATATAAATTAAAAGGAAAATATCTATTTCTGAATTGAAGGCAATATTAGACCCCCATGTTTCACCCTCTATTAGAAAAATATTATTAGAGATGTAAAGATCAAAAAGTATAGATAATTTAATTCTTATGTTTGATTGTTGATGACATTATTTCATTGAGTTGGCTGAATAATCAAGCTGGAAAAAAGTATAAAAACACACGAATGGAAGGTATTGTGTGCAAGTTAGTGCAATGTAGAAGATTCCTGAGTTTTCAAGAGTATTTATGCACATGTGCATAATGTGAACACATGCAAGAAAAGGGATATGATTGAATGTAAAAGAAAAAAAAGGAAGGGAAATAGAGGGAGGCAAGGTATATGTTGAGGAAAGAATGCTTTAAAAATAGAAAAAGAATGCACATAAGTCTAGAAGACGTTACTCCCATTATTCATGTAATATATTAATTTGCTCACAATATTCTCATTGATTTGGGGCAGCTGGACACACAATAGGGGCTTAATAGGAATGTATTGGTGTGATATTTCTTTCATTGTTTCCAAATAAACACAGACTGAATCTGCTGTGTTTGTTCCTTTTTTCCTTCCTATTTAGAAGGAAGACTCTACTATTGTATCCTAGTTCTTCAATGTCACTTACCAAATTAGCAAACATAGCACCTTCTGTATGTTTTTTGTAAATGAGTATACCTGACTGTACTAACTACCTAGGAAGGAATGGTTATCAGCTGATGGGTGCAGACAAGCATGAATTGAGAGTGATTTAGATAGTAGCAGTAATAATTAGACTCTGAGGCCCAGGAAGCCCAGCTAAACAATAGATAGAAAGAAAAGCTTGGGACCAGGTAGGGAAGGGAAAGAGAGTGAGTCCATAACAGAAAAGTCAGTCAGGAACCAATGAATTAGTGCAAAAGTCAGTGGGCTTCTCTCACACTGCTTCTCCTTTTGTGTTTTTGAATACTCTGTTTCTGGCCTCTCTAGCTCTCCTTCTTCCTCCCACTTATTCCCTCTGGTTGTCTCCCAACATTCAATTTTGCCCCCCACCCATTCCCCTTTGTACTCATTCTTTTATGGGAGTTGATCTATTCTCCCGATTTTGGCTACTCCTGAAATACAAATGAATCTAATACGTCCTGCACCAGCACTGATTAACTCCACGTTCTTATTTTCTTTTTTGTATTCTAGTTCCAGTTGCCCTCAAGATATTTTTCCCTTGGGCTTCCTAATGTCCCCTGAAATTTAATATGTCAAAATTTTAATTATTCTCCTTTCTCACTCTCCTGACTCTTTTCAAAATAAGAATTCCTCCTCACCTTATCATTACCACCAATGGCACCACTCAGCTTTCCAACATCTCATTCTTGAAACAGTGGAATGTTTTGATTCCTCTCAAATCTTTATACTACATCCAATATTTTGTCGTCTTTCTAATTCTTTCTCTTCAAAATTCCTTGGTTTTAGCTTAATTTTTCTTTCTAAAATCATATCAAATAATATCTAGATTATCATAATATCTTCTTAAATGGCTTCCCTGCCCCAGCTTCTCTTTGCTTTAGTGCATCTTTCATAGATGCTAAATTCAAATCATTTTACTCTACTTCTCAGAACCCCTTTCGTCTGCTAACTTTATCAAATTAAACCTTTAGCCTACAATTCAGTGCTTTACCTCAGCTTTCTCTCTGTCCATGCCTTTCCCAAACTCTGCTGTCATTTATGCCCAACATAGAATCACAGAAAGTACATACTGGAAGGTATCTTTAAGTTAGAAATGCACGTCAGGCATTTAGGAGCGGTTTCTAGGGACCTAGAACTAAGTGTCAAAGTAGTTCAAATAGTCATATTAGTTGAAGAAATGGCAGCAGATAAGACACTTGGAAGGTACAGTATGATGAAAAAAGAGATCTAAGGGAAAAATCTTGGGACATGCAAATCTTTTTAAGGAGACAGGAGGAAGAAGATCCAGCAAAAGTGATTTTAAAAATCTGTCACAGAAAGTGGAGAGAAATCACTTAATTAGTGCCTACTATATACTAGATACTTTACATCCATTGTCTCTAATCCTCACCAACTCCTGGCAAAGTAGATATCAGCAACCTCTTTTTAAAGATGAAGAAATTGTAACTCAAAACAGTTGCATAGTGGCAGAGCCAGGGTTTTAAATTCAAATCCACATTTGATCCAAAGTCTATGTTCTTTTCATCAAAACTCATTGCAAAGGAGTCAAGAATGAGAAGGACTAAAAATATATTTTTGGGTTTGTTGAGAAAGAGGATATTAGTAACCATACTGAGTTGAGTTTCTATACAGAAATGAAAGTGGAAGTTGAATTGCACTTGGGATGAGACAGAAAAAGCAACACAACTATTTTAAGAAATTTGATAGGGAAGAGAGATGAAGCTACTGCTTGAGTATGTAGTAGGGTTAAAGGAAGGTATCTTATGGTAAGGGAGGCCTGTGCATACTTGTCTGCAGAAGAGGGAGCCCACTGAAAGGGAGGGTATGAAAATGCTTGCAAGAAAGAGGATAAAGACAAGAGGTGGGAACACAAAGCACAGGCAGAGAGGAGTCAGCCTTGGCAGGAAGAGAGGAACGTTTTCTTTCTTAAAGACAGAGTATAGAAAGAGAGAGGGGGAGAAGTTAAAGATTTTGAAATAGAAACTATGGGAGTTCTCACTGAATCTCTCAATAATCTTGGTGAGAGGGCCAGTCATGTGGTACTACAGGAGAGTAGGAAGGAGCAAAGGAAAACATTCCATAAGGGCCTATAATGTTCCAAGCTCCTTACATACATTTTCTCTTTAAATTCTTACAGCCTATTTAACAAGCATTTTATATAGGAGGTAATCATGATCAGGGTGAACAACAGGGAGTAGAGGACCACTGTATGGATAAATCTTCCTTCCACCATTACCATTTCTTTTCTGGATCACATTTCCTGCTAATGGTTCACTTTGATCCAGCCATTGTGCATCTTCCCTATGCCTTAAAAATGTCAGACATGCTCCCAGCATAGGGCCTTTGCACTAGCTGTTCCCAATGCTGCGAAGCTCTTCCTCCAGAAATCTGCATTATTCACTCAGCTCCTTCAAGTTTTGGCTCCAATGTCACCTTTGTGAGGGCAATTCAGACTACCCTGCTTAAAATTGCAATCTGTGACACCCATCCCCACACTTGAACACATATACTCCCAATCTCTAGTACTTCATTCTACTTTATCTCCTTCTAACATAGTATACTGTTCACATGCTTTTTATGTTCATTGCTGGTTATCTGTTGACGCATATTAGAATATGAGCTCATGGGCAGTGATTTTATCCCTTTTGTTCACTGATATATCCTACATACCTGGAACAAACTGTACGTGACACATGAATATCCATCACTGAATATTTGTTGAGAGGATGAATGAATAGGAGGTTATAGCAAGAGAGACCAAGATTCAGAGTTTGGGGCAATCATGGAAGTAGAAGAGCTGTGAGTTGTAACAAAGCCTAAAGCCTTAGCCTTCCCTGAGGGGGCTGAGGAAGCTGTGAGGAGGATCACTGGGAGTGAGGAAATAAAGGTCACTATGGTGCCAGGGTGTGTATAAGGGCACAAGGGAGATGGTGTGAACATTACCTGAGGAATCCTGTATCCTAAAATTGCTGGACTCACCAAAGGAGACTATTCTTCCTTACTGTCAGCCTTATAAGGCTTTTTGGGGCACTCTTCCTCAGCACCTGGTAGGGTACTGGGCACATTTCTGAATAGTGTTTTGAATCAATCATGGGTGAATGTTCCCAGAGAGAAAACTGACAAAGTTATGGATGGAGAAGAAAAGACAGGATTAAGATAGGAATAACTGGCTGAGATTTGAGGACATTTTGCTTTGAAATCAGAGAGAAAAATAAAGGAGGAAGAGGAGGAAGGGAAGGTACAGAGGAAACTGAAAAGAAAAAAATGGTGAGAGAGAACAAAAAAGATCTGTATTCAGAGAGAAGCAGGGCTTAAGGAGGATCTCACAACCCTGTTTTGAGAATTACTAATGTACAGAGCACATTTTCTTTCTTTTTCTCACACACGCATACAAATTACACACAGCTATACATTCACAGAATTAAACTACAATTTTCACAAACTCTCTATCCTTCACACAATTGTTTATACAAGTTGTCTCACACATGCCCATATCCATAAAAAGAGTCAGATCTCAGACACACACACACCGATACTTACACACTTGTTGACCTAAAGACACACCAGGTACCTACCATGACTTTATACACACAGATACACAGCCAGACTCCCTTATATATGCTGCTGTACACACAATCCCCTTCAATCCTTCTCCTGTCTTATGTAAGTGCTCACAGATAGACAGCCACGGATCTGTGCACAGATACACAAATACACACATCTACATGGCTCAGCTCCAGAATAACTCATTTCCATTCCGCCAATGGAAAACAGCTCACAATCTTTATAGAGAATAGCTATTAGATAGATAGGGACCAGAAAAAAAATTGTTGTACATTATTGTTGTCAGTAATTTTGGCAACCAGATCAACAAAGCACTGCTATAATGGACCATCTGCAGTGACATGGAAATCAAGGTTATAAAGAACTTTTAGAATAGGATTTTAGTTCTAGCTATGAAAAGGGGTCTACTAACAGATTTAGCGTATAAATAAGGGAATTATTAGCCTATTTAAGAGTGAGGGCCTTAACAGCTGAATAATAATGCTAATTATACATGATTCTTATCTCTTTGTTAAAGCACTTATATGAGTCTCTTAGATCTGTTCCAGTTAGCGGTATTACTGGATGTACTTGAAAGTAACACAATTACATTTCTTTCGAAATGTTCTGTTACTGAGATTTTTCATTAATTCAGACTGACCTTAACTCTTCCCTTTCTCCCACCCCCAACCTCCACTCTACAATTAGGATGAATTAGGGAAGTTTCAATGTATGTAAAGACTTAAGGTTTTTATCCTTTTCTGCCTTGTACTAGAAGGAAGTTAAGGGAGAGAGCAGAATGTCAACATTGAGGCCCCGGAGGGGAGAAATCTGGGAGGTCTGAGCAGATGGATCAGAAGGAAGAAAAACAGGAGGGGGATTAAGAGGGAAGGGAAGAGAGTGTGAGAGGGGGGTCCAGAGAAGGGGAGTGCAGAGAACATGACACAAGAAGGGAGAGCAGCGGGGAGAAAAAAGCTGAGAGGGAAAAGGACATAAGTGGAGGGAAACAGGGAAGCCAAAAGAGAACAGGGGAGAGAGAAGCAGGAGACCCAGTATGAGAGGTAATGAGCAGAGGTTGCAGCATAGGCCTGGGAAAGAAGCAGTGAAGGCTATTCAAAGCCAGTCTATGTGCCTTTAAGAATTTTTCACACATACACACACATATTTTACCCAAATTTGTTTGGTTTGGTTAAAATATGGGTAGACCAAATATAAATTGTGCCTCCCTCACCTTTTTGTCCAAGATCAGTTGTACACATAAATATGGCACACAAACACTGCCCCACCTCTTCTTCAGAGGGTCTGCAATCACTCTGCTACTTTGAGCAGACATAAAACCATCCCAGCACACCTGATTATGACCATATACTCCACTTTCATTTCCCAACATTACTGAGATTACTTAGTCACTACCTTGCTGATTGATTTGTTTTCTCTTTATTTCTCTGTCACAAACCCCCTGCAACCTCACCCATCAAATTCTTTCCAACCACTCAATCCTCTGAACCAGTCAGATGACACTTTCCCCCACACTCACAGCAGAAGTGGCTGCTGTATAGGTAGCTTGTGGTTGTGTCAGAGCCTGGCTGTGGAGCTACTTGCATATATGGCACATCCTTGGGGTTGCTGTAGAGGCAGTCAAGCAAGGCAGCAGGCTGAAACTCCTCTCTCTGCTCCAGGATTGAGGTGCGGCAGCTACTCCCCTCACTAACATTTGCAACATTTCCTGAGGCTCCCAAAGGGTAATCTGGCTCTTTGAATTCACAGTCCCATCTGCTGAAGACCTTGGAACAAGCTGTCAGGACCTAGGGTGGGCAGCATTTTATCTACTTACTCTATGTCTTACTCAGAAGTGCTCTTACTGAAAATGAAGCAGTGAGCCAGGATAGAGTCCAGAGCTCTCAATATGCATCCACCTTTGGGTAAAATCCTTTCCCTTGACACCAAGACCCACTTCCTCAGAAGGTGGGGAGTAAGGGACATCTTTTTGTCTCCTCTTTGATCAGCAGTATTAATCTTATTGTCCTATATCCTGACTACTGGTCTCCAAGTCCTTTTCACTAATTACCCCCCAAAAATCTGGTAGTCCTGATACAACTAGGCCCACTAACAACAGTTGGTCATGATGGAAGTAGAGATGGAGGTATGAGGTGTGTAGCTCCTTCTCTAGATGCCAAAGCAGACCCTCACCATATTTCTCTTTGGAATCCCTGCAATCCTCCAAAAGGACACAGAGAAAAATAAGGAAGTGAATAGTATTCTAAATAGGGCAACCTATTAACCCCGAGACTTGGTTCCAAGGATGGATCAGGCTTCCACATGCCAAGCACTCTAGACTGTGTGGGTGGCATCCCTCCCTGCTTGGTACACCAGAGATGTAGAGATAAGCCAAGCTACATGCAATAGAGGCTTCCAACCGCCTTGCCCCAATACCTCTATTTTCAGGACTCTTCTTCCTAGGGAGATTACTCACCTAGCTCTCTAATTTCTTCGAGTCCTGGTAAAGGCATTCTAAACAGGGCACTTTCAGAGCCTGGGTGCCCCATTCCAAACTCCAGGCAGCTAGGCAAGGAGCCAAAGAATTCAGTGCTGCATCTTCAGCTGCAGGTTAAGCAAAAGGGGTGGGGAAGAAAGGGTTCTTAGAGATGGATGAGGAGATGAAAACCATGAAACCCTAGATTGGGAGCATCTCTGGTGACAGCGACAAATGTGCACATACCTATGGAGTGAGGGAAAAGCCATAAATATGTCTTTTTAAAAAGTTATTTACTTCAGGGAGTGTTCCCCTGGAGACTTCCTCGATATTGAGAATTTTCACCAGGTGCAGAATGCTATGCACTCCATGTCCTGTCAGCACTGGCACTGAGCGGCAGAGGAACAAGGTGGAGTCACCTGGGAATGAGAGCTGCCTCTAGCTCACCAATTCCCTGAGAAAAGCAGGTTTGGGGAGTACCATAACTAGCAAGCAAGATACCTGAGCTCTAGAAAGTTGATGTCACTATTGTTTCAAAGAACTCCCAACCAAACCCACTCCTCGCTGTCGTAATATGTCAACAGGGCCAGGACTAGGGTGAGGCAATAGACATGCCTAAAGGTGCAAATTTAAGAAGGCAGTCACTCTCAGGATCATGCCATTGCTGACCATGCACTTTCAGGACCCTGAGAATGAGTGCCTCCTTAAATTTTGCACCCTGTGTGCCTCTTTTGCCTTACCCTATTCCTGTTCCTGTATCTCAGGATAAAAAGCAAACTCCATCAGGCCACATTTGGACTGGGAAAACCAGAAGAAAGTCCTTTGTCTTTTCTGCATCTGATTGCACTATGCAGCTTGCACAAGCAAAAGAACTTTAACAAAACACTGGGACCACACAACTTAGAATTAAGATAGGGCACATATTTGTCAGGATGCTATTTACCCTCTGCTTCATTACTTCTCACAGTGGGTAACTGTTAAGCTTATGAAGCAACTTATTCCATCTTTGGTCAATTCTATTAGAAGCATCTTCCACTGCTGAGCAGTAATTTGCTCCTCCCCAAGTCTTCTACCCATAGTACCTTGTTCTAACACACTGAAAAGCCTATCTCATCTTCTATAGGATATTCCTTTGAATATTTGAAGATAAGGGAAACATTTATGCACCCCTATGTGTACACAGAGTTACCACTTATTACACATCTTCTAAGCCCCAGCACTGTGTGCTAGGCCAAACTCTCCGCATGCATCAAGCAACATCTCATTTAATCCTTACAACAATCTTATGAGATAGGTGCTATTATGAACTCCATTTTACTCGTGAATAAACTAAAACTCTATAAGGGCTATGCCTGTTTATGTCACCGTTATAGGCTTGGCACAGTGCCTGACGCATGGCAGAAGTTAAAATAAACATTCACTGACGTGAATGGGTGAGTCTCAGTGCCCTAATCACAGAGCCAGTAGGTGGTGGGGCTGGAATTCACTTCCAATTCCAAAGCCTGTTGTCCTTCTGTTATTGCCACATTCCTAGTTCCTTCACTTGATCTTCATAAGGCATTTATTTGAGTCCCTTCATCCTGATGACTCTCCTCAAACACAGATCTATATACATTTTAAGAATTACTGGTGGAACTGACCAGAGAATGCCAGCATGCTCCCATCTCTTCTAACACCACAATTCGTAAATTTTCAGACAGGTATAGAAAGTATTGATCCAATTGTACTCCAAGTCTTCTCACAGTAGGTCTTCCTGTTATCCATCCACTCCAATTTCCAGCCAGAAGTTCTAGTCTATCAGGTCTCAGTGACACTGATGGGCTCACAATGTCCTGAATTCTAATACAGATTTCACTTTACTAAACATACTGTCTCTGGGCATTAGCATACAAACATTTGTGGACACAAGTATTGTGACTAGCCCTCTTCTCAATTGTTTTCTCATGTTAATCATCAGGTAACTCCTAAACATTGATTTTTTTTTTCCTTCCTGTCATACCTGCTATTCTCCTTTGTAACTAGATTTGGAAGTTTATCTGGGCATTTTTCTCAGTTATTTGACACAACCTGCATAATCAGGCAGTTGCCTTCTAGATCTTGTTTACTCATCTTCCAAAGGCCCAACCATCGAAAGGAAGAGATAGAAAAACAAACAAAGAAAACCTGTGTTCCTAGATTCCCAGGTCCTTCTATTTACTGCCCCAAATTTCACAGTCTTTAAAGATATCTCCTTGATCTTCTGATGGTGTCATAAGAACCAGCAGGAATGGGTAGTAGTCAACAGCTTTGGTAAGTCCTCACAGCCTCTGTGGCACATCCTGCATAAGCGTTCCTGGAAGATGGCACACTTTCAGGTTGGCCACATTCGAGTTACTCCTGACTTCCTCTATACCTTCAAGGGGGATCTTAATGCAAAACCTGGCTCTCCTCAACAACTGTAGCACATTCTCTTCCTTCTAATAGTGCTAAGGGATCTTTCATGTATGCAATTTATGCTTTTTAAGATGGTCTGGTTCACTCCCTTGTGATTAGAATCACATATCTGTTATTATCTGTTTTGTACATGTATGTCTACTTATTTATAGTGGTACAGTAATTCTGCTCCTTCTCTTCCTTTGCTGTGAACATTTCTCCCACCGTCCCCCATGATTCTGTCTTTGATACCCTTAGCCACGACCTCTTTGCCCCATGGATACTGGGATGCTGCTGCTTCTTTAAAACATCAAGCCTCATCCTCTGGGCAAAAGGCCTTACACCTGTTGAACATGTTATATACCTCACTGGGTCAGGGCTTTTCATTTCTCCTTCTTTTCCTCATCTGAGACACATTCGACTAAAATTCGACTATGAGCAGGGCATTGTTTTAGGGGCAGTAGATACAAATCCATAGTTGTGTTCAAATTCTATCACTAAAATAGAAAGGCTGGTAGTCTTGCCTTAGCTTTGAGTTATTTCTATGTTGTTAGAATCTAAAACTTCTTTGTTCTCTTTTAATAATATTGCTTCATGTTGTCGTGGATGCTTTTCATCTTTCCCTGATAATATGTACTCCAGAGAGATGTTTTGTACAATTTTTGCCTACTCCACAAGCATGGCAGCTAGATTGCTTTTGGTAGCCACACAGCCAGTGCTTAACTCTAACAAAAGGTACACTTGCTGTAAGTTACTAGAGATGCCCCCTAGGATTTTCTCCTCCTATTTTGGGTTGATATTCTATGTGGACCTGCATCTTTTATGGGCACCATGGGTAACCAACTGGTTCAACATCCATAATGTGCCATGTTTTATGTTGCCCTGGTAATAGGAGCTCCTGCTCAGTACTTCGTACAAAAAATATTTATAGAAATAAACATTTACATTACATACAAACACACAAGTAACATGCAATTTTACACAAAAGTTATATAAACACATAACATGCTGCCTTGTTGAGGTAGTTAGCTTACCATCACTGGGAATATTGAAGTTGAGAGTATTTGGCTGCCTGTAAGGGGTATTGTAGGGAGGATTCCTATATGCAGGTGGAAGCTAGCCTAGATAATCTCTAAGGTTCTTCCATCTTTAATATTTCATATTCAAAAACTAAACCTCAGAGGGTATACTTCATGCTATACGACCCAGAGTTGAAGTCCTAGGCCCTGGGGGCCCTCTGCATAAGTTGTGAATTTCTGGCATTTTTGGCATCCCTGGTACACACTCTGAACTCTGAGATAGCTTTGAGATGATTTCAGGACTGTGTGATTGAATACACTGCCACAAGATAAGTAGCATCTTCATCTTCTCCACTATTTTTAGTATAGTCATGCACATGTTAGGAATAGAATGAATTCTTGTTGTATTTGAATTTTCAGATCCAAAGGTGTAGCAGAATACCTGCTTTCTGCCATCCTTGAAATTCATGGTGGCGTAGTGATGACACTTTGGCCAGGTTGTATCCACTGGTCTGGGCAATTTGTATGCATGTAGCTCCCTATCATGGCATTCTTGAGGGTGGCATGAACCCTAAGTCATCCAGAGGAGGAAGTCAGGGAGGAAATCACAGCACATGCTTCCACCCAACCTCTCTTCATATTTCTAAACTTACTTACAGTAAACTAAGATTCCAATGAACATTGGAGGTAACATTCAATGAGGGAAATAAAGTTAAAAGGAAATATGTTAGAAGTGGGGAGGAGTAGCCCAACTACTTTACCTTGGGCGTAACTGGAGATCTTATGAGATTAATTGTCTGTGTAAAAGTCTCAAATAATTTTAATGCTCATGAGGGAAATCACTTCTTCTCTCTCACTACCTATCCCTCTGGGCAAGGAGACCTGGACAGGTTTGAATTCATTGTGCCCTAAGGAAAACCATGCCTCAAATTCATTATTGATTTTTTATTTAGTTGCTAGGATGTTGATTTCTTCCTAGGTAAGATCCAAGGTTACATGACTTATTCATAAACATAGTGATAACTGCAGTTCTTGCAGGTGGTATATGGCGTGGTGGGCAGGTGGGTAGAAGGAGAATGGAACAGATGAATGGACAGGTAAATGGGAGAATAGTAGCACTGGAAAGAATGGCTCAGTAGGTAGATGATGGAGATCTGTGTTGGCATCTTAGAAAGGTTACCCTTTGCCTGCCTGAATTCTGAATCTATTGTGAAATAAATAAAAACAATTAGCCTTTATTACTGATAAGGGATAGGCTGGAAGATGTATCTTATAATATTGGTCAAGAGGGTTTCCTGACACTGAATTCCAGAACTAACAGAGATATCCACCCAGTCACAGGCAATGTTTATAGGATCAGGCCTCTCCTCGTGGGGTATGTAGAGGGTCCTTTCCTTGTAAGAATAAAAGAAGGACAAAAGAGAATGTAGCTCATTTCCAAGAAAAAGGGGGGCAGGCTTTTCAAATCTATTTTTTTGCTCCCAAACTCATTAACCATGTCACTCCTCTCATGGGGAGTAGTAAAGGGTCGAGAGAGACCAAGTGCATTACAGTGATGGTCATCTGTCCACATGACAGGGAACATCAGGAGTGGAGAAGAAGCGTTTCACTCCAAAGTGGGCTTTTTAAGAGAAAATAAGTGGTTAGGAAAGTCACCATAAAATGTTAGCTATTTTTATTTGCTGAGTGAAAAACACTCTTAGCAAGATCCACAGTGTGCTATTACTTCAACCTACAGTTGCTTATCTGAATCCAATTAGCTCAATAATTCAGAGCCATAAACAATGACGAAAAAAGAAAGTCCTGCTCACATTTAAATATTCCCTATGACATAGAAACCACCTTACCCAGGGTAATTTTAGCACATACGTCATGACTCCTTTGCCAGTCATGATAAGAATTCCAAGGCCCAGAGTGGAAATAAGATATCAATATGCATAGAAAGTGGCTGCCAGTGATAATGGATTCCAAATATCTAAGAAACTTGTATAATTAATAGCTGAATTCCTCTGAGACTGATCTTTTACTGACAAGCACATAGGTAGGGCAAGTTGTCCCTTGGATTTTATAAGAACAGCCATCTATTCTAGAGGTTGATAAGAAATTAATATTTTTCATTATTCTAGAGAGCCGCCACACCAAGAAGACAAAACTTAATAAGCTTGTCTATCAATCATTATTTATAGATGGGCAAACTCAGTTTTGGGCTTAGAATTATGAAAGAGGAAGTTAGAAAGAATTGCAAACAACACAACAAAGATTTGATAATATTACATGAATTATGAGCCAATTTCCATCAGCAATTTTAGGATGAGTTCTGCCTGGAAGCTATTACTTTTAACGTGGTTACTTTCAAATTTTAAATTAAAAACCTATTTCCTTAATCACTGTACACAATTATCATTTGCATTATTCCTCTGCAGGTTTAAAAAACTGCATGCAATGTAAACATAATTTGGCTGGAGACAAAAGTGATATTGCTATCAAGCAGAGGCAGTTTATAGCAGGACACATACTACCTGCCATGCCCTGACCTTAAGCCTCTCCAAAATGACTAGGCCTCTTCCCTCTTAGATTAGGTCAAACTCCCAAATGAAACAAATGGAAAAGATGACTAGGGACTTTCTTTTAATTACTACAGAAGCTCTAATAGAGACAAACCATTAATGAGAGCAGTAATTAACAACATCACTATTAGTTGAAATGGAGTTATACATTCCCTCCATCTCTTCAACACCTGTGAGGAAAACCAACAGCATAAAAATAAATAATATAAGAAAACAAAAAGTTAGTTTTACTCTTGGCAGTTAACAGCTGATTTTAACATTTTAAAAGATTAATTACTTTCTAGACTTTTTCAAACAGTCAAATCAAAACTGATGTAAAGGGCGTTTACATGAAAGCAAATGTTGTTTTTCCATGCATTAGATACGTAGTTTTCTGGGTGCTGCAATTTGTTGGGTCCAATAAATAACTTTCCTTCACTGATGGCTGAAATTCCACTCTTTGCTTGGTTTCAAGAACTCCCTCTTTGATTTTTCACTTCCCATTAGTCTATAAAGGCAACCAATATTTATTGAACACTGACTGTTCCAGACAGTGTGCAGGTTGCTGGGGTTACAAAGATGAATAGGAACCGTTCTCCACCCTCAGGTAGTGAAAATACTCCTCAAAGGAGTATCACTAAATCCCTAACACCTAAGTGAGAATTAGTTTTATTGATCCCTTTCTGCAAGAGATACTGAGGCATAAAAATGTAGTTGGAGGGTACTTGTGCTCTGGATTTGAAAAGACAGGGAAAGGAAGGATTTGGAAAGGAGAGTTTGGCATGCACTTCTACTAGCATTAATACATGCCTTTCCTCAGAGTCTTTAATCCCTTTCAATTTCATCAGGAATAACTTCTAAACACATGAAATAAAACAGTAATTATGTAAAATCTCTAGTTGCTCCAGTAATATAAAATTCTATTTCTTTCAACTACTGGATGGAAGCAGGTTCTATGGCAACACTTTAATTATCGGTGAAAATGAGGTTGAGGTACAGTCAAGAATGCCCCTGCTTTAGAGGCAGAAAAGCCTAGGCTTCAACCCTAACTCTACCATTTGCTACTGGTGTGATCTGAACCTCTTAATGGCCCTGAACCTGTTTCTTCATCTAGTCAAATAGGGATAATGATAAATAACGTATGCAAAGCATTAAGCACAGTGCCTGGCTCATAATAGGTATTTCACAAATATCGTGTCCTTTTCCCTACACTAATAGCATAGAACTGCTGTTCTCACAGTGTTGTCTGGGAACCCTTGTGGGTCTTCAATACCTTTTCAGGTTTTGTGTTTTATAAACAAATACATGTTTTTATGTTAACATATAATGGGTTTATTTTATTGTTCATTTTAAATGAATTAAGAAATAAATATTTTAACCTTTCTCAGTTTTAATTTCCAGTACAGTAAATATTGATGGAAATTACTCACACAATCTAAAGCTTTTGGGCTTCATGGGGATAGATCATCAAAATCCATAGCAAGCCCCAAAATCTAATTTTAGATCTTGGCTTTCCTATATTTACCTCTATACTTTCCATAATTAATATATATCAACCGATTTAAGGTTTACGGCATTCTCATTTTAGCCTCCATCACTCTTTGGTAGAACTGTGAATATGCAAGGGATGAACGAAAAAGTGGGCAAGAAGCAAAGGGCCTGGAAATTTCACCAAATGGTTAATCATCTCTGAATAATTGTTAGCTAGAATGGTTAATTTAATATATCACAGAGTGTTTTATTAAAGGGAAATTTATAGAGATACAGTGAAATTCACCCTTTTGGTGTACTATTCTCTGAATTTTAACAAATGTATACAGCTATGTAACCACAACCACAGTCAAAAAATCTCCTTTGTAATCAACTCTTCCCCCCACCCCAAGCCACTGGCAATCACTGGTCTGATTTGAGTTCTTATAGTTTTTCCTTTTCCAAAATGTCATATAAACGGAATCATACAATATGTAGCCTTTTGAGTCTGGTTTCTTTCACTTAGCAATACAAATTGGAGATTTATCCATGTTCTTGCATGTGTCAATAGCTTGTTCCTATAATTGTTCAATTGTATTCCACTGTATAGATAGAAGAATCAGAGCTTGTTTCTCCATTCACTAGTTGATGGATATTTGGGTTGTTTTCTGTTTTGGCGATTATGAATAGAGCTGCTGTAAACAGTCACATGTAGGTTTTTCTACGGACATGTTTCCCTTTCCCCTAGGCAAATACCTACTAAGAAATATCCAAACTGCCTTCTAAAATGGCTGTAACAATGACTTTTCCATCAAGTATGTCATTGATAAAGGTTTTAAGATTTCAGTAATAAGAAATTCTATCTCCTATTGGAGAGCTAGGTTTGTAAACAGTAAAAGATAGACATTAGGGAATATAAATGCATTCTGCTTCTCATCTTAAAATTAATTCTGAGAAATGGAGTCAAAATTCCCATACATTGTTCTGCATTTCAGCTTTGTTCATTACAGATATGCTATTTACATTTGATTATCCATTAGAAAATACAAGTTTACGCATGTTGAGTAGTGCTGTCATAACAAAATTTGTAAAACATTTGATGTCTTTTTTTTGTCTAGCATCCACCATAAAATATAAAACAAAACTTGGAGGAAAGCATTCCCTTTCACCTTCAAAAGGAGGAGTGAACACAGAAGAGTTATTTTTTATTTGAAATCATGAACTTAATAATGTGGCCTTATCTGTGATTTTCAGCAAGACATTAATGAGCCAGTTAGACTCAATGTTTAGATACTGGAGTTGTAGTTTTATTTGTTCTTACAACTACACAGAGCCAAAGGAGATTATTCCCAGGATAGGAGACTTGAGACCTGAAGAAAGCCAAAAATTTTAGGAGTCAGTTTTTTTATCAGTAGCCAGAACTTGTGCCTTCTTATAGGCTATTAGAGGAGAGATACTCAGACTCATAAGTTGCCTTGAGTTGCAGGTACCTCTTTCTAGACCTCTAGTTTTTGTATTAAAATATTAGATTGCAAGACGTACTACAGGACATACAGCAGTCAATCATGTGGCTCTTTTGGTTAGTGATGGTTACAAATGTGGCTTCAGAATCATGTAACGATGATTTGTATCCATAAGAGAAATTGTCTTTTGAATAGCCATAATAAGATTCGAATCACTTGGTTTTAAGATAACTATCAGTGTTCAAGTGAGTGCATTTGTGTGCATTAAATAAAATCTGAGCTCTGATAATATGTTTAGAGGAAATTCCTGCTTTAAAACAGTTGATTGTAAATCTATTGTCTTTAGTTGTTTTGGCAGTTGTAAACCTATCTTTTCAAAATTCAAAAGGCTCTGACATTAGTCATTCCTAAGATACTGCTAACCTTTGAAAGCTTTGAGCCAAGATTCAGATGGCTATCCTTACTCATTTTGTATGGCAAATGGTTAAGGTGCTAGAGGAAATGAGGCAGGGGCGTTTTCATGACCACTGGGGCTAAAGGCAAAATTGCAGAGTATGTCAAGTTGGTTTTGACCCTTCTCACCTCCTTTTCTGATCCCCAATCTCACTTCCAGTTAGTCTCTCTTCACCACTATCCATGGCCATTGTATTACCCCATGGCCTCTGGAAGTTCAAAGCAACCCAGGAGGCACTCCTCAAAAGTGATTTATACTAAAAATAATCTTCCTTCTTACTCTTCCCTCTCCTCAAGATGTTGTTCTCTTGGCTGACTAGCCAAAAGGAAATAATTCTGGTTACTGAATAAAATAATTCATATTAATTAGGGTATGAATACTCAATGGACTCAAACTTCCGGTGCTAGCTATTTTTCATTGCTGCTCCCCACCAGATCCATTTCCATCTTTCTCCATCCCGCTCTGTGGCCTAGGAAACAGCTTTATGGACTGCATCAATAGGTCATCTTGTCCTCTGGCTTCCCATTAGGTTTGGCCAATGGAAGATACTGACAGATGATCAAAGGGCATCATAGTGAGATCAGGATATTTATTTCCCGAGTTCCTTCTCTGTTGCATCACCATAAGTTGCCTAAGTCAATCGAACAAAGGCCGTATCTTCTTTCAAGCAGCTCTCTCATACAGTTTTTTATGGATTCTGGCAACTGTGCAGTCCTCTTGATCCTTTGAGCCAAAAAACTCCCCACTGTTTCCAGTTGTAGGATCTTGTACCATCCTTTGCTGGATTCCCCTAACCCTGCCCACACTTCTGCTAATAGTACCTTTAATAAACTTTCCTCAATTACACCATTTAACCATGCGATTTCTTTCCTGCTAGGATACTGACTGGGTCCCCGCATTATTTACCCTGCTTTTTTCCTGCTCCACCCTTCTTTCCACAAACAGAAATTAGACATCCCAATTGTGAAACATTTTAAAACCTATAAGATGTAGAAAGAAGCCTCTGCTTCTGGACATATTGATATCCACACTCTTCTTGAAGATTCAAGGATCATCTCTGAATGCCTAAAGAGACAATGAAGAAAGAAGCTCATGATGAGAGTTCACGTATTTTCAGCACTTGCTATGCCTCAGGCAATTTCCATGAATTACACCAATGAATCCTCATAATGACCCAATGTTTATTATTCCCATTTTAGTTTTCAGAAGTTTAATTATGATGTACTTTGGCATGGATTTCTTTGGGTTCATCCTGGTTGGGGTTCATGAACCTATAGGTTTCTTGAAACTTCTTGAACCTATAGGTTTGTGTCTTTCGCTAATTTGGGAAGTTTTCAGCCATTATTTTTTCAAATTCTTTTTCAGCCCACCCTCTTTATCCTATCTTTCTGGGACTCCAATAATATAAATGTTGGATCTTTTGTTATTGCCCTACAGATCCCTGAGGCTCTGCTCTTTGGTTTTGTTTTGTTTTTTGTATATTTTCTCTCTGTTTTTTAGATTAGGTAATTTCTATTGATCTATCTTCAAGTTCACTGATTCTATCTTCTGTCTTCTCCACTCTACTAATGAGCTCATCCAGTGAGGTTTTTTTTTTCCCCTGAAGGAGAGGGTAGTCTCAGACCCAGGAGATCAAAGGGATACAGAACTGGCAACTTATTATGATGTACTCCTTCTTGCCGGTGCCACCCATCAGCCCAGCTGCCTCTGGGCAATAAAAGGAAGTCTCTGGCCTGCAAAGACAAATGGTTTTCCAAGCCAGGCCACTGGTAGTGGTTGTGGCCCTCGTGCCAGTGCCTGCCACTTAGTATTTCTCTCTGGGGGAACAGAATCTCAGGCCCAATCTCAGAAAGGGGAGCACTTCGCTGGACTGCTTATTGTCAGCAGGACTGCCAATCAGTCAATTTTCATTGTCTCGGCTTCTGGGCTTGCCTGGTTTTGTCGGCGGGACTTCTATTTAATCAGAGGAGGAATGAAGCTACCTGGGCTGCCTTCTGTTGCTAGGGTGGGAGTCAGGAAATTGTGGGCTTGGGTCACCTTCTTCTGTTGGTTGGTTGCATGCACTGCCACTACGTTGTCCCTCTAGTCCTCAGGTCCCAAACCAGTTCATCTTTCTCCTACCTCTATTCAGAATTATCTTCTTCCATTATATCCTGGATTTAAAGTTGTACTCAATGGGGAGGAGCAGGGAGAGACAAATCTATGCCATCTTGTCCACACCATAAATCCTCATTCTTATTTTCTACGTGAGGAGACTGTATCACAGAAAGGTTTACTTACTTGTCAAAGGTTGTGCAGCTAGTGAATGGCAGAGGTGAGACTCAAATCCAGGTAGCTTTTTTCCAAAATTCATTTTTTCATCTTCATATTGAGCAAACTCATCGAATCACCAAAGAATAGAGAGTAAAGTATCTCTTTTATTGTACATGGAGGGAGTGAGCCCTGCATATAACTGATTATCCTACAGAAGGATCTAAGGGGTGGTTTCCATTCCTTCCAAGGGTATGGTTCATATAAGAGAAGAACTTGAAGGCACGGAATTAAGAAGTATTGACCTTGATTTAACTGAAGCATTTCTTCCTTTCCAAAGTTCACTCTGTTTGAAAAAGACTAAAGACTGGACGATTTTATAACCAAGATCCCAGCAGCTGAATAATTATTTCTGATGAACAAGCATGAGCTTTACTTGCCACCTGAGAATTTTGGAAAATAAAATTTTATTAGTTTTCCTCATTTCTGAATGGGGAGGGCATTTTGCATGAGGGCTTCTGGATATTGCAGAAGACCTTTCTGGGTATTGGGGAAGACATCTTACTTCCGGGGATGTTTATTGGTATTCACTAAAAGCCATCAGGAAGGATTATCAGATATTCTACATAAAAGTCTGTCTATCTATTCCCATGTCATTTCACAATTCCTCACATATGTTACATACCAAGGAAGTAACTTGCTTTATCTCAGCTCTATTCAAAAAAGTGCAGTTCACTTTATATAAGCATAAATTGCCAACAACTCTATGAATCATGCAATCAAGTTCACACTCACCCACTTTCACTCATGCGCCAATGAGGTGATTCCTCCTTATTGACTACTTTTAAAGTTATCAGCTCTTCTATTTTCTGCTCATAGTGCTAGTGTTTATTGAAGAAGGGATCAAGGAGAAAAATAGGTCATTGGACTCAATACAGGTTTCAAACCTCAAAGGATCAGGCAATTTCAACACTACGCACACAACTTCATAAGAAAACAGGTTCCATGGCTTTCAGATTATGAGTTAGTATCTCATAATTTAAACCTGATGATAATATCCCTGTTTTGGAAACTACAAAAAAAGTGTCATGATCCTTCTACCTTCCTGCTCCCTTTATATGAAGTAGCCTTCCCTAATCAAAGATAAAATCTATGTCTGATTTATAATTTCTTCTCTTTTTGCTCTTTGATGTTGCTAAAATGTAGGCCACAAAATTTCAATTTGGCTCTGCAGTGATGATGTACAGCATTTTCCAAACGCATCCACCTATCTATTATCTTTATCTTCTCCCTCTCTCCACCCTAGTCAACAAAAAATCTTCATCAGTCAACAAAACTTCTTTAAACCCCCATGTATATCAGCTCATGCAAATAGCTCCCCTCAAAGTTATTGGATTCTACAAACACTAGTTTTGTAGCACTCATTGGTTCTACAAAGTGCAATCCACTTTAGGTACAAATAGAGCACACGACTGCATTTATAATAATGAGAAAATTGGAAACAACATAAAATGTCCAACCTTAGGGGAAAGCTTAAATAAATCATGCTACATTTATACAGTTGAATAATATACAGCTTTTGAAAAGAAAATGGCGCTGAAAGGGACCAGGGAGAAATGGCTAATTTCAGAGATGATGCAGGGTACGTACAAGAGGAACCTGATATACATTGTTATGCCAGAAAGTAGCAGAATGTTTTTTAAAAATGATGGGAGTGTGTCAAAAGTACATAGGAGCCAACATGAAGGAATTACCACTGGGAAAATCTGGAACAAAATGAGGATCAAAAAAAAAGGACAGTAATTAATTATAAAACATTGAAAAATAAGAATCCGTGAATCCATACTGATAACAACTAGATAGATAATTAGATAAATTGAGGAGGAAGGAGGTCTCTTGCTTACCTAGACACTGAGCACCAACTGGTAAATGTGAAAGGAGTGATGGAGTTGGAAAATTATCACTTTGCAATCATTATGATAACGATTGGTCCAGGTAGGAATCAGCAATGGGTGCTAAAACCAGGGAAATTTTTAGATGAAGAGAAGGATACATTCATGATCTGAAACAGTCTCCCTATAGATTGCTTATTCTTTTCAAGGGAAAAGTGCTAATTACACAGCAGAAAAATCAGATAACACCTTGACTGAATCATCATAAGTTACATCAACAAGGAGGAACAGATGGGCATTGTGTGCCTATGGGTATGGTACCCTGAGAAGGACACAGCATCACTTAAGTACTATTCTGGACAAGAATGCATAAACTGAATCTAATTATGAGAACATATCAGAAAAAAGTGAGAAGGCTTCTATTGAAAAAGAGAGGAGGGGGACCAGCTTTGTGGCATGCTCCAACATGGCAGCTCGGGTTAGTGGGTTTGGATCCCAGGTGCAGACCTACACCACTCATCAGCCATGCTGTGGCGGCAACCCACATACAAAATAGAGGAAGACTGGCACAGATGTTAGCTCGGGGCTAATCTCCCTCAGGCAAAAAAAAGAAAGGAAGATTGTCAGCAGATGTCAGCTCAGGGGGAATCTTTCTGAGCAAAAAAAAAAGAGAGAGAGAGAGGAGGGGACTGCATTCTTCAAAACTGTCAATGTCATCAAAGACAAAAATAGCATGACAGCTAACTGCAATACCTGACCCTAGACTGGATCCTCTAGTGGAAAAAAAAATAAATGCTATGAAGGAAATATTTTTTTTTTTTGAGGAAGATTAGCCCTGAGCTAACTACTGCCAATCCTCCTCTTTTTGTTGAGGAAGACTGGCCCTGAGCTAACATCCATGCCCATCTTCCTCTACTTTATATGTGGGACGCCCACCACAGCATGGCTTTTGCCAAGTAGTGCCATGTCCGCACCCTGGATCCGAACCAGCAAACCCTGGGCCACCAAGAAGCGGAACATGCACACTTAACCGCTGCACCACCAGGCCAGCCCTATGAAGGACATTTTGCAGTCAATTAACACAAATGTAATATGGATGGGAGATTAGAAAAAATTACCGTTTCAATGCTATATTTACTGAAGTTGGAAAGTATACTGTTATGCAAGAGAATAAAACTATTTTTTTTTTAAAGATTTTATTTTTTTCCTTTTTCCTCCCCAAAGCCCCCTGGTACATAATTGTATATTCTTCGTTGTGGGTCCTTCTAGTTGTGGCATGTGGGATGCTGCCTCAGCGTGGTCTGTTGAGCAGTGCCATGTCCGCGCCCAGGATTCGAACCAACGAAACACTGGGCCGCCTGCAGCGGAGCACGCGAACTTAACCACTCGGCCACGGGGCCAGCCCCGAGAATAAACCTATTTTTAAGAAATACACACTGAATTACTTTTAGGAGTAAAGGACTGTGATGCAATTTATTCTAAAATAGTGCAAAAAAACCCCAGAAAAAATAATAGACTGTGCACAAGTGATAGAGTAAGAGGAATAATTTGTTAACAGTAAGTGAATCTGTACTTGGTTTTAAAAAAAAGAATGAGTTAAAACTCTATGTATTGCCATGGAAAGATGGTCACCATATATTTTAAGGGAAGAAAAGCAGATTGTAATATATAACTAGTATCCCATTTTGAAAGTAAAAAAACATATGTATATGTAAGCTCATATATGCATAGAAAAATATATGAAAGGATATGCGTAAAACAATTAACAAAGTTTTTCTTCGAAAGGTGGGAATAGTGGAGACTTTCATTTTTTACTTCATACATTTCTGTACTGCTCATAGTTTTACAATGAACATAAATTACTTTCATGAATATTAAAAATATTTTCCACTTAAAAGAATTCACATGGGTAGAAATCTTCTGAATTCCAAGAGAAAGAGCGAATCATTCACAATGAAGATTGACTAGAAATATAAGGAGCTAAAATCAGTTTAAGCATATATACACAGTATAGAAAAGTATAACATAGATATTCAAATAATCAGCGATAAAAATGTAAATATTGAGTTGCAACTGCCAGATCAAATCTGAAGTGAGTCATTTTTCTACTCAGAGCAAAACTAAATATTTTGTGAGTGTGTTAAGGACCTCTGTGAAGAAAACCAGAAAACCTCACTGAGAAACAAAAAAGACATAAAAGAAGAGACTTGAATGAATGGAGAGACATATCATGTTTCTCAATGGGCAGACTTAACAGTGTAAAGGTGTGACCACTCTCTCCCTCTTGAAACTCATTTTTCTCTTGTATTTATGCTGCAAGCTTCTCCTGTTTTTGTTTCTACCTTACTGCCTGCTCCTTTTCAGTGTCCTTTCCTGGATTCTCCTTCTCCCAGGAACCTCTGCAGGATTTAGTCTTCAGCCATTTTCTCTTCTCTATTTGCATTCTCCCTAAGTGAATTCATCCTCTCTTGTGATTTCAAACACTAGCTATATGTTGATGACACCAGCCCTGACCTCTCTCCTGACTGCCAGTGTCATATGTGCAACCACCTAGTTGACATCATCACACTGATGAATCTTAGGCATATCAAACTTCAAAGGTACAAAACAGAACTCCTGATTTCTAACTTCAGCTTAGGACACTTGTCCTCCAGATCTTCATAAGGCTCCTTCTCATCATTCAGGTCTGAGTTCAAGTGTCAACTGCCTAGGCCACTTGATCTACAATACTTCTCTCCACTTGCTGAAACAGATATTAATATCACATTATGCCATTTAAATGTTTTTATGGAATTCATTACTATTTGAACTTATCCTACTTGTGTATCTGTTTACTCGTTTATTACCCGTCTCACCACCACCACCACCACTGACTAAAATGTAAGCTCCTCAAGAACAATGATCTTACTTGACTTGTTCACTTATTCCCAGCATGCAAATAGTGTCTGATACATAGTAGGTGCTCAATAAATGTATAGATAGAATGAATGAAGGAAAAATAATCTATAAATTTTAAATCATTTCAACCAAATTCTAGTAGTATTTGGAGAAAGGGGTCTGCAACAAAGAAATTATTCAGTCATTTGAAAAAAAACAAGCATAATATAATAGTCATGAAATTTTTGAGAAAAAAAGAGTAAGGAGGGGAATTTACCAGAGCAGCCATTTTTTTAAATGTTAAAAATCACATAATGAATAATTAAAATAGCGTAGTACTGGTAAGGAATTGGAGTAGTAGATCCATAGAATCAAATAGAAAGTCCAGACCAGAGCCAAGTTCATAGTGACATTTAATATATGACAAGGCAGCATCTTGCATGAACTACTGCCAGTAGTGAAAGGTAGATTATTCAATAAATAATGTAGAGATAACTAGCTAAGTGTCCCTTTCTCCCCTGGACTATAATGTCTCTGGAGTGTTAACAGTTTCTTGGGTATCTTGCCAGAGATAATTTCTGTAATTTCAAAGATTTTACATTTATAGATTCCTTTCTCCCCACACAAATGATAGCATACCACACTGCTCTGCACCTTGATTTTTTCACTTAAAAATATCTTGGATATCTTTCCATATAACTACATGTTGAGCTGCCACATTCTTTTTAATAACTACATAGTATTCCATTATATATATGTACCATAATTTAACTAGCAGTCTATGATGATTGTTTCCAATCTTTTGCAAGAACAAACAAGGCTATAATAATTGTTTCACTCAAATATGACTATATTTCTAGGATAAATAGTTAGGAGTGGAATTTCTAAGTCAAATGGTTTGTCCCTTTTTATTTTTGATAGATTATTTCCCAAATGCTCTTCATAGAGGGTATGCCAATGTATTTTTTCAATTTTATTGAGATATTATTGACGTTTAACATTGTGTAAGTTTAAGGTGTACAACATAATGATTTTATATATGTATATATTGCAAAACGATCACCATGATAAATTAACGTGCATCACCTCATATAGTTACAATCTTTTTCTTGTGATGAGAACTTTTCAGATGTACTCTTTTAGCAACTTTCAAATGTACAATACAGTATTGTTAGCTATCGTCATTATGTTGTACATCACATCCCCAGAACTTATTTATCTTATACCTGGAAGTTTGTACCCTTTGACCACCTTCTCAGAGTTGTTTAATTTTCTTTTTTAAAAAATAAGTTTCATATGTTTTCACCTGTTCACAAGACATCATTTTTATTTCCTTTTATGCAAATTGTCTGTCTAGTCACATCTTTTGCCTATTTTCCCCAGCATATTGTTGATCTGTTTGCTCATTGACTTGTAGGAATTATTGTAAGAAAATTGACTGGCTATTTGGAAAAAAAATTCCTACACAATGCCATAAGACAAAGTGAATTCTACATGAATTTAAAATGTGAACATAAAAGAAGAAAGAATAGGATACTGGTGAATATATGCATAATCTTGTGGTGAGGAGAGACTTTCCAATATGAACTTAAAGGCAGAATTCATAAACGAAAGGAGTAATGGACTGGACTATATAAAAATTTCAAAATTTATGTAGGGCAAAATCAAACTACTACAACTTAAAAAGTAAGCAACAGTTATATATGTACATATATTAGAGAGAGAGAGAAAAACAGAGAGAGAAAGCAAATGTAGTGAAAGTGGTAAAGAATATAGTCAAGTGATCATTATACTCCTCTTGCAACTTTTCTGTAGTTTTAAAATTTTTCAAAATAAAATGTTGAGAAAAAGTAATATTAAAAGAGCAACAATAGAGAAGAAGAAATAATCAAAATTTAGAATTAAAAAATTAAGCAATTTCTACAGCAGAATACAGATTCTTAATAAAAAAGAAGTGTTATAAAGTTATATGCAATAAACTGGAAAACTTTGATGAAATAAAAATGACAGCAAAATAAAATACAATATTTGAAATATATATGACAGCCAAAATAATAATATTCTTAATATAGCATATATTCTTATGAATTAATAAAGAAAAGATGCATACACCAGTAGGTGAAAATAATGGAGAAAGAACAAGATCAGGCAATTTACAAAATAAGAAATACAAATGACCAATACAGTAAAAGAAATTTCAAACAAATCCAACTTTGGTGGTAATCAAAAAAGTGCAAATGAAATAATGACATATCATTTTCTGTCCATCAGGTTGGCAAAGCTCAGAAAAAATGAAAATATTCACTGTTAAGCAGATGGAGGAAAATGGACACTATCTTAAATGCTGGATGGTGAGCAGATAAATTGTCATAACTTTTCTGGAGGGCAACTTGGAAACATGTATCAAAAGTCCCCAAGAGTTCATACCATTTCACTTTGCAGTCCTTTTTCTAGGAATTTATCTAAGGAAATAATTGAACAAATGTTCAAAGATTTGTGTACAAGGATATCCAACATACTATTATTTTGAATTCAAAAATTAGAAACAAATTATCAATAACAAATCGGTTAAATACTTTACTTAATGCAATACATTATTATGAAGCCATTAAAACAATTATATACATGTATGTTTATTGACACAAAAAGATTCACATTAAATTAAGTGAAAGAGTTATGCATATTATGATTACATTTGTATGGAAAATTTCTGGGAAGATATATACCAAAATGTCAACAGTAGTTGACTCTACATGGTGGAATTGTACTTGCTTTTCTTCACCTTTTGCTCATCTATATTTCTTAATTTTTATAGAATGATAATATACAACTTGTGTAATGAGATATATACTATATTTATATCCAAAGCATTTTTACAGATCGATGTGAAAAGGCAACAATGCCAGGGGAAAATGTGCAAGAGACGTAAACAGGCAATTTATCAAGTAAATGGTGCAATAGCCAACAACGCAATAAAAAGTGCTAAACATCCTTGGCAATTAAAAGAATGCAAACCAAAACAATACACCTTTTTCATCCATCAGATCAGCAAAAATAATCAAGTGGATGCATGAAATACCATTCCTCTACGAAAGGTGGCTGTGGCCAATGGTACAAACATTTTGAAGGTCTTTTTGTCAGTAAGGATCAAAAACTTTTAAAATGTGCATACACTTTCATTCAAGAATTCTACTTCTAGAAAATAATGAAAGGTGAAAAGATGTACATTTAAGAATATCCAGAAAAGTGTTGTTTATAATAGTAAGACATTGGAAATAATCTCAATGTCACTTGCTTAAATTATGTAAATCCATACTATAATGGAATGCTACGCAGCCATTAAAATTCTTATTTTTATGTTACTGACATAGAGACAAGGTCACAATATGTTTTTAAGGGACAAAAAAAGTGGATCACATATATGCTACAACATGGATGAACCTTGAAAACAGTATGCTAAGTGAAATAAACCAGACGCAAAGGGAAAAATACTGTATGATTTCACTTATATGAGGTACCTAGAATAAGCAAGTTCATAGAGACAAAAAGTAGACTAGAGTTTACCCAGAGTTGAGGAGAGAGGGGAACAGGGGTTATGGTTTAATGGGCACAGAGTTTCTGTTGAGGATGATGAAAAAGTACTGGAAATGGATAGTGGTGATGGTTGCACAACATTATGAATGTACCTAATGCCACTGAATTGTACACTTTAAATGGTTAATATGGTAAATTTTATGTTATGTATACTTTACCACAACTTTAAAAAAGCAGATCACAAATAACTATGTACAACATCACCCCATTTTGTACCTACCATATGTGTATATGTTTACTAAAATATTCACTTGATTAAGTACCATAATGTTAACAGTACTTTATGTCATGTGGTGGTTTTGTGGGTGATTTCATTTTATTTTTCTTATCTACATTTGTCTTTGTTTTTTCTTTCGTGAATGTGCAATACTCGTGTAAAAATATTTTTAAAAACTCAAAAGTGATAAGAATATCTGGTGGGTGAAAGTACAGAATTAGAAAGCAGAAATCTTTAGACATTTGGAAGAAATAAAAACCAAATATAACTCTTAGTTACCTTAAATTTCCCAAATAACAAAGATTACTCTGTACTTTCCTTTGGAAGTAGGTTCTTCACTCTCTGTTTACAAGCTTTTTATTAACTTATAGAAATCTTTCAAAGTTAAGTCTTAAGGTTTTATTTCCTTTACTCTCAAATTTTCAGGACAGGAAGTTGTTAGTGTAGATCTTTATTGTTACTTAAGCTTATCTCCATTTAATGTAAAGATGTCTATGCTTTGCTTTAAAATAGAAACCTCCAAAATTTTAAAATTATTTAACAGATAAATATTTATGACTCTTGGTTTCTAAATTAGATGTTGCATTGACTTAAAAATAATACTTACATCAATTCACTGCAACTTAAAATTTAGTAGAGATGGAAGTAAACAATGTGTCATTCACTCACTCATTCAGTCAGTAATGTTTTTTGAATACCTAATACAGCAGTGAACAAAACAGAATTAATATCTGCTCTCTTGAAGAAGTAAACTTCAGTTGAGACTGGAAGAATGAGCACGAACAATAGTTAGGTGAGGATTCAAGGGAAACACTACTTCAGGAAGAGTGACTAGCTGCTGGAAATTTCCAGAAGCCGAAAAAAGCTTGAAATGCTTCAAGACCTACGAGTGAGTGAGGAAGAATATAGCTAAAGTGTAGGGAGCCAGTGAGGAGAAAAATGAAGATGGAGAGAGGGCAGCCACATCATGCAGGGCCTTGCAGGATAATAATACTCCTAAGCTCAATAAGAAGCCATTGCAGGGGATGATATAATCAATCGTACCTTTTAAAAAGATCGCTTTTAAAACTTCCTTTGCTATAGTTATAGCCACTAAGTTTTGTGGTGGTACTTGAAAGTTTCTGAGGCCTATCTGTACACATTATATTTCCACATCCTGTTGGGTAGGTACCATTTTCTCCATTTTACATAGGAGGAAACCTAAGTTCAAAAGATAAGTGAACTCAGTAAGATCATGTAGCTAAGGAGTACAATTAAGACCGCAGTTGAGGTATTCTGACTCCAAATCTTATACTCTCTATTACCCTACTTTGGATGTCAATCATATCGCTAGTATTCAGCTATCCACATCATCTTTCATTAGCTTTGAGACTTTAATCTTAAAAAGTCAAGACAAGACAACTCTTTGGGAACCACTTCCTTTTTTTAATAGGAAAATAAAGGTCCCATGGATCTGAAGAAAAAGTTGAGTGTTCCACTTGAGGGAAATCAGGCTAATAGTGGATTATTTGTACAAGATGAACTGCATTCAATATAGCTAATGCTGTTTTCCAGAAATTTGATTATAGGACATAGAAAATATAATAAAACAAAATAGAAAAAGGTTAAGGTAGATGCACACCAAATAGGGTACAATAGTTAGTGCAAGTAAACATTACAAAATGGAAAGCACTTACCAATAACTCAGGCATAACTAATCATTAGAGAATGTTTTCCATAGAAATAGTTTTAATAGTAACTATAGCCAAACAAAAAGATACATCTTCTAAAACATACATAAAACTATGGAGCATGATTTGGGTACATACAGATGAGTACTATTTATTAGCAAGGCTCTATCTATCTATAAGTGCACAATGAATGAACAGAAACCCAGACAACCCATTTATTTTGGTTATCTTTATGACTGATGTGGAGAACCAAATGATTGAGTGAACAAGAGCAATCAGCATCGATCTTGAGGACGGCCAAAATGAACAAAGTGGCTGTACCTAACTCAACAAGTCAATAAATTAAGTGAACAAGTGCTTGTATAGTACTGGCTATATGCCCAGAAATGTTCTAGATGCTGTGGGGGCTATAGTCAGAAGATGTAGTCTGTGCCCTAAATGAAATTACAATTTTGTTGGGATAATAAGTTGTAAATTATAAACTATCAAAACAATATACCAGTAAACGCAAGTATAGAGTATAAAATATGGTACATGCTATATGGCTTCAGAGATCAGTACGAGCCAGCGTGAGCAAAATTAAGTTGGACATCAAAGAAAAGATAAGATTTGAATTGTTGAAGAGAAAGAGAGGAAAACTGTAGCACACATTTGCTGAATATCAAAAATCTAGTTTTCCCGTCTCCTGGCAATACCACTCAATTCTTGTTTGGGAAACCATTCCATTAGCAACTCTCAGCCAAGAGCTTTAGGCAGAGTTGACTCTAGCTCCAGGTGTGCATCATAATTGTCTTAAGTCAATCAGGATAGTCCATCCTTCTGGCACTAGTGACTGTCTTAGGGACGGGCATGCAACCTAAACCTAAGTGAATTACTGCATCTTATTCTTCTGAGCCCAGTAATTAATTTAAAGGAGATACTAAAAGGTTCCTATCAGAGTAAAGTTCTGTGCATTTTCTGGGAATGCTGGGACACAGATTTTCTCTTCTACTGGATAGTGTATTATGAAGATTCAAAGTTTCTAGCCATTTAAAACCAAATCACATGTGTGTGGTAGGAGGAGCCTAGAGTGGCCAAAGATCTACTATATGGACCTTGAGGGCTGGTATTGACACCACTGAAAGCAGACCGAAAGAGATTTAGAGTAAACTTGAATACTTGGTAGCATCACTAAGGTGCTAGATCAATCCTTGCCAGAATCATCTCTGCATTTTTCAGTTATATGAGCTAGTAAATCCCCTTTATTTGAGTGAGATCGGGTTTTGTCCAACTGTTCTCTTGACTAGAGCAAAGGATTCATTTTGGTGAATAGTGGACAATTATATCGGACAATGATGAGAGCCCATATTATAGAGAAACTTGAGTAAAAGGGACAGGATTTGGGACTTGATTTGATAAGTAATTAGGAATCATGACTTTTTTCTGAAAAAGATAATGATGTGAATGAAGTGGTGGCCTAGGCATATTGATCAGACCAAGGTGAAAATAATGGATTTCATGGAAATAGAACAAGAAGATGGCAGGGAAATCCTTTAGGAGGAATCGAGGGCCTGCTCTATTGTGGTGATGATGGAAATATAGAGAAAGGGATAGAGGAGAAGCAATAAAGTATTTTGGTTAATAATGTGAGTTCTGGAGGCAGACTGCCGAGATAGAATCTGGAACCTGTTATTGCTACTTATATTCTACATTACCCTACCCTACTTTTTGACACCAATTGCATCACTTCTGTCCAACTATTCATATCATTTCATTAGCTTTTTAAACTTTAATCTTAGGAAGAGTACATATCTTTTGGTAAAATTACTTAGTGTTTCTCCTCAATTTTCTCATTTGCAAAATGGGGATAAAAATAATGCCTACATCTTGAAGATATCGTTATTCTTGAGTGTGGAAAGATATGCAAAATACTTAGAAGAGTGTGTAGCACACAGTAATATTCAATAAATTTTAGCTATTATTCAAGCACTTTTCCAAGGCAGAAGCTATAGTACCTGGTGACTGACTGAAGAAAGCAAAAAAAAACAAAGAGGACTAGATTAGGACACTTGTGCTCTAGCTCCAGGTTTGCCATACTAGCTTTAGTGAACTTAACCTTTCTTAACCTTTTTGAGGACTCTGATTAATCATCTAGAAAAATATGCATTTGGATTAGATGATCTCTAGGGTTGTCTCCATGTCTAACATTTTATGAGTTTATGAAATCTGTCATAAAAATACATATGTAGTATTAATATACTATACCAATATACTATAGCATATTAATTCTATATATCATATTATTTATATATGTTTATATATAGTTATACAGTAAAAATTTATATAACATTTTGAATGCATTAATTAATTTAATCCTTTCAACAACTCTGTGAGGTGGACAATTTTACAGATAAGGAAACTGAGGCTCAAAGGGTTTAAAAGACTTCTTCAAGGATATATAGTTGAAGTCAGGACTCAAAGTCAGAGCTTCAGACTCTGAACACCACTCTGTTTATTATGGTTTTCTACCTTCAATTTTAAATGCCAGGATTAGCGTGGGAACTATAGTGCCCCTGAAAAGTGTGGTGTGTACACATTGGGTTCAAAGAACTCTTGGCCCTCATAGAACAGGCTCATTTTCTGTCTGTACATACAGGAAAAGTAGCAGACACAAACAGCATCAAAGGACTTCTAGATTATTGTAGAATATTCCCATTTCCATGAAGGCAGTTATTGTGGTGTTCAGGAGAAAAAGAGCCTTAAAGAAGGTGGGCTTAAATAAGAAAAGATCCTTAGATGAGATCCAAGCATCAATATGATGCCACAGTGTCCTATATATGGAGAGTATGTCTCCAGGATGGGTTAGTAACAAGTGGTACTAGTAGATTAGATTGTAGAGTATATGAGCAGCCACGCCCATAACAATAATGAAGATTCACATGGCTAACATGCGCCAGGCCAACCTCAAGTGATGGCAGGAGGAAAAGTCAGTGGTCACTACACATTTAAATATGAAGAATTAAGAAAATACAGTCTTGGAGGCCACATTTAGAGGTCTAGACAAGAAACTCAAGGCCAAAATCTCTATGTTGATGCTTTCTAAAAACCGTCTATTCTGTAGAGAGAAAAAAAGCGTGGATACTCCAAATTCTTCAGAACCCAGAAGAACTCTTTTAATAGTTGTAGGCTACACAGGAAGGCTAGGCTCCTCTTGAACAAAATGTCACCAGGAATTTTGTACTAAAAAGGAAAGACCATGAGGCAAGCTAGTATAAAAGCATAATATTTAGACTGATGTAGATCCCACTAGAATAAAAGAAACTAATGAAAGCTACAAAAAATGGGTCCGAGCTATGACAGCAGTATAAAGAAAATTGAGGGCAACTTAGGATTCCAGCTTCTTAAATATGCAACTGACATATATAGGAAGTGGTTAAAAATAAGTGAGAACACAATATATACATACATATAGTTTTACACTTTTCCTAGAAGCTTTAAAAGGAAAATAGTTGAATTGGAATGTACACCAGCATGTAAGGGTATATAACTAGACTTTAAGCAGTTTGATAGAAGGAAGAAAATTTGCCATTTACAATGCCAAGTTACACATAACTATAGGAAGGCCCAGCTTGAGCCAATCAGCACGTTGCTGTGTATATGAGGGTCAACATGCATAGTATAAGCATAGAATAACTGGACAAGGAAAGCGCAGTACAAACTTTCTGAGTGCAAAGACATCACTTTTAAAATGTAAAATGTGTTAACAAAGTTAGTAGCTTAGGTCTACTTTACAGAAGACTTGACCAAACTAATACTATTTTGCCCCCCCAAAATATAGAATAGGCAATGTCATAATTTTGGAGGTTTTTAGTTATTCACAAATGAATTCATCAAATATTTCATTGAGATGAAATACAGAATTGAGGTTTCCATAAAAAAAGACTGCTTCCTGTAATGAGCTTTGTATGACTCGAAATAAAAGAATATTATTTTGAGCGATCAGAAATATCCATAAGAACTACTGCATAATAGTAATTAAGTTTTGCATACTAGCTTAAGCAAGAAAACCAGAATTATCAATCACTTGGTTAGTTAATTTTAGGAGAGAGAGTGACGATAAAATGTAGACAATTGCTATTTTTTGAAACATACCTTTACAAATTAAAAGCCCAAAGAGTGCTTTTTAAAATCACTTAAAAATATCAAAAATCAATGAAAACTACCAGACTTTGGTGAAAGAAATCAAAGAAGAGAAAAATAAATGGAAGGACATCCTGTGTTCATGGATTGAAAGAGTTAATATTATTAAAATGCCCATGCTATCCAAAGCCACTTATAGATTCACTGCAATCCCTAGCAAAATTCCAATGGCATTTTTCACAGAAATAGAAAAAAATCCTAAAATTTGTATGAAATCACAAAAGACCCCAAATAGCCAGAGCAATCAGGAGCAAGAACAAAACTGAAGGCAGCACACTTCCTAATTTTAAACTATACTACAAAGCTATAGTAATTAAAACAGTATGGTACTGACATAAAAATAGACACATTGACCAATGGAACAGAATTAAGAACCCAGAATTAAACTCTTGCATATACAGTCAACTAATAGTTGATAAGGGAGCTAAGGACATTCAATGGGGAAAGGATAGTCTCTTCAACAAATAGTGTTGGTAAAACTGGATAAACACATGCAGAAAAATAAAATTGGACCCTTATCTTACACCACTCACAAAAATTAATTCCAAAGAGATTGAAGATTTACACATAAGGCCTAATACTATAAAACGCCTAGGAAAAAACATAGGGAAGAAGCTCCTCAATATTGGTCTTGGCAATGATTTTTTGGATGTGACATCTAAAGCACAAACCACAAAAGGAAAAATCATCAAGAGAGACTATATCAAACTTAAGAGCCTCTGTATAGCAAAAGAAACAATTAACAAAATGAAAAGGCAACCTATGGAATGAGAGAAAATATTAGCAAACCATGTATTAGGCAAGGGGTTAATATCCAAAATTTATAAAGAACTCGTACAACTCAATAACAAAAAAAGCAAACAATCCAATTTTAAAATGGGCAGAGTAACTAAGACATTTTTTTCAAAGAAGTCATCCAAATGGCCAACAGGTACATGAAAAGGTGCTCAACATCACTAATCATCAGAGAAATGCTAATCAAAACAATGAGATATCGCCTCATGCCTGTAAGAATAACTACCATTAAGAAGACAAGAGATAAGTGTTGGCAAGGATGTGGAGAAAAGGGAAACCTCGCGGCACTGTTGGTGAGAATGTAAACTGGTTCCGTCACCATGGACAACAGTATGGAGCTTCCTCAAAAAATTAGAAATAGAACTACCATACAGTCCAGCAATACCACTTCTGGGTATGTATCCACAGGAAATGAAAACAGGTTATTGAAGAGATAGATGCACTGCCATGTTTATTGTAGCATTATTCACAATAGCCAAAATATGAAAACACCCTAAGTGTCTATCAACAGATGAATGGATAAAAATGATGTGGTTATATATATATACAATGAAATATTATTCAGACTTGAGAAAAAAAGGAAATCCTACCATTTAAACAACATGGATGGACCTTGAGGACATTATGCTAGGATAAATCAGACAAAGACAGACCTTATATGTGCAACTTGAAAAAACGAACTCGAAAAAACAGAGAATGGAATGGTGGTTACCAGGGGCTGGGGAGCGGGGGAATGGAAGAGCTATTGTTTAAGGGTACATACTTGCAACTAATAGATAAATAAATGCTTGAGATCTAACACAAAGTGCAGGACTACAGAAAACAAAACTGTATTATAAACTTTAAACTTGCCAAAAGACTAGATCTTAATTGTTTCCATCGCTAGAAGAAATGATAATTGTGCGACATGATAGAAGTATTAGCTGATACTAACATGGCAATCATATTGCAATATAAATACATCAAGTCAATATGTTGTACATCTTAAACTTACACAATATTCTATGTCAATTATATCTCAATAAAATAAAAAGACCAAAACTGTCTGCAGTGGACCAAAAACAATTTAGCAATATAAATAATCTAAGATCTCCATGACTATATAACAAAATAAAAGAGGCTTGGGGAGATGGTAGCAGGGAACAGGAGTTTATTTTTCGAAAATGAAAAAAAACTGCCTATATGAAGAGAAAAAGAAATCTCTAAATGTGTGGCTGATGAAGTAAAAAATAATAATTTCAAGGATCACCCTATGAGACATTCCTAAGTTAATATTAAAAAGTTTTTTAAGACATCAAAGGCAGGAGGTGAGCAAGAGAATCAGTGGGGCTGCTTTATGATCACGCAAAAGGTATACTCAGGCATGAAAGAGTGGTAGCACAAAG
This sequence comes from Equus przewalskii, assembly GCF_037783145.1. Taxonomy (NCBI): domain Eukaryota; kingdom Metazoa; phylum Chordata; class Mammalia; order Perissodactyla; family Equidae; genus Equus; species Equus przewalskii. The sequence continues at coordinate 87,634,708 of NC_091863.1, read as the reverse complement.
ACCCAGTGAGAGGTTTTTTTTTCTTTACCAAGGAAGCCATGAAGGAGAATCCTGAATCCAAATGAAATTTGAAGTAACAAAGTCAGAGACATCAGATCATAAACAGTCAGGCAGGCAGAGTTCTAAACATGATAGTAAATGATATGCATATCAGGTATCATTTACCCAAATTTTTTGATGAACTGAATGGTGAAATGGTGGAACAGTAGCTTCAAGTTGTAATATGTTGCCGAGACAGGACCAGAAGATTTTTAAGATGACCTATATCCATCGGAAAAAAAAAAAAACGCACACCAAAAAATTCTTTTGGGAATGTGCTTCCATAATTAGCTACCTGACAGAGTAAATAGCACTAGGTTGAGTCCTGAAATAGACATAATATGTTGAGGAGAGAGAAAAACCCTGGTGTCTATGTTTCAGCTGCTATGGAGGTTGAACATGTCCCCCTTCTCTTCTCAAATTCCTTCACCCTTTCCCTAAACCAAGTGATGTCTCTGTCAGAATATATTCATCCAATAGAAATGACACTCGATAAATTTCAGAAGACAAATTCTGAAAAATTGAAATAATCCCTACCAAGATGGCAAACCTTGCCAGCATTTTGGTCTTTGCAAAAAAAATTTTTTCTGGCACAATTTCCCTAAAGAGGACAGGCTCCCTCTTCCTACAGATGGGTTTTGAATTGGGCAGGAATCATGGCCCCCAAACAACAGCGATCTTGCCAAAGCAAAGAGCACCAACACAGATTCTGAAATCCCACATGGAATTGGAAATCCACATCTATCTGGTAGTTTATTCCGGTATTACTTCATCAGATAAATACAGCAGCAATATATCAGTAAAGTTACTTGCTACAGTTTTAAGTAAATTCAACACTACTTCCAAAGAAGATAATAGAATGCCATTCCTATTGATATTCATATTTCAATTTTTTTCCTTTAATACACAGTTGACCATCAGAGACATTTTCCATAAAAATACTTCTCATAATTCTGCTTCCCATTTTGGCTACCAAAAATCAGCGTTATTAGATGGTGTACTTCTTATGAATTTTAAAAATCATTTCTCATAGACTTAACCAGCTACGAACTCTGTATGTGCCAACACCATATTTTCTTTAAAATTGAACTTTGGGATCATTGTAGATTCACATGCAGTTGTGAAAAATAATATATTAATATCCCACATACACTTTATCCCGTTTCCCTCAATGGAAACATTATGCAAAACTGTAGTACAATATCACAACCAAGATACTGACATCGACACAATCCACTGATCTTGTTCAAATTTTACCAGTTTTACTTGTATAGTTCCATCACCATAAAGATCACACATTTTGTACTTTTATGACCACATCCACTTCTCTTGTGCGTCCTTAGCCCCTGGCAACCACTGATCCATTCTCTATTTTTATAATGTTATCATTTTAAGCATATTATATAAGTGGAACCATACAGCATGTAACCTTTTTGGATTGGCCTTTTTCATCCAGCATGATTCCCTGACTATTCATCCAGGTTGTTGCGTGTACCAATAGTTTGTTCACTTTTATTGCTGAGTACTATCTATGGCATGGACGTAACCACAATTCATCCAACTATCCACCTGTTGAGGAAAATCTGAGTTGTTTCTAGTTTGGGACTATTAGGAATAAAGCTGCAATAAGTATTTATATGCTGACACTTGATGCAGACCTCTAGCCTCCAGAAATGTGAGAGAAGAAGTTTTTACTGTTTTAAGCCATCCAGTTTGCGGCACTTTATTGCAGCCCTAGGAAACTAACACAATGACATTAGTTATATAGCTTTTGTATATGCTCTTTATCAAGCTAAGGAAGTTTTTCTCTGTTCCTTATTTGCAGAGATTTTTTTTATCATGGGTAAGTGTTAAATTTGTCAAATTTTTTTCTGCATCAAATGATATGACCATATGATTTTTCTTCTTTAGTCTGTTAATTACATTTATTGATTTTTGGATGTTGGGCCAGTCTTGCATATATGGAATAAATCTCACTTAGTCATGGTACATAGTTATTTTTATAAATTGTTGGACGCTATTTCCTAATATTTTGTTGAAGATCTTTGTGTTTGTCTTCATGAGAAATATGTCTGTATATTTCTCTGTACATTCTTTGTCTGCTTTTGACATCAAGGTAATACTGACTTCATAAAATAAGTTGAAAAGTGTTCCCTCCTCTTCTGTTTTCTGAAAAATATTGTATACAATTGCTGTTAATTCTTTAAACGCATAGTAAAATTCCCCAGTGAAACCATCTGGGCCTGGGAATTTCTTTTCCAGGAGCTCTTTAATTATAAATTCTATTTCTTTTTGTAGGACTACTCAGGTTATCTATTTCATCTTGTTTCAGTTTGTGCTTTTCAAGAAATTGGTCCATTTCTTGTGTTGTTGAATTTATGAGCATAAAGTTACTTACAGTATTCCCATAGTATCGTTTAATGGCTTCATGATCTCTTTCAGTCCTGATATTGGTGATTTATGCCTCCCTCTTAATTTTTATCATTCTTGCTAGAGGTGTGTCAATTGTATTGACTTTTTTGAGGAACCAGCTTTGGATTCATTGATATTCTTGATTTGATTCTTGAATTGATTTTCAATTTCATTGATTTCTGCTCTTTATTATTTCCTTCCTTCTGCTTGCTTTGGATTTATTTTGCTCTTTTTGTCCCCTAGTTTCTTGAAACTTGGATTATTGATTTGAGACCTTTCCTCTTTATAGTCACATGCTGCATAATGATGTTTGAGTCAATGACAGATTGCATACATGATGGTGGTCCCATAAGATTAGTACCATGTAGTCCAGGTGTGTAGTAGGCAATACTATATAAGTACTAAAGGGGAGGAAAAAAATTTTTCTCTAACCTTCTAGGTTCTTCTGGCTGCTGTAAGAATTAAATTGACATGAGACGGATTAACAGGAGAAAAACGAAAGTTTAATAGCATATATATATATGGGAGAAACCCAGGAAAACTGAATAACTCGCCAAAATGGCCAAAGCCCTCACCTTAAATACCATCCTCGGCAAGACAAAAAAAGATGTTGGGGGTGTGGAGAGTCAGAGACTTCAAAGGGAAGGAAAGTGATTCACAGTTAGGTGAAAGCAATCAAATGTTTGGGAAACAAGTGTTTGGCCACACAGAAACAGAAGAACACAGAGGGGAGCTCAACAAACAGGCTTTTTTAGGTTCCTCCCTGCCTACCACCTAGTTCATGTTATACTAAGGTGATAGCTCTCTTCTTGAGACAGGTTTTTTATCTGAATTTTTTTAGACAGTTAAGGAAGAGGTAACAAGAAAAACTTTCTGAATCCTTTTTTTCTTAGAAATCATCAGCTTAAAGTAATCCTAATGTTAAAGAGACACATTTTTGGGTGGCATATGTTGTTCCCCTTCAGTATACTCTATAATATTCACACACCAATTAAATCACCTAACAATGCCTTTCTCAGAACATATCCCCATCATCAGGTGACACATGACTGTATTTCATAGCATTTAGTTCTATAAATTTCCCTCTCAGCATTGCTTTACTTGCATCCCACACATTTTGCTATGTTGTGCTTTTATTTCATTCAGTTCTCTGCATTTTTAAAATTTCTTTTGGGACTTCTTCTTTGACCCATGGATGATACAGAAATGTGCTATTTAAGTCTTAATGTCTGAAGATTTTCTCATTGGTTTTCTGTTACTGATTTCTAGTTTGATTATGTTACAGTTGAAGAACATCCTCCACATAATTTTGATTCTTTTCAATTTGTTGAGATTTGTTTTATGAGCCAGTATATGGTTTGTTATGGACTGACTGTGTCCCATAAAACTTCATACGTTGAAGCCCTGCCCCCTGATGTGGCTGTGTTTGGAGATGGGGATTCTAAGGAAGTATTTAAAGTTAAATGAGGTCATAAAAATTGGTCTCTGATCTGAGAGGATTAGTATCCTTATAAGAAGAGATACCAGAGAGCTCACTCTCCCTCTCTCTCCATGCATGCACAGAGGAAAGGCCATGTGAAGACAGTGAGGAGGGGGCTGTCTACAAGCCAGGAAGTGAGCTCTCACCAGAAATTGAATTGCCCAGAACTTTGGCCTTGGATTTCGGCTTCCAGAACTATGAGAAAATAAATTTCTGTTTTGTAAGTCGCCCAGTCTGTAGTATTTTGTTATGACAGCATGAGAAGACTAATGCATGGTCTATCTTAGTGAATGTTCCACAGGCACTTGAAAACATGTATATTCTGTTGTTGTTGAATGGAGTGTTCTATAAATGCCAATTAGATCCTGTCAGTGATGGTTTTATTCAGTTATTCTAGATCTTTGCTAATTTCCCAGCTGGCAGCTCTAGCAATTGCTGAGAGGAGGGTGTTGAAGTCCTCAACTATAATTTTGAATTTCTCTATTTCTTCTTTTAGCTCTATCAGGTTCTTCCACGTATTTCTTTTATCTTTTTTTAAATTAAGATTATGATAGTTTACAACCTTGTGAAATTTCAGTTGTACTTCATTATTAGTTATGTTGTAGGTACACCACTTCACCCCTAGTGCCCTCCCCCCACACCCACTTTCCCCTGGTAACCACCAATCAGTTCTCCTTGTCTATATGTTAACTTCCACCTATGAGTGGAGGCATACAGAGTTCGTCTTTCTCTGTCTGGCTTATTTCACTTAACATAATACCCTCAAGGTCCATCCATGTTGTTGTGAATAGGACGACTTTGTCCTTTTTTATGGCTGAGTAGTATTCCATTGCATATATATATACCATATCTTCTTTATCCAATCATCAGTTGCTGGGCACTTAGGTTGGTTCCATGTCTTGGCTATTGTAAATAATTCTGCGATGAACATAGGGGTGCATGGGACATTTGGAATTGCTGATTTCAGGTTCTTAGGATAGATACCCAGTAGTGGGATGGCTGGGTCATAAGGTATTTCTGTTTTTAACTTTTTGAGAAATCTCCATACTGTTTTCCATAGTGGCTGCACCAGTTTGCATTCCCACCAACAGTGTATGAGGGTTCCTTTTTCTCCACAGCCTCTCCAACATTTGTCAATCTTGGTTTTGGCTATTTTTGCCATTCTAACAGGTGTAAGGTGATATCTTAGTGTAGTTTTGATTTGCATTTCCCTGATGATTAGTGATGATGAGCATCTTTTCATGTGTCTATTGGCCATCCATATATCTTCTTTGGAGAAATGTCTGTTCATGTGCCCTGCCCACTTTTTGATCGGGTTGTTTGATTTTTTGTTGTTGAGCTGGGTGAGTTCTTTATATATTATGGAAATTAACCCTTTGTCAGATAAGTAAGTTGTAAATATTTTTTACCAATTAGTGGGCTGTTTTTTTGTTTCAATCCTATTTTCCCTTGCCTTGAAGAAGCTCTTTAGTCTGATGAAGTACCATTTGTTTATTCTTTCTATTGTTTCCCTCATCTGAGGAGTTATGGTGTCCAAAAAGATTCTTTTGAAACTGATGTCAAAGAGTGTACTGCCTATATTCTCTTCTACAAGACTTATTGTTTCAGTCCTAATCTTTAGGTCTTTGATCCATTTTGAGTTTATTTTGGTGAATGGTGAAAAAGAATGGTCAATTTTCATTCTTTTACATGTGGCTTTCCAGTTTTCCCATCACCATTTGTTGAAAAGACTTTCTTTTCTCCATTGTATGCCCTCAGCTCCTTTGTCAAAGATAAGCTGTCCATAGATGTGTGGTTTTATTTCTGGGCTTTCAATTCTGTTCCATTGATCTGTGTATCTGTTTTTGTACCAGTACCATGCTGTTTTGATTACTGTAGCTTTGTAGTATGTTTTGAAGTCAGGGATTGTGATCCTCAGGCTTTGTTCTTCTTACTCAGGATTGCTTTAGCAATTCAGGGTCTTTTGTTGCCCCCTATGAATTTTAGGATTCTTTGTTCAATTTCTCTAAAGAATGTCATTGGGATTCTGATTGGGATAGCATTGAATCTGTAGATTGCTTTAGGTAGTATGGACATTTTAACTATGCTTATTCTTCCAATCCATGTGCATGGAATGTCTTTCCATCTCTTTATGTCGTCATCAATTTCTTTCAAGAAAGTCTTATAGTTTTCGTTGTATAGATCTTTCACTTCCTTGGTTAAATTTATCCCAAGGTATTTTATTCTTTTTGTTGCGATTGTGAATGGGATTGAGTTCTTGAGTTCTTTTTCTGTTAGTTCATTATTAGTGTATAGAAATGCTACGGATTTATGTATATTGATTTTATACCCTGCAACTTTGCTGTAGCTGTTGATTGTTTCTAATAGTTTTCCTATGGATTCTTTGGGGTTTTCTATATATAAGATCATGTCGTCTGCAAACAGTGAGAATTTTACTTCTTCATTGCCTATTTGGATTCCTTTTATTTCTTTTTCCTACCAAATTGCTCTGGCCAACACTTCCAGTACTATGTTGAATAGGAGTAGTGAAAGTGGGCACCCTTGTCTTGTTCCTGTTCTCAGAGGGATGGCTTTCAGTTTTTGTCCATTGAGTATGATGTTGGCTGTGGGTTTGTCATATATGGCCTTCATTATGCTGAGGTACTTTCCTTCTATACCCATTTTATTGAGGGTTTTTATCATAAATGGATGTTGGATCTTGTCGAATGCTTTCTCTGCATCTATTGAGATGATCATGTGGTTTTTGTGTCTCATTTTGTTAATGTAGTGTATCACGTTGATTGACTTGCGGATGTTGAACTCTTCCATGTATTTTTGAAGCTCTGTTGTTTGATGCATACACATTTGGGATCACTATGACATCTTGGTGATGGACTCTTTTATCAGTAAATAATGTCTTTGTTTGGCCCCAGTAATGTTTTTGCTCCCTTTATCAATAGTAATATAGCCATTTCCGTCTTTTTTAAAAAAATAATGTTAACATGATATATCCTTTTCCATCCTTTTACTTTCAATATACCTCTGTTGACGTGTTTTAAATGTTTTCTGTATACAGAATATTGTTGGTTTATACTTTTTTAATCTACTCTGTGAATCTCTGTCTTTCAATTAGTGTAGTTAGGTCACCTACATTTCATATAACTACAGTAGGGCTTAAATCTGCCTTTTATTATTTGTTTTCTGTTTGTTTCCTTTGTTTCTCTTTTCTTGCCTTCCTATAGGTTACTTGAACATTTTTTTAGGGTTCCTTCTGTTTTATTTATACTGCTTCTGAGTATACCACTTTGCACAATTTGTTTAGTGTTTGCTGTAGATATTACTATATATACATTTATAGTTTATCACAGTCTACTGCATCTGTGTTTACTACTTTGAAAGAAGTATTGAACCTTACTTCCTTTTACTTTCATACGTGTAAAATACGATTGTCTCAAGCATTGCCTCTATATACATTGAGCACTATAACAGATGTCACTAGAATTTTTGCTTCAAATATCACATATGACATAAATCTAATGAGGGGAAGGATAGTCTATTATATACCCTTATTTTATCCATTTATGTATTGTTATTTCCTTTTGGAGTTTCCAAGCCTTCCTCTGTTATAATTTCCTTTCTTTTCTGGAGAGTTTTCTTTAATCATTCCTTCAGAGCAGGTCAGTTAGTGATAAATTCTTTTAATTTCCCTTTGTGTGAGAATGTCTTTATTTCTACTTCATCCCTGAAGGATAGCTGTGCTGGATGTAGGTTTCAGGGTTGGTAGTTCTTTCATTTTACCACTTGAAAACGTTACTCCTTCCTCTGGCCTCCATGATTTCGGATGAAAAATGCTCTGCCATTCAAATAGGTGTTGCCCTATAAGGAATGTGCCATTTCTCTCTGGTTGCTTTGAAGATTTTTTTTTTTTGCCGTTAGTTTTCATATGTTTAATTATAATGTATCTTAGCATGGGTTCCTTTGGGTTTATCCTATTTGAGGTTCTCTCAGTTCTTAAATCTGTAGATGTAGGCATTTTGCTAAATTTGAGAAATTTTAAGCCTTTATTTCTTCAGTACATTTTCAGCCCCACATTATTTCTTTTCTCCTTCTGGGACTCATGGATCCTTTGGGATCTATAAAGGTTAAATTTTTCATTATTGTCTCACAGGTCCCTGTGGTTCTGTTCATTTTTTCTCAGTCTGTTCTCCATTGTTCAGATTGAGTAAATTCTATCTGTCTTCTACTTAAGATTATATCTTCTATCATTCAACTCATCCAGTGAGTTTTTATTTCAGTTATTGCATTTTTAGTTCTCTCATTTCCATTTGATTCTTTTTTATAACTTTTCTTTCTTTGCTGAGATTTTCCTTTTCTAATTTCTTTTGAGGTAATTTGTAACTGCTCATTGAAGCAATTTTATGGTGACATCCTTAAAATCTTTGTCAGATAGTTCCAACTTCTCATTCACCTTAGTGTTGCCATCAATTGATTTTTCTCATTTGAGTTGTGATTTTCCTGGCTCTTGGTATGATGGGTGATTTTCTATCATATTATGTATATTTTGGATGTTAGGAGGCTATTGATCCTATCTAAATCTAATGGAGCAAGCAGTCACTTTGTTTAGGTTTAGCATGTAGGTTCTGGCTGACTGTTGTGATCCATAATCTCAATGACAATTTAGTTTCCTGAGCTTTTATGATGCTATTCTGGGTCTGCTTGAGCTCCTGCTAGATCCCTGCTCGTGCCACTCAGTGTCGTTAGATGTGGGGTGGGTATACCAGACCCACACGATTGACAGCATTTCCCCAGACCTGTTTTCGCACCACTGCGTGCCTGCTGGTGGACTTCCTACTATATCTCTGCTTTGCCTCCAGGGAAGGAAAGTGCCTCCCTGGGCTACCTTCTGCCATTAAGTGGATTGGCCAAGAGCCACCAAGCCTGGGTGGCTCTCTGTCACTGGGAGGAAGTTTGGGAGAGGCTAGGTCTGGGTCATACTCTGCTGGGTGGACAGCTGGAGACACCAAGCACACTGGTGCCTCTAGTATGAGCAGAGAGGCCTGCCTGCTATCTCTTGGTGTTAGGTGTGGAGGGAGTTGTCCTGCCCAGATTCTGCTGTTACCACTGTGGGCAGGTTGTGCTCACTTCGGCCAGCAGATGTGGGAAATGCAGTCGGTCATCACTCCCTGGATCATTCCAATTTTGCCACTGCTTCTAGTAGATCAAGCCCACTACTGCCAGTGGATATGAGTCTTCCCACTAAGTTTCTGCTGGATTTCCCTTTTTCCAGTTCTTTGGTCAGAGAGAGCAAACATTTTTGTTTTTATTTTGGGGATTATTTTGTCTATACATGTTGGTGTTTCCGGGTTGCAGATCTTCCCAGCACCCAGTCCAGGATACGTGGAAGATTAAAAATAAAGCCCCAGGGAGCACACTGTAGTGTCCTTCTCCAAGTTCTGAGCCTCTAGCCAGTACACCTTTTGCTCTCCATATTCTGGAGCCCCATTTGTGATCATATTTCTTTGTATTTAGAGTCAAGAAGCAGGGAAAATTGAATCTTTGTCATCTTTCCCCAGCCAACAACATCCTTTTTTATTGGCTTTCCAAGTAATCATTAAAACTATTTGACGTCTTTTACATCTTCATGGGCTATAGAAATAGCCAATGATTTTATATTTTAGCATATATTACCCCATACTAGAGATTGTCAAACTATGATCTTTCATCGACCAAGCTGGGCAACCCATACATTACAAAATCAGAGTTGAATAGTTGTGACAGAGACTATATGAGTCTTATAAAGAATAAAATATTTATTATATGGCCCTTTACAGAAAAATTTTGTCAATCCCTACACTGTAATATTTTAAGCTCTATTATTTAACTGATTAATTTGGAAATATGGACACTACTACATAAAGGTGTATTATCATGATGTTAAAAAGTAAGAGAAGGTAAGTAAGATATCAATTCAAGCAACAGAGTGAATTTTTTTAGCAAGAGAGGATGATACTACTGCATGACCAGAACCCAATTGTGGTAATATCAATTTTCATTCATTAATTTATACACACGTTTATTTAGTAAGCATGCATTGAGCACTGTAATAGGTACTGAGACACTGTCATACAGAGGATACTTAATAAGCATTTATTGAGGGAATGAATTATGAATTCTGACAAAAGTCAAAGTTCTCAAGAAACTCACAGGTTAGGACCAGACCGTTGAGGGAGATAAAAATTTAAAAAGATAATTGCATTATAAGTGGAAATGTGCTGAAGCAGTGTTATGGGAACCCTCTAGGATGATACGGCAGAAATCACAGCTCTCCATCAGAATGTTTCTTTCATTCTTAGGCACACAACTAGACCACAGTCTAGTGTCTAATGTAGTTTGGTGTGGCCAAGTGAATAAGTTGTCTCCAACAAAATGAGACCAGAAGTGACATACCCCATTTCTAGATCTAGATCCTAAAAGCTCCCATGCATGCTCCTCAGTACTCTTTCCCTTCTGGCTGCCTAGGATGTTGACATTCAGGGCAACATGGAAGCCATGTGTTGAGGACTGAAGTGCTTTCTAAGCTTAGGTCTTGAATGACAACATAGAGGAAAGCTATCCAACCAACCTGAAAAATCTCTCACAACTGTTAAAAGAGAAAGAAAAATATTTATATAGTGCCAATGTGATAAAATTTGAGGATCTATTTGTTACTGCAGCCTGGTACACCATAAATAATAAAGAAGGAATAACTTAACTGTGCTTGAGGATGCAAGGTAAGGCTTCATAGAGGAAGTAATAGTTGAGCTGGGCCTGTAAAAATGAATGAGTTGTCCTTGTGTCAATGAAGGGAATGGACATTCGGGCAGGAGGAATAGCATGTAAAAGTGCATATAGGCACAAGGTGATGTGGGAATGTCAAGATGTGTATATGTGGAGCTTGAGAGAATGAGAGAGACACAGAGAGAAAGTGATAGGAAAGGAGGCTGGAGAGCAGATTATGACTAACTTTGAAAGGTCTTTGAAAGGAGTTTAACTTTATCCTTTGAGTACTGAGGAGATAGCAAAAGTTTTTAAACTTGGAAGTAAAACAATCAAGGTAGTAGTTGAGAAATATAACTGGAAGCACCAATGGTGATAGATTCGACTTTGGTTGCATCAAAGATAAGACTCTTTATAACTACTTTGTCTTCAAGTTCCAATGCCATAATTGAGATTAGAAATTTGTTAGGATTATATCCACCACTGGAAACAAAGCATGCATATTCAAAAAGATCTCAAAAAGAAAGGTTTAGCATGGAGACAGAAGAATTAGGACTCCAGTTCAAGGTCCATTTAAAATAATAGTCTTATTATACATTAGAGATGATCATAGTAATCTGAATAGGAGATTTTAAAATTCTTAATATTTTGCAAATTCCATAATTCTTGAATATCGTGCTTTTGACTCTCAGGAGTATTAAAACTCTCAGTGAGCACTATAGGTACAAAGAGGCCGACAGAAAGAAATATAAAGTTTATTTCATCATAAAATAAACTATCATATGATAGTATATAATAGTGTCTATTTAAGATTTGGAAATCTTAACATTGATATTTGGATCTTTCACAACATTCAATTATTTTTCCTTGAAATTTATGTCTTTTAGGTCTAAAATAACATTTACGTGAGTGTAGGAGGTTTCATTTCTGTTTGGTATCACAGCTAGCCACAGATCAAAAAAAGTATTGCGTCAGCCGTCTATAGATAGCAACTCTTTATTTGTAGCATAAATTGACAGAAATTTTATATTTTAATAGTACATAAATACTTTCGAATAGTGTAAGGGCATAATAAAAGCTTTTATTAAGATTTAGAAAAGTTTGTAAAAATATAAAAGGAGGGAAATGTCATAAATTCAGAAATTGTGAAGATTAACTGAAGATAACTTTTTTCACTTCAAAGTATGGCATTGTTTGACAAGCTTATGACAAATTAATTCTTTACTGCACAAATTCAGGGCTTCTCAAATTATTATATCACTAAAGAATATTATATCATCAAGATAAATGCACAAAATATATCCATATTTTCACAGTATCACTGCCAAAAAAGAAGATGGTTCTTCCCTAATCACAAAGATGGGGGGATTCCCAAAGAGGCAACAGAGATCATTCACTCAGCATCATACACCTTTACATTTTGAAAGACTGAGCCCTATAATCCATAGAAATTGAAAGATGCTTTAATGTGGCTTTCATTCAAATTTATCACAGCTATGAAGAAAGATAACACTAAAGGTTTTGATAATGTATCTTCAAGTACAGTGGTAAGAGAAGATACCTTTAAAGGCTTTCTCTTAAAAAATTAAGCAATGAATAATGCCAAAAGACTTCAAAGCTCTCTCTTGTAATCTGTTCATCAAATAGAAAGGGAAAACAGTTGAGACAATGATTACCAGATAATTTATCTGTTTTCCATTATTGACATGTTGTCTCTAGCCCTTCTGGATTAACTGTATTATCAACCATGACTATCTGAAAATAAAAATATATCTTCAGACCAAAAATAGTAGAATATATTTTTGTGGCACATAAAGTATAGGAAAACATAAAACCACTATCATTTCTGTCCACTTGAAAAGGTTCCATTTTTAGCAACAGAACAGACTGCATGACCAGAATGATCTTCCATCTGAAAACAACAAAAATAATGGGTCAAACATTAAAAAAATATATATTTTTAGTGCCTTTTAGGATCTGACAAAAAGTGGGCAATATTTTGCCTAGGTGTTAAAAAATATGGCCTTCCAGAAATTGAAATGGAATACAGAAGCTTTTATCTTGATAACACTTGCCAAACTAAGTGGAATTAAGCATTACTTTTTGCAAATTTAAAGGACAAATGGAACAGAAGACAAAGCCTAGGGCCTCCTCAATGTGTGGAATCAACACAAGAGTCCTTATACAAATATTGCACCCCAAACTTTTGAGGTCGATTTAAGAGTAATCTAGAAATAAGTCTGCCTTTCCAATAGATCAAAAGTAAAATTGGCTGTCTTGAGCATTAATGCTGAATAATGATGGAGAAATAGAAGGGAAAATCACCTTATCTATAGAGAAGTAAGGATAAGAATGACATTGACTTCTCTTCAGAAACCACGCAGCAAGAAGAAAGTGGAGTAAAATATGAAAGTGTTAAAAGAGTCAGCAATGTAGAATTCTGTATCCAGTGAAATTATTCTTCAAAAGTGAAGGAGAAATAAAGGCTTTCTCAGAAAAAAAGGAGGGAATTTGTTGCTACTAGATCTGCCTTGCAAGAAATGTTTTAAAAAGATTTTTTTGAAAGAAGAAAAATGATATTGGTCAGAAACTCAGATCTACATAAATAAAGGAAAAGCATTAGGGAAGGAATAAATGAAGGCAACATTAAACTTTGTATTTCTCTTATACTTAATTAATCTAACAGGTAACAGTTTGTTCAAAATAATAATAGGAACAATGTATTCAGTGATATAGCTCATGGATAAGTGAAGCAAATGACAGCAATGTTATGATGTACAGGAGGGAGGAAATGGGAGTACTTTGTTACAACATACTTGCACTACTCATGTTGTAGTAGACTGTTTTTCGAAAGCGGACTTGAGTTAGTTGTAAATGTATATTGCAAATGCATGGGCAACCACTAAAAAAGTAAAAAAAGAAATATAAGTGATATGATAAGAGAAGAGAAAAAAAGAAATCATGCAAAATACTCAAAACCAGAGAAGACAGAAAAAGAATGGAAGACAAAAGACAACACAGAAGAAGAGCAACCAGTAGAAAACAATAACAAATATGGTAGATATTAATCCAATGATATCAATAATGATTTTAAATGCCAATAGATTAAATAGACCAGTTAAAGACAGAAACTGTCAGAGTGGATTGAAAAACTAGGCCCAACTGTATATTGTCTACAAAAAAATCACTTTAAATGTAAAGACACATATAGATTAAAAGTAAAGGGATGGAGAAAGATATAACATGCCAACACTAATCAAAAGAAAGCTGGAGTAGCTTTATTAATATCAGACAAAGTAGACTTCAGAGCTAAGAAAATTATTAGGGATAAAGGGGGGCATTACATAATGTTGAAAAGTCAACTCTCTAAGAAGACATAACAATCCTTAATTTGTATGCACCTAACAACAGATTGTCTAAATAGATGAGGCAAAAATTGATAGAACTTCCAGGAGAAATCGATGAAGCCACTATTATAGGTGGAGACTTCAAAACCCCTCTATCAATAATTAACAGATCTAACAGGCAGAAAATTAATAAGGACACAGTTGAATTGAACAGCATCAACAATTAACTGGATCTAATTGATATCTATAGAATACATTATCCAACAACAGCAGAATACATACTCTTCTCAAGTTCACACAGAACATTCACCAAGATAGACCACATTCTAGGCCATAAAACACAACTTAACAAATTTAAAAGAAGAGAAATAATAAAAATATGCTTTCAAACCACAATGGAATTAAAACAGAAATCAATAACAGAAAGATAGCTGGAAAGCTCCAAAACACAACACGCTTCTAAATAATATATGGTTCAAGAAAGAATTTTCATGAGAAATTAAAACACATTTTAAACTAGATTAAAATTAAACTTAGAAAATGTGTGGGATGCAGAAAAAGTAGCAATTAGAGGGAAATATATAGCACTGAATAACAGAAAATAAGAAGTATCTAAAACCAATAATTTAAGCTTTCACCTTAGCAAATGATAAAAAAAGAAATTTTTAAAAGAACAAATTAAACCCAAAATATGCAGAATAAATAATAAAAATTAGAGCAGAAATTAGTGAAATTAAAAGTAAGAAATCAACAGAGAAAATCAACAAAACCAAAAGCAAATTCCTTGAAAAGATCAATAAAATAATCTCATGGACATTAAAAGGATAATGAAGGACTAATAAGGACAACTCTATGCTGACAAATTTGATAACTTAGATGAAAGGGAACAATTCCTTGAAAGACACAATCTACCAAAACTCTCATAAGAAGGAATAGACAATCTTAATAGGTCTATATCTATTAAAGAAATTAAACCGATAATAACATACCAAAATGGAAAGCACCAAGCCCAGATGGTGAATTCTACCAAGGCAACATCTACCAAACATTTAAGGAAAAAGTTATGCTAATTTTCTACAATCTCTTCCATAAAATAGAAGCAGAGGTGATAGGTCCTAATGAGCAATACTCTAATACCCAAAACAGACAAAGCTATTACAAGAAAAGGAAACTACAGACCAATGCCTTTCATGAACATAGATGCAAAAATCCTCAAGAAAATGTAAGCAAACTGAATATAACAATGTATAAGAAGAATTATACACTATGTCCTAGTGGGATTTATTCCAGGTATGCAAAGCTGGTTCAACATTTGAAAATCAATTAATGTAACCCATCACACCAATAGACTAAAGAATAAAAATCATATGATCATATGAATGGATACTGAAAAAGCATGTGAGAATCCAACATCATTCGTGATAAAAATTCTTAGCAAAGTAACAATAGAAAGGAACTTCTTCAACTTGATAAAGAACATCTACAAACAATCTACAGCTGACATCCTCCTTAATGGTAAGAAACAAGATGCTTTTCCCCTAAAGTCAGGAACAAATTAAGGAGTTCCATCTCACCACTCCTATTCAATATCATACTGGAAGTCCTAGATAATGCAATATGACAAGAAAAGGAAATAAAAGTATACAGATTGGGAAGGAAGAAATAAAACTCTCTTTGTTCACAGACAACATAATTATGTATAAAAACCCAAAGAATCAACAAACAAACTGGACCTAAGAAGTGACTATAGCAACATTACAGGATAGAAGGTTAATACACAAAAGTTGGCTGCTTTCTTATATACCAGCAATGAACAACTGGAATTTGAAATGAAAAACACAATACTATTGCTGTACAACATAGTATCTATAGTTAACAATACGGTATTATGCAGTTTAAAATATGTTGAGGGTATATCTCATGTTAAGTGTTATTACCAAAAACAAAACAAAACATACAAAAGAACACAATAAAATTTTTGGAGGCAGTGGATATATTTAATAGCTATGTTGTGGTGATGGTATCACGGGCATATGCACATGTCCAAACTCATCAAGATATATTCATTAAATGTGTGCAAATTTTATCTATCAATTAAACCTCAATAAAGCTAAAAAAGTTTTTTAAAAATGCAATATCATTTATATTAATACCAGGAAAATGAAATACTTAGGTATAAAGTTAACAAAATGTGTACAATTTATATGAGGAAATATGTATGATCTATATGAGGAAAATTACAAAATTCTGTTGGAAAAAATCAAAGAGTATCTAAATAAATGGAAAGATATTCCATGTACATGGATAGGAAGAAACAATCTCCAACTTAATATATAGATTCAATATAATCTCAATCAAAATCCTAGCAGTTATTTTGTGCATATCAAAAAACTGATCCTAAAGTTTACATGAAAAGGCAAAATTCACAGAATAGCCACCACAATATTGAAGGAGAAGAACAAAGTCAGAGTACTGACATTACCTGACTTCAAAACTTACTATTAAGCTACTTTAATCAAGACAGTACAGTATTAGTGAAAGAATAGACAAATAGATCAATGGAACAGAATAGAGAGACCAGAAATAGATCTACACAAATACAGTCAACTGATGTTTGATAAAGGAGCAAAGGCAATTCACTGAAGAAAGGATAATCCTTTCAACAAATGGTGCTAGAACGATTTCACACGCAAAAAAAATTAATCTAGATGCAGACTTTACACCTTTCAAAAAATTAACTCAAAATGATCACAGACCTAAAAGTAAAACACAAAACTATAAAACTTTTAGAACATAATAAAGAAGGAAATCTATGTGGCTTTGGCTTTGGCAATAACTTCTTAGATACCATACCAAAAGCATGATCCATAAAAAAATTTATGTTAGACTTCATTAAAATTAAAAATTTCTGCTCTACAGTAATCACTGTTAAGTGACAAACCACAGACTGGGGGAAAATCTTTGCAAAACACATATCAGATAAAGTACTGGTATCCAAAATATATAAAGAACTCTTAAAATTCAACAGTGTGAAAACAAACCACACAATTTAAAAATGAGCAAAAGATCTGAACAGACATCTTACCAAAGAAGATAAGTAGGTGGCAATAAGAATATGAAAAGACGCTCAGTGTCACATATCATTAGGGCATTGCTAATTAACAACAATGAGATACACTACACACTCATTAGAATGGCCAAAATCCAAAACACTGAAAACACCAAATGCCGATGAGGATGTGGAGCAACAGGAACTCTTATTCATTGCTGGTGGCAATGCAAAATGGTACAGCTACTTTGGAAGACAGTTTGACAGTTTCTTACAAAACTAAGCATACTTTTACCATATGATGCAACAATTGTGTTCCTTCGTATTTTACCCAAATGGATTGAAAACTTAGGTATACACAAAAACCTCCACACAAATGCTTATAGCAGATTTATTCATAATTTGAAAAATTGTAAACAACCAAGATGTCTTTCAACAGCTAAAGATAAAACATGGTGCATCCTTACAATGGAATATTATTCAGCGATAAAAAGAAATGAGCTATCATGCCATGAAAAGACTTGGAGGAACCTTATATGTGTATTGCTAAGTGAAAGATGCCAAACCTAAAAGGCTACACACTGCATGGTTCCACTTATATAACATTCTGAAAAGACAAAACTATGGAGACAGTAAAAAGATCAGTGGTTGCCAGAGATTTGGGGGGATGCATGGATGATTTTTAAATCACAGATGATTTTTAGAACAGTGAATTTTTTTCTGTATGATACTATAATTATGGATACATGCCATTACACATTTGTCAAAACTCATAGAATGTACAATGCAAATATTGAAGCTTGATGTAAACTATGGACCTTAAAAATAATGTATCAGTATTGGCTCATCATTTGTAGCGAGTGTACCAACTAATGCAAAATGTTAAAAATAAAGGAAATTGTTTGGTGGTGAGGGGCATATGGGAACCTTCTGTACATTTAGCTGAATTTTTTCTGTAAACCAAAAACTGCTCAAAAAATAAAAATTCTATTAGTTATAAGTTTTAAAAAAGAATGAAGAAAATCTCTGAACATCAATTCTAGGATATACTGTTAAGTGGATGGAAAAAGAAAAGTCTAACAGTATTTTTTGTATGTTATTTTTTGTGTAAGCAAGAAAGGGAAATAATAATATTGACACACACACACACACATATGTCTGTTCACTTATGTAAAAGGAAACTCAGGAAGGAAAAAGCACAAATAATGAGATTTGTACCTATGGCAGCATAAAGGACAGGGTAGAAAGGATAGGGGAAGGGAATGTGATATAAAAGATGGACGTAGTTTTGATTTGCATTTCCCTGATGATTAGTGATGATGAGCATCTTTTCATGTGTCTATTGGCTATCCATATATCTTCTATGGAGAAATGTCTGTTCATGTCCCCTGCCCATTTTTTTGATCGAGTTGTTGATTTTTTGTTGTTGAGCTGTGTGAGTTCTTTACATATTACGGGAATGCAAACTGGTGCAGCCACTATGGAAAACAGTATGGAGATTTCTCAAAAAGTTAAAAATAGAAATACCTTATGACCCAGCCATCCCACTACTTGGTATCTATCCAAAGAACTTGAAATCAGCAATTCCAAAAGTCCCACGCACCCCTATGTTCATTGCAGCATTATTTACAATACCCAAGACGTGGAAGCAACCTAAATGTCCATCAACTGATGATTGGATAAAGAAGATATGGTATATATATACAATGAAATACTACTCAGCCATAAAAAGGGATAAAATCGTTCCATGCACAACATGGATGGACCTTGAGGGTATCAAGTGAAATAAGCCAGATAGAGAAAGACAAACTCTGACTCCACTCATAGGTGGAAGTTAAACATATAGACAAAGAGAACTGATTGGTGGTTAACAGGGGAAACGGGGGGTGGGGGGAGGGCACAAAGGGTGAAGTGGTGCACCTACAACATGACTAACAATAATGTATAACTGAAATTTCGCAAGGTTGTAAACTATCATAATCTTAATAAAAAGTTAAAAAAAGATGGATGTAGTTATATTTCTCTGAGTATTCTTTTCTCTATAGTTCTGACTTTTGGAACCATGTTAACCTTCCTCATACTCAAAAAAAAAAACCCAGCTAAAGTGAAAAAGGATGGGGAAAAACACACAATAAAATGGAAACAGAAAATAATGAAACTAACTTATAACCAAACTGAAGGAGAGGGAAGAACAAACCTAAATGATGCTTGAACACAGTATTCTGACTATATATCCTAAGACTAAAAATGAAAAAAACCTGTAAACAAATAGTGAACTTGACTTACAGGGGTTTTTTTCTCACAGTGGAATGGGTTAGCAATCATGAAACTGCTTTCTGTGCATTCTAGGATTGAGCAAATGAATATATATATTATGGATAATGGGAGCCACATGTCTCACTGTTGGAAAAGGGAGTTACAACTATGGAGAAGGGAAAGGCTAGAATCAGTCCTGTGGTATCGGACTAGAACTGGAGTATCAGTGTGAACTCTGGGTTTTTATGCATACATGTCATAATATATATACTATACAATTATATTATGATATATAATTATAACATCATAATTAACATAACAAATTTGCATTTTATGTATATAAATAAGCATAAAAATATATATAAGCTTGGTCTATATAGATATAGAGGGCCTGGAAGCAATGGCACTCCAGTAGCAACAAGCACACATAGTACGCAGGACTCCTTGAAGAAATTCCTCAATCCACAGCTGGAGCTGAGAAATTAAGAGATAAGTCTGGAGTATCTTATAGAATGAAAAAGTAAAAACATGCTCAAAGAATGATGACCACACACCAATGGTACGCATGTGTCTGTATGAAAGAGCTTTCACTGGCCAGATCTAGGACTATTTGATTATCAAAATAAATAATGATGGTAATGGGTTATAACCTATCAAATAAAATAAGAGTACATGAATCCATACTACTATAAGTAAATAAATAAATATATAAATAAAGAGAAAAATATCTCATCTCTACATTAGAATGCCAACTAATAAATGTAGAAGGAATCATGGGATTAGAAAATTAAAATGTGGCAACCAAATCATCATAACAATAAATGACTCAGGCAAGAATTTCCAATGGATACTAAAACAAGTGTGTGAAAGTTTACGGGGTAATGGGATATTTACATAATTTCAAAATATCTCTCTCTAAGACATTTGTTACTTATAAACTGAAAAGTTGGAACTTTATAGTGGAGAAAAGTGGTAGAATCTATTTTAACCAAGTAAACAAAATTAATATCAACAGAAAGGAACAAATTAACATCGTTGACTCCTCATATAATGTTCTGAGACATACATAATATTATTTCCGTGGTACTCCTACTAAAATATATAGCCTAAATCTAGTCATGGAAAAACATCAAACAAACACAATTTTAGGGCATTCTGCAAAAATAACTAGCCTAAACTCTTCAAAACTACCAAGGTCATTAAAGACTAAGAAAGAATGAGGAACTGTCCTAGATTAAAGGAGACTAAAGTAACATCACAAACAAATGTGATGTGTGATGCTGGATTGGAACCTGGACCAGAAAACAAAAATCTTTTTCTATAAATGACATCATTAGCTTAATTGGCAAAATTTGAGTGAAGTCTGTATATTAGATAATAGTAAGGAATCAATGTTAATATCCTTATTTTGATAATTGCGGTGTGGCTATATAAGAAAACATTTTTATTTATTCGTTTATTTATTTTTGAGGAAGATTAGCCCTGAGCTAACTACTGCCAGTCCTCCTCTTTTTGCTGAGGAAGCCTGGCCCTGAGCTAACATCCATGCCCATCTTCCTCTACTTTATATGTGGGACGCCTACCACAGCATGGCTTGCCAAGTGGTGCCATGTCCGCACCCGGGATCCGAACCGGCGAAACCGTGGGCCGCCAAAGCAGAGCGTGCGAACATAACCACTCGGCCACGGGGCCGGCCCCAAGAGGCTAGATCTTAAACTTTCTCACAACAAAAAAAGAAAGGATAATTATGTGACATGATGGCGGTGGTAGCTAATGCCACAGGGGTGATCATATTGCAAATATATAAATGTATCAATCAACATGTTGTACACCTTAAACTTACACAATGTTATATGTCAGTTATATCTCAATTTTTTAAAAGTGTAAGTTATAAGAATAGATTTATTTTTAAATCATAGTTGTGTTTGTGCATATTTGTGGAAGAAAATAGCAAAAAGTTAACAGTGGTTATCTTTAGGACTAGCTTGTGGAATTCTGGGTGACTTTTGCCTGCTTCCTCCAACTTTTCTCTACTCTCTGAAGAATTTTACAAGCATGTATATCACTTCTACAACCAGAAAAAATCAATAAATTCTTCCATTTTCTGGAAGAAAAATAGACAAAGTATTTGTGCTCTTTGATATATTTCTTGAAATGCATCCTAAGGGAATGATCAAGAATGCAAACAAAAGTTTAATCACAGAGCTCTTCATTGCAGTCTTGCTCATAATAACTGAAAGTTTGGGTGTCATATAGTTAAGTAAATTTCTGGTTTGCCTCTATCTTGAAATATTATGTAGCTACTAAAAAGAAAATGATCTGATACTTTTCTTTTATTTTTCCAGTTTTATTAAGGTATAATTGGCAGATAAAAATTGTAAATATTTAAGGTGTATAATGTAATGATTTAATATGCACATACATTGTGAAATGATTACCACAATCAAGTTAATTAACACATCTATCACTTCACATAGTTACATTTTGTGTGTGTGTGATGAGAACACAGGATCTACTCTCTGAGCAAATTTCAAGTGTACAATACAGTAACAGTAACCATAGTCACCACAGTGTAAATTACATCTCCAGAATTTATTCCTCTTAGAACTGAAAGTTTATACCCTTTGACCAACATCTCTCCATTTCACCTACCTCCCAGCCCCTGTCAACCACCTTTCTATTGTCTGCTTCTATGAGCTCAACTTTTTTAGATTCCACATATAAGTGAGATCATACAGTATTTGTCTTTCTGTCTGGCTTATTTCATTTAGCATGATGTCCTCCAGGTTCATAGATGTTGTGGAAAATGGCAACATTTCATTCTTTGTATGGCTGAATAATATTCTATTGCATATATACATGTATATATATACCTGCATATGCATTATGTAGCTATTAAAAATAAATATATATATCTCAGTTTCCTTATGCATTCATCTGTGGATGGATGATTAGGTTGTTTCCATATCTTGGCTATTGTAAATAATGATGCAATGAACATAGGGGTGCACATACCTTTTTCAGTTAGTGTTTTTTGTTTTCTTCAGATAAATATTCAGAAGTAGAAATGCTGGATCATATGGTGGTTCTATTTTCAATTTTTTGAGGAGCTCCATACTGTTTTCCATAGCAGCTGTACCAGTTTACACTCCCACCAACAGCACGACAGGGATCCCTTTTCTTCACATCCTCATCAACATTTTTCTCTTATTTTTTTAAAAAAATATTTTATTGAGGTCACATTGGTTTATAACACTGTGTAAATTTCAGGTATACATTATTAAACATCAGTTTCTGTATAGACTGAATCGTGTTCACTGCCAATAGTCCAGCTTTTATCCATCACCATACATATGTGCCTTTACCGCTTTCACGCTCCTCCCGCCCCCTTCCTCTATGGTAAACAAAATCTGTTCTCCTTATCTGTGTGTTTGTGTGTTTATTTTCCACATATGAGTGAAATCATACAGCATTTGTCTTTCTCTGTCTGACCTATTTCACTTAGAATAATACCGTCAAGGTCCATTCACATTGTCACAAATGGCACAATTTTGTCTTTATGGCCGAGTAGTAATCCATTAAGGAAAAAAGATAGAGGACACAAATAAATAAAATCAGAAACTAAAGAGGAGAAATTACTATAATGGCATGAAGTACAAAGAATTATAAGAGAATACTATGAAAAGCTATATGCCAACAAATTGGATAACCTAGAAGAAATGGATAAATTCTTAGAATGATATAACCTCCCAAAACTGAATCAGGAAGAAATAGGGAATCTGAATAGACCAATCACAAATAATGAGATTGAAATAGTAATCAAAATCCTCCCAAAAAACAAACGTCCAGTACCAAACGGCTTCTATGGTGAATTCTACCAAACGTTCAAAGATTTAATACCTATTCTTCTCAAATGCTTCCAAAAAATTGAAGAGAACAGAACGCTTATCTTTTTAATGATAGCCACTCTAACAGGCATGAGGTAATACCTCATTGTGGTTTTGATTTGCAATTATCTGATAATCAGTGGTGTTGAGCATCTGTTCATATATCTGTTGGTCATCTGTATGTCTTCTTTAGAAAAAATGTCTATTCAGATCCTCTGTCCATTTTTTAATCGGATTATTTGTGTTTTTGCTATTGAGTTGTATGAGTTCCTTATGTATTTTGGATATTAACTCCTTATCAGTATATGGTTTTCAAATATTCTCTCCTATTCTCCAGCTTGCCTTTTCACTTTGTTGATCGCTTCATTTGCTGTACAGAAGCTGTCTTAGTCCATTCAGGTTGCTATAACAAAATACCACAGACTATCTTATGAACAATAGAAGTTTATTTCTCACGGTTCTGGAAGCTAGAAGTCTGAGATCAGGATGCCAACATGGTGAGATTCTGGTGAAGGCCCTCTTCTAGGATGCAGACAACTGACTTCTTGCTGTGTCTTCTCATGGCAGAAGGGGACCCAGTGGGTCCCTGGGCAGGCAGGAATTCTCCTGGACTTTAGTTAAGTGGGGCTGGAAGTGGTTCACTGGGTTGCTTCAGGATATGCATTCACACTGAGGTTAGTGGGCCTGGCTCTGGGGGCATTGACAAATGTGTCTCCTGGTGGGTCCCTGGGTGGGCAGGAGTGCTTCTGAATCATGGCATGGAGTGGCTGGAACTAGCTTACAATACTGCTTCAAGATCTGCAGTCAGGTGAAGGCCGGTATACTTAGCTCTGGGAGCACAGATGGGTGTGAATCCCAGTGCATCCCTGGGTGGGTAGGACTGCTCGCTGAACACAGCTGAGAATGCTTAAAGTCAGGTCACTGGCTGCTTCAGGGTCCACAACCAGGACCAAGTTAGGTGGGCCTGATACCTGAGGCATGGGCAGGTGTGACTCCTGCCAAGTCCCTCGGCAGATGGTACCACTTAGTGGTAGGACCAAGGCTAAATGGGGCCGTATCTGAATCCACAGGGAGACAGGGCTGTTGCCCAGCCTGTAGCCAGGACCACGGTGGGTGAGTCTGCCACCTGGATATGGGCTAGCCTTCTCAAAATGCTCCTCCTCAGTCTTAGTCTCCACCGGAGTGTCACAATCTACTGCCTGGATTCCAAAGCTCCCGCAAAGGAACTTTTGTCTGTGGATGGCTGCCAAATTATTGTTGTGGAGAGAGTATAAGAGCAGGCAACCTCATATTCTGCCATTTTGCTGACGTTACTCTCTTATAGATTATATAACATGAGAAAATGCAAAGCTGATACAAAATTAAACAAAAAATAGACTTGTAGTTATAGTATGTTTTTAATTAAGAAGAATATGAAAAAGCCTAAATAAGATTGATTTTTAATTTCTTATTTATATTTATGTTTTTCTCAATGGGACTGTATTACCCATATAATATGTTTAAGTTATGAACATAGAAAACGAGCATTTCCTCATGAAGTCTTCCAGCATACAAAATAAAGTCCTAACGGTAGAGGACTTTGAAGCAAAGATGGGAAACTGAAGGCATACATTTATTTCTCTCCCTCTTGAAACCCCACTAAAGCAACAGTAAGGGTAGTTGTGTATAGGCTTAAACCCACAGACATACACACAAAATGATGGAAGAGGAGATGAAAACAACCACCTTTCAGGTAAGCAGACGGACAAGCGGTAACTGCCAAGTGTGAGAAAGGTCCTCTCTCCCCACTCAGTCCTCAGCACTTTGGAAGCCAGGCCTAGGCCTCATAGACAAGAGATTTAAGGATTCTTCTCAGAAATCTGACAAGTCTCTAAAAGAAAAGTTTTAGAGAAAGAAAAGTTGGGGTTTCTCCTCAAAATGACCTGGAACTTCCAACCACCTTTTTAAAAATTATTGTGAAATATTATATACGTATATACATGTTTATTAGAAGTAATATGTGTAATATGCCAGAAAAGCAAACAAAGTACAGCCAAATGAATCATCACAAACAACACTTGAGTAACCACCATTCGGATGGAGGAAATTCGCAGCCAGCCTCAGAATACTCCTCAGAGCCCCTTTCAAATCTCTACCTGCTCCTTCCTCACCTAGAAGTAACCACTATGTTGATGTTTACGGCAAGCATTTCCTTGATTTTCTTTCTAGTGTACTACCTCAGCATACATCCCTAAAATATTATTGTTCAGTTTTGCTTGATTTTTTAGACTTTATATAAACAACATTATGTAGCATATACTGTGTATGGCTTCTGAGATTCAACATAATATTTGTGAGATTCATCTATGTTGTTGCGTATGGCTATAGTTCACTCATTTTCGTTATTGTAGAACTTGAGTGCATCAGAATCATCCAAAAGGTTTGCTGAAACACAGATTTATGGGCCCATGCCCCCAGAGTTTCTGATTCAGTAGGTCTAGGATGGGGCTCAAGAATTTGCATTTCTACCCACTTTTGTGATGATGCTGATACTGCTGGTCCAGGAACCACACTTTGAGAATCACTGCTGTATAATATTCCATGTATGACTATGTCGTAATTTATTTATCCATTCTACTGATAATGGACCTTAGGATTGTTTCCAATTTGGTGCTATTTGGATAATGCTACTATGAATAGTCTTGTATATGTTTCTTCAAGGACACATGCACATATATCTACTAGGAATATACCTTTGCTGGGTTATAGGGTACAGATACTTCTAAATTAGTAGATAGAGCCAAATAATTTTGCAAAGTACTTGTACCAATATACACACCCCTTAGCACTGTTTGAGTTTTCGTTAATCCACATCCTTCTCAACACTTCGTATTAGCCATTTTGTTGGATCAGTTGTGTTATCACATTGCTTTGATTTACTTTTTCCTCATAACTAAGGAGGTTGAGCAACTTTTCATATGTTTATTGGCCATTTGAATGCCCTGTTTTTGGAAGTGCATGTTAATACTCATTATTCTATAGATTTGTAGGTGTTCTGGATATCAGCCCTTCGTCAAATGGATATTTTGCAAATACGTTCCATGGCTTCACTTTTCTCTTTCTGAATGGTTTGCTGAATAGATTTTCTGAATTTTATGTTATTAAATTTTTTCCTTTTAGTACTTTATTTTGTTTAAGAAATATTTCCAGGGGCTGGCCCCGTGGCCGAGTGGTTAAGTTCACGCACTCCACTGCAAGCGGCCCAGTGTTTCGTTGGTTCGAATCCTGGGCGTGGACATGGCACTACTCATCAAACCACGCTGAGGCAGCGTCCCACATGCCACAACTAGAAGGACCCACAACGAAGAATATACCACTATGTACCGGGGGGCTTTGGGGAGAAAAAGGAAAAAAAATAAAATCTTAAAAAAAAAAGAAATATTTCCATACCCTAACATCATAAAAATATTGTCTTATCTTCTAGAAGCTTTAGATCTAAGATTTAGATCTTGCCTTTCATATATAGATCTACACTCCTTGTGAAACTAATTTTTATATGTGGCATAAAGTAAAAATAAAATTTTATTTTTCTTTCTAAATTGCTATTCAATTGTTCTGCACTATTTATTGAAAAGAAGTCTTTATGTCCACAAATATTACTTCTGCCTTATACTCTATCTTGTCTCATTCTGAAACTGTAGCTACACATATGTTAGACCTCCATGCATTCTCTATGGTTCCATCCTCATTTCTTTGTTTTTCACCTTTTGTTCATGCTTCATTCTGGCTGTTTCTTTCTTTATTTTTTTGTGGAAGATCAGCCCTCAGCTAACTGCTGCCAATCTTCCTCTTTTTGCTGAGGAAGGCTGGCCCTGAGCTCACATCCGTGCCCATCTTCCTCTATCTTATATGTGGGACACCTACCATAGCATGGCTTGCCAAGCGGTGCGATGTCCGCACACAGGATCTGAATCGGCAAACCCCGGGCCGTGGAAGCGAACATGTGAACTTAACCACTGCGCCACCGGGCTGGCCTCTGTTTTTTTTCTGATTTACCTTTCAGGTCACCAAATTACTCTTTAGATAGCTTTAGCCTGCTGTTAAAACACATCCACCAAATTGCTAATATCAGTTATAATAGTGTTTCAATCCTAAAATATTCATTTTGCTATTTTTCAAATTACTTATGTCTTTTTTAATAGTTTTCAGTCATCTGCCAAAATTCTCAAACTTGTCTTATAGTCCTTTGAACATGGTAAATATAGTGATTTTAAAATTTGTGTACAATACTTCATATTGCTGGGTCTCCTGGGGACATGTTGCTATTGTCTATTTTTTCTGCTGGTTCTTGTTCATATTGTTTTGTCTCCTGGTGTGATTTTATTGCATATGAAACATTGTAATTAAAATTAGTTTATAGAAATAATTTGAAATTTAAGATAATATTATCTTCCTCCAGAGAAAATCTACATTAGCTTTTGCCAAGCACCTGTGGAAAACAGCAATATGGAATTACTCTACTACAATTTCAGGAACTGATATGATTTGAAGCTGGGTTGTAATCCCTGCAGAAGTTAATCATAGTTCTTTGGTGGAGGCTTCAGGGCTGCAATCCAAAACATATGAGGTTACCCTTGCCTCCTGCCTCTTAGCAAGTCTTGGACTTTTTGGCCCCTCTAGACTCAAGAATCTTTTAACATTTCTGCTTTGTATCTTTGCCATGTCTTGTAGAATTGGCAACATCCAAGGGGAAGAACTGCCCCAAAAAGACAGCTCGTATTTCCGGATTTCTATCTTCTCCTTTGATCCAAGTCCAGTGTTTCTTCACTACCTTGTTTATTCTCTGTTCTGCCGAAGATTTTAAGAATTACTGTGTCTTTTTCTTTGTGCTTGTCCTCAGTGGGTTAGTCCGACTTACCAAATCTACAATTACTAGAAGTGGAAACCCCCAATCAACATTTTAGTTCCACAATTTTTTTAACTGGGGTTCCACAATCTTTAACATGAGCAGACAACCAATGATAACCTGATAACTTTCTCTCATGAAAGACAGCCACCAAGACAAATAGAAGAGATCGACTTGGAGTAAGCAGACTATTCAGTCTACTAGATATGTTACAGATTCAGGTTCATGTAAATGACATATTACTTTCCTCTCCCTACCCCACTCCCAAAAAAGTGAATATAAAGTGGTGGGGTCGGGACAAGATAAATGCAATAAACACTTCCATTCAAGCAAGGTAAGAATGAGAACATGTGGTAATCACTGGCCTGCAGCAATCATCAGATCCTGCTAAGCATGATTGTGATGATTCTCTCCCTACCTTAGCAGTGAAGAAAGTTCCTTTGGAAGCCTCTAGTTCTGCTGTATGGTGACAATTCTCTTATCTGTTTCCTTCATATTCCCCAGGTCTACCCTTTGACAGTTCTTTGCCTATTTTCTTCCACGGGAATATAGGAAGCGGGTCTCAGGTGGATATGCCTTTCTTTGGGGGCTGCAGAACTTTTACAGCCCACTTCCTACAGCTGCAAATTTGGGAGTGTAGGAGGGAGGCTAACGGGTTAAATAATCACAGGCTATTTTTAGTTCCATTTCTTCCATACATTTTTATTGAGGTATAGTTTACATACAGTAAAATTGACTCTTTTTGTTGAACACTCATATATGGTTTTAAAAACGCATATAGCTGTATAACCACCACCAGAGTCTAACCTTATGGTTCCCTTTTATAGTCAACCTCCCTTCCAACCCCAGCCCCTGGCAACTACTGATTTGTTTTCTGTCCCTATTGTTTTGTCTTTTCCATGATTCATATCAGTGGAATTATACAATATGTAGACTGAGTCTATTTTCTTTCACTTAGCATAATGTATCCATGCTGTTGCTTATATCTTTTATTGCTGAGATGTATTTCATTGTACCAGATGAAGAGGAGTTTTTGTTTCTTTACTCACCAATTGAAGGACAATGGACTGTTTCTAGCTTGGGGTGATCACAAAAAATAAACTGTTATGAACATTCACGTACAAGTTTTCGAGTGAAGATAAGTTTTCATTCTTGTGGCTAAATACCTAGGAGCAGGATTGCTGGGTTGTATGAGAAGTGTATGTTTAACTTTGTAAGAAACTGACAAGCTGTTTCCAACCTGGCTGTGCCATTTTGCATTTCACCAGCAATGTGTAAGAATTCCAGTTGTTCCTCATCTTCACCAGCACATTGTGTGCCAGTATTTTTTTTTTAATTTTAGCCAATCTGATAAGTGGGTAGTACTCATTGTGGTTTAAAACTGCATTTCACTAATTACTAAGATGCTGTGCACTTTTCATATGCTTGTTTGCTATGTGTATCTTCTTTGGTGAAGCGTCTGTCCAAATTTTTTATCCATTTTATATATGAGTTGTTTGTCTTCTTTTTATTGAGTTTTGAGAATTCTTTATATATTCTGGATACAGGTGCTTGAACAGGTATAAGCTTTACAAATATTTTCTCCCTGTCTATGTCTTGTCTTTTTATTCTCTCAGTGTCTTTCACATAGCAGAAGATTAAATTTTGATGAAGTCAGATGTATCATCTTTTTCCTTTATGGATCACGTGCTTAGTGTCATATATAAGAATTTTTGCCTAACTGAAGGTTAACAGAGATTTCCTTCTGGAAATCTTACAGTTCTAAGTTTTACATTTAGGTGTATGGTACATTTTGAATTATTCTTGTATAGAATGCAAGGTATGGGTCAAGGTTTTCTTTTCTATTCTTTTTGTATACGGATGTCCAATTTTTCTAGCACCATTTGTCGAAAAGACTAGTTTCTTCTTTGCACCTTTGTTTCTGGATTCTGTGTT
Organism: Equus przewalskii; assembly: GCF_037783145.1. Taxonomy (NCBI): domain Eukaryota; kingdom Metazoa; phylum Chordata; class Mammalia; order Perissodactyla; family Equidae; genus Equus; species Equus przewalskii. Next base: position 87,604,683 of record NC_091863.1, on the reverse strand, counting down.
TTGTTCCATTAATCTGTATGTCTATGCTTTCAGAAATACCACACTGTCTTGATTTCTGTAACTTTATAGTAAATTCTGAATTCAGGATGTGTGAGTACTCCTACTTTATTCTTTTTCAAAAATTTTTTGGCTATTATAATTCCTTTGCTTTTCATATAAATTCTAGAATTAGCTTGTTGATATCTATAAAAGATCCTGCTACGATTTTGATTGAGATTGCATTGAATCTAAGGATCAGTTTAGGGAGTATTGACATATTAAGAATATTGAGTCTTCCAATCCATGAATATAGCATATTTCTCGATTTCTTTAGGTCTTTATTTCATCAGTCTTTCGTAGTTTTGAACATACAGCTCCTGAACGTATTTTATAGATTTATTACTAGGATTTCATAGGGTTTCTTGCTTCCATTGTATCACATGCTTTTGAAGCCTTGGTTTGTGGTTTTCTTGGCAATTCAATACTCTCAAAAACTTAGATGCTTCAACATAAATAAACCCATATATATACACATATACTGTCTTATTGATTACCATTGCTTTCTTTTGGAAAATTAAAAGTGGTTGGTTTTTTTCAACCCTGAAATTTCTGCAAATTATTGGAATCATGAACATAGCATGCCTCCCTTTGGCTATCACTGGACTGCATTGTCTTCCTTGTAAGACAACTCAGTAGCTAAAATCAGCAGAAAGCAAAAGACATACTAACATTCTGGAATTTTTAAAATCATTTCCTGTAACACTACAGGCTCGGTCAGCAGAGTGTGTTCTGACTTCCGAGATATCCTAGGTAACTATTTTACCTTTAACAAAAATCCATCAAATCTCTGGTCTGAAAAACTTGCCCTTGCCACCTGCTACCTAATCATCTCCACATTTTCAAGATACTAGGAGGCAATGAATTTTCTCTGTCACATGCAGAGAGAATAATTATAACTATAATCAATATCTCCAGTCATATTAGAGAATATACCACAACTATGAAATAATAAAAGGATGATACTTTAAAAGGAACATTTCAAAAATATAAAAAGAGTTCTTGGAAAATAAAAAATATAAATGGAGAAATGGAAAACTCAGTAAAAACAAAGAGTAAAAAATATGGAAAACAGGACATCAAAGAAAATGCGAGGACTTCCTATATCCAAATGCATTGAAAGCATATTTAGAAAATAGATGGAGAATACATGGGTGAATTAGTGCTAATAACATATAGAATTCAACAGCAACAAAATTAGGAACTCCAAGGATAATACAAAGTTTAGAGGAAATTGAAACTATCATAGTACATTACCTGTCTCATATGTTAATTCCATTTACATAGTCGAAGCACTGTAAACACAGTATACTTATAATGAGAAAACGAAAGCCTGGGAAGAGTGCATGTGTGTGGTGTGGGTACGAGCATGTATTTGAAAAAGAGCAAAATCCTCATACGCCATAGTGAGAAGTCAACAGATGTCTAAAACTGAAAAATAAAGACATAGCAATATAAATATTTAGTTCAGAAATAACGAGATAAGTATCAAAAGACAAAGATATAAAGGTTAAATATGGCTGCCTTGGGAGAGGAGAAAATGGGTATAGAGGATTGCTGTTTGTATAACAAGCTTTGTAGAGGTATTTAATTTTTGAAACCATGTGCCCAAATGCAATGAAAACAAGAACATAAACGTAACCCTGCCGGGAGTCTACAACTTAAGTATAGTTCCAGATTAAACAGAAGCACTAGAGTTTGGCACTTCATCGTTTTCATGGCTATCAATCATAGACTACTATGGAAAGCCTGATGGCCTTTTGGAGTTTTTCATTAGTGTCTTCTATGAGTCCCACTTAACTTTAAATGACAAGATAGAATCTCGGCAAAGTAAATGAGAAGGATGGATGAAAGCACGCATAGTGATCTTCAGAGAGGAAGTAATAAGCAAGGAGAACAGAAGAAGCATCTCAAGGGCACACGGAATTAAAAAAAAAAAACTTCAAACAATGTAGCATTCAATGTTCAGCGGAGAAATAGCAGCAGAAGGCGCATCAGTTTGATTTGGGTAGCTATTAGAGATTGAATGATTGTTTCCAAACAAACGTTCCAGGATTACACCACTTAATCTGAAAAAAAGGATTATGATGAGACTGTGAACTATCTTCATACCTGTGCCGGTTTTGTGCAATAGAGCCCTATAGGTCTAGCCAAACAAGAAGATAGCTACAACTGTCGGTTAATTCATATCATGTATCACAGCATTAGTCATAAAGTGGCTTAATACTGTATTTGAAACTAAACAGGACAAAACTTCCTCAGTGCTTTCAGGTGCCACATGTGCCTAACCTTCTCCAACCTTACCTCCAGAGTTGTACAATTCTAAAAGAAAAACAATGTTTTTAAATAAAATGATGTGATTAGTTCCCTAGTAGGTAAAGGTGCTTAATAAATATTTGATAAAGATGAAAAACAGACCCGAGAAAGTAGTGTAGAACTGGCCCCAAAATTAAAGTAGCAGTGTTTTTAAATATATAAATTTTAATGTTGGTGTGATAACAGGATTAGTAACATGGGAATGGATGAGAATGATATAGTCATGGTTGAAAATGACAAGGATTGCAGATTATGTTGATATACAGATTTATTTGTGTGAAATAACGTTAAGTTAAAAATAATAATCTTCAAACATTCTTTTTTTTTGAGGAAGATTAGTCCTGAGCTAACTACTGCCAGTCCTCCTCTTTTTGCTGAGGAAGACTAACCCTGAGCTAACATCCATGCCCATCTTCCTCTACTTTATATGTGGGACGCCTACCACAGCATGGTGTGCCAAGCCATGCCATGTCCACACCCGGGATCCGAACCGGCAAACCCCGGGCCACCAAAGTGGAACGTGCGAACTTAACCACTGTGCCACCAGGACAGCCCCAATCTTCAAACATTCTGCTTCACTGATTACAGTTATACAAAATTATATGACTCTATACTAAAAGATGAAAAAAGAAACAAAATCCTATAGTCTAATATTGAATGGTTCTATTTTCTGTAAAAACGTTTAAGATAATAATAACTCCACTAAACCGAATACCTAGGAATTATCTTCGATTCCTCCTTGTCCCTCATACCCTAAGTCCAACCCCTCTGCAACTTTTATAGTCTTCACCTCCAAAATAGATCCCAACATTGTCCACTTATCCACTACTGTTACCATTGTCTAAGCCAGCTTTATGTAGAGCACTAAAATATTCTCCTAGATGATCTCTCAGCTTCCACTTTTGGCCACCATCAATCGATACGATAGCTGGAGTGTCCTTTTTAAAACATAAATCAGATCATGTCACTCTCCAGCTACAATCTCTCCAATGGCCACCTGCTGCATCTAGAGTAAACTCCAGACTCCTTACCCTGCCCTACAAACTCCTCCTTGATGTGGCCCTTTGTTCTCTGACCCTACTAGGCTCCAGGGCACCGCCTCCTTTCTGTTCCTCCAACACTCCAAGCTCGCACGTGCTTTTATGCCTTGTACTTTCTGGTCCTCTGCCTGGAATTCTCCCTTTGCTCATTGCATGGCTAGTTCCTTCTTGGCATTTGCATCTCAGAACAAATGTCCTTTCCTTTGAGAGACACCTTCTCTGATCGCCCAACACAGTTCTAGTCTCCATCAGATCACCCAATTTTTTTTGTTGTTGTTGTTAAAGATTGGCACCTGAGCTAACAACTGTTGCCAATCTTCTTTGTTTTTTCTGCTTTATCTCCCCAAACCACCCCCCACCCCCATACATAGTTGCATATCTTAGTTGCAGGTCCTTCTAGTTGTGGCATGTGGGACGCTGTCTCAACATGGCCTGACGAGCAGTGCCATGTTCGCGCCCAGGATCCGAACCGGCGAAACCCTGGGCCACTGCAGCGGAGCACACGAACTTAACCACTCAGCCACGGAGCCAGGCCCCCAATTCTATTTTCAAAACAGCACTTTTCTGATATTTTCTTACGTGTTTATTTATTTGGCTACTCCCTACTAGACCGTAAACGCCATGAGAGTAAAGACATCATCTATCTTATTCACTGCCATGTCTGCACAACCCAAAACACTATCAGGAACATATCTGATTTGTGATAAATATTTTTAAATAAATGAATTTTTTAAAACCATGAAGACAAATTCGAGTTTAATTATTTAAGGAGATGTTCACTTATTAAGATTTTTGCTCTGAGGGCATAGTAAATCTTTCTCTCTGTAGATGGTTCAAAATAAGGAACAATATGAATATACAGAAACTGGAATGTATATGGCTGTCCTCTTTCTCCCAGTCTCAGAAACATTAGAAATCACTTGTACCTAAGCTCTCATTTTTCAAAATAGTAAACAAAGATAATTGGAATTAAATGATCACATAGCTATTGAACTTCAGAAATGGGACTAGAACCCACCTCTCTTGAGTGCCAGTATAGTGTTCTTGCCATACCTCTCTTATTACTAAAAGTCAATATTTTATCATTATCAAATACTGGTTCTATTATGGCATAACAATGCTTAAAAGGCAGGTATACTAGTTAGTGAGGAGACCTAATGAATTAAATAAAGAAGTTTTACTTATGAGTATGTGGTCTGCTATGGGTGAGTACTTAAAATTGTAAAACAAAGATAAATCACACGTGTACAACCCTCATGAAATACTAACACTCAGCAAAAGGTGAATGATGGCATCTAGAAGTTACAGATGTATTGCAATACAGTTGCTAAAAGTAATTTGTTAATGTTGCAAAATGTCACAAATGATTAAATTTTAACATATTAGACTTGCAATTCACAGAAAGGTTGTGTATAGTAAATCAGTTTCATCTTCAAGTAATATAAATTTAAAGAAATATTTCTTAACTATTGGGTCATACTTTTATTTTAGGCATGAGCCTATAGTTCTAGTAAGTTGAGTGAGCTCTTTTTTCCAAACTTAGGATCAGAATACCAAAAAGTCAACTTAACTTGGATGTCGGAAAACTTTCAAAATTGACTTGTAGAATTAACATTTTAAAATATTTCTAGATCCCAACATGCTTTCACATTTATATTTCAATCATTTTAATTGTACAAACACCCTAAAACTCACAATAAATGGTTATAACTGCCTCCAGATCATATACATTACAAGACAAAAGACTGCAATCCTTATATTCTCCAGCACATTCTTTTGGGTATAAAATGGATGAGACAAAGGAGTCACAAGCCATCAGAATGTGACATGTATGCATTTGCAAATCAAGCGAAAGTATTAGGTGACTAACACAGAGCTAGGCCATGCAGGGAGAATGAAAGACAATAGATTATTCCTGTTCTCAAGAAATTTACTATCTTGTTGATGAGAAGAAATTTACATTAAAACAGAATTATACTGTACATACATATACACAGAGGGCAAAATCGTAGAAAATAAACTTTAAGAGAAAAGCAAGTCTTCCCTGATAAATATCAGCTTGTTCTATTAGGTACTGTGAATAGGGTTTCTCAGTTTTCACGTTTCACTGTTTGGAGAGCTCTCAGCTTTGAATCTATAACACCTCAAAGATTCCAGAAGAGTGCTGAACCATGTGACAAAAGTCTTCAGGTGGACCTTGAAGCAATCTTTAAAGAAATCTTTTTTGGTAGTCAAAATGTTTTGTGTGGCTTGGTTTGTTTTTTTTTTTTTACTTCTGAAAGCGCCAATTTTATTTTCCAAGGGACATCGCTTTTCAGATGCAAATGTAACTATTTCTTAAACACTCTATTCAAATGTCAACATTATTCCTTTCTGAATGCTAATTAACAAAAAGAAGGAATGGTTTATACTTGGTTCTTGATTTTGAATCAATGTGAAATATTGATATGTTTCCCTCTTTGGGCCAGATTTTTCTTTAAGGTATCTTTTCTTTGATTGTAAAATATATCATATATCCAGAAAAGTGTATAAAATACAATGTGCAGTTCAAATAATAACTACATACTGAATGCCAGTGTAACCATCACTCAGGTTAAGAAATAAGATCCCAAGTATTTTTAATGCATTGTCACAGAAGGAAGGGAGCAGTTTATTATGAGACAGAGTCTAAATTTCCTTGTGGTTCCTTGATCAAAAGTGAAAGTTTTCCCTCCTTACTTCTCTTTTGACTCCTTAGTCCCAGATTTGGAAAAGGTCCTGAAGTAAATAAGCACAAACATCTTCCTTCCTAAATCCTGAACTCAAATTAAATTCCTTACATAATAGTTCACAATGCTCCCTGATGATGTATTTAAGGGGAAGGGGGAACATACAATTAATGAAGAATGAAATATTTTAAACCTATGTTGCTGATGTTTTTATAATTATGTTTTATCGTCCTGTATTGTTACTATCTTTAAGAAACCTCAAGTGAAGAAGTTTCACAAAGAGGAATGATTAACAAGCTGAAACAAAACGTGGGCTCTAACATGGCTTTCAAGTGCAGTGGCCCTAAATACTGAAGAGTGCATTGAATGACTGATGTTTCATCTTTTGCGAAAAATAATACATTGTCTTCTGGGCTTGTGACTTTACATAGTATTTTGCATTTAGGTAAAATCCTTTATTCAACAAGTAGTTACCGAGTTCATTGCAGTACTAGGCACCATGAAGGGGTGAACAAAAGCAGAAAAACATAATCCCTGCCTTCAGAGGGCCTTGCAAAACACTAGGGAAGATAAAGCACCCACTAATGAGGCAACTGGAAAGTACTTACAATTTCTAAACCATTGTCTGATAGTAAAGCACAGACTGAATACAGAAACTCTCGAACTAAAAATGGTTATACTTCAAAAGCAGTTTCTAAGACGGTTGCTTTCAACTTAGAATACATTTTACCAACGTAACAAATAAATGCTGATTGGATTTATAAGTTTAACAAAAGAAACTCTAATTTGCAATAGATGGAAATTCTGTCTGCATATTTGCTATGAAAATATAGTACAAAGCAAAAGTGTTGTAATACTAACAATTAGATGAAAATTGGAAAATGAAAATGATTATGAAATAGGTTTAGAAAATGTAGCTGAACATATTTTGAATGCTGACACTTGAGAAAGAGCATGTTTAATTAAAGCAGGTAGATAAAGACTTCTGTGGAGATTCTGAAAGGGATGCCTCTCAAGAGAACTTGTGGTCCATGAGGTATCTCTATTTTAACTTCAAAATATTTTTTTTTCATTTTCATTCACTCATTCAACAAGTATTTATTGAGGATCTCTACTATGTGTCAGGCACTGTTCTAGGCACTGGGAATACACGGCGAGAATACAGAACAGAAAACACGTGGGAACACATGGAGTTTACACTCTAGAGGTGGGTGGGGGAGAAAAATGGTGTAAAAAAGTGATAAGTGCTTTTCTTCGATAGAGGTTTATCATCACCATTACTCTATGTTTATGGCCAGCATTAATATTATATTTATCACCTTACGTGATCAGGGTTGGAATTTCTCTTTGCTCCCAAATGGAACTAAAAAAGGGAGGGGGAAATATAGGATACAGACATATCCTGAAGTTTTTGATAACAATCACAAGATGGGAAAGGGATATGTGTGGGAAAAGATTAGCTCAGCTATGATGAATGACAGAAAAAAAAATGAGTATGATTCTTTTGGGAGGAAGAGATGTTACATCAGGCAGACGTCACCAAGCCTTACCATCACTTATGGAGAGCTTGGGTACTGTTAAAAGTAATCTGGAGGAGAAGGTAGTCTGTATTGGCCATTTAAACTTGTCTTGGACATTTCTTTTCTCCTCTTTCTCTTCTTTCCTCCTTCCCTTCCTCCCTACTTCCTTCTCTTCCTCCTTCCCTTCCTTTTATTTCCTCCTTTTCCTTCCTTCCTTGAAGCAAACATGTATTGGAGATTTTCAGACACTGTACTAAGCAGTAGTGATACAAAGATGAATATAACACAGTCCCAGTCCTGTTCCTCAAGGAGTTTATAGTCTAGAACAGTGTTTCTAACTCAGAGGTTAGTTGCATCCAGGGGTATCACTTTTAACTATTTAACAAGCTGTGTAGCACAAACCTATCAATCAGAATGTATGCCAGTCCAGGTTCTAGAGCAGGGTCCTGGAAATCCACTACTATGCTGCAGTCAACCTTGTAGTGGATGGATAGTGGAGAGGTGAGAGTTCCTGAGGGAAGGGCTGGAGTAGCAAGGACAACTGGGTGGGTAAGAGCACTTGAGGGGTGGAGGGGAGGTTCAGGGCAGTAGCTATTTACCAAGTGGTAGAAAAGTATTAGTCATTTTAACAACAACTGTCACTTAACAATGATATGACTGTATCAATGAACAACAACTAAATCCTTAGCTCTACTTATATCCAATGCTTAGGAAGATTAGGCAGTGGTTATAGTGAGATTATGTAATTGAGGGAAGCTTTCCTGAGTGAGTCTCGAACTCAGTCTTGAGGAAGATGATTGGCATTAACTGGTGATTAGGAAGGGAAGACATTTAGACATGAGAAATAGCCTCAGTAACAGTGGAAATGGATAAATCATATACAGAATGCCATAAAGAAACCAACTTAACTGGAGAATGTATTGTAATCAAATAAGGAGTGAATTTGGATGAATGGGTTGTGTGCAGTAAGGGAGTAAGACAGAGTTGGTTGTGATATCAATTGGGAAAAGGGAAATTGATATGCTAGGGTTAGGAGTTTAGTTCTGACCCAGCAGAAAAGGAAGGGGGGACTCAATATGTTCTTGAGTAGAAAGCGGTATGATGCAAGTGACATATGAGGGAAAAGATTCTGCTGACTATACAGAGACTGAAGACAGGTAAGGCCAGTTTAAGAGGCTACTTCAGCAATCCTGGTAAGTTGATTAGGGCATGGACCAGGGTGGTGACCGTGGAAATGAAAGGAAGGGTTCAATTTGACAGATACTTCAGGACCACGTGAGAAGTGGAGAAAGAAGAATCGACAATAAGCATAATACATACTACATCTTAAATATGAGAGCTGATCTTTTGAACACCCAAAGAAAAATGCAAGTCTCTAATACTAACTCCTTTAAAATAGCAAATACAGCCATGTAACGATCCTACTTAATTTAAGAAATAAAGATTCTAACTTCTGAAGACAAGACAGTATGAACTGATACTCTTTTTGACATTAAGAACGAGGCTGCTGTATGATATCAACAAGGAACAGCATTAAGCTAAATTTTTTATTGTTCATTTATATTAACATAGAAAATGTATGCTGTGAAATCATGGAAATTTGTGTGAAATCTGCTAGATTTCATTGTTCTGATGCTTAGTTTACTTACTAAAAGTCATTTCCAAACGAAAGCTTTATCTTTTGAAGGTGGGAAGAAATGCTTGATTTTTAACTGAGTTAATTTTCAGTTGACTCCTAAGATAACAGGAAAGCTTTAGGAGCCTAATTAAACCATGTATTTGCTCTAATTACTTTAGCTGCAGACTGCTAGGAAACAAAAGCAGCAAACAGACCTGTTCTGTGTGCAGCAGTCAGGCATTTGATGGTTGTTTTCTCCAGCAGAGGTTTTGAGTAGCATAGAAATAAAGAAGCTGAGATGCAAAGCCATCATCTGCAAGCGGTGGCTGCAGCCACAAATCACAGGGCAGCCCTTATTCCTGCATAATGTAGAAAGCATCGTTCATCATGCATGATTTTCTTTATGTCTAAACACAGAGAAAGGAATCATCATCACTGGCATCATTTTTTAATATCAAGGGTAGCATCGCATTTTTATCAACAAATTGGACGTTAGCTCACAAAGAGTATAGAGTTAATAATTATAGGACAATTTAAATATTGGATAAGCATAATAGTGCTTTCGTCTTGGTTACTTTTTCCTCTTAGGCTTTATTCTCTTGAATAATGTCCATATTTAACGCAACAGTTTAATTTTCAAGCTAAGTAAATCCACACTTCTATTATCCATTTTGATTTTAGCACAAGTGGAGTTTAGAATACTGATGATCATATACGTGAGGAAAAAAGCTGATGAGTTTTTATTACTACTAACTACTCAATTGAGTCAAACAACTGCTTTCTTAAAACAGGATTCACAGGAAATTCCTTTTAAAGACAAACACCATTAAAGGCATATTTCTTCATTGGAAAAAAAACTGTTCTAAATGTCCTGTGGCCGTGTTTATCCATTTATCTTAGTTTCTAGGTGTAAAATACCAGCTGAAATGCTTGCGTTTTTCCTCCACAGCTAAAACGGCAAACAAATAAGAAATAGTGTAGGTTTTATTACTTCTTATCTGTTATTTAAAAAATCTGCGTGTGAGACTCTTGGTTCAGAGTCCAAACTTAACAGAAATTATAACTGGATATGGAAAACAACTTTAGCTTTCTGGGGTAACTTGTCCTAAATATAAAAACAAAAAATTAAGGGACAGGAATCTATAACCAAAGGAGAGTAGAGCAGTAAAGCAACCATCTGGTGAGTTCAGGGCAAATACAAAGTCTCTACTTTTTGCCTGAACCATCTCGATGTCTGTCCACCCCTCCACTTTATTTTGCCTATGGAAACCTGACCTAAACTAAACAACTATTCTATATCATTAAGTTGTCCAGGAAGATGAAAGTTTAAATACACGTCAGACAAGCTGCAGCATCTGGCGCAATTCAGTAACGATGGTCTCCTCCGGAGAGCTTCAGTGTTGGAATAACTTTTAGAAATGAGGAGATTTGGTTAACCTATGTAAAGAAAATAATGTTCTTCTAGCCATATATTCTCCCTGTTCACAAGTACTAATATTCGCCCGATTCTCTCCCTTGGTAGGAAACATACAAAGTAAAACTCCATGAAACATCTCACTATATCTCTGATTCCATTTTGTTGCAGTCAGGTAATATACTCTGCATACAAATGATCAGCATTGTTAATCTTTCACTGTAATTGTTTAAAAATTGTTTTCACACTTCTTTTTTTTAACGTATTGATTAGTCCTAGGGGCTTCCCCCAGAGTAGAGGATAATGTCTTACAAAGTATTGAGTGCTACATAAAATTTAATAAGCTTAGATGCTCTCAGAGTTTGTTGATAGAACAAACTTAGTTCTCTCTTTAAAAGAGCATATAAGTTTAGATATATAAGATCGTTTTAAAGAAAGTTAGAAGTGATCACAGTTACATTTGTGTATGTCAACAGCTCCCTTCTAAACTGCACTACAAACCTCACTTGCCAAATTTACACACCTTTCAAAATAGAAGAGACTCAAGTCTAAATGTGATGTTTCTCATCAATAGACTGGGAAAAAACTTGCAACAAATATGACAGTGTTGTAATATCTTTATTATGTAAACAAGCCACACATAATAAGAAAAAACACTAAGAATCAAATAGATAAGGCAAAGGAAACAAAAAGACACTTTATAGAAGAAAATATTAGCAAATATATATAAAAGTTCTTATCTCACTAGTAAACAAAAATGTAAATTAAAAGAACAGTGGAATACCATTTCACCCATCTTATCAGTAATGTTTTTAAAAAGAAGAAAGTCAATTCTGGCAATCAGTGTGGTGACAGGGTAAACTGATATAATATCTTTGAAAAATAATGCATCGAATGTTCATACCTTTTAACCTAGTAATTCTACTCCTCGGTTTCTACCCCAAGGGAATAATTCTAAACATAAAAAAAAAGCTATAGGTACAAGATGTTCAGCGCAGCATTATTTATAATATTGAAAAAAATGAAAACCTAAATACTTCAAAGCAGAGGGATGATTAAGTACAGCAATACACAGCTGCCTGGAATATTTTGCTGCATTTTGAATGATGTTAAGCTGATCTACATAATATGGGGAAATGTTATCGTGTAATGTTAAGTGAAAAGAACAAGATACAAAACTATATACATGGTAAGCCTATCACTCTATGAAAAAATTCTATAGACGTGAGGATTTTTAAATCTATTCTTTTCAGTATTTTCCAAATTTTAATTAACTCACAGCTTAATGTTTTTCAATATATTTTAAAATGTCACGTTTTTACTCACAGCACTTTCAAATGCACTGCCTTCTTTTCAAAAACATTTCTATCTAAAGCAAAACCCTGTGCTTGGAAAGACATGAAATATCATAAAACCTGTCATAAAAAATATCAAATTATTTTATTCATTATCATTTTGGATATAAGTGTAGAGGATCTTCTACCTATGTGCCAAGGCAGCTGAAGCATGTAGGGAGCAGCTCCAGTCAGGTTTCTCTCAGCATCCACACCCCTTCTCTCTCTAGCCTCTTTCGGAACCCATCGCTGCTCCCAGCACCTGTGAATATACTGTGCCTATAAACCCATGGCAGCAGAGGGAATGTTAATGATTGTTTCTCACATTTTGGGGACAACCAAAACCAATTTCTTTTTTCCCCAAATAGAAGCATCAAAAAGGAGCCACTCATCCAAGTATTTTTATTCTGCTTCTAACAGAGAACAAATTTTTAAGAAAGCAGGGGTGGGGTTTATTTTTACGATGTATACATTGCCTAGTTTACTGTTAGATTTTATAAATAATACCCTTTGCAGCATCTACCCTAGGGCAAAGGTGAACGGCATTCCATTCTTTTAGAGAGAAATACCATATGTCTCCTTTTTTTCACCCTCAAATCCCTCTTTGCAATTGCGATCCCTCCTTTGACATTTTAATGTAATATCGACCCATCTCCACTCTTAGGAAGCTGAAATCCTAGTAAAGAGAGAGAGAGAGAGAGAGAGAGAGAGAGAGGGATTGAGAAACACTTTAGGAGGTTGCACTTACACTCCAGCAGTTTTTCCAGAAACAAGAGAGGCAGTAGTTCTTATTTTTGTGATGTCAAGTTGTAGACTGAAATTCAGCAAAAATCTTCTTTTCTTGACGCGAGGGATGTAAAATACATTCTAGGATATGTATTCGGTATGATCCTTTGTTCTAGGTGTGAGCTTTTCTTTTTCTAAACTTTTTGGGTCTCATTCAAGGAAAGAGAAACAACATTATTTTGAAATTCTCTTAAAGGCGCCTTTCAAAGCATCTCCCACGGGAAGATATCACGACAGCTCAACACTGGTGTATTTCAGTAAGAATCGAGTCCGATTTTTTTCAACACGGCTGTATACTTTGCAGGCCCCCAAATTTGTGCTTTCATAGTCATCATTAATCAAATAGCCAGAAACACCATCTTTAGCCAACCTGAGTTTCGTGGGCTAGAAATTAGCTCTGATTAGAGATTATGTTCATTTTGAAGGCATCGCTGTTATTCGTGTGCCTTAGAGTCGCGGGCTTTTGTCAGGGCTGGAGCGGGCTCGAGAGAGGCTGAAGCGCCGTGGGCGGCAAGTCTGAGGGCCCCCGGTCGTTAACACACGTTTCCATGGGGTGCCCACACTTTCTCCCAAGACGCTCAGCTTGGCGTGCGCGGCGGGAGCGAGTGGACCAGACTGTGACAGGAATAGAGAATTTATGTGAGGGACAGTGAGAAATAGAGTGCCCGGCTCAGTTCCCGGGTCACTGTGGCTCAGGGATTTGCACGAGTTTATCACTACCATTAACAGCTATTTGCAGAGGGTTGTTTACCGCCTGAGTGCGCTACAACCAGAGAGCCGAGCCCACTCCGGGACCCAAGCCACGCCCCCTCGCCCCTCAGCTCCCCTCCTGCCCCTCAGCTCCCCTCCTGCCCCCCAAAGTAATTAACTCAGGGCCGCCTTCGTGCCAGACACTCCCATTGGCTCCCATCCCATCCAATGAGAACCTTGCAACAGTTTCACCTGGCTCCCGCTTCCCAAATAAACAAACAAACCGTCCCGCGAGCGTGCCAGCTCTTTTCCCCGGCGCCGCCCGAGACGGTTGCGCTCCGCCCCCTCCCGCCACCTCTCGCCCCCTCCAGCCAATCGAGCCAGGGCTGTGCAGCCCCCGCCCGGCCCCGATCGGGGGCCGCTCTCTCCTCCGCCCTTCTCGGCCTTCTCCTGCCCCCTCGTGCCTTCGTGGACTCCTCGTTAGGACCAGTTTGGCAGAGAGCCCCGCCTCCTCCCGTTGGTCCTCCCGTGGCCCACAGGCCAGGAGATTCACCGAGAGGGTCTAGGCCGGGTAGGAGGTGGCCCCGCCTCTCGCGCCCGCCGCCGCCCCCTCCCTTGCACACCTCTACTAGTGGCAGCTCGAGCCCCTCCACTGCACCGGTAGCAGGAGCCGCCGCGGCCCCCGCGTGAGGCAGCGGTCACGTGTTGTTTTGCCTGCCGCCGGCCGCGCTGAGTGGAGTGGGCGGGGGCGCGGGCCGAAGCGGGAGGGGGCTGGGGCGGGCGGACAGGGGTAGACGGCCTCTTCCCCAAACCCTCCCTTCACCGACCCCCCCTCCCCCTCGCTCACCTTAAAACCATCGTGCATCACCATGGCGAGTTGCTCCTCTGCTCGCGACCAAGCGACAAGGAGAGGGAGAGCTGCAGCAGCGGCAACAGCAGCAGCTCTAGCTGCGGTGGCGACCACCCCACTTCTTTCCTCGGGAACCCCGACCGCACTCATTGGGACCGGGTCGTCCTGTCCGGGAGCCATGTGGCTCTCTACGGCCACTGGCTCCCGGTCAGACTCCGAGTCCGATGAGGAGGACCTCCCCGTCGGGGACGAAGTCTGCAAACGCGGATACCTGCGGAAGCAGAAGCATGGGCACAGGCGCTACTTCGTGCTCAAACTCGAGACCGCCGACGCCCCAGCTCGGCTGGAATACTACGAAAATGCCAGGAAGTTCCGGCACAGTGTCCGCGCCGCGGCGGCTGCAGCAGCGGCGGCCGCCTCTGGCGCCGCGGTCCCCGCGCTCATCCCACCGCGGCGCGTGATCACCTTGTACCAGTGCTTCTCGGTGAGCCAGCGAGCCGACGCAAGGTACCGACACCTCATTGCCCTTTTCACCCAAGACGAGTATTTCGCGATGGTGGCCGAGAACGAGTCGGAGCAAGAGAGCTGGTACTTGCTGCTCAGCCGCCTCATCCTCGAGAGCAAGCGCCGCCGCTGCGGCACGCCCGGCGCGCAGCCGGATGGAGAGCCGGCGGCGCTGGCGGCTGCAGCGGCGGCGGAGCCACCCTTCTACAAAGATGTGTGGCAGGTAGTAGTCAAACCCAGGGGGCTGGGGCACAGAAAAGAGCTGAGCGGCGTGTTCCGGCTCTGTCTTACCGACGAGGAGGTTGTGTTTGTGAGGCTGAATACCGAGGTGGCCAGCGTGGTTGTCCAGCTCCTGAGCATCCGTCGCTGCGGGCACTCAGAGCAGTATTTCTTCTTGGAAGTCGGCAGGTCCACCGTCATCGGTCCGGGGGAACTCTGGATGCAGGTTGATGACTGTGTAGTGGCCCAAAACATGCATGAGCTGTTTTTGGAGAAGATGAGAGCCTTGTGTGCAGACGAGTACAGAGCCCGCTGCCGCAGCTACAGCATCAGCATCGGCGCCCACCTGTTAACCCTGCTGTCCGCTAGGAGGCACCTGGACGTGCTGCCGCTGGAGCCCAGCGGCTGGCTCAGAAGGTCCCGCTTTGAGCAGTTTTGCCACCTCAGGGCCATCGGTGACGGGGAAGACGAAATGCTCCTCACCAGGCGCTACATAACGCCCAGCGAGCCTGTACACCCCTCGAGGAGAGGAAGACTGTACGTGCCCAGAGCGCGCAGGTCCAGGAGAGCAGTTTCAGTGCCAGCCAGCTGTTTTCGCCACTTAGCACCCAACCCGGTGCGTGCTCCGCGCCCTGCGGAAGCCCCCAACCTTGGAACTTGCCTGTCTCCAGAAGCATCTGGTTCTGGCTCTGGTAACTCTGGGGAGGAAGGCAATCCTGAGGGCAAAGAGGGTCAGGAAGGAAATGGAGGCGACTACATGCCCATGAACAATTGGGGCTCAGGAAATGGCCGAGGCTCAGGAGGTGGCCAGGGCTCAAGTGGCCAAGGCTCCAGTAGCCAGGGCTCAGATGGAAACCAGTGCTCAGGTGGAGGGCAGGGCTCCGGAGGTGGCCAGGGCTCAAGTGGCGGCCAGGGGTCAGGGGGCCAAGGTGCAGGAGGAAACCAGTGCTCAGGAGATGGCCAAGGCACCACAGGTGGTCATGGCTCATGTGGTGGCCAGGGAGCTGGAGGTGGGCACGGCTCAGGCAGTGGCCAGGGACCTGGAGATGGCCATGGCTCAGGCGGCGGCAAGAACTCTGGAGGGGGCAAAGGCTCAGGAAGTGGGAAAGGCTCTGCTGGCAATGGTGAACGTGGAAAATCTCTGAAGAAAAGATCCTACTTTGGCAAATTAACTCAAAGCAAGCAACAGCAAATGCCACCACCTCCACCACCTCCACCTCCACCTCCGCCAGCTGGAGCAACAGGTGGAAAAGGGAAGTCCGGGGGAAGGTTCCGACTTTATTTTTGTGCTGACAGAGGAGCCACAAAAGAGCGCAAAGAAGCCAAAGAAGTCAAAGATGTAGAGAGCCCCGAAGATGCAGCTCGGGGTCCCCACAGAGTCAGAGCTTTTGATGAAGATGAGGATGACCCATACGTGCCAATGAGGCCAGGGGTGGCTGCCCCTCTCGCAAGCTCCAGTGATTATATGCCAATGGCTCCTCAAAACGTCTCTGCTTCAGAAAAGCGCCATTCTCGATCACCTTTTGAAGATTCAAGAGGGTACATGATGATGTTTCCCAGGGTGAGCCCACCCTCTGCCCCAAATCCTCCAAAAGCACCAGATCCTGAGAAAGAGGATGACTCAAAGGATAACGACAGCGACAGTGACTACATGTTTATGGCTCCTGGAGCCGGTGCAATTCCAAAAAACCCCAGAAATCCTCAGGGAGGCTCTTCCTCCAAAAGTTGGAGCTCCTACTTCTCTCTGCCAAATCCACTTCAGAGCTCCCCGTTGGGCCAGAGTGACCACAGTGAGTATGTTCCAATGTTACCTGGCAAATTACTGGGGAAGGGCCTGGACAAAGAAGCCTCATCTCAGGGGGACCCCAAAGATGCAGCTTCAAAGCCTTCAGTTGAGCGGTCATTCTCAAAGCCTGGAGATGGGGGGTCACCTTCAAAGCCTTCAGATGAGAGCCCCCCCAAGATCAAGGCTAAGAGACCTAACCGACTTTCTTTTATTACAAAAGGAAATAAAATCAAGCCAAAACCACAAAAGCCCACACGTGAGCAGAGAGAAGCTGACAGCTCTAGTGGCTACGTCAACGTTGACTTCACTAAAAGAGATAGCAATACACCAGCACCCTCTACTCAAGGACTGCCAGGTTTGTGGGGCATAATTGCTGACCCCAGACGGTCAGTCTTTTCTAATTACGTGAATGTTGAGTTCGGAGTGCCATTTCCAAATCCAGGAAACGACCTCTCACATCTTTTAAGAGCTATTCCAGGTGCCAACCCTCTCTTTCTGGACGGTGCTAGGTGGCCACTTCTGCCTCTTCCTCCCAGTGCTACAGGGAGCAATGCTAATGAGGAAGAGGGGGACTACATTGAAGTGATGTTCAACCCAGCAATGATACCAGCCGTGCCTTTTGCTGACCGTGCCATTCGCTATGATGCTGAAACAGGTCGAATCTATGTGGTCGACCCATTTTCTGAGTGCTGTATGGACATTTCTCTTTCTCCCAGCCGATGCTCTGAACCACCACCTGTAGCTAGGCTGCTGCTGGAAGAAGAGCTAGAGAGAAGACGCCCACAAAGCCGTTCGCAAGGTTTCTTTGCATCCACCAGAGCCGCTGTCTCAGCTTTCCCAACCGACAGCCTGGAGAGAGACCTCTCCGCCTCCTTAGCCTCGGCCGCCGCTTTGGCCGCTGCGCCAACCTTAGGCGTGGGCCGGGCTTTAGCCGCCGCCTCCGCCCTCGCTGCGGCCCCGGGCATCGGCGCAGCTGCCTCGGGCTTCGAGGCCGCCGCTGGATTTGACTCCGCCTCCGTCCGCTGGTTCCAACCTGTTGCTAATGCTGCTGATGCCGAAGCAGTAATGGGGGCCCAAGACGTTGCCAGTGGCTCGAACCCTAGAGCCCAAAACCCATCTTCAGACCTTGACGGAGATGAGGACGGGACTGGCGAGGCTGCGGCTGCAGCTGCCGTCCCCCCCACACCACCTCGCCGCCAGATGCCGAGACCCCCCGAGCAAGAAGATTCTGACGACGACGACGACACATACGTGAGAATGGACTTCGCCAGATCTGACAACAAGAAGTTCGACTCTCCCCGAAGAGGTTGGTAATTTTAGAATTCATTTTTCTAAAGTTAATGGTTATTGGTTAATGTATTCATGCGCTACTGTGTCTACAATGTTGAGAAAAAGTCAGTCAGTATTTCAGTAACTGGTGCCTATTTGGCGTGGAAAATAGAATTCACTTTTAATTATTCCTGCAATACTTTGCGATCTTTGCGAATATGTAAGTTTTAATCCAATCATAAGTTTCTTTATCTGGAAAGAACTGATGATCATTTATTTAAACATTGGTTCTACTTTGTAGGAGTAGTTAAAACTTAAGGAGATATATCATGAGCATGCTTTCAAAGATCCGTCCCTAACACTTAATGATTTGTACAAACAGGACATCGTTAACTGAATCCCATCAATTCATTTTCAAGTCAAGAAATAAAAGCTACTTTTCTACAAATGCCCATGTTTAACTGTAGGAATTTTACTAAGAGCACAGAATATTAAGCAGTATTAATAAACCATTAACATTTCAGCGAGAATGACTTTCTCCTCTGAGTTACTTTTTAAAAAGCAGTCATTGTTATGCTAGTTTGCTGTGATTTGCCAAGAAAGTTAAATCTCGATTGTTAGCATGATTGTCTGGAGGGAACAAAATATAAATAATCCAAAACAACAGGTGATGAAAAGAAGAGAGTATTTGGCTCTGGAATGTATTTTTGTGTTGATTTGTTTTGTTTTTACACAGGATAAATTGCCAGAAACCTCGAGTATTCCTTTCCTCTGTCATTAGTAGTGACAGGCAAGTCACCTTCACTGTGCCTCATTTTCTTCATGTAGCTCCCCAAAAGAGGGTATGGTGACAACTTGATAATGGGTATGAATATTGTTTGAAAGCTTTAAAAAGCATTTAAAATGTCTAATTGGTGTGTTTTCTGGGAAATCCAGGAAAGCAAGATAATAAGACTGGAGGAAGACCTGACCCCGGGGCAGCCTGCCCTGGAACAGCGAACATTTTCTAAAGGGTTGCTTTCCCAAAGGAGAAGGAAGAGTAGGAGGTGCCAGACCTGGAAATAAGACTTCGAGTAGATCTACTGTGTACATTGTGCAATGTTGTTATCAGTGTGTCTGGAGACATTCTCAAGAAATGATTTTGGAAGATGATGTCTCCATAGTCTCAACCTCCTTCCCTCTTGAGTAGAATGTGCTTCTTTCTCAGTGAAGGGAAGGGATGGACCCCAGCAGTTTTCATTCCAGTAGTCAGTTTAGTGGAGATTTTTGCTTTGCTTGCTTTGTGGAATGCTTTTGTGATTGGATCTCTGCCCACTGTGCTTGATCAGGCAGAACAAGTCGGGGACTGATCACAACAGTCACCTAACAAGCTCCCTATTTAGTGCAGGTGTAGCCCTCCTCCCTTCCTCCCCCTGCTTTAGAAAACTTGCCATACAAAAACTCACATTTGCGGCACGGACACATTCAAGAGTGATCGTTAAAACGACAAAAGGGTGCTTTGGCTTGCCAAAGGATGCACTTCAGATCTCCTTTAAATTGTGAGCCCCCCCCAACACGCGGGCACATACGGATCACCACTACTACCAGAACCATGAATTTAAAATGTGTAATTATATTTCCAAGAATTTAATTCTGTGAAGTACACCTGGAAATTGGTCTCAAGCTATTATTTGAGCCTAACTGCTGAAGACATCGTTTATGATATTGATGTAGGTATTCCATAGCTGCCTGTGTCCCCATGGTACTTTGGAAAGGACAAGTTTTCATAGATGTTTGCCTGCACTTTCCAAAACTTTTTGTTTAGGCAAAGATTAAAATTAGTGAAATCTTCTTGTTCCTTAAATAAACCCTGACTTCTCAAGGATTATCTAGATTTAATTATCATTATTTTGGCATAAGTTACTGATTTATAAATAACTTTAAATGACTTCGTAGCTACATTGGAGATTTAATGTTCTCTGAATGTATCGTTCATGGAGGAAATTCCTGCCTTTATTGAGTGAGCTTGAAATAAAAGAATGAATGTCGAAGCCCTTTGGAACTTTAAAGCACTTTACAAATATAAGATATTTTTAGTTTGTCATTGGATTAACACTGAAGTTTCAACAGTTTCAACTGATGATTTAGTTTCTTACAAAAATGGGTGGTCCTGATGGTGATTGAGGCACATAATTGGCTGAGATATATAAAAAGAAGGATATATAGAAAGAACCCATTGCAGGAAATGACTTTTGTTACCATTTTAATGTAAGTTGATATGTTAGAATGTTGTCTGTGAGGTGTTAACTACAGGCTACATAATTCTGATCACTTTTTGACTATAAAGCCATAGAATAATTTTCCCCCATTTCTGATCTCTCTTCACCCTCCTATCTCACATTTAAAAATATATATCATGTTAGAAAACAAAAAATATGCTTTGACAAAGGAACAAAGGCACAGATTTTATTAGGAGTTATGTATCACAAAGGGTAGTTTTATGGCAAGTGCTTAGAACAGTGCCTGGCACATAGTAAGGGTTGCAGGTGAATTATTATACAACTGTTATCATTGTTGTCATTGTTATTATTATTATTACCTTTGGAAACACAAAGCTAAATTAAAGTTCTCTGTCCTCCTCAAATCCCACTTTTTAGTTAGTCTTTCGTTTAAAATAATTTACATGGTTATTCAGAGTTGGGATCTTTATAGTTGGGACCTCTTTATAACTTAAGTGAAATGAAGTGAAATTTTAAGGTAGTGAGACAGCTTTGTGCACATAACACAAAATTAATATATAATCTCACTTACCTACAGTCACATTGCATATAAGCATTTTAAAGCCATTTGTTCAAGACAGTTAGAAAGAAGCGCCCAAAAATATAACCTGGACTTGACTTTTTTATAAATAAAAGAATTTAAAAATTATGAAGTCCACATTTTAAACACGTGGGTTATAAGCATTAGCTTTTAGGAGGAGAACATAGTTTCTTATATGGTTTAGTCTGACTCTTGACCCCTGTGTGCATTTTTGCCTTTTTAACTGCTGTATCTGATGTAGAATTCAGTTTGAAATGACTTAAGTTGAAAAATTCACTGATTTTTCCATTCCAGAGATAAGAGGATAAGGGCAGCTCTAGGAGGAGTCAGAGAATTGGTCAGTCAAATTAGTAGTGTTGTGATAGCATTTGGTATTAAAAAGCACAAAAAAAATCTGTAGTAATTACCTTTTGAGAGTTTAGACTGGGTTATTAACATGAAGGAAATGTAAGCTTCTTTCCAGTGCACTACTGCTAAATCCTCTTGCTATAAATTATAGACGCTGAGAGCAACCTGTTTTTGTTGTATTGGATTTATTATAAATTGCTAGAATAAAATCTCCATGTAGCAGAGTTTTCTCAGTCACCATTAATGAGTGACTTATTTTCGGCCATATTCACCCAGCCTCAAAAAAAATTGGACAGTTGTTTGGAGTCAGGTATTTGGCCTATAACAATGAAGGAGAACTTCATTCAGTTAAAGTTAACTAAAGTTGTTGGCAATCATTATTCATTTGCATTCATTCTAAGAGTGATATTTCCAGGGTAAAAATTTCGGCCATTAGCAAAACATCTGTAAACAAGGACCAAGACTTTAATTGAGCATAGCAGAATTATCACACATGCATAAAACCTCAAACAAGTTCACTTACTTTCTTTTTCTCTCCCTAATCACCAAACGTGAACCAAAATACCTTGGAGTCATCGGCAGGGAGCTGTTTTCAGAACAAATGCGGGCTTCTTAGCGTGGCCCGAAATTTTTGTGTTGGAACAGGTGAGGGTAACCAGTACAGGGAGAAGTAAGGAATATTGTGCGTGATTTAAAAGGAGTTGTTAAACTGTCAACTTGTTGATTAAGGGAGTGCTTTACAGTTGCATACTGCCTTATAATTTGCAAAGCACATTCACATCCATTGTTATACTGGAGGACGGTAGGTGCTGGAACAGAAGAGTCTTCCCATGGTCCAAGAGGTAAGTGGCAGAGCTGAAAATCAAACCCATACATCTGATTTCAAGTCCCCTGCTCCACCGAGCACTCCACACTGCCCTTTAATCAGATGTTCAATCTGTTGTTTTCCTATTGATGAAAGATTATTGTATAGGCAAGAATTGGGGGATGTTACAAATTTTCTTGAATTTGATAGTAGCAAATTTTGTTGTACCTCATTCAGACCGTTGTAACTGTGAACCATCTGCCAGAGCTTGGGTAATTTTCATTATATTGAACTGTTTGCCATGGCTCTTAGAATAAAAGAATTTGACCTGTACTGGAATTGAAAGTTTTAGATCTGGTCTAGGGAGGAGTTTGCTAATCTTTACCTCCCAAACGCAAATAGTGTGTGTATCTCTTTGGGTCCCACAGAAACATTGAAAGGAACAAAAATGAAAAGGAGGGTGCATTCAGTAAACTTCCATTAATGGTCATTTCCTTAACTGAAGTTAGATATCTTTGGTTTTCTTAATAATCCATTGGCATTTGCCACTTTGCATTTGCCACTTACAGCAAAAAAGTCTTTTAATTTCACTTTATCCATATGTATAAAATCTGATATTCCAATCTAAACCATCACAATGGGCAAAACAGGATAAATTGAGACAAGTGGAAGAAAAAGCACTGTAGAAATAGATGCTCTTTATTTGTTTAAAAAGCAGACCTGCTTCTGACAGTCAGGCAGGTAGATTTTAGAAGCCTTGAAAATCAAATCCTGTCCTTGGGACATAAAAATCCTCACTTAAAATTAAATTCATTTTGTTTAGCACCATTTTTTTTAGTGTTTTAAGACTATGTAAAAGTAGCCCAGACATTTTATTGGCAGTATTGGAAAATAGCTTTTGTAAAATGTTTAATGAAAGCCTGCAGTATGTTTTGTCTAAGAGGTGCTGCCAGGCTCTTAGATGGTGAGGATCATTTAATGGAAAACATTACTTGGTCCTGAGGGAAAATGAGAGATTAAAAAGGCTACCTTTTATAATAATGAAATGAATACATTATAACACATTCAGGTTTTACCACAACTATCAGATTGCTAACTTTAAAGCTATTGATAAAATTGCCAAGATAATGTGCTTGCCGTATGAACTCAAAATATATTCTCTAGCAATGCTGCACTACAGCTTGTGCACTACACTTGTGCAGCTACAGGCCTTACATTTCCATCTTCTTCTGGAAATGTAGGCTGAACACTTGAGAAATATGAATTTTTAAAGATTTAAAAAAATATATAGACATATATCCTATTTTAGATTCTTTTAAAGAAAGGGCACCTTACAATTTCTGGCTGAGGATTTAATTACTTTTAGAACTAATGGAAAATATGTACTTAAATATTTATTTAGTGAAATGAGAAAGTTATTGCTATTTTTCCCTAGTTTCTAGACACCTCTTATTGCTTAGCATTGCGTTGGTTGTATTATGTGAGTCTTACCCTCATGTGCCCTTTGCCGAACGTGTGTCCCTAATTTCAGGAAAACATGCCCTTGGCTGGTTTCCGTGGCTGAAAAGGCAAGGGTCACTCTGGGAGTCCCATGGGGCCTGTGGAGGACTTATACCCCCAGATGTTGCTCGTTCCTGGTTCACAGCCTGCTTGGGCTTAGCTTGCAGGAACAGCCTTCCTTGCAGGGCTCCCTATTCTGCAGGTCCAAGGCTATGCTGCCTGCTCTACTCTCAGTTGTTGGCACAGAGGCAGCTGGGATGGTGTTTAAAGCTATTTTCATGGTTGGATTGACCACGATATGTTTGATGCTAGCCAGACCTTCTGGATTTACTGAATATCCAATTCCCCATAAACTGTAGTCTCTTTAGCTTGTTTTCACAATTTATATAATTTGCCTCTCTATGATTACTAATTTTCTACTTTTAGACTTGAAACTTAGAGAGAATATCAATGAAGTCTCTAAGTTCATCTTGAAAATTATTCACATGTACACCCATGGTGCCCTTGAAAATCTGACCAATAAATGTGATTTTTAATTCCTGCTTTTTCATAAGTTGTGCCTCGAGCCTTGAAGGCATACCAACACTGTCCTCACCCTCAGACCTGCCCTCTCCCATGAAGGACTCCTTATTGCGGCTGAAGCTCTTACATAGTTTCCTTTCCACAGTCACCCTGTCCCTAATTATTCTAGCTGCTTGAGTTTAGGGGACACTATTCCTATTGCCATGGCTAGAAGGGATATTTTCCTGGAGTTCCAAGTTGAAACTTCAAATACATCTTCCCACAGAAATGATGTTATAAATGACGGTCGGGTGTAGTCAAAGTAGTTCCTCTGTTAGTTCAGGAACTACATTAGGTTTGATAGAGGCATGTGTAGACAAACCTATGAACCTATCCACCATTTATTTATAGCACTGTTTCTATGGAATAATTTATTCTGAGTTTCAACTAAACAATGAGCCTTGGAATATGTCTCTTTTGTAAATTGTAGACTGCCTATATTAGAATTCTAGTAACTTGCATTCTTTAAGTCTGCAGTAACTAGGCAGCAGAGTGAAGTGGCCCAAGTGTGTGTTGGGAGGTAGTAGAGAAGCTGACCTGGGATGAAAATCCTGTGGCTGATCCCCATATAGTTTGTATCCAGATAATCAAGACTGGAATGAACTTGCATAAGTGGTCCAGGGCCCACTAGTGAAGGGCAAGTGTGAAACAATTGAGCTGACCTTTGAGGAGATGGAGGTTTACAACTGCTATCCATTTCCCTTGCAGATTCTTTTGACTATTCTGTCACAAAACTCTTGCCACCATGGAGAGAAACATATTTAATCTTCTGATCTATGGAGGAGACAATAGTCTGGTATGATTGGTGTTGTAAAAACTAGCAGCAATTATTGCTAGTTTTCACCCTTGAGGGACAGCACTTAGATTTTTATTAAGTCCTAGAGAATCATCCTCCTTTACATTCAGAGGTCACAGAAAGGTGTGATGATCTATTCTTATGGGGGAAAAATCAATCTATAAGCCAGAGGCAATGCTAAACTAAATAGTATAACTGTATCATTATACATTCATCTTTGAGGTATATGCTTCCATTTCTCTTCATTTCCTTTCCTTTGCCTTCAATGCTTTACTTGGTTGCCGCTGCTCGTGTGATCATCAGTCGACTGCAGGGATGGTATGTTGACTAATAAACAGAGTAAGGAATTTTCAAAAGAATTTGAAAAATATTTTTTTTGAGTTCTAGGAAAATTGGGGTTGAAAAGATAAGTAAGGCAATGAGATTGGGGAGAGTGGAAAGAGAATGAGAGAATAACTGGATATATTGTTATAGTTTTGGCTTTCTCTGGGCAAGGGAGCCATTGCTGTTTTGGACTTCAAACTGTAATAGAGGCATGTTTATGATTCATATAAAGAAGTCTGGAATGCCCTGGAGGAACTGCCTTCTCGGCTGGCCCTACAAATTTCCAGGGATATTGAAGTCATGTGTGCTTTATTAGCATACTAAAGATTAATGTTCAGGTTTATATCATTATACAAATTGAAACAGAAAAGTTTACTTCATTCATTTTTGAGAAGAAAATGATACCTGCCAGGTTTTGGGGGTAGCAGTAGGAAAATGTTTTGACCCATCCGAGTCCATTAAGGTTTTCTCTCTTGTAGAGAAAAATTGCTTGAAGAGCATACCTCCCGTTAAAAGGGGTGGAATTAACTTGTCATTAAAAAGATCTTTGTTTAATCAGAAAGAATACCCAATACAGTAATTATTTATAACCTATCAGTATCGAGTGGAAATAATACATCAAAAACAGCCCATGTTATTAAAGACATCACCATTTACTTTTGTGGTGGTGAAATGATATCAAAATCAACAGGAGACAGCGCTAAGATATGATTGTCAGCCCTTTGGTAGTCATTTTGCAGACTGTTTCTGATGGAGTTTTAATCCTGAATTGCCTTCCTTTGCCACCCAGCAAGCTTCTGAGTTACTTCCTTATGCTGTTCTTTGGAATGAGCTCAGGGAATGTAAACTCATTTTAATATTGGCCTGAGTAAAACAGGATTATAATGGTAAATCTGTGGCTCAAGTTCCCATAATTCATTTCCAAAGCAAATTAAATTATTTTTGGATTATCTTGTTTTGGATAGCATTATTCCTTTCCACCAGCATGGTTAATCAAGAGTTGACAAATATATTTTGTAAAGTAAACTTGAAATCACACCGTTATTTGCTAGGTTTTAGTATAATATCAAGCATTCACCCAATGCTGGTATAGGAAAGCAATTGAAATATAAATCAAATTTTTAGTTGAGCCTCTGTCATTTAATAGAAGTAAAGAAGAAAGCAAAACAACTCTAATAGCAACAGATACCCCTTATTTCAGGCTTAGTATAATGTTGATGGGGTAGTTATATGGAACTTTATAAATTTGTATCTTTCTGGAAAAAATGTATACGGAGTGTAGCATATTGTATAGGTTAGTAAGAAATCCCCTTTAAAGCACATGCAGTGTGCTGTAATGAACATATTTTTATATTAAATTAGGTGAGATACCTTTCTAACCTTAAATTTCTGCTAAAAATACCTAGTTGATAGTATCTGCAAAATTCTATGCTGCTAGTCTAGCCTAATTTTACAGCAGATAATTGAGTTGCTAATATGCACTCTCACAGTTAACCTATGACTATCGTGGACACCTTTTATGCTGTTTAAACCTGATAGACATGTAGAATCTAAAATTTCCTAAACCCACTGGTGACAGGAAAATTTAATATCTTTACTAATCTACGGTGTTTATTTTTTAAAAATCTTTTAATGTGGAGGAGCGGCCCTATACAATGAATCAGGACTAATAGCCGCAAGTAGGTGGAAGGGGAATGGAGACCTTTGATGCTTCATCCAGCTGCAAGTGTTACATTTTTAAAACTTGTGATGAAAGAATGAATGGTTAAAATGTATACTGCTGGTTTAAGGCAAGATCTTGTACTTGAAGCCTACTCTGGGGGATGCTTTCCATGGATTCTTTGGCTGTAATGATATAGAATACTTGGTACTTTGATGTGACCTGATCTTAAAGTAACACTAGCATCCCATAATCAATTTGCTGACCATTTATCCCCATTCCTTCTCCAGTCCAGCGCCTTCTTCAAGGTACCAGACCCCCTTCCTCTGCCCCACTCCCGATTATGCACCCTCTCAATAAGCAGAAGGCCAAGAGAGTAATACCAGAACTTCTTTTTATTAGACAGATGGGCATTTCAATCAAATCTCCTTTGCAGGTATGATTTTACTCTTTTAGAAGAAATTCAGTAATCAAGTCTGGAGACTATCACCAAGGCTGTGCTTAAATCCCTTGTCTTGTGCCACATAAGCTGATGAAGGTATAATCAAGCATGTAGGAGAAGATAAAAATTCTCTTTGTCTGCCTAATGCCTGGCTCACTTGCTGGCCCTCCTGGGAGGAAGTAGAACAGTGCATGCATGAACAAAGCTGCTATCCACCAGAAATGTCAGAGTGGCAGCCTGGGGGCAAAAGGAGTAACTACCCTTGCACCTTTCCTGGGCTTGTGCTGGTGTTTGTCACAGGCAGTCAGCACAGTTAGGCATGTCCATGCCAAGGCAGTCTCCTCAATATGGCTCTCAAAAACTACTAGTTCAATTTTGCTTTGTTTTGTTTTAGAACAGGGTGGGGGTGAAAGCACTTCACGCTTTAATTTTGAAAATAACTTCTGTTTTGTCATCTTTTTTTTCTAGAGTGATTACATTGCCACAAAAACACATTTTAGAAGAAAAGTGATGTCTATGGAATTTCATCTTTGTCTACTCCAGATCTGCCTAAAAGAAAGAAAATTCAGAGGCTTCTGAATAGAAAGCAACCTGAATTTCTAAAAGCCTACAAGTGGATGCTGGCAGTTGAGTGATCCTAATACAGATCATTCATACTGCGGCCCTTGGATCCAGTGATTTTGAATTGAGAAATTCATACTATGTTTTTGTTTTCTGGTTTCTTTCCTCAATCTGTCTCTTTGAAAAGAAACAAATATCGTAATAGTTAGCAGCTCATGACTCTTTCTTTTCCCTCTTTTAAAAAAATGTTATTTACATATGTGTGAATGTGGCCAATAGCAATTTTACTGGTGTGTAGTACTTAGATTTAGTTTTGATGTTGAAAATCTTTTAAACAAGGGCAGGTAAAGAAAAAAGTTATGTTCATGAGAAGGTAGGTATGATCTGAAATCTTTTTTTCTGTGTAGTACATACATGAAAACATTTCTTGATCAAGGAATTAAATATCAACTGAACTGATATCTTGATGGGACATTTTCAGTATTTTAAAGGCAGAACCAAAGGACAGATTATCTCAGTTTTTGCTCATTAAAAAAACTGCAACATTCTGTCCACATTAAACGTCAACTAAACTAATACCTTGACAGAGAATTTCCAACATTTTAAGGGCGGAACTGAGGAATAGATTATCTCTTTGTCCATATACAACAGTGTGATGTTCTGCCTGCAAATCAATTGAGCATTTCCAAAACAACTATTTTTTTTAAATTTTGAAACCTACATTTTCCCCCTAAAAGAGCAAAAGTCTCCTGACAAAGCCCCTCTCTGCCTCTCTGGGCCTCCTCTCTTTCACCCTCCATTATCTCCCTCTTTCTGGCTCTCTCCTTGACCCACACTCTCCCTCCTATGCCCAGGGCTCCTATAAAGAGATCAGTTTCCCATATTCAAGAAATTAGTGTGTACATGTCAATCATCTGACTAAAACTTAAGCCAAAAGGAACCTCTTATAAGGCCTTGTTTCACTTTGGACACTGAGCCTATGTAAGACGTACCAAATTTTTAAAAGATCAGAGCAAGCTTCCCCCTCCTGTTTTTGCTTGCCTCTGATGGAAACTGAATTAAGATTTTAGGAACCTGGACCTTTGAGAACAGGACACT